>NC_092317.1:3752500-4377500 GCF_036785885.1 Coffea arabica | reverse complement strand
TTTATCTTGAGTTTGGGGGCTCTACCTATCCGGTATTTGCTTTTGCTATGAAGAAAGCAACTGGAAGATGTGCACGAGTTCTGGACCCTCTCGAGCAAAATTTCAGACATATGAAGCGAGTATTATTATAACAATAAGACGGTAAACGCCAACAAAACAGAATCAGAAATCTCGAAGTTTCTTGCTCAAACCAGTTTGCGGAAAAATTACCCCGTTCACGTGTGCCTTTTTCAGTTTTCAACTTTTACGTCGTACACCCATTGTTGCAACTTGCAAGCAGCTGTCTGCCGTCACTAGCCCATTTCATTTTTGTCAGCTAGGATTATTTGCTCATTAAAAAAAAAAAAAAAAAAAAGGCCAAGATGAAAATTAAAATGAACATCGATACCAAAAGATTGCCTCATAGATTAGGCACTTCTGAACTTTTAGCCGCTTCAAGTTCTGGACGATTCTTTCTAGTACTATTTTGTACATGGTTACGACAGTGGAATTTCTTTTGCTTTTGCTTAAATGAAAATGGTCTATGCTTATTACACGCAACCCTTTTTTTCTTTTTGGCTAGCTAATCTTTTATTACCATTTCTTTTCTTTGTTTTTGTTTTTGCCCCCTTGAAGATTGGCTGTCCTTGAGCAAGTGGTCAAAGTAATCAATAGGGTAAATTGACATTCTTGTTTAAGAGAGTTGTTTATTTATATATAAATTACAAGACGATATGGGTATTTTTCTCATCCTCATAATAATACGACAATCTCATGTGTCTATATACTGGAAAGCACTCTGATATATCAATAAATCTGACCCATCCACATGAAATTGATGACTTTTGCAACTCATCAATCAATCTGTCGCATGTGCTGAGATCGTTTACTTCGCTTGTTGCCACAATTCAAATAGGCAGTATGTAATTGAGCACATTTATTTATTTATTTATCGAATAATTAATTCTATAGATGAATGAAGCCTGCAAGTAATTCAGACCGCTTAGACACCACTTAATCAATCAGGTGGTACAACAAAATGTCCTTTTGTATATATATATATATATATGTGTGTGTGTGTGTGTTGAACCTGCTTTTTAATGTAAGCGAAGAAACAATAAGAAAATCACAACAAATGTCATCTATTTATTTGTCGCAATAAAATACAAACTTATAGATATGCTGATATATATTAATAGCTTGTCTAAGACGGATGCCACCTAACAGATTATTCGTCTTAAATAAATAAAAAATAATATTGAACCAATATTAAATTTGGATTTACTTGAGGCGCATTTCTTTATTTTCTTGTTCCTTCTTCTCGGTCAATTATGCTTACTTCCCGCTTTTGACAAATCTTTTGGTCAGTGCCGGAAGAAACAGTTAATTAACACACACAAACTGAGAAATGCTTAAATCTGTTCAAAACGTTGAAAATTCACATTGGACTTGCTGTTATATTTTGAAAGAGAGACGCCTTAATCGGACAAAGCAAGAGATGTAACGGAAGAACGATTCAATGAATTTTTTTATGTGCGAAATACTAACTAAATGTTGTGCAATGTCCTTTGTTTAATTTGCATTCCTTCCTCAAAATTTTTGGGTCAATTTTTCATGTAATAAGTACAAAAAAAATAAAAAAATAAAAAAATCCCACCCCTCCAAGCTTTCATTGCTTGAGAGGCTATATTCGTTAATTAAAGCATTGATGCAAAAGCTTAACTTTCCTTATCTCTCTTTTTTTTTTTTTTGGCTGAATTTGCATATATCGAAGTATATAAAATGATGCTGGCACACCTCCTTTGTTTTATCTTCTTGCACACCGTTTGAATGTTTTATTAAGGCCAAATGACAAGTGTACACGCGGTCCGCAGGGCGCTAAAGGGAGTACGTACGTGAATACGATCACCTTGAATAAAAATGATTAATAGTAAATCTTTTAGGAAAATAGAGAGTATACAATTCTTTGAGGGAGATTACTAGTCAAATAAAATTTTAAAATGTTTGAATAGAACAATTAATTTATACATATAAAAACCAAAGCTTTTTTTTTTTTTTTTTTTCAAATATTGAATTTGAGGCAAATCTATATTCTTTTCACACTTCAGTGTTCATTCAAAACTCTAGCTTCCTCTAGTAAACCCTAGGAGATGTTACTTTTTTCCATTTTAAAGTATTCCACAATTTCCACTCCTTTTCTCTCAAGCTTCTTGTCGGACCCTTTCTCCTTTATCCTTCTTCATTTGCGCATATAGCACCAATTCATTAGCAACCTTTCAACTATTGACTTCAGTCTCGAGAAGCCTTGTATCTCAATCTGCTTATGGTCTGACTCAATTAAGGCACAACTGAAAGAAGGGTTCACAAAGGTCTAAAACGGTGGATCGAAGACATGGGAAGAGGCCTCTTTCATCCCGTGAATCGGAGGAGAAAGAGGAGCAACAACAGCAACAGCAACATCAATTATTTCCTTTCTATTCAGCTCGATCCCAACATGACATGACTGCCATGGTGTCTGCTCTTTCTCAGGTTATCGGGAGTACTGATAACAATAATTCTGTGGCTGTTGTTGGAAATTATCCAGCTCTAGCTGATCCTCAGTCAGCTCCAGCTATAGAAAACCGAGCTCAACAAGAACAAGGTATGAGAAGATTTTTCTTTGAATATGTTATTTGATTAAGAGCTAGGAGATAATGCTGTGCCTGTTACCTATGTCCCCGACCACGTTTTTGTCGTTGAATGTTACGGGCAATTGGGGATATGATAATAGGCCATCTTCGAAGAAATATGGAAAGTTTTTTGAGGAAAATGATAGAGATGGGGGACGCACTATTCTGATGTTGCACAGTTGCACTAGTTCATGTTGTTCACCACAATCTATTTTCTAGTATTTTCAAACACAAATCATTTTTAGCTGAAACCCTTGCTCTTGAGGAATTCATTTTACTTCTTTCAGCATAAGATATCAGATTTTAAGTTCCCTTACATTCATACTCATATTTCTGATTATATCTCTTGCGGATGTTTAATTTGATTTTGCTTCTTTGTATTCCTCTTCTCGCTTATGAATCATTCAAGTTTTAGTGCAACTATCTAAAAAACCAAAAGAAGTTCTAGTGCAAGAAGATGTTAAAGCTAATATATATATGGATGCAACACTTACTTTGTGGTCACATATGTTGTTGTATTACTATCGAAGGGAACCAGAGAAGAAGACACTATAGAGGAGTGAGGCAAAGACCATGGGGCAAATGGGCCGCTGAAATTCGTGATCCCAAGAAGGCGGCAAGGGTCTGGCTAGGCACATTCGAAACTGCCGAAGCTGCAGCTCTTGCTTATGATGAAGCAGCTCTAAGATTCAAAGGAAACAAAGCAAAGCTCAATTTTCCTGAAAGAGTTCAAGGGAAAACTGAGTATGGTTATCTTACAACTCGCCAAGACGCCCGAGTTGTAGCCGATCAGCAAGTTTCTTATTCTCATTCTAATCGATCATTTCCTCCTCCTCACGAGTATCCTCATATTCTTCAGTATGCTGAGCTGCTTAGGAGTGGAGATCAAAATAACTTGCATGATGAGGTGATCTCAAGTAGTACTAGTAGCTTTCCTGGAGGGCCACTTGCTTCACAGTCTTCATCAGGTTCATCATCAAACATATCATCTCAGGAACAAGGGCAACAGCAGTTTCTTCAGTTCCAATCTCCATACAACGTTGGAAGGACTTCAAGTTCCGGTAATTCGGAAATGTGGGAAGAGTTTCATAATAATACTTATGCAAGAAGGTAGTTTCAATTCTTCAATGAATGTTCTCTAAGTTCACTTGGAGAATTGAAGTTGGGAGAATTATAAATTAACTCATGGCTTCTTGTAAGTTTTCTTTTCGAACTTAAACTTGAGTTTTCGTGTTGTTTCCCGTTTATTTTCGATAAAGGTTCCCAACAATGTGTGTTTTGGTTTTTACTTCAATCTTCCGAAGTGTATTAATAATTCTTGTTAAAGACTTCTGTCCAGAGATTAAAAAAAATCTTGTTGAAGACTAGAGCATTTTATAGACTCAGAAATCTCTACTATCAAACCACGTTTAGGTGAAATAATGGCCAATATTTTAGCATAATAAGTTTAAGTATCTGTCATTCATATTATCTTCTAGAGCTTTTCTTAATACAAACATCTAAATATTGAGATAAGGGTTTGTATTGTTGGTAATTAATATGCTTCTGGTTTGTCTAATCAAGGCAATGTTTGATCTGAATTTCATCTCCACTAATAAAATACATTACCCAAAAAAAAGAGGTATGATGTCAATTCTTCATGATGAACGTCATAGGCTGTTTCAGAAACCATGGAACGGTTTAAAAGCTTGATCATAAAGCCGGCCGATAGAGGGACACCAGAATTAATTAAATACCTAATATTTTGGAGGACTAAACATGGAGCTTTGAAATTCATGGACTCTAAGCCAAGGGTTCAGTCAAATGGGATCTTCTATATTTCTAATTCTTAAACCCTATATCTTTGAACCATGTGATGTAGCCGGCTAGCTCACTTCTGATTTTCTCATTGCATGTAATTCTGGATTCATTTTAAACCATCATATAATGTTGGCATTGGCATCCTAGGTTGGTCCGGCTTTTCTAATTAGTCATAAATATTTTTTTCCTCTCTATCTATTCATTGCTATTGCTACTCTAATCTAGTTGCCTTAATCATATATTTAAACCTAGCTAATAGCATTTCTGAAGGACTAGATTAGGTGATAAATTAAAATAGGCCATACATACAATTATTCAATTGAACTTTATTGACTGTCAAAATTTCAACTGTTAATGCTGATAAACGAACAGCGCAAAAAAAATCAGTTTTGCTGAAGTTGCCCTTCCAGTCATAGAAACTGGTATGGTGTGTATTCGTTTGCTTTTTGAATGGCAACAACTTGAAGTATCTTGGACTGCAGATAAAGTAATAGTTTTCTTCCCCAAATAAGCACTTTGATTTATAAAAAAGCGCCTTGATTTTAAATTTAAGGGTAATAAGTATCATCTGAATCAAATCCAGTTATGGTGGTTGATACCTCGTCTTGAAAAAAGAGAGACATATACCTAAAGGGGACAAAAGATTAATTAGCTTATGTGATAAAGAAGTATATAAATATCCCAGTATTAGTTTAGAGCCTTAATTTTACATAGTTTTATTGAGCAAAAATACACGACCATAGCTTTTCCATAGTGTTTTTGGAGTACCACTTCACATTTTGACCTTGTAATCGTATTTGTAACTCCATTTATATTCCATTTTATAACTCCTAATCGTTATATAGGAAGAAAAGGCAAAAAGAAAGAAACTAAGTGCAACTCAAACAAATTTTACCCATAACACAAGCTCACATTTTACATAGGAATATTAATTATGCAAAATGTAGACAAGGCCAACAGTTTTGAATGCTAGTTAGGCAGCCTTTGACTCTGATCAATCTTAAAAGAGCTTGCACCTCAATAATAGTCATAGTATTGGCCTACCATCAAGTTGTATCTATACCATGCAGAAGTTAACTAGTTTCCACGAGCAATTCAAAATTTCGAAACTTTACAAGAGCAAATTATTTTTCTGTGCCTTTTTCCATCATGTTGAGAAGGTTTCTCAGCCTAGCCTACGGTTTAGCATCCTCATAATCGATTATCCCTCCAAACACCCATATGCACATATCTACTGCATATTATTCCTGTTGCTTGAACTATTTGAAAAAGGGAAAATTGCATAAACCTCTCCTGAGGTTTTTGACACTAGCACTCACCTCTCTTGTGGTTTAGAAAATAGCACCGATCACTTTTGATCTTAAAGATTTTGTTGCAGATTCAGTCCATGCAAGAAAAGTTACCATTAAAAATTTGTTTTAAGGAGTAAGATGAGAAATTTATACCAAATTTGCCCTTCATGCCGCTTGTCAAGTTGTATTAACAAAAGAATGACAATATATGAAAAGCTATTAAGAATTAGTAAAATTCAAGGGGTGTAAGTGCAATTGAATGAAGTTTAACAACAATACATGAAACAGCGGTGGATACTAATGGCTAGTTAAACGGCCATATATCCAGATTCTTGCAGCAAAGCTTATAAAAATACACATCACTCTTAAAACTCTCTATTAGCAATGTGAATAGTTATTTGTGAGAGTAACACAACTGCTTATGTTGTCAGCATTAATCATATATAATTAATAGCATACTTAAACATTACTAAAAGTTACTGAAAATGAGATAAGCCTAGTTACAAGTAATTAGAAGTGCACACTAATAAGATAAAATTGTCTTTAGTAAGTGAAAATTTGTTCATTAAGTTTCTGCAATTAATTAGGCTATAAAAGTAAATTCATATAATTTATTGTCAGCAATAGGTCTAATTTCCTCACAGGGGAGGTCAGTGCTATTTTAGAAGTTACAGGGGAGGTGAGTGCTAGTGTTAAAAACCTCAGGGGAGGTTTATGCAATTATCCCTTTGAAAAATGACCCTTTGTTCTAGAGTTTATTTCGTCTAATTTGTCCAAGATGCAAAAGTCTTCATGCTATAATGCCTTCCTTCGAATAGCCTGCATGACTGTGTGAATATATAGACACTCAAGATTCCATGCAAACTAAGCATGCATTAGAGAGGCTAAGAGGAAGGAAGTCGAAAAAGGTCGGCCCTCTTCCACTAGTCCCATAAATTATACTAACCAAAACGCATTAATGTCTCTATATATAATGTCAGTTGGCACAAACATTACATTCTTGGTACTAATATAAAAGTATAAAACAACACTCGAAGAGTCAACTGTAGATAAATAATACTCACTACTCTATATATGAACTTTGTTTATGGAGAACAAGATACAAGGATAGATAGATATAAAGAAACTTCACCTGGAAGGCTACTTTCGGATGCCCTTTTGTCATTTCCGAAGTTTGAAAAACGAGATCCGTAGATAATATATATTTGGCTTTGCCAGGCTGAAAGCTGAGTTCTGCGGAAAAGATTTCCGCACGATATCCTGACTACTTTAATCAGTGCTAGTACTTAGATGCTAAGAGTAAGCTTGCAGCAAAGCATTTCATCTCCAGTAATCTTTATATACACTCTGGAACAAACGAACAAATGTGAAAATCTACCAGGTCTAGTCAAGTGTTTGAAATTCCTTGAGGTCATGGAATTCGGCTTTGGTTGACGGACAAAATGAACTCAAAGCTAGAAGCCAAATGTCGTCGCGATCGAAGCAGCCAAATATTCTCGGTGGTTAATTAGCCCACGCATGCATTTTTTGGTAATTAACTTTTTTCGGCGAAAGAATACAACCAAGTACGCGTTGCTGAACTGCACGACTAATATGAAAACAAACTCAAACTACCACTTATGAATGCTGGGGGAGAAGAACCTGCGCAAAGAGCCAAAAAAGTTCAATTATTCATCCTATCATCTAAAAACGATTAACAACGGAGATGAATTGAAGAGAGTTATTGATAAGGTCAGCAACCTGGAATGATGATTTTCTTTTTTTAGGTTATTGATAAGTTTCTCAACTCTCTCACTATTCATTTTGTTTGTTAAAATTCGATATAATAGTGGATCATTAATTAGTTCTCCCTCATCGAGATAAATTTACTGTAACATTTGTCTGAACAAGAGATTATTTGTGATAATTTTACTGTAACACTTCTTCTTTAGATGCTATATATGTGTGAGCCATCAGGCTTTTTCGATTTGCAATATTCACGTTTGTTTGTGTGTAGCATGCGGTCGGGACGCTACAGAGCAAAGTGCTACCAGGCTACAGGTTATATTTCGAGGAAAAGCTAAGCTATTCATAAGATTCTGAAGGACAAAGAAATAGTTTCAATTATTCAACATTCACAAAACGTTTTAGGGGGTCTGTTAAAATTAGCCAGTCGAGGCTCTTAAACATCCCACGTGCTACGTACCAAAATATAAAGTCGTACCAATCCGGGTAGATAAATACATAAATCTCTATTACAAATTTACAGGCCAAGTAATCGAATTAGGGTTTACCCATTTTCCCGTTTCAAGTGGCAACCCAAAAGAAAAGTGCATTATCTCAATAACACATTACAGCCCACAGAATAAGTTATAGCATTCAAATACAATCCAAAAGGAAAACTTAAGTAAGCATCCAGCTTTCAGTTTCCAGAACCTGTTAAGGAAAACAATAAACGTGGGGTGAGCTAAAGCTCAGTGGTGCCCCAAAAACATGCAATCAATTAAAACAATTAACACGTATTGATTCGATTGAAGTAAACAAATAGGAAGGCGATAATACCCAAGTGTACCTTAGACTGGTCGAGGGATTCACCCAACGACGTTACGTCCTGAACTTACATTATTATTATAGACTCGTCGAGGGATTCACCCAACGACTTTACGTCTAGCACTTGATTGATTATTATTGACTCGTCGAGGGATTCACCCAACGACTTTACGTCTAGCACTTGATTTATTATTATTGACTCGTCGAGGGATTCACCCAACGACTTTACGTCTAGCACTTGATTGATTATTATTGACTCGTCGAGGGATTCACCCAACGACTTTACGTCTAGCACTTGATTCACAAAAAAAATGTTTTACGCAAGTCACCACTCGAAAGGCTAGTGTGATAAAGTACACATTGCTCACTTCGATGGGTCAAAACCACTTCATAGTTATAATATAGCAAGTTAATAAAGCGCTTAACCACATAACATAAAACAAGCAGGGACACTCACCAAGAGTGAAGTTCAGATGTCAAGTTGGGAATCGAATTCCGCTTCCTCGCAATATCCTAGAATATCAAATATTGAAATTATAAGCTTTTATTCAGTCTTTAGACTCGAACACATTGAGGTTTATCTAATATATTGCTAGTTTACTTTCCCATAGTAATTTCAAAAATCTACTTAGATTGAAACTTGACACAAATAGTAGAAATGTTTCTTATAATTTTCCTTGAGGTACTTTTCCTTATAAAAAGGGTAACTAGTATAAATTTTCTGGAAATAAGTCGACAAACCTCTTAATATCAATGTTAGAAAGTTACTTTGAACATTTCTTTAAAGCTATGGTTCCTGCAAAAATTATTACTAAAACTATTTTACCCTAAAATAAGGTTTCTTGCCGAGCAAGTTTCCCATGCTTTTCCCCAGAATTATTACAACTCGTATTTTGGAACTTTTCCTATAGTTAACTATAGCTTAAGGAAAGAAAATGAATTAAAATAAGACTTAGAATTTTCAAAAGCTATATAACTTATTTACTAATCGAGGCTAGTTTGAGCTAAAGGAAATTATCGAGTTGGAAAGTTTTATAATATAATACTAGCTGGAAAAATATTTCTGATTAATTTGATCACAGCTACTCGAGTTCGCAAGGTCGATACAACTTCCACAGCTCCGATTCCGTTTCGAAATTATAATATGGATCAAAATATGACAAAAATCACATAGCAAATTACTAGGGCTTCGTCAATCATTAGCCCTAGATTTCAACAAGTGCATTTCTGAATAAAATAAAATGATCAACCAAGGCTTCATCAATCATTAGCACTTGGTTTCAGCAAGCCCATCATAAGCAACTAAAAATAAAATAAAAGTAAAGCCTCCAAGACATTCCAGCAATTAACTTTCGTCACCCTGTAGTACTTAGAAAATCATTCAAATGGCCAAGAGCTTCATCAATCATTAGCTCTTGATAGCAACCAATCACTTTCAAACCAAAATTTCAACTAGAAACAAGGAGTAAAGTCACGGCTAATTTAACGCTTAAATAACTCGAGAAATTCAGATTACCACCATAGCATTTTACTAGGCTCAATGCCATTCACATACCAGAAAATTTTAGCATGTAAGCTTCACTTGAAATTCAGAAATTCAAATCACAGATAGGCCCAACATTCGATTCAAGTCAAAATTCATTTTCCTGAAGAAACAGGACATTAAGTCAAGACAGCCTACTTTGAGGAGTCACGTACAGCCGTACACATGGAGGAAAAATATAAAATTTCTACAGAACCAAGGCCCATGTTTCTAGTTTCAAATGCCACTGACGGCACCTTAAACGGATTTTTCTACACCAAGATATAAGCATTTTACTGAAATTGGTCAGGGACATCCAAAAATCTGAAATGTCATTTTTCACATGTGAAAAACTCCTTTTTCTCTTTTTGCACCAAAATGTTTTTATTCAAACCATCCATACATTTCTTATATAATTCCAAAACAACATATTCCAGGCATTTCCATCCCTCATGATTTGAAGGAAATTTTCGAAACTAAGTTGAGCTTCCAACTCAACCTTCGGCCATCACAAAGGAAATTCCAGCATTTGTATACTAACCTCTTTAATTCAATCCTTCAATATATTAAATATTTCCTCGCCAAACCACTTAAATTTTGCATCTCTTATGTAGCTCAAGACCATCATAGTCCAAGGAAACAATAAAATAAATGTTCAGAAACCATTTAAACTTTCTAAAGGCAAACTGAAATTTCTGGTTCAACCTTGCTTGCGGCTTCAAAGATTTCCAGCAAACAATTCAACTTTAGTTCAAATTTCCTTGGTTTAAACATGGTGTTAGTTACTCAATTCAACATTTTAAACACCTAGTTAGTTACTAAAATTTTCCACTTTCAAAATTGAGTTCAAACTATCATTATTAACATCAAAATTTCCAGAAATTTTCCTGCTTGGGCTCGGGTGATCATGCCTTGAAGCAGAATGTACTCTTAACCTTTATTTCTCTGATTTAAAACTTACTAATCAACTACATGCAGGGCCTAATTAACTTGTTATTAGTCATCTAATCATGGTTATAAGTTTAAACAACAACACTAAACCAAATCAGGTTGCAAAGCTTTAAGCTAAGCTCTCGGCCAAACCAGAAATTCTTCCAGCATTTGTTTAGTCACAAACCATTTTTTTTCTATGGTTAATTCCTGTATTTTGCACTTAATTTCACATGCACAACTGCTGAATTTAACTAGCTATCATATCCAGACCAGAAATCAGTTTGATAGCAACCAAATTGAACCAAGTTAAGCTGTAATAATTAAGCTAGGCTCTCGGCAGAATTTTCTTACCCCAAACTAACCCAGAAATTTATCTCTGCTTTAACACTTCATTCGAATGCCCAATTCATCATACATGGTCTTAATCTTCCAGTTCTTACTCAGCTAAAGACATTTGGGTGTTCAGATTATCACACAAAACAAAATTGGAGCTGCAATAACACCTCAAGTCTCGGTAGCAACAATTTCTCAAAACAGAAATTTTCCTAAGGTTTTGATTTCAGCATCCGATTGTATAATCTAAACATGTAATCTCTGATATAGCTTGATCAACTAATAATCAACCTATTTTAGACCAGAAATTACCTCAGCTAGCAACCAATCTTTCACACGAAATTCCAGAAATTTCCTTCCTAGCTCTCGGCCAAGTGCAGATGGTGATTCTGGTTTGGAGTTGCGGCTGAAAAGGGTTGTGGATGAAGGTAGAATTGGTGAAGCTTCCGGCAGATTCCCTTCCCTGGCTTTGCTCCAACTCACGGCTGAATCCAAGAAGTTTCCGGCAGCTCTCTCCCTCTCTCGGTGCTCTCGGTCAAGGCAGGGAAGAAATGAGGTTTTGTTGTGAATCAAGAATGAAAGAGTAGAGTGGTATTTGGAGTGAAGTTGATTTCGACTTTGGTTTGTGCAGAGAAAGAGTCGGCTGAAATGGTTGTGAGATGTAGTGTGAATTTGATCAAGTGGTTTTGTGGTGCCGCGGTTTACGAAAGGTTGCGTATCGAATTGGTTAAAATGCAATTGGTCGAAGTTGCGGTGATGGGAATTTGTCATAAGGGTCGTTTGGTTTCGCATGGAATTGTAAGGTCTTTTGGTCTTTTCACTTGGTTTCCTAATCTCAACTTAATTTCTCAAATTTATCCTCAAGGGTGATTTGAACGCCTAATAACCCCTCCCAATATACTTAACCATTTTTATCGAATAAATATCGATTAAACTTAAATATTAAGGTTCCTAACATTATATAGCGATTAACTTAATTATCCGCATCTCCAATTGTTTATTCTCAAGAATTAAAGTTATCCTACACAAAATTTATCGAATTTTCATGCCTTAAGTATGTTTAGTATAGGAATATCATATTTATCTAAAATTCATTGATTTTTATCTTAACGCGGAAATTCCTATAAACATTTAACATTATTAACGATTAAAACTAGCTATCGGAAATCAAAGAATTTATTTTAAAGTAATAGAATTAATCCAACTCAAGAAATATTAATTTAGTATAGCAAAACCGAATAATTCAATATTGGCACAATTATATTATTTATTACATAGAAATTATCTTTACCCTTTTATTTCAAAACAATTAATTACAATACTAGAATTCAAAAAAATTAATTATTAGATCAATGAAATAGTTTACCATTGAAATATGAAGTTAATGTAACAAAACTAAGAAGTTTAGTAGTTTAGCACAATTCTTTTATTTTGCACATAACGTTTATTTCTACGTACTTACTTAAAAACAATTGGACTTAGTGCTAAAATTTATTAAAGAATTAAAATGCAAATAAAATATGCACTGATATTTATATGTCTATTTTCAGGGTTCTCACATCCTCCCCTCCTTAAAATGAATTTTGTCCTCAAAATTCTTACTTTCTTGAGAAACAAATCGGAATACTTTTTCTGCATTTCTTCTTCTAACTCCCAAGTTGCTTCTTCGGAAATCCAAAGTTCCAATACTTTTGTTCTGCAATCAAGCTTAGCATGGTGATGAGCTAGAAAATTCTTTCATATAATAACATCATAACCTCGTATGTCCAATTTGATTAGATCCACTAGTATTTTATGCCCTTCAATCCAGAATTCACAGTTATTATAAGTTAAGCTACTGATTAAAATCTTATTACCCATTGATGTTTTAACTTCAAGGTCAAGGGTAATCTAACAGGTTTGACGTTAACTCCGGATGGAAAAGTTTGGTTCACAAATGAATGAGTTGCGCTATGATCAATTAACACTCTAGCTAATTGATGAGAAATGGGAAGAGTACCTTCCACGGCTTCCGAAGAATCAGGTACAGGTTGGTCATTTATAGCGTAAACCCTGGTAGGAACTTTCGGCCTATTCTCTCTAATGTTGGCTGGTTCATCATTCAGGGTATTATCCTCTTGTATTTTCGGGCAACCGGCAATTTGGTGCTCGCTGCTTCCACACTTCAAGCACTTTCCTGCTTTCCTCCAGCAACCGGCCTCGGTATGTCCAGGTTTCTTGCAATACCCACAAGTTCCCAGGAAAGTTATCGCACGACTTCCTTGTGGAGCGTTCCTAGGTTGACCTCTTCCATTTGGTCCCCCGTTAGTTCCATTATTTCTTCCTCCGGCACCTCTGGCACCAGTTCCTCGACCCACTTTGGCCAGTGGAGCATTTGTATAAGTCGGCTCCCGACTGCTGCTAGGTGCAAATCTTTTCTTGGCCTGGTAAGTTTTTACTTGAGTTCTAGCAACTTCAACCCTTTGAGCTCTTTCTACAGCATCAGCAAATGTGTCTATCCGAACAGCAGCTAATCCCTCCTGAATTTCCACGTTTAGTCCCTGCACAAACCTCCGGACACGCCTTTGTTCCGTGGCTATCAGTTCAGGAGCAAATCGGGACAATTTTGTGAACTGGACTTCATATTCGGCGACACTCATCGCCCCTTGTTTACATTTTATGAAGTCGTCCTCTCTCTTTTCTTGAATGAGAGGTGGAAGAAATTTGGCGTTGAACTCCCTTGTGAAGTTCGCCCAGGTCCTGGGAATATGATTCCTGTCCCAATTGACCCTAATTAGGTTCCACCAGGAACGAGCAGCTCCTTCAAACTGGAATGCTGCAAAAGTCACTTGCCTCTCTTCCGTATAATTTAGAGCGGCAAAAATATCAGAGATCCTTTCCCACCAACCTTCGGCTACCTCAGGTTCTGGGCCTCCGTAGAACTTAGGAGGTCCAAACTTCAGGAATCTCTCTAATGCCCGATCCTCGTAATCGATTGGGCCTCCTTGCTGATGCACCGCTCCATGGGCTTGATGCTCAGTCATGCGCTCTAACACATCAGTTATTCTATTGATTGCGGTGGCCACTGGATCTCCGGCCACGTTTCCCTGACCATGGCCTGGGTTGGCCTCAGGTTCCCTATCACTACCACCCTCGGGGTGTTGCCTAGTTGGTCTCCCACGTCCTCTATTTCTAACTTGTAGATCCATAGCCTAGTTATGCCTATTGATAAAAATAAAGTGATCAAGCGAAGATGTTGCTATTTATTTACTTGTTATTATTAAGTGAAGTCAACATGAATACCAAGAGAAAGAAAATTTAAAACACTTAAAGCATATATTCACATACCAAAGTTCATACAACTTTAAAAGCCAAACAATTCACGGTACATTTAATATTTTCACACATAACTCATATTTCGATCTTTATAAACATGAAGGAAAGCAAGTCAATAATACACCGATTATTATAACCACATAACTAATAGCTCAACCCTTAGTTTAGATTCAACTTAACCTTCATTAGTTTAGTCTTTGACAATCCCACTAGGCCCCACTCATTCTTCCGATTTCGCTTCCATAAATTCCTCTTAAATACGTAATTGGCACTAATCTTCAAGATCACACCATTGGCTCTTTACCTTTAACTTTCAAAAGTTAGACTTGATTCCTTCAATCCTACTTTTCCAAACTTAGTCATGATTTCTAGTCACATCATAATGCGATATACTGAATTCTTTTCAATTGCAAATACACCATTTAATGAAATATCTGGTATTCGGGTACAAGAATCTGACTATAGGATAATTCACACCTCAGGCTGGCCAGTCCCAAGAGTAACTTACCTATATTTGAGATTCCTACCCAACATACATGTCTAATATCCCAACTATAAACTTTTGTTCCACACTTAACGAGTCAATCCCCACAGTCCGAGAGTCCTCTCCCGGCACGAGCTCGATAAGAGCTCTGATACCACCTGTGACAGTTCTCAGGGTCACATCACGGGGTACCTATCACTTGCCACCCGCACGCGGGCATCCCCTACGGAGAGTTTCGCTTCGTGACTCTTCACGAACGAGAGGCTCGGGGCTTTTCCAGACGAAGGACTTAAAGTCCCAACTGTCGGCATATGGCTCTGATACCACCTGTGGCGACCCCACTTTCCCCTAAGGCGAACCAAAGGGTTGGCGGGCCGTCTGCCCAACTCTCGCCAGGACTCATGCAAGCATTCTAACCTAAAACCTTGGAGTAATAAACTACTCTGTTACAAAACAAATTTTCCCGAATAAGATCATCCTTACATCCAACTTAACTTCAGAGATAGCAGAGATAAATTAGCCAGTCGAGGCTCTTAAACATCCCACGTGCTACGTACCAAAATATAAAGTCGTACCAATCCGGGTAGATAAATACATAAATCTCTATTACAAATTTACAGGCCAAGTAATCGAATTAGGGTTTACCCATTTTCCCGTTTCAAGTGGCAACCCAAAAGAAAAGTGCATTATCTCAATAACACATTACAGCCCACAGAATAAGTTATAGCATTCAAATACAATCCAAAAGGAAAACTTAAGTAAGCATCCAGCTTTCAGTTTCCAGAACCTGTTAAGGAAAACAATAAACGTGGGGTGAGCTAAAGCTCAGTGGTGCCCCAAAAACATGCAATCAATTAAAACAATTAACACGTATTGATTCGATTGAAGTAAACAAATAGGAAGGCGATAATACCCAAGTGTACCTTAGACTGGTCGAGGGATTCACCCAACGACGTTACGTCCTGAACTTACATTATTATTATAGACTCGTCGAGGGATTCACCCAACGACTTTACGTCTAGCACTTGATTGATTATTATTGACTCGTCGAGGGATTCACCCAACGACTTTACGTCTAGCACTTGATTTATTATTATTGACTCGTCGAGGGATTCACCCAACGACTTTACGTCTAGCACTTGATTGATTATTATTGACTCGTCGAGGGATTCACCCAACGACTTTACGTCTAGCACTTGATTCACAAAAAAAATGTTTTACGCAAGTCACCACTCGAAAGGCTAGTGTGATAAAGTACACATTGCTCACTTCGATGGGTCAAAACCACTTCATAGTTATAATATAGCAAGTTAATAAAGCGCTTAACCACATAACATAAAACAAGCAGGGACACTCACCAAGAGTGAAGTTCAGATGTCAAGTTGGGAATCGAATTCCGCTTCCTCGCAATATCCTAGAATATCAAATATTGAAATTATAAGCTTTTATTCAGTCTTTAGACTCGAACACATTGAGGTTTATCTAATATATTGCTAGTTTACTTTCCCATAGTAATTTCAAAAATCTACTTAGATTGAAACTTGACACAAATAGTAGAAATGTTTCTTATAATTTTCCTTGAGGTACTTTTCCTTATAAAAAGGGTAACTAGTATAAATTTTCTGGAAATAAGTCGACAAACCTCTTAATATCAATGTTAGAAAGTTACTTTGAACATTTCTTTAAAGCTATGGTTCCTGCAAAAATTATTACTAAAACTATTTTACCCTAAAATAAGGTTTCTTGCCGAGCAAGTTTCCCATGCTTTTCCCCAGAATTATTACAACTCGTATTTTGGAACTTTTCCTATAGTTAACTATAGCTTAAGGAAAGAAAATGAATTAAAATAAGACTTAGAATTTTCAAAAGCTATATAACTTATTTACTAATCGAGGCTAGTTTGAGCTAAAGGAAATTATCGAGTTGGAAAGTTTTATAATATAATACTAGCTGGAAAAATATTTCTGATTAATTTGATCACAGCTACTCGAGTTCGCAAGGTCGATACAACTTCCACAGCTCCGATTCCGTTTCGAAATTATAATATGGATCAAAATATGACAAAAATCACATAGCAAATTACTAGGGCTTCGTCAATCATTAGCCCTAGATTTCAACAAGTGCATTTCTGAATAAAATAAAATGATCAACCAAGGCTTCATCAATCATTAGCACTTGGTTTCAGCAAGCCCATCATAAGCAACTAAAAATAAAATAAAAGTAAAGCCTCCAAGACATTCCAGCAATTAACTTTCGTCACCCTGTAGTACTTAGAAAATCATTCAAATGGCCAAGAGCTTCATCAATCATTAGCTCTTGATAGCAACCAATCACTTTCAAACCAAAATTTCAACTAGAAACAAGGAGTAAAGTCACGGCTAATTTAACGCTTAAATAACTCGAGAAATTCAGATTACCACCATAGCATTTTACTAGGCTCAATGCCATTCACATACCAGAAAATTTTAGCATGTAAGCTTCACTTGAAATTCAGAAATTCAAATCACAGATAGGCCCAACATTCGATTCAAGTCAAAATTCATTTTCCTGAAGAAACAGGACATTAAGTCAAGACAGCCTACTTTGAGGAGTCACGTACAGCCGTACACATGGAGGAAAAATATAAAATTTCTACAGAACCAAGGCCCATGTTTCTAGTTTCAAATGCCACTGACGGCACCTTAAACGGATTTTTCTACACCAAGATATAAGCATTTTACTGAAATTGGTCAGGGACATCCAAAAATCTGAAATGTCATTTTTCACATGTGAAAAACTCCTTTTTCTCTTTTTGCACCAAAATGTTTTTATTCAAACCATCCATACATTTCTTATATAATTCCAAAACAACATATTCCAGGCATTTCCATCCCTCATGATTTGAAGGAAATTTTCGAAACTAAGTTGAGCTTCCAACTCAACCTTCGGCCATCACAAAGGAAATTCCAGCATTTGTATACTAACCTCTTTAATTCAATCCTTCAATATATTAAATATTTCCTCGCCAAACCACTTAAATTTTGCATCTCTTATGTAGCTCAAGACCATCATAGTCCAAGGAAACAATAAAATAAATGTTCAGAAACCATTTAAACTTTCTAAAGGCAAACTGAAATTTCTGGTTCAACCTTGCTTGCGGCTTCAAAGATTTCCAGCAAACAATTCAACTTTAGTTCAAATTTCCTTGGTTTAAACATGGTGTTAGTTACTCAATTCAACATTTTAAACACCTAGTTAGTTACTAAAATTTTCCACTTTCAAAATTGAGTTCAAACTATCATTATTAACATCAAAATTTCCAGAAATTTTCCTGCTTGGGCTCGGGTGATCATGCCTTGAAGCAGAATGTACTCTTAACCTTTATTTCTCTGATTTAAAACTTACTAATCAACTACATGCAGGGCCTAATTAACTTGTTATTAGTCATCTAATCATGGTTATAAGTTTAAACAACAACACTAAACCAAATCAGGTTGCAAAGCTTTAAGCTAAGCTCTCGGCCAAACCAGAAATTCTTCCAGCATTTGTTTAGTCACAAACCATTTTTTTTCTATGGTTAATTCCTGTATTTTGCACTTAATTTCACATGCACAACTGCTGAATTTAACTAGCTATCATATCCAGACCAGAAATCAGTTTGATAGCAACCAAATTGAACCAAGTTAAGCTGTAATAATTAAGCTAGGCTCTCGGCAGAATTTTCTTACCCCAAACTAACCCAGAAATTTATCTCTGCTTTAACACTTCATTCGAATGCCCAATTCATCATACATGGTCTTAATCTTCCAGTTCTTACTCAGCTAAAGACATTTGGGTGTTCAGATTATCACACAAAACAAAATTGGAGCTGCAATAACACCTCAAGTCTCGGTAGCAACAATTTCTCAAAACAGAAATTTTCCTAAGGTTTTGATTTCAGCATCCGATTGTATAATCTAAACATGTAATCTCTGATATAGCTTGATCAACTAATAATCAACCTATTTTAGACCAGAAATTACCTCAGCTAGCAACCAATCTTTCACACGAAATTCCAGAAATTTCCTTCCTAGCTCTCGGCCAAGTGCAGATGGTGATTCTGGTTTGGAGTTGCGGCTGAAAAGGGTTGTGGATGAAGGTAGAATTGGTGAAGCTTCCGGCAGATTCCCTTCCCTGGCTTTGCTCCAACTCACGGCTGAATCCAAGAAGTTTCCGGCAGCTCTCTCCCTCTCTCGGTGCTCTCGGTCAAGGCAGGGAAGAAATGAGGTTTTGTTGTGAATCAAGAATGAAAGAGTAGAGTGGTATTTGGAGTGAAGTTGATTTCGACTTTGGTTTGTGCAGAGAAAGAGTCGGCTGAAATGGTTGTGAGATGTAGTGTGAATTTGATCAAGTGGTTTTGTGGTGCCGCGGTTTACGAAAGGTTGCGTATCGAATTGGTTAAAATGCAATTGGTCGAAGTTGCGGTGATGGGAATTTGTCATAAGGGTCGTTTGGTTTCGCATGGAATTGTAAGGTCTTTTGGTCTTTTCACTTGGTTTCCTAATCTCAACTTAATTTCTCAAATTTATCCTCAAGGGTGATTTGAACGCCTAATAACCCCTCCCAATATACTTAACCATTTTTATCGAATAAATATCGATTAAACTTAAATATTAAGGTTCCTAACATTATATAGCGATTAACTTAATTATCCGCATCTCCAATTGTTTATTCTCAAGAATTAAAGTTATCCTACACAAAATTTATCGAATTTTCATGCCTTAAGTATGTTTAGTATAGGAATATCATATTTATCTAAAATTCATTGATTTTTATCTTAACGCGGAAATTCCTATAAACATTTAACATTATTAACGATTAAAACTAGCTATCGGAAATCAAAGAATTTATTTTAAAGTAATAGAATTAATCCAACTCAAGAAATATTAATTTAGTATAGCAAAACCGAATAATTCAATATTGGCACAATTATATTATTTATTACATAGAAATTATCTTTACCCTTTTATTTCAAAACAATTAATTACAATACTAGAATTCAAAAAAATTAATTATTAGATCAATGAAATAGTTTACCATTGAAATATGAAGTTAATGTAACAAAACTAAGAAGTTTAGTAGTTTAGCACAATTCTTTTATTTTGCACATAACGTTTATTTCTACGTACTTACTTAAAAACAATTGGACTTAGTGCTAAAATTTATTAAAGAATTAAAATGCAAATAAAATATGCACTGATATTTATATGTCTATTTTCAGGGTTCTCACATCCTCCCCTCCTTAAAATGAATTTTGTCCTCAAAATTCTTACTTTCTTGAGAAACAAATCGGAATACTTTTTCTGCATTTCTTCTTCTAACTCCCAAGTTGCTTCTTCGGAAATCCAAAGTTCCAATACTTTTGTTCTGCAATCAAGCTTAGCATGGTGATGAGCTAGAAAATTCTTTCATATAATAACATCATAACCTCGTATGTCCAATTTGATTAGATCCACTAGTATTTTATGCCCTTCAATCCAGAATTCACAGTTATTATAAGTTAAGCTACTGATTAAAATCTTATTACCCATTGATGTTTTAACTTCAAGGTCAAGGGTAATCTAACAGGTTTGACGTTAACTCCGGATGGAAAAGTTTGGTTCACAAATGAATGAGTTGCGCTATGATCAATTAACACTCTAGCTAATTGATGAGAAATGGGAAGAGTACCTTCCACGGCTTCCGAAGAATCAGGTACAGGTTGGTCATTTATAGCGTAAACCCTGGTAGGAACTTTCGGCCTATTCTCTCTAATGTTGGCTGGTTCATCATTCAGGGTATTATCCTCTTGTATTTTCGGGCAACCGGCAATTTGGTGCTCGCTGCTTCCACACTTCAAGCACTTTCCTGCTTTCCTCCAGCAACCGGCCTCGGTATGTCCAGGTTTCTTGCAATACCCACAAGTTCCCAGGAAAGTTATCGCACGACTTCCTTGTGGAGCGTTCCTAGGTTGACCTCTTCCATTTGGTCCCCCGTTAGTTCCATTATTTCTTCCTCCGGCACCTCTGGCACCAGTTCCTCGACCCACTTTGGCCAGTGGAGCATTTGTATAAGTCGGCTCCCGACTGCTGCTAGGTGCAAATCTTTTCTTGGCCTGGTAAGTTTTTACTTGAGTTCTAGCAACTTCAACCCTTTGAGCTCTTTCTACAGCATCAGCAAATGTGTCTATCCGAACAGCAGCTAATCCCTCCTGAATTTCCACGTTTAGTCCCTGCACAAACCTCCGGACACGCCTTTGTTCCGTGGCTATCAGTTCAGGAGCAAATCGGGACAATTTTGTGAACTGGACTTCATATTCGGCGACACTCATCGCCCCTTGTTTACATTTTATGAAGTCGTCCTCTCTCTTTTCTTGAATGAGAGGTGGAAGAAATTTGGCGTTGAACTCCCTTGTGAAGTTCGCCCAGGTCCTGGGAATATGATTCCTGTCCCAATTGACCCTAATTAGGTTCCACCAGGAACGAGCAGCTCCTTCAAACTGGAATGCTGCAAAAGTCACTTGCCTCTCTTCCGTATAATTTAGAGCGGCAAAAATATCAGAGATCCTTTCCCACCAACCTTCGGCTACCTCAGGTTCTGGGCCTCCGTAGAACTTAGGAGGTCCAAACTTCAGGAATCTCTCTAATGCCCGATCCTCGTAATCGATTGGGCCTCCTTGCTGATGCACCGCTCCATGGGCTTGATGCTCAGTCATGCGCTCTAACACATCAGTTATTCTATTGATTGCGGTGGCCACTGGATCTCCGGCCACGTTTCCCTGACCATGGCCTGGGTTGGCCTCAGGTTCCCTATCACTACCACCCTCGGGGTGTTGCCTAGTTGGTCTCCCACGTCCTCTATTTCTAACTTGTAGATCCATAGCCTAGTTATGCCTATTGATAAAAATAAAGTGATCAAGCGAAGATGTTGCTATTTATTTACTTGTTATTATTAAGTGAAGTCAACATGAATACCAAGAGAAAGAAAATTTAAAACACTTAAAGCATATATTCACATACCAAAGTTCATACAACTTTAAAAGCCAAACAATTCACGGTACATTTAATATTTTCACACATAACTCATATTTCGATCTTTATAAACATGAAGGAAAGCAAGTCAATAATACACCGATTATTATAACCACATAACTAATAGCTCAACCCTTAGTTTAGATTCAACTTAACCTTCATTAGTTTAGTCTTTGACAATCCCACTAGGCCCCACTCATTCTTCCGATTTCGCTTCCATAAATTCCTCTTAAATACGTAATTGGCACTAATCTTCAAGATCACACCATTGGCTCTTTACCTTTAACTTTCAAAAGTTAGACTTGATTCCTTCAATCCTACTTTTCCAAACTTAGTCATGATTTCTAGTCACATCATAATGCGATATACTGAATTCTTTTCAATTGCAAATACACCATTTAATGAAATATCTGGTATTCGGGTACAAGAATCTGACTATAGGATAATTCACACCTCAGGCTGGCCAGTCCCAAGAGTAACTTACCTATATTTGAGATTCCTACCCAACATACATGTCTAATATCCCAACTATAAACTTTTGTTCCACACTTAACGAGTCAATCCCCACAGTCCGAGAGTCCTCTCCCGGCACGAGCTCGATAAGAGCTCTGATACCACCACAGTTCTCAGGGTCACATCACGGGGTACCTATCAGGTTGCCACCCGCACGCGGGCATCCCCTACGGAGAGTTTCGCTTCGTGACTCTTCACGAACGAGAGGCTCGGGGCTTTTCCAGACGAAGGACTTAAAGTCCCAACTGTCGGCATATGGCTCTGATACCACCTGTGGCGACCCCACTTTCCCCTAAGGCGAACCAAAGGGTTGGCGGGCCGTCTGCCCAACTCTCGCCAGGACTCATGCAAGCATTCTAACCTAAAACCTTGGAGTAATAAACTACTCTGTTACAAAACAAATTTTCCCGAATAAGATCATCCTTACATCCAACTTAACTTCAGAGATAGCAGAGATAAATTAGCCAGTCGAGGCTCTTAAACATCCCACGTGCTACGTACCAAAATATAAAGTCGTACCAATCCGGGTAGATAAATACATAAATCTCTATTACAAATTTACAGGCCAAGTAATCGAATTAGGGTTTACCCATTTTCCCGTTTCAAGTGGCAACCCAAAAGAAAAGTGCATTATCTCAATAACACATTACAGCCCACAGAATAAGTTATAGCATTCAAATACAATCCAAAAGGAAAACTTAAGTAAGCATCCAGCTTTCAGTTTCCAGAACCTGTTAAGGAAAACAATAAACGTGGGGTGAGCTAAAGCTCAGTGGTGCCCCAAAAACATGCAATCAATTAAAACAATTAACACGTATTGATTCGATTGAAGTAAACAAATAGGAAGGCGATAATACCCAAGTGTACCTTAGACTGGTCGAGGGATTCACCCAACGACGTTACGTCCTGAACTTACATTATTATTATAGACTCGTCGAGGGATTCACCCAACGACTTTACGTCTAGCACTTGATTGATTATTATTGACTCGTCGAGGGATTCACCCAACGACTTTACGTCTAGCACTTGATTTATTATTATTGACTCGTCGAGGGATTCACCCAACGACTTTACGTCTAGCACTTGATTGATTATTATTGACTCGTCGAGGGATTCACCCAACGACTTTACGTCTAGCACTTGATTCACAAAAAAAATGTTTTACGCAAGTCACCACTCGAAAGGCTAGTGTGATAAAGTACACATTGCTCACTTCGATGGGTCAAAACCACTTCATAGTTATAATATAGCAAGTTAATAAAGCGCTTAACCACATAACATAAAACAAGCAGGGACACTCACCAAGAGTGAAGTTCAGATGTCAAGTTGGGAATCGAATTCCGCTTCCTCGCAATATCCTAGAATATCAAATATTGAAATTATAAGCTTTTATTCAGTCTTTAGACTCGAACACATTGAGGTTTATCTAATATATTGCTAGTTTACTTTCCCATAGTAATTTCAAAAATCTACTTAGATTGAAACTTGACACAAATAGTAGAAATGTTTCTTATAATTTTCCTTGAGGTACTTTTCCTTATAAAAAGGGTAACTAGTATAAATTTTCTGGAAATAAGTCGACAAACCTCTTAATATCAATGTTAGAAAGTTACTTTGAACATTTCTTTAAAGCTATGGTTCCTGCAAAAATTATTACTAAAACTATTTTACCCTAAAATAAGGTTTCTTGCCGAGCAAGTTTCCCATGCTTTTCCCCAGAATTATTACAACTCGTATTTTGGAACTTTTCCTATAGTTAACTATAGCTTAAGGAAAGAAAATGAATTAAAATAAGACTTAGAATTTTCAAAAGCTATATAACTTATTTACTAATCGAGGCTAGTTTGAGCTAAAGGAAATTATCGAGTTGGAAAGTTTTATAATATAATACTAGCTGGAAAAATATTTCTGATTAATTTGATCACAGCTACTCGAGTTCGCAAGGTCGATACAACTTCCACAGCTCCGATTCCGTTTCGAAATTATAATATGGATCAAAATATGACAAAAATCACATAGCAAATTACTAGGGCTTCGTCAATCATTAGCCCTAGATTTCAACAAGTGCATTTCTGAATAAAATAAAATGATCAACCAAGGCTTCATCAATCATTAGCACTTGGTTTCAGCAAGCCCATCATAAGCAACTAAAAATAAAATAAAAGTAAAGCCTCCAAGACATTCCAGCAATTAACTTTCGTCACCCTGTAGTACTTAGAAAATCATTCAAATGGCCAAGAGCTTCATCAATCATTAGCTCTTGATAGCAACCAATCACTTTCAAACCAAAATTTCAACTAGAAACAAGGAGTAAAGTCACGGCTAATTTAACGCTTAAATAACTCGAGAAATTCAGATTACCACCATAGCATTTTACTAGGCTCAATGCCATTCACATACCAGAAAATTTTAGCATGTAAGCTTCACTTGAAATTCAGAAATTCAAATCACAGATAGGCCCAACATTCGATTCAAGTCAAAATTCATTTTCCTGAAGAAACAGGACATTAAGTCAAGACAGCCTACTTTGAGGAGTCACGTACAGCCGTACACATGGAGGAAAAATATAAAATTTCTACAGAACCAAGGCCCATGTTTCTAGTTTCAAATGCCACTGACGGCACCTTAAACGGATTTTTCTACACCAAGATATAAGCATTTTACTGAAATTGGTCAGGGACATCCAAAAATCTGAAATGTCATTTTTCACATGTGAAAAACTCCTTTTTCTCTTTTTGCACCAAAATGTTTTTATTCAAACCATCCATACATTTCTTATATAATTCCAAAACAACATATTCCAGGCATTTCCATCCCTCATGATTTGAAGGAAATTTTCGAAACTAAGTTGAGCTTCCAACTCAACCTTCGGCCATCACAAAGGAAATTCCAGCATTTGTATACTAACCTCTTTAATTCAATCCTTCAATATATTAAATATTTCCTCGCCAAACCACTTAAATTTTGCATCTCTTATGTAGCTCAAGACCATCATAGTCCAAGGAAACAATAAAATAAATGTTCAGAAACCATTTAAACTTTCTAAAGGCAAACTGAAATTTCTGGTTCAACCTTGCTTGCGGCTTCAAAGATTTCCAGCAAACAATTCAACTTTAGTTCAAATTTCCTTGGTTTAAACATGGTGTTAGTTACTCAATTCAACATTTTAAACACCTAGTTAGTTACTAAAATTTTCCACTTTCAAAATTGAGTTCAAACTATCATTATTAACATCAAAATTTCCAGAAATTTTCCTGCTTGGGCTCGGGTGATCATGCCTTGAAGCAGAATGTACTCTTAACCTTTATTTCTCTGATTTAAAACTTACTAATCAACTACATGCAGGGCCTAATTAACTTGTTATTAGTCATCTAATCATGGTTATAAGTTTAAACAACAACACTAAACCAAATCAGGTTGCAAAGCTTTAAGCTAAGCTCTCGGCCAAACCAGAAATTCTTCCAGCATTTGTTTAGTCACAAACCATTTTTTTTCTATGGTTAATTCCTGTATTTTGCACTTAATTTCACATGCACAACTGCTGAATTTAACTAGCTATCATATCCAGACCAGAAATCAGTTTGATAGCAACCAAATTGAACCAAGTTAAGCTGTAATAATTAAGCTAGGCTCTCGGCAGAATTTTCTTACCCCAAACTAACCCAGAAATTTATCTCTGCTTTAACACTTCATTCGAATGCCCAATTCATCATACATGGTCTTAATCTTCCAGTTCTTACTCAGCTAAAGACATTTGGGTGTTCAGATTATCACACAAAACAAAATTGGAGCTGCAATAACACCTCAAGTCTCGGTAGCAACAATTTCTCAAAACAGAAATTTTCCTAAGGTTTTGATTTCAGCATCCGATTGTATAATCTAAACATGTAATCTCTGATATAGCTTGATCAACTAATAATCAACCTATTTTAGACCAGAAATTACCTCAGCTAGCAACCAATCTTTCACACGAAATTCCAGAAATTTCCTTCCTAGCTCTCGGCCAAGTGCAGATGGTGATTCTGGTTTGGAGTTGCGGCTGAAAAGGGTTGTGGATGAAGGTAGAATTGGTGAAGCTTCCGGCAGATTCCCTTCCCTGGCTTTGCTCCAACTCACGGCTGAATCCAAGAAGTTTCCGGCAGCTCTCTCCCTCTCTCGGTGCTCTCGGTCAAGGCAGGGAAGAAATGAGGTTTTGTTGTGAATCAAGAATGAAAGAGTAGAGTGGTATTTGGAGTGAAGTTGATTTCGACTTTGGTTTGTGCAGAGAAAGAGTCGGCTGAAATGGTTGTGAGATGTAGTGTGAATTTGATCAAGTGGTTTTGTGGTGCCGCGGTTTACGAAAGGTTGCGTATCGAATTGGTTAAAATGCAATTGGTCGAAGTTGCGGTGATGGGAATTTGTCATAAGGGTCGTTTGGTTTCGCATGGAATTGTAAGGTCTTTTGGTCTTTTCACTTGGTTTCCTAATCTCAACTTAATTTCTCAAATTTATCCTCAAGGGTGATTTGAACGCCTAATAACCCCTCCCAATATACTTAACCATTTTTATCGAATAAATATCGATTAAACTTAAATATTAAGGTTCCTAACATTATATAGCGATTAACTTAATTATCCGCATCTCCAATTGTTTATTCTCAAGAATTAAAGTTATCCTACACAAAATTTATCGAATTTTCATGCCTTAAGTATGTTTAGTATAGGAATATCATATTTATCTAAAATTCATTGATTTTTATCTTAACGCGGAAATTCCTATAAACATTTAACATTATTAACGATTAAAACTAGCTATCGGAAATCAAAGAATTTATTTTAAAGTAATAGAATTAATCCAACTCAAGAAATATTAATTTAGTATAGCAAAACCGAATAATTCAATATTGGCACAATTATATTATTTATTACATAGAAATTATCTTTACCCTTTTATTTCAAAACAATTAATTACAATACTAGAATTCAAAAAAATTAATTATTAGATCAATGAAATAGTTTACCATTGAAATATGAAGTTAATGTAACAAAACTAAGAAGTTTAGTAGTTTAGCACAATTCTTTTATTTTGCACATAACGTTTATTTCTACGTACTTACTTAAAAACAATTGGACTTAGTGCTAAAATTTATTAAAGAATTAAAATGCAAATAAAATATGCACTGATATTTATATGTCTATTTTCAGGGTTCTCACAGAGAAAAAGAAGATCAAAATGAAGAGATAGCTGCAATGGTTAACGTCATGATAGCTTACTGTTTCTTCTTGGCCTAAATTGACACGTAAAATTAGCTATCCTCATAATCTCTGTGTATTTTCTTATCCCAATTCCCACCAACCAGATATACAAACAACAAAAAAGGTATTTGATACCTCACATTTTTCACAGACACCAAGGACTCCACGAATATGAACACTGGAAAATGAAAAAGAAGGAAAAACAAGAAAGCTCGCGTGTACTTCATTCATCGTACTACTTTCGCGAATTTATCAGTTTTCTTTCTCTTGCTTTCCTTATACTCTCAAGTGGGAAATATATGATATGAATAAGGACTGCTTTTGGCTGCCGTCTTCCATCATTCTGAACGACCTTTAGATTTTTGGCACCGCCCTAAAAGTATGTACAGCACACGTGGAATAGTTTGAAAGATGCAACTTAGGTAAAACTCCATTATCTTGATCAAAGGTGAAAAAGAAGTGGCAGCAGAAAAGTTTTTAACTGTTCAAGGATGTTATCTCGTGGATAACTACAGATCTAAACGTTCTGAGCAATGATTTATTTCTCTAGGCACCCACAGGAATTGGACCTTTCTGATATTTTGTTCCAATTGGGGATGCTTATTGTTTCACTAAAGTTGATTACGCATTGATCGTCTTCTCCCTTTTCACTTTTTCTCTTTCTCTCTTTTTCCTTGGCACGGGTGGAGGGGTTCTTCGAATCGAATCATTGAGCCGGGGAAGAGAAAGGGTTGTTGGTAAAGAAAGAGACACATCAACGAATTCAAGCAATGAGGCCTATTTTTTTTTTCTAGTTTTGAGTTTGCGAAGCGAGAGAAGGAATTCAATTGATATGAACGATGACACAACGAATTTACCTAAGAATTTTGAACATTAAAAATTAAACGAAGCCTATTGTTGACGTATAATTTTATCCTGATGGCGAGAATATATGCAGATTATGATTCTAAAAATCAGGTAGTAGTATAACCTTTGCCCTTGGCGTCCTTTTAATTATTCTTGTTACCTTTTATCTAATTAATTATAGCTTGACCACATGAACCTATATAACTAGTATAAGGTCCTTTGCCATCAAGTTGATTAATTCACCGTAGAAGGATAATATGATCAACTTACCAAAACGAATCACCGGTGAAACAAGAAGATTTGATACATCTGATAGCAAAGCAAAAGGTTCTACTATTCTAGAATAGTTATTAAACTCGATCCGGCCCGATTCAGCAATTTAATTGCATGATCCAATGAATCGATAATCTAGTCGGATTGAATCAATAGTTAAACAAGAGAACGGAGCATCCTTTAACTTGTCGGTAATTCGCCAGTTTAACCGATAAAATCTCAAAAAATTGATGGCTCAACCACCGGTATAATCGCTAATTTGAATCATTGATTTAAATTTTAATAATTCAAATATATTGTTTTACTATATAATACAATCACCGATTCAACTACTAAACTCGCAATTGAACTACTAATGTATTCGACCGTTGACCTTACCGGATTAATGTCTGCACTGGGTTTAATAATTATATGTTGATCAAGAAGCCATCCAATTTCTCCCTATTTACAAGTTCATTTCAAGCCAAAAATCATTCTACGGTTATTTTTCCCCTACGTTACTTGTTAACGTTAGGCGCAGCAATCTTTGTCCACCCAAATCCCAGAAGAATAGACAACAAAGTGCCCTCGCCAGAAGTACCATTCGATTGCGATTTTTGTGTCCCCACGCTGAAGACTTCTTTGCGGCTAGCGCCTAGCGGGACATATGCAAAATACTTTGAACAAGTCCAAGGAGTGGAAGAAATGAATGTAAAAATGATGGCCATGAGAACAGAGAAACGTGTAACATAAGATAAAACATGATGACCAAGTTCTAACATGTTGTGACAATTATTACTTCGGCTGCTCGGCGCCGACTTCCTATTAATGTTGTCGGGGCTCGGCCTTTTCAAACTTTCCGGCAGTCGGCGATGATGTTAGCTTACCTTAATCCTCAAGTTTTGACTTATTTTTACATGGCATGAACGGTAAGTGAAAGGGTAGACACGTTTCTACCAAATAAATAAATAAATAAATAAAGAAGAGTAGACACGTAACATAAACTAATGCTTGCTTGATTTTCAAGTTTTGTGAAAAAAAAAATTGTGTTTTCGAATATATTCATGTTTTGGAAATATTTTTGAAAAATTTTACTGTAACAGAATTTTTAGAGTATATTTGAGATATTTTTGAAAAATTTTGGGATATTTAAGAGTAGTAGAGTTTTTAGAATATATTTTGGGATATTTTTTAAATATTAAAAATAAATTAGACTACTTTTTAGGGTACCATTTAGAGTAATTTTTAAAAATTTTTATAGTATTTAAAAAACTAATCTTTCAAAAACCGATGGATCCAAACATTTAGACTGATTTTTTTGAGAAGGTAAAGGAAAGGATATGGAAGGAAAGGGAGGGATAAAATCTAGTTATTTTTTCTCAAAGCGGACGGAAAACACACCAAAATTAATGAAGATTTGAAATTTTCTAAAAAACTTATTATGTGTTTATAAATTAGAGTTTTATACTATTGATAAAAATGTAACTAACTTGGAATTGTTTCCTTTCCTTTCATTTTGTAATTCAAACAAGATGAATGGATTTCGATTTTCCGTATTCTTCTTTTTGTATATTTTTTTTTTCCAAAGCCCTTTCCTTTCCTTTTCTTCATTTACGTTCAATCCAAACAGTGCCTTAACAAATTTCTCAACTCCTTTTATTTTTTCTAATATCATACACATCATATTTAAAAAAAATCACTGCGATGTTATTTTCTAGAAAAAGGTGGGAAAAATTTGTAATTCTAAAATTTCTAGAAGTGTCACCGACTCTCTTCAAAAGTAGTTCAGTCATGAACTAAATTAGGTCAACTAAAATTTAATATTTGTCAACTCTTACACTGATTGATGATTATGTGAACCCATTAAAATGATCGCCGCAAGCTAAGGCTGTTTGTTGCTGCTAAGAGAAAATTCAGACTTAATTTAAACGGGACAAATTTGCAAGTTCATTTTCAAAAGTCCACCCCAATGCAAATATTTCAACATCAAGAATGTACCCCGAGCCCGTTAATGTGGATCGAGAGCGTGTTTATGCTGGGCAAGGTTTGATAATTACACACAATCAACTTGGGCCTCATAGAGCGTCGCTCAGCTTTGACCCAACACCTTTTTCAAACCCAAAAAAATAAACTTTGACCTAACACCAATTTCTAGGTCACTGGACCGCTTTTGTTCAATTATAGAGTCAATTTCCTGGGCCGCCCACTATGGCGTGTAGACGAGGTTGGCATTTGCAGTCTAGGATGATTACAACTTAGGTTCGGTCGCTCACCAATAAGTACAGCTAATCTACGCTATAAGCCATTCAACATTAATGTTAATCTTTGTTTGATAATCTAGTCCAATATTTAGAATTAATGAGTTCAAATGTTAACATGTTCACTTATTACTTAATTTGATATATACACTTAAATATATCAAATTTAATATTTAACAATTAATAATTTAATATATTCAAAATTTCAATTTCAATTTTTAAAATTCAGATTTATCAAACGCACCCCTTCTTAAGCTCAAAATCAATCCAACATGCTGCTTTGATTTCCATATTAGGGGTTGGACCATTGGAATTCTCTCCATTTATTTACACCCTATTACTATTACTTTATAAAATCATCCTATTATATCATTTTACTTTTTTTTTTATTCCTTGATCAACATACTAAAAATTAATATTTCTAAAAATATATTTTGACATTTATTTTACAAGAAATCTTTGAATGGTTAAAAAATCAAAATTATAATAAAATTTGTGATAATTAATGAAAGGACAAAACTTAAGTCAATTTCCTACAAAATTTTATACATAGCAATCGAAGTGCTAATAGATCATCAACGATGTTGATTTTTTTTTAAAAAAAAATTTCCAAATATATTTTTGTTAATATGTAATGTGGAAAAGTTCTCTTTAATGCAATGGAGCCCTAAGTTAAAGATCGATCCTCGACTTCATTAGTGTAAAATTCTCTAGGCTAATTTTGTATTCATCCTCTTTTCCAGCAAATGGGCACAAGCCAGAACATACAGAATCTGAGGCCCAGCATTTAGATGGTGGCGTTAGGCGGAGCCGCGGAGGTAACAGATTCCAGTGTCATTCCTTAATATAAATGTCAAACCGGGTTGTGAAAAATAACACGAGGTAAAACAAGGATGAACCCTTGAATCACTTGCTAAATGACCCAAGTTGAGCAGAAAGAGAATGGCTCATCGAGTTACGAAAGCAAAATGACTCTCTTAACTTGGCCCCTGCGCTTTCATCTGCTCAATAGATTCCAAACATTCTTTGGCTCTATGAACCTTTGACTGAAGATAAAAGCTCCCATTTGTTGCATTTCTTTCAAACAGGGTATCATACTTCTGCAGGTGGAAGGAACAATGTCAAGCTAAAATGCAAAAGGATCACAGCACAAAAAAATAGAATCAACACAGTAATGACCTGCAAGATATCTTGCCACGATGAATTCTCTGCCACGCCAAGAATTTGCCTTGCTTCTGACTCGGTCATGGTTTTACTTGCTCTTCTGATGGTCTGAACTGCTTCTTGAGCAGCACCACTTCTTGATGCGTCTGTCGTTAGTCAGGAACAAGTTATTCAACCATTTACTGTAGAAACTTTCCAAAGCAGGCAATAACAGTGCATGAGTTTCATGTATGGAATGATTATCATACATGAAATGCCATACTTCTCCTTCTCATGCTATGCTAGTCAATTTCATTAGCTAAAGTGACAAGAGAACAACACATTATCCTACTGGATAGATTCTTGTTAGTTCTGATCAACCAAACACCAACATGTAATGCAGTGAAAAGCTAGTATCTGAAGGTCTCACCACAAGATATCATAAGCAATGCTTCTCTAAGTAGGGCAAAATTTCTAAATTGCCCAAAAATATATCTTCAGATTGTGAAGTTTTGGTTAACAATTTATTTCTTGCATCTAATATCAATAAGCCACTGAACCTGGGAAAGTATATAATTGTCCTTCAATTAGTGTTAGTTCATGATTAAAATTTAACCTCTCCCTTCAGCCATTTTTTCCTTTTTAATTTCCTTTTCCAGTTCCACTCTGATACAAGAGCAAACCACCACCACCACCACCGGCAGCCCACCCACCAACCTCTCTCCCATCCCCACCACACAAAAGGTTCACCCTGCCAGCCCCCTATATACATTGCCGTGATGGCCTGCAAATCACCCAACAGCAAAGCAAATCTCAAAGAACCAACTTTAATTTATCAACCATATTTAAAAGCTTTACTCCTCCCACCAGATTAGAAAGTCCGAAATGTTTCAAGTCAATAACATTCCATTGCAATCATCAATTCAGATTCTCTTCCCCCTAGGGCTTTAATTGCTGACTTTATTGTGCAATAATGAAGCTCAAAAAGCACACGTTTAGATTTTCAATGAATACCACTGTGCTCTGTTATATAACAGGATTGCATTTGATTCCACCAAGTATACATTAGAATTGTGAACTCCACACACTACCACTTTGCTCAACCAAACTCTTCCCAGCCCTTGATATCCACTCCTAGCAAGTCAACATGGCCCTTCGGCACCTATAATTGCACTTCCAGAACAACCCCACTCCCCTCTCTTGCCCAGTTCCCCTCCAACGCAACAAGCCCCCCACATCATAAATCACCCAAGTTAGTAGCTACCATTATCAGAGGGAAGATACTACATCACTTTGAATAGTTCATTGACCTATTTGATACAAGAAAAATTGGGTGGCAAATTCTCTGGCACTAGTACGGCCTAGTTAATCATATCTACCCTTTTATCAAATACCATTAATTTTATACCTGAAGATGGAACAAAAGTACAAAACGCAGAAAAATATAAGCTGCAACCCATAACAACTGAAAAAAAAAAAATATAAGCTGCAGAAAAGAAACTTACTTGCAACTTGCAAGTGCCTGACGATACGCTTGGACAAAAGCACGTGCCATTACTCCTGAGCCAATTACAATTAGATTTGCCAGAATTCTAGCTGCCTGCAACAAGAAGTTAAACGAGGTTGAAGTATTTGATATGTTTGTCAACAGTTGCTAGGAGCAAACAAGAAAATGTGGGTCGAAAAGGACATCGAATGTGAAAAGATGCACAAACGTGTGTAGCAAAGCGAACATAAAGAAGAACATTAATTAAGCCTTTTTGATGCATTGTGCGTTCAGAACTGGAAAATTTTTCACAAAAGTAGACACCTTTATCAGTTATTCAATTCTCTCAAATTCTGCTTGAAGCCAAGCAAAAAGTTTAACTCCAAAAACAAAATTATGCCAAATCTTTTAAATTCATGGTCAAAAGATGTTCATAAAGACATGCAAAAGCTAAACTACAATCAAGTAGAAAGCAAAACACATGTAAACAGAAGTCGGAATACGTCATACCATCTTTTACGATTAGCGGAGCAAAAGTTCCAGTCTTGGAGAAATTGACCTCAGACACAAAGTACCTATAAGCAATGATAAAATCATATGTATGAGCTTGACAATATAATCTACTTTCTCCAAATCTCTGTAGCTAAAGAACATAATATTGATTCCACGATTAATGACATTCAAAGACCCCCCCCCCCCCCCCCCCGCCCCACAAGAGAGAAAAAATATTTTTTGGTCAATTTTTATCAGCAGGCTGAATAATAAAGAGAAAAAGATAATAAGAGTTTCTTTTTTTAAAATTTTCTTTTATACCTAAAAATCAAGATTTAAACCCTCACTTGGGAATTGGAACCTGGAAGTGGAAGCTCTTGAGGGCTTTTAGGGAGGAAAACAAAATGAGAGGGTGGTTTGAGGAGCCAACTAAGTTGCTCGGTTGTGATATTGTTATGGTGTTGGCGGTGGAAGGTGGCGGTTTGGAGAAGCGGGAGCGGAGGCTGCTTGAAACAGATGGCCAAAAAATGATTATTAGGCGGCTCCTGCTGTGTGCCGGTTACCGCCAAGTCCGAGACCCTTTGCCCAAGGCACCCCAGTTCCCACGAACAGCCCATAAACGATTTCTTTAAACAACTTTGGCCAAATGGTTAGCCATGAAAATCTGTTTTTGGAAAAAAAAAAAAAAGAAAAGAAAAAAAAAGTTACTTTATTAAAAAAAGAAGGCTCCGAGAGCAAAAGAAATTAAGCCAGCATGTGGAAATTGGGCTTCAATGTGCTATGAATTAAGCTTTTAGAATACTCAGCTATTGGGCTACAAAAGTAGGCCCAAGACGCTACTAAATAATCTCATTAGTATTCACACAAGAATATGGCAAAATACGAGTAGCGCCAAGAGTTCAGTAAACCCGGTTCAACAAGCGTGCCTAGTCTAATGATGGAAAGCTATTTGCTAAAAGAGGTTTGTTAGAGCATTAGGGGCAGGATTTGAAAAAAGAAAAAGAAAAAGAGGGAATCATACTTGCCATGAATCTGATCATTACATGCTTCCGAGCAAATCAATATCAACCATAAGACGTAGATTCCAATTCCAAGTCATCCTACCATTAGAGTTTACATAGAACATAAGAGAGTGCTGTTGAGGTGAAACAAATGTACGCTTAACTGCTTCTGGCAATCACTCTATTTACACTAGGTGAGAAAGAAAGGATAGCTTCCAAAGGAAAAGCCATGTTAATTGCTCCTAGATCAACCAACAAGCAAGGAGCCCAGCATCTGTTCAACCATGTGGTCAGGGAGTAATGCGCTTGCGTGACAGAACTTGATGAATTGTGGTTGAAGGAGAAGAACCCAATGGTGTCCGAAATTCGATCCTCGGAGTTTGTGGAGTTAGTCCTGCTAATTGGCTAGTTTTATTTGGCCTGCAACTGATTGGAGATACTGCCCTTTTCGATCTAAGATATCTCTCACAGGTTCCAATGCCTAGAAGCTCCTTTGCTCCAAATGGACTGTCAGGTACTTGCAGTTTTCTTTTTTTCCTCAGTAGCTCCCACAGTAGCTTTTCATCCTTAGCTTGATCTTCCTCCGCATATAGAAGCTTCACGGACTAGATTCAGGGGAAACAGTTTAGGATTAGATCGTAAAAGACTATCCATACCATATACTCATGAAGCCCATAAAAATAGAAAGCATCAGAATACAGAAGGTACAATTCCCAGAGTACACTGCCTAAGCTATCTGCGTAACAAGTTGCTTCAGAGAAGATTACTGTCTAGCAATGTACAAAACCTACTTTCAGTAGAAATTGTAAAAACTAATGGCTTAAGGAAACCAACAATGTATGTATTTGATATTATGATGCTCGAGTAATGTGATATTCACAAATGTACAGTCATAAAGCAGATGATAGAATATCCGTGTTAAGCTGAATCAAAAGTATAGTTTGAGTATTATGCCGTTCATAGTAGATTGAATGTAGAAAAAGGACATAAAAGAGTTCATTTTTTCCTATCTTTTATGGATAAATTTTCTTAGTTCTTTAGCCACATAATCTTGATTGGTAAAGGAGTTACCTTTACTATATGTTTTACTAGAGTGATAGAGTGATCATGATCTGAAATTTGCAAGGAAAGTATGCAACTTTAATGAATTTGGTCAAAGGAACTAAGGGATACCTTCTCAGAAACAGAATGTCCTCTTGAACCATCATTTATTTCTGAAAGAAAACGCTGTTCTTCCTTCAACATTTCCATTCTTCCTTCAGTTTCCCTTAACTTATTTAAAGCATCGATTCTACTCTTTTCAACTGCTCTCACCTTTTTTCTTGCTTCCTCCAACTGTAGGCTTCGAAGCCTCATTTCTCCTCCAATCTCCTCCACCATTGCCAGCAGATTCGGACAGGTTCCAGTAACAACATCAGTTTTAAGTTCATTAACATACTGAACCATTGGATTGCACATTTTATCACCCAGCTTAGTCATCAGGTTTTCCACTCCAATCTCCACTGAACCAAGGGCTGAATCAACATGGTCATAAGTGATTTTCAGAAGCTTTACCATGTTGATAGAGGTGCCATTACTTTGACATGATTGGTGAGTGGCATAAACATATGCAACAGCTTGCTGAAATAATTTTTGGATAGATGCCCGTTGATCAGCAAGGGTCTGAAAGATGTCATCTTGGCTAGAATTAACCTGGGCCTCAATTTGTTTCAGAAGCTGCACTAATTGCATTAGCTGCAGTTTTTGTTTATGGATTAGCTCCTTGCATGCTTTGGTGGCTTTAGCGGCAACATTTAGTCCCTGCAAACAAATGATCAGTACAACCTACCAATTGAAACAGTCAACAAGTCGCCATCTCACATCAAATGCTATTGGATGGTTTCTTCACTAGAAAAGCAACCAAAAAGCTGAGAACTCGGTGTAATTGGGACTGCAGTTGGATAATCCAATGACATTGAACTAACCATATTCTCAGTCTAATCCTTAACCTAATCAGTAATCACTATGCATAGAAAACCAATATTTTTTTTTCTTTTTTGTGGGGGGGGGGGGGGGGGGGGGGGTGGTGTTGAGGGACGGGGGGAAGCTCAGGGATTATTAGGTCTAACAGAAATACTATTCAATATCCTAAGAAAGACAATAAGAAAAAGAAAGAGCTGCTTCGGAATGAGAATTCCATTGACAAAAAAACTCCCCTCTGCCATTAATTGTTTACATAGTCCTTCTTCATCGGAAGAAAAGCACACCAGCGATCAGTGAAATTCTTAGTAATCACAACAAGATGAACATTTTCTAACAGGAAGATTATGCCAAAAAAAAAAGATCACCTCAAATTTACCAATCCTCAGGTTTTCATCCATTCCCCTCATAGCCACCACCAATCTACTGCATACTTCTTCAGATTTATCTCCATTCCTTTCCCGTTCCTGTTAAGGAAAATGAAGCGCATAAGTATTCGATTATCGACAACTTTTACGTCATACAGAAATTGAACAACACACAACACATGAAAAATTCACGCGCACGGGACCAATGTCCAATTTGATATGAGTATGCACTGAACAATCACGACATGAACAAATAGGAGATTAAAATTAGTATAGTAATACTTTATAATTCGAAGGATAATAGTTGTTCTTATCATTGATAATAATGGAACTGAATCGTCCTTCGTCCGCCATTTCCCCGGTCTTCAATCCAACAAGCATCATCAATGGAATCGCCAGCGACGAAAATACATCTTCAGCCTTTGACAAGAACATAAATCACACACAATTCAGGAGGACAAAAAAAAATAGAAATGGAAGTCTTCCAGTATTTGAAAATGTACAGCACGAAATTTGAATTAATATTTGAAGTGTATGATCAGATAATGATAATCATGACAATAGTACTTCGATCAAACTGGTTCGGATGTGAGAATGGAGCTGATTGAATGCGATTTTGATCTGTTCTTGTTGAAAAGAAATTCGTGAGAGCTTCGATTGAAGATCGGCGATCGGAGAAGGAGACCTAGTTGTGGAGCGATGCATTTTGGCGCCAAAATCCTTATCGCTTGAACAGGCGGAGATTTCGGGTGAGATTAATTGATATTGATTTTTTTTTTGAACGCTGTCAGAGTCAGAGTTGGTATTTGGTAGCTGGCAGCTGGTACTTGTTATCGTGAGTCGAGTCATAACGACATCGTGTCACTTGTTTTTCTTTTTCTCTTTCATATGTTTTATTTTTTTTTTCTTTTGATATAATGCTTTATTGTGAGCTTTAAAAGTAACATCATTCCCAAAAAAAAAAAAAAAAAGAGCTCTAACATTTAGAATTTCCAAATTCTTATTTTAGGAAAAAATCAATATTTTTTTTCTTTCATATTTGGAAGAATAGAAAAATTTAAAGTCAAAATCTTTAATTGTTTGAGTCTCAATTATATTGAATCGCAAGTCAATAGTAGTCCTTTTTTTTTTTTTTAATACTAGCCGTGAGAGAGAGAGAGAGAGAGAGAGCGCTCAGGCTTTGCGTTAATTCTTAGTAATTGTCAATTCTTACAAAGAATAAGAGCTCATTGACTGCTTAAAGACATTTTGCTTCGTGTTTTACTTTTTTACCCATTGCCAAATCTACCCATTTCATTTTCCACAAACTTTTGCATTTTCATAACCCACTGTTCTCTTATTTTTCCTTTTCTAAAAAAATCTCACCATTATATCAAAGAAGAATTTCCCCTCTTTACCAAGTAACAAACACAATGACAAGGCAGGACCGCAAGATTAATGAATTCCACCACCGATTATTAATGCAGATTCGATATGAACCGGGACAGAAAAACTTAAAAAAAAAAAAAAAAAAGGCAAAAAGCCGTTTCCAAAATATACAACTTTCTTTCCACAAGGTACAACACATTATGCAATACTAAAAACCCTAGCGGACTGTGGAAATTCCAATTTGCAGATTTCCACTATCCAAAGACCCAAATTGCTTTTCAGTCTTTGTCTAAAGTCTAAAATATCTCCAACTCTGACAGTAATTTTTTTCCCCTTTCTACTCAATTATCAAGTCCACTCTCGAGCTCTGAAATTCTCTCAGCTGAAAGAGAAAGAAAAGAAAAGGACGAAATGGACGCTGCTCAAGAAGCCCACAACCGAGAAGCTTTCCGGCAGGCCGTCGTTAACACTCTCGAACGCCGTCTATTCTACATCCCCTCATTCAAGATCTACCGTGGCGTTGCTGGCCTCTATGACTATGGCCCTCCTGGTTGTGCCGTTAAGGCCAACGTCCTCGCCTCCTGGCGTCAGGTCTACTCATTTCTCTTTATTCGTACTAGAATTCTGATTTGGATGTTTTGTTATTCATTTAATTGTCTGCAAGACTGGCTTTTGAGGGCCAATTATGTCTCAGTTTTATGTAATCTGTCTGTCATGACCCAGATGAAATTTGAAATTTGAGTAGAATTCTGATTTTTCTTTCAAAAGTTAGTTCAACTAACTATAATTACGATAATTAGGATTGAAAAACGAAAAAAATCTATGGCTAGATTAGAGCTGGGAGAGCTTGGCTCAGTCGAGATTGGTTCGTCAACAAATCCAGCCGAGCCAAGCGAATGAATAAGCTCGGGTTGAGCTTGGTTGGATAAGCACACATTAAAGTTTAATCAAACCAAGCTGAAGCATAATATCAAGCTTGTTCCTCAATATTTCTTTGTTTTTCCATTTTCGTTTTGGGCCTGGATTAAAATTGATGATTTTGACAATGGGTGTTGTGATTTTGAATAAATTCAGCATTTTGTATTGGAAGAGAATATGTTGGAAGTCGATTGCCCTTGTGTGACCCCAGAAGTAGTGCTGAAGGCATCGGGACATGTTGATAAGTTTACTGATCTTATGGTGAAAGATGAAAAGACTGGGAATTGTTACAGAGCTGATCATTTGCTAAAGGATTTCTGTAAAGAGAAGCTTGAGAAAGAACCTAATCTCAGTGATGAGAAGAAGGCAGAATTCAGGCATGTTCTTGCAGTTTTGGATGATCTTTCTGCTGAAGAGTTGGGTGCTAAACTTAAGGAGTATGGAATTGTTGCTCCAGATACCAAGAATCCTCTTTCTGATCCCTACCCTTTTAATCTTATGTTCCAGACCTCAATTGGGCCATCTGGAACGCTCCCAGGGTAAGAATATCATTAAAACTCTATGCCCCATTTTACCTTTATTTGTTTAGAGCAGCAGCAGATAATTTACAGGTGTATATTACAAAAGAAAGTACATAGTTTCTTATTTGTTTGGCACTCCTGTTTCCGGGGTTTTGCTTATCTTTCTTTCTTAAGTGTTGTAAAAAAAAAAAAATTTTTTTGGCTGCAGTTATATGCGCCCTGAGACAGCTCAAGGCATCTTTGTGAATTTCAAGGATTTGTACTACTACAATGGGAGCAAGCTCCCTTTTGCTGCTGCGCAGATTGGTCAAGCTTTTAGGAATGAGGTTTACAATCTTACTCTAAGATCTATTTTATCATATGCGTTATCATAATTGAATCACAATTGTCTTTCACCTATCATGTTTATGTCCTGCATAAGTCAAAAACCTGTTATGTTGGTTTTCTGATTTTTGAATATTCTAATTTGACATCTTGAAGCTATAGTTGTCATGAAGAGAAGTGGTTTTCTTTCCTGCTATCCTTTTTTGTACTTAGTCGTGCACATGCTCCTTGTAAAAGCATAGAACAGTGTTTTACAAGATGACATTGTCATGGCAGTAGTAATTAGTTGTTGTCTAGCAATGGAGGTCAAAGACTAATTATACTTGTGGATTACTTCTAACAAACCACAATAAAAGCACTGCAGGAGATAATCTTGGTTGAGTACCAAGGAGGACCATAGACATAGGTAGACACGTATTATTGTTATTAGATATGATAAATTGATCAGCATTTGCCATCTATTGGTTAGATTTCTCGCCTGAGTAGTTTTCATGCACCATTTACTTTTAATATATGATACCTCTTTGTTCAGAATTTGATTTTTACGTGGTAGAGGTTGAACCGTGTATATGCAGATTTCTCCACGCCAAGGTCTTCTCAGAGTCCGTGAATTTACACTGGCCGAGATTGAGCACTTTGTGGATCCTGCGGACAAGGCTCATCCAAAATTTTCTGAAGTTGCAAAGTTGGAGTTTTTGATGTTCCCTAGGGAAGACCAGGTGTCAGGACGATCAGCAAGGAGAATTCCTATTGGTGAAGCAGTTGCTCAGGTTAGTTTGAGAATCACCTACCTCAGACCCTCCCACTCTATTTTTGACTTTTTGCGTGGATTTGAAGAGCTGAGCGTGTGCATATATGTGTAACCCCAAAGGGGCTTATACATGTGGTATACTCTGTATTAAGGAACAGTTACTGCTGTTTTGCAGGGGATTGTGAACAATGAAACACTGGGATATTTCATTGGGAGAGTGTACCTTTTCTTGACTTATCTTGGGATTGATAGAGATCGGTTGCGGTTCCGCCAACATCTGGCAAATGAGATGGCACACTATGCTGCGGACTGCTGGGATGCTGAAATTGAATGTTCTTATGGTTGGATTGAATGTGTTGGTATTGCTGATAGATCAGCTTATGATTTGCGTGCTCATACGGTGAGAATTTTTTATCGGTCATTAAGGATTTTTGTGGAATTAGAATATTCATTTCTTGAAATTCCCTTTGTATTGCAAACAGGAGTTGGATGAATGTTATAATCAGGAAATTGGCTTTGAATGATCAGTTTTAATCTGGAAATCTGTTGCAATCATTTTAAGTGTGCTATAATAATATGAACTCTCTATCTCACAGTCTGTTCTACTTTGCAACAGCATTTGTCTTCTATTTTTTTTTTTTTGGATGATTTGCAAAGTTCCTGTACCAACTTTGACTTGTTTATCCTTGGTTATGGATGGCTTGGTGGAATAGTCTGACCATTTTATGTTGTATAAACGTGTTCTTGGACAATGGTGTTATGATTTTTGTTGAATGGAAGGACCTTGAAAATCATACCATTCTGAACTTAGCCGTTAAAGTTATTTTTTTTCCCCTTTTTTCTTTCTTTGGCAGGATAAAAGTGGCGTCCCTCTGGTTGCACATGAAAAACTTCCAGAACCTAGAGAAGTGGAGGTCTCTCTCTCTCTTCACTTGCAAAATATTTTTGTGCTTCTTTTAGAGTCTCTTTATGAATTCATGTTACTTGCTCTTTCAGAAACTTGTTATAGCTCCCGTGAAGAAGGAACTAGGCCTTGCATTCAAAGGTAATCAAAGGATGGTGGTTGAAGCTCTGGAGGTATGCTTTGTGCCGTTGTGCATTAAGTTAATATAAGTTGATTTCTTTTGTACATGTAAGGCTGTCCCGCTTCTTGGTTGTCTTTTTGCCCTCTGTGTTTTCCCTGGTCCTTTTCTTTCCTTAACTGTTCATTTGTTCTTTTCACCTTTTGACTTTGGAAATGGGGCAAACACTGATTCTGATTGGAGGAGCAGATTGTTTAGGTAAAACATTGAAACTTTAGGTTCGTACAGAAGGGTGAAAGTAATAGAAGATTGCTCTGCATGCACACGAATTTACTTTGTCACCATGGAACAATATTCTAGCAAGCATGGTGACTTAAATTTAAGGTTTTGCTTTTCTGGAATGATGATTATGATCGCTTTATTTCCATATAGGCCATGGCGGAGAAAGAAGCTCTGGAGTTGAAAGCGACCCTGGAGTCTAAAGGAGAAGCAGAGTTTCATGTTTGTACTCTTGACAGAGTTGTTACCATCAAGAGTAATATGGTGACAATCTCGAAAGAAATAAAGAAGGAACACCAGAAAGTTTTCACACCGTCAGTTATTGAACCTTCTTTTGGTATTGGAAGGATAATATATTGTCTTTATGAGCATTCCTTCTATACTAGACCTAGCAAAGATGGGGATGAACAACTCAATGTCTTCCGATTTCCTCCATTGGTAGCACCCATCAAGTGCACTGTGTTTCCACTAGTTCAGAATCAACAGTATGAAGAGGTTGCAAAAAATATTGCCAGGTCACTGACTGCTGCAGGGATATCATATAAGATTGATATAACAGGTATCCTCCATTGTCATTGATGAATATGCCTTATTTTGAAACTTCTTTATATTAGTATATGTATTTGTTATAATATACTAAACTGGCTTTTACTTTATGCATTTACCGTTACCTCACTTTAGTGGTTGCTTCTCCCCTTTTGTTGTTGAAATGTGAATGCCTCTAAATTAATGTTTTATCTACTTGTGGCTGCTTCTTGTTGAAGAGTTTTGCCTTGCACTTCTATTGGTGTATCTTGACAAGATAAGAAGAAAGCATGCATTTTGGAGCACATGAAATTAGTTAAATACCTTAATCGGTATAAATTAGGGGAAATCTTGGTTTGTTATTTGAAATATTATTTGGAATAATTACTGTAGCACTCATTGTGATATGATATATGCAAGATAAAAAGATAGTTGGGAATATAAAAATATGGGTTGGAAAATATGTTTATGATGCAAGCGAAATATTATTTGAAAAAATGAGATATCCGTGCCATCTAAAATTGATGTTAGAGCTATGAAAGTCATTTGTTGATTTTCTATTGTATGAGAATACAGCCAAAGTGGATTTAGCAAGAGTCTCGTTTTCTTCTAATGTTTTTTTCCATATAAATAGTGCCACTTTTCTTTTCTTTCTGCTGGAGGGGGTGGTGGTGCAGTTGGGGTAAGTGGGAACAGAGTGAAACTAGTCCAACTTGTTTATTTTATCCACCAGAAGTCTAAGCACCATTGACCAGTGGTACATTGCTGCTGTGCCAAAGATTTTGTACATAATTTGCTGAAGCGCTTTTTAAGTGAAAGCTTGTAGAGCTTTGTTAACTTCTAACTATTTCCTTTCTATATCTACTGTTCAATAATTCATATCCTAGGAACATCTGGCATACGCCTCAAGATTCTTATAGGGCATCACCCTTAATCACGCACTGATGCTATCCTTTTGTAAATCTGTATGTTGCTGCAGGTACATCGATAGGCAAGCGATATGCAAGAACAGATGAACTTGGTGTTCCGTTTGCTATTACAGTTGATTCAACGTCATCTGTGACAGTGCGGGAGAGGGATAGCAAGCAACAGATTCGTGTGGACGTAGATGAAGTTGCATCTGTGATCAAGGAGGTTACCGAGGGCCAAAGCACATGGGCTGATGCATTGTGGAAATATCCTACTCTCACTCATCCTGATTGTTCATGATTGAATGGCGAATATAGAGTTTGAAGCTCATTTTTCAGTAGTTAAAAACACATATAAAGACGTTATTATCTGAAAGACCTCATTCATACTTCTGACACAAGTTTATTGAATTTTGAAACGAAATGTTTCTTCCTTTTTCTCTGATAGTTAGTTACCCTTTTCATAATTACGGTGATGCAGCGCAATGTCCAACTAATCTGCTATTGTTATTTTGACTCGAATACTGCATAATTATTCTGCGAAATCCTAGTGAACTCCGGAACAAATTTGTATGCAGAGTTGCAGACCGTACAGGGTTGAAAGAACGAGCGTAATATTACCGATTTTTGTTCAGCATGAATTTTGTGTAGATTGGCAAAAGCAAAATTCAAAACGAATTTAAGAAGGGTTCACCCACACAAGCGTCAAATGATGTGCCATTTTTGTTTACTAACACACAAGATCGTCCCCCTTAATGAACTTACAAGCTACTGAATTAGTTAGTTGACTAAACAAACGAATCTAAGCCCAAGACCTCCCAATTTGTTCAATCATAAGCAAGAGGCCCTAGAAAGGCAGCTGGGCAGTGTGGCCACCGCCACCACCGGTGACGGAGATGGAAGCCGCAGCAGCATTGCTTCGTTCAGCATGGCAAAGTTGGCGGAGCTTGGTGGGAACGTACCAGATGGAGAGCCGTGGATGTGCGTTAAAGATGGCATCAATATCCCACCCTTGTCTTGCTGCTATGGCTACGAGAGGCTTGTAACAAGCCTGCCTCCATGCTCCCACATTTTCTCCTCGCTCCTTGAAAGCTCTTCTCAGTGCATTGGACGCATCCTCATCCAGGCAGTGCAGTGCATAGCAATGTACATAATGCCTCATTTTCGGCTTGTTAATGTAGCTTGCACCGGCCTTTTTTGCATACCTGAACACCTGATTCGTCACCTGCATTTTGGACGATATGTTAGAAACCATATGCAATAGATGTGGGATCGTGTTTAAGGCTTTCAGCCACTGCTTGCTTGGACTGAAATATGCCCCCTTCTTTTTATTCTTTAACTCATGGGATTCTACGTGGGGTTATTTTTTTTTTTCTCTTTGCTACGTTAAATGTGGAAAAGCTCATTGAGATTTCAAGATTTGCTTCCCTGTAGATGATGAATGACTGGCTCGGTTCAAAAACATCTCTCTCCTTCATATGAAGAGGAGTTGGCTCAGTTTGATTACTTAGTACTACAAATCGGGAAAGGCTAGCTAAGAAAAAGGAAATTAAAAAAAAAAAAAAAAAACTCGCTCAACAAAGAAACAAGCACTTCTGCCCCTATTAGTGACCTAAGCCCCAGACCATCCAGCCATCCAGGTGCCCATACATTAGACTGACACATGTGCAAAAGTAACCAAGACAAGTCCCCCACCACAAGCAGCTGCATGACTTGTCAAATTCTCTCTTGGCCATCTATTTGCAATCGACCCAATTAACGAGGATATATTCATACCCCAGAAGCTAAAAGCTAAAAGCCGAAAGCCTATGGGCGGGCCTAAACAAGTTAAAGTTTTCCTTCCTCCCAATTTCTTCACCCTTTTCTTTTTTATTCCATTTTGGAGTCTGGTGTGGAAGCAGAAGTGTAGAACTTTAACAAGTGTAAATGTCGAAGTACGATGGTTGCTGCTACATATTACATAATGCTTAACAATCAACATCTTGAGATGATTGTAGAATGTGTCGAGGCAGTCGAAAGAAAATGCATGCTGAATTTAGAATCTTGATGATGATGACTACTAACCTTAGTAGGGCATTTTTCACCTCTTTCTTTGGCAATATTCTGAACTTGGATCAAGAATTCACGACATTGCTCGTAGAGATGGAAGAGATAATCCAGTCCATTCTTCTTCCCTCGAGCCACCTCCCCAGGCTCTGTAACGATGAAGGGATGCTCACGTTGCCTCTCGCTTCCTCCACTACCATTTTCATCTTCCTCAGCTCCCTCACTTTCATCTTCATCCTCGATTGATGTCAAGATTTTGCTAGCTCTCCCCTTTTTCTTTCGTCCCTGCTTCTTCCCAACTGTCTCCCATGTCTGCCCTCCTGCAGCACCGCTACCACTCCCCCCAGCTTCCTTCTCTTGCTGCACCGGCTCCTCAGACAATCCTACTTCCAAAAGTTAACGTCAAATATGGTCGGAAACCCCAAAATAAAAAGGAAGCTAATCATCAAATAGGATCTTCTCTAATGCTTAAATGCAGCTTTCATCATACGACAATATTTGAAACTTCTTTTTCTTTTCTAGTTTTCCACAATAAGAGGAGGTTGCTCAAAAAAAATCCATACATAAATAAAACAGGAGAGGGTGGTGTAGAAGCAGCTGATACGACGAGAGAATAACCCGTTATTATCCGTTATACTTGATTATTACTATTACAAACTTTTTTTTCTCATCTCCCGATAAAATACTACTGTTAACATTTTAAATCTTGATTTCTTGTCACGTTGGCAGGAGTGTTATACTGTAAATAGTCGTAGTCTTGGAGTAAGGAACTCTGAGATCAGGTCATATCTGGCCTGTGGATCATTACTTTTTGTTGCCCAACACAACTGCAAGTTTGGTGACAAATGTCCAAAGAGAAGAAAGCGGTTTTTCTGTAGAAGGCTGGAAGAAATAGTGGAAAGTATTTTGGATCATGGAATCATGATTCATGCATGCAAAATTGCAACCGAGCTACGTATATGTAAAAATCCCAGAAACAAAAGTAAAATTAGAACCAATTCGAAGCAAAGAAGCCTGAAAATTAGTCAAAATTAAGGCCCTATAAAGCTTAAACAAAAAAAGATAAAAAAAGGATTAAAATGCTTAAGCTGGTACTCAAACCTTCTTGGGACAGTGCATCGAGGGTATTAGTAGTATCGCCAGTGAGGAGATGGCGCCGCCTTGATTCCTCCTCCTCAAGGCGTCGGCGTTCAGCTCTAACAGCTGCCTTGATTCCATATCTCTCTCCAACGAGTAAATCCCACCTGAAAATTTGAGAAAGGCTATTCATCATATCATCAAGCTCCTCATCTTTCATGTGCAAAAGGGTGTTCATAGTAAATCCCAATTCAGCTATCTTTGCAGCTGTATAATATCTTATCCCATAAGCTTGAAACAGCTCCTCTAGCCCTCCGAGACCTAACTCTCTTGGCCTCACGGAGTACATTGTTTGCGGCGGGGGAGGCAAGGCCGCCGCCACACCTTCAAGAAACCTTGTCGGTGGTGGCATGACACTCCTTGGATCCCACTTAAACAAGCTTGCCGAGAAGCCATCAGGGTCCATTAAAACATACACAAGGTCAAAATATTTGGACTAGTTTTGGTGTTGCTGGGGATGGAGGTGGCAAAGGCACGAAGGCAAGGAGGAGTGGCTATAAAGACTACAGTTGTTGGGTGTGGGTTTCCGGAAATGCCCCTGTTTGATGGTCGTAGTAACTGAATGGCAATGTGCATTTGCTTTTGCTGTTGTATTGTGTTGAGTTGTATGCAGACAACGTACGACTTGTCTCCAGTGTGTTGCTCAGTTGCTCTGAGATTAATGTGCTTTTAGTGGTACGGATAGCAGGTCACTAGAATGGTTCTGCTCCAACTAGAATGTAACTCCACAGTTTGAAGCTAACCAGATTGCCTTCGCAGAATATGACAAGTTTTTTTTTTTTTTTTTGGAAATGAGAATATGACAAGTTAGTAAGATTTCTTTTCTTTTATTTGACAATTTAGTATGTTCATTGCACTTGCCTTATTGAGGTTTCTCATAGTATAGTAGGGTACACTTCCCTTTGAATTTCATGAAAATTGATTTGTCATATAAACTTCCGTTTGACTAGCTAAAGGGGGAAACCCTGCTACTAAGTGAGATACTACCACCCAAGAACCCAATCCCATGAGTCAGTTGTCTTTTTTCAACTCCAGTAAATGACTTTTCGTCTCTGGGATGAGGTTTGGTTGGGTAGTTAAGTCTCTGGGTTGGCTCCAAGAGTTGCCGGCTTTTAGAGTTCAATCTGGGATTAGGTTTAATTAATTCAACGAAAAGTCATTTACTGGAGTTGAAAAAAAATATAAACTCCCGTTTGACTTTCAATTGAAGTTTCTTTTCAACATTTTTAAGTTCTACACTCTTTATTAGTGTATCTTAACAGTTGCCACTTGGTTGGGGGTTAGGATAGACTAGGGACAAATGAAAGTTAATTTCAATTTAATTTTGTTCTCTTCTTTAGCAAGAAAATTCAAACTTAACAGAACAGGATGAAGTTTTATAACGATTCTTTACATAGCAAAATAATAGGTTGTTGATTTGGTAGTTTCGTAGGTATCCAATGGTACATAACTTTGAGGCCATTGATAACTAGGTTCAAATGATGCATAATCCAGAAACTAGTGAGTGTCTGTACATGTTACTGTGCGTTTGATAAAATTGAAATCTGAAATTTGAAGTGTGAATTGATTAAGTTATTGAATTATTAACTATTAATACATTTAACTGTATATCACACTCAGTGATAAGTTAATATTTTATCACTTATTTTTAGGAGCAAATTTTGTCTAGAAAATTTAGTGTCACTTAATCAATTCAGATGTTCAATTTTTTATTACCAAACGCATTTAATTATGTCAAAATCTAAATCCATTAAGTTTAAGTGCTGAATTGGGTTATCAAACAGGGCTTATAAGTTGCAAACAAGGTGAATTTTGGTAAAGTAGAAACTCGACTATTTTTTACCTAAATTGGCACATAACAGTTTCTAATTGATTGAGGAAAAGGTTAAAAATAGTCATCCTTTTGTACAATTTCCTTGTAGAGTATTATCTCAAATACTAAATGATTTATTTATTTTTTTTTAGTAAATATCACTTTCATAAGATTTCGTATGCAATTCTGCAACAACTTCAGGATAGACAAGCCTAGTAGCTTGTGAAAATTGAAATACTAGAGCACTTAATTAAAGAAAGAAAAAAAAAAGGCAAGATTAGATAGGGGTAAATTTGCGAGTTGTAATGTAACATATGCCAATTATCTGATTAGCCTTCCCACATAAAGTTGCTTTTATATTCTTATCTCTGAGTTTTAGGTTTTCACACCTTCCCATACATATCATAACGTGTCCGGTGCTAATATTATCAACCCTTAGAAATGTATTGTGAAGGACGGAGTACTCTTATTAAGGGATAATTTTGGAAACCTCTCTTGAAGTTTTTGACAGCTTCATTTAATTTTCTTGAGATTTTAAAAATTACATATATCTTTTTTGGAGTTATCATTTCAATAACAAAACCATTCAATGGTTAAAATTTTGAATGAGTAACCCAAATGCTCTCACGAACTTGTGAAGTTCATCTTACTTTCCTATGAAAATTTTTAAAAAGTTTTGGAACACGTATAATATCATAAACTCACTTTTAACCTTCATCTCTACTATTCTAAAACTTCCACGTTCCTACATTCCAAAATCAATTCTACTATCTCCATGACCACTACCACCATTGATCCCTAAATTTTAAAACTTCAAGTTAAAAAAAAAATAGCACTATTAAACTCAAAAAATTTTAATATAACACCCTATCTCTCAAATATTGGAGTACCAATACTAGCCCCACCTTTCTTAAACCTTCAACCTGCATCTTCTTCTATTCAGCTCTAGATCCACCAAGCAAAGCTAACATTAACTTATAATATGTTAAAATTGTGTTTAGGACATAATTGGTTATTTTCATGAGTGAATTTTGTTTTCGTTTTGTTTAATGTCTAATTGTGTGAAATGGATTTATATGCACAAGATTAGAAGAGGATTGTTTAATTGCACGAAAAATGTCGAAATGTTAAAGTTATTATGGTCATTTTATAGGTTAAGCGGAAATAAGAGTAATATTAAAAATATTAAGGACACTTGGTGAAATTGTCAGAAAGGAGGCTTCTGAAATTTTCCCCACTCTTAACTTGTATCCTAACAAAGATACCAACTAATCAGACCATTTCATTTTGAGCTGATAGAAACTGTTGGTGAATGTCGAACAATTAAGTGAGGGAGACTCATTCGCTTTGATTGGGCAGAAAACATACTAGTAATTCCGAGTTGTTTCTTTTGAGTAATAAGTGTTCCTTGGCCAAGTAGAAGAAGCATGCAGGCAAAGCACAGACTACAGAGAGCGTCAGATTTGCATCAGCCAACTCCATTTGCCATTGAGAAAAGAGAAGAGGCTGGAGCTCTCTCAGCCTCAAGCCCTGTTCAGACCTGCTCAGGCTAATCTTTCTGAAATGTAAATTGAAAGGCTGTTTTTTCGTACTTTCGAACAAGTCTTGCTTGAATGCTCTCTCACTTCTCAGATTGTGATGCCACAGAAGAAGCGAGCTTTGATTCATTCACTTGATGAGTTCGGAGGACACTTTAACTAAAATACAGCATACCTCATTGATGTGGACCTGTCCATGTAGAGATTCATAGCGAAGCTAATCAGTAATCAGTTGTGTTGTGGCAGCAGCATGCCAGCATCCCTCCCTCCATCCTTCCCTATGCAAACACGTAGTTTCTCAAAATTTGTACTCTACTCAACCATTAGCATGAGTCCATTTCTCTATGCCCGAATCCATGACTGCCAACGAAACTATCCTTTGCTACTCATGTAACACATAAAGAGGGGGACAGAAATTATTCCTCATACATACTTGAAACTAGTCTCTCTCTCTCTCTCTCTCTTTTTCTTTTTTTTTTTTGGTTTTGGGGATAATTTCACAAACCTCCCGTGAGGTTTCCAACAATTTCACTAAACTCTCTTGAGATTTTGAAAATTACACTTATTTCCCTTGCCCATATAAAATGGCAATACTAGATTTAGCATTTTAATTAAACACCCTTGTTGGGTGTACGATATGCATATAGTACAAAGGATTGGATTTATAATTATTTTTTCTTTTCCTTTTCTCTTCTTATTCCTTCTTTTTTTTTTATATATTTTTGCTGGTGAAATCCTAGAAAACTATAAACAACAACTCTAAATGTTGAATTAGTGATTTTTTTAACAACTTTGAATGCCACCCAACTTTTATTTGTGAGAGCTTTTTTTTTTTTTTTTATCAAAAGGAACACTAACTCAAAAAAAGGTCAAAACTACTACCAAATTGTGGCAATTCCAACAATCTAATCCCTATAAAGCACCATTAAAAGCATTCTATCATAATGTAAAAGTATTATTATAATTGCTTATCAGACAATAATAAATATGGTATTAAAGAACTTTATAAACTGAGGGTATTTTGAGGTATTCACTTAAATTGTTGAGGGCATTTAGGTAACTAGTAATTACCTAAGTTGTGCATTTGGCTATAATGGTGAGTGAAGTCGTAACTTGTAAGTGTGCATCGTAAATTATTTACTAAATTTTATTTACTTCCATAATCAATATATTTTTCAATCATATTTTTATCTCACATACATTATATCAAAAAGAGTTATAGTAATTTTTTTAAAAATTATATCAAATAATCTACCATCCAAACACACAATTAAGTTAAGCCACAAAATTACTGCTACTATATTAGAAGGCATCAAGTAAGTTTCTTTTTTTCTTTTTCCTTTTTTGGTAGGACGGGAAAAAATCTAAATAGTTTTTCGTTTTATTGTCAGTCCTAATAGAAGGGTTTGGTCAACCGAGGCAGCCATTAAAGCACCCAATACAATGTCGACACGTACTGATGCAGTCAGCGTACGGGGCCTCTAATCTAATGTGCTTTGTCCTATGTCTGTTTCAGTGGAGTGGATGCACGGCCGGGGTTGCTTTTCAGAACGCTGCCGCAGCTGAGCTGCTGCTGCCTCTACAGTATCTGTAGTCTCTTCTCTTTATTTTGTTTGGCATTACTCTGCTTTTGTCTGATTGGCTTCTTTGGAAAATGGAAAATCAAAAAAATTACTGAAACAAAATCAGGTGCCCTATATTTTAAATGTTGTACATTCTGAAGTGGAGATCTTTGTCCTGGATTCTTTACCGTTTTCCTGTAAATTTATACATGAGAATAGACCAATCTTTGGATATTATTTTGCTTTCCCCACCTTTTTTTTTTTCCCCCTGTGATTGGCAGGCAGAGAGGAGCAAAATCTTGTACAGTAATTTCTTTGTATTACTGCCTTCTGGAGTCGCTTTACTTACGAACTAAAAGGTTAAAACCAAAAAAAGCAGTTTCAGCAGTGGATATCAAATATGCACTTCGCTCTAGCATATAAAACATTGGGTAAACTACTTGAAGGAGCACCTAAATAACGTCCATCCATGGTCAATTTTTGATCTTTTATCTATTTTACGTCTTAAATCGATCCCACAATAATAAAAAAAAACGTCAAATTATGATCATTTCATCTATTTGCATGGTTTGAGCTGATGGATTTAAGGGCAAGATTTGAGGAATCTAAACAGTAGAAAGAGACTAAAGGATCAAAATGCGACGCATTTGTTATTAATTAAAGAATTAATTTGAGATTTAAAATAGATTAGAAGCCGAAAGAGTTGGTGATTAAAATAGTTTAAAGGCTTCTCAGATGATTGAGACTTACGGCAGCCCAAAAGGAAGCCCATAAATTTGCCCTAAATAGTTTGCCTTATTATGGTTGGGCCAAGTGCTGCTTCAATAGGCAACTCCAAGTTTTTTTTTTTTTTTTAAAAAGACAATTCTAGTTGTAGAAAGTCCACATTGTATTTGGAAAATTTGTTTTTATTTGTATATTACTATAACATTATATTTGAAAAACTTGTTATTGGTTCAACCTTTGCTTTTCTAGTTTACAATTTCTACATGTACAAGATAGGCCCACTTGGAGAGTATTAAACCCACCAAAGTCCACAATAATCCCACAGAAGCGGTCCACTCAGATGTGCCGGGAGTGCAGTCTTTCGTATCGGCTGTTAACACGATTTCTTCAGAACTTGGACATTGCCATAAATTTGGTACCACGCTTTTAGATTTCATTTCCTACTTCCCCCTTTTTTTTTTTTTTTTTTAGTTTAAAAGTAGATTGGATTAATCAACTTTAAAAAAATGGAGCTGAAACGGGGAGTAGGAACAGGAATTCAAAACAAACACAAGAACGAGGGGAAAAACGGAATAAGAATGCCTGATTGCAGTTTTTGACAAATCCGGCATACATCTGAGGAGTAAAAAGTGAAGAATGATGATGACAAGAATAGTGGCTGGAAAATGGAGGTTCTCCATTTCATTGCTTCCATCGCAGTTGAACTACTCGGCCACTTTCAGTTCAAGACCTCAACTGCTTATTCCTCCTGCACAACAATCTTATAATTCAGATACAGGTTTCTTTACTCTCTTTTAACAATTTTTGCTTTGTATTTTTAATTTTGAAAAGAACCCCTGTTTTCCTTTGATGCATTGGTCAGTGGTATTGTAATTGCTGTTAAATATTCAGTTTTTATGTAGTTAAATTGGTGCAAGTTTGGAATTTTATGTCAATTTTCTAGTGGGAATTCATTTCTTGTCCACCGAGGTTACTTGACTTTTTTTTTTTTAAGCTTTTCTAGTTGACGATAGATTATCATTAGTGAAAGGAAAAAGAAGCAAAACTGGATCTTTTTCCTCCCTAACCTCCCGCCCCTTTTCTTCTCCCAGCCAGAACAGAGTTCGAATGAATGCTGTGAGTTGGACACTTTGCTTTTTTCTTTTTGTCCTTTCTTATTCACATATTTGGTGGTGTTACAGTATATTGCTTTCATTTGTTGGCTCATTTCAAGAAGCTAATTTGGGATGAGATTACTTTCTCTATAGTTTCAATATTCCTTTTTTTTTTGGCTGGGGGTGGAGGAGGAGAGATTGTTTTGGTTTATTCTTGAATTACGCAGGACTTGTGAATTTGCAACTAGATATTATTGCAACAGTCAACATGTCTACTCTCTGAACAATATTCATTTGATTCAACTGACTACAATAGCTAAAATGCTGCCTGCATAAGATTAAATTTTGTTTTTCCTTGTAAATATTAACAAGAATCTGCATGTCGATATTGATTTTCCCCATTTACCTAGCAACTATATAATCAGGTGAATTTCTGATTGCCCATGTAAATTGTGAAACGTTTAAAGTCATGTGTTTCAGATTTTTGATATAATGTGTTTGACGGATGCAAAAAAATTGTTTCTTGCGTCATCTTCTGTTTTCCATTTTGTTGTCTTCTACTTTTGTTGACATTTAAAAAATTTTTGGTCGACAATTTAGGCTATCAGACACTTGTGCAGATTCTTGAAGCATGCAAGTCCTCTCATGATTTGAGAACTGTGATCGCAATGCATGCTAAGATTGTTAAACATGGGTATGGGATGTACCCATCTATGTTGTCATTGTTGATATCCATATATGTTACCTGTCAATGCCACAACCTTGCTTGCGAATTGCAGAAGGAAATTTCGTACCGGAATGTTGATATTGTCTCTGCAAATTTAATCATTTCAAGTTTCATGAAGATAGGAGAAATTAATATTGCCAAGAAGATATTTCAGAATGTGCCTTCCCGTGATGTAGTCACTTGGAACTCGCTGATTGGAGGTTGTGTAAAAAATGCTTCATTTCAGGAAGCATTGAGTACTTTCAGAGAGATGTTGAGAAGACAAATTGAACCAGATGGATTTACAATTGCATCTACTATTGCTGCTTGTGCTAGACTTGGAGCTCTTCATCATGGGAAGTGGATACATAGTTTGATGATAGAGAAAAGAATTGAACTAAATTACATCTTATCTTCTGCATTGGTAGACATGTATGCAAAATGTGGACAAATTAACACTGCAAAAGAAATTTTTGATGGTGTCCAACGCACTGATGTTTCTATATGGAATGCGATGATTAATGGATTAGCAATTCATGGCCTTGCTTTGGATGCTATTGCAATATTCTCAAGGATGAAAGGGGAAAATGTCTTGCCCAATTCAATAACTTTTATTGGGATTCTAACTGCATGTAGCCATTGTGGCTTGGTTGAAGAGGGTCGCAAATATTTTGATCTGATGAGAACCTTATACTTGATCCAGCCACAGCTTGAGCACTATGGAGCCATGGTTGACCTGTTGGGGAGAGCTGGTCGTCTAGAAGAAGCCTATGGAATAATTAAGGAAATGACTGTCGAACCTGATATTGTTATATGGAGAGCATTACTCAGCGCCTGCAGAATGCATAAGAACTCTGAGTTGGGTGAAGTAGCCATTGAAAAGATTTCACATCTGAGTAGTGGAGATTATGTTTTAATGTCAAATATTTACTGCTCCATCAAAAAGTGGGACAGCTCTGAGGGGGTGAGATACATGATGAAGGAAAAAGGTGTTCGTAAATGTAGTGGAAAAAGTTGGCTGGAATTTGGTGGTGCAATTCACCAATTCAATGCTGGTGACAAATCACATTGTGAGGCTATTCTGATAGACAAAGTGTTGGAATCATTGATCCATAGAACCAAAACAGAGGGGTTTATGTCTGAAACAGACTTGGTTTTTATGGATGTTTCTGAGGAGGAAAAGGAGGAAAACTTGAATTATCACAGTGAAAAGTTGGCTGTGGCCTATGGGATACTAAAATCAAGTCCTGGGGCTGAAATTCTGATATCCAAAAACCTTCGGACTTGTCTTGATTGCCACTCCTGGATGAAAGTTGTATCAAAGCTATTAAACAGGGTGATAATTGTGAGGGACAGGATTCGATTTCACAGGTTTGAGCGTGGTACCTGTAGCTGCAGAGACTATTGGTAGTCACTCTTGATTAAGCTGGTGAGGATCTGGTTCTTTGTTTTTCTTTTTTAAAGTATGGCTTGCACATCCTTTTGTTTTCAGCAGGTAGGGTTGTAGGAAGTTAGTCTTCTGGAATGCATCCTCTGAGCTAACCCACGTGTTGCCAGGGCCATTATATTTGTGCTCAGACCAAGGAGTTGCCCTGGCTCTTCAATGGAACTTTGAGATAAGAGTTCCTGATCGATTAATTTTCATGTTCTGCTGCAAAAGAAAGAGTAGAAGATCCATCAATTTGTCAACAACTTGTTGCGAAGTTCTTCTGCAGGGTAGAGTGAAATTTTGCTGCTGTCAAGTTACATATTCAATTTAACATGTGAAAAAGGTCTTAGTGTGAGATTGTTTACATATCTTATTTTTGTCTATTTTAAAATGATTGTTAATCATAGATGCTTAAGTCTTTTTATTAATGAAATAGAGCATTATTTGTCTGCAGGTCAGCCTGGAGTGGTACAGCCATTCTGAATTTACATGTTCTAAAGAGCCCAATTTATATAAAGATAAATGCTTGCTTAATCTGGTAGCTGACTCTGTAACATGAGCATCTGCTATGGAGAAGTGAAATAGATCCCCCAAGTTCGAAAATGGAAGCAGCCAAAGCGAAATAATGAAATGTTGCCAGCTTGAAAGGGCCTGCTTTTTGGTAAGTTACATGCTTCTTTTCCTATATATCTATTGCAGATTCTGGTTGTGTAGAATTAGTCTCAAATGGACTGATGAAAGTAGAACTCCACGGTTCGACACTCACACACATAGGCCACCCACACTCTGTGTGTGTGTGTGTGTGTTGCTCGCCCCTCTGTCCCGCTGTTGCCTGCTTTTTCTTTATCGACTGAAATCATCTAGAAGAATCAATGTGGAGTATGTCCAACAAATTGAATATCTACACCTTGCTTTTGTGTTTTTGGAACTAAGGGCTTGTTAATGTGCCCTTCCATTTTTGCCCTTCTCCTTTTGCAATGTTATCTTGTCTTCTTTGAGCTAAACTAAATTGAAGCCTAGTGTTGCCTGTTAATAAACTGATTCTGCAGGTCCACTGGAGTTGGACTAAATTTGCTGGTGGTCTTTAACCCCATCATGATCCTAGTGACGCAAATCGTTTTGTCTCCTTGTAGAGTTGCAGTTTGCTGGAAATTTTTGTGCTTCTTTGGACCTGAGTTTGGTGTTGGTGTAACTGTGCAAGGCTACTTGGACTGTGCTGTTCATTTCTAATCCTGCTTTGTCTTTGTTGTCTGCAACTATATGGATTCACTGCTTCAGCATGGTTAGGAAATTATAAGCTTATGAGATAGATAGCGTTGAGGGCTTGGAAAACTAGGAGGATCCAATAGTCTAATCTTGTATGGAGGATCAATTTTGTCTTCTTCTTATCAAAGATTCCTCCTCGAATTCCTTTTTTTTTTAAAGCTTCTCCTTGAATTCTTAATTGGATAAACTGATCTTTCTTGTTGCTCATGCAGTACTACAGTTATTGTCGACCTTATATTTGTTCCCAATAATGAATTTTTTCCCTATAATTTTCTTACATTTCCTTCCGATAAAGATTAAAAGCTGCTGGGAAACAAATTTTTGACTCAGGAATTATTTCATGTGAGAATGACGGTAATCCTCTCAGCCATGTGTTAAATCAAGTCACAAAATAGTTATAACCACTATTTCAAAGCAGTCATCAATCTTCTCAAAGAAAAAAAGTTGCAAAGACAAAAAAGAATAGGATACTGATATTGGAAGTAGTGCTTCTAAAGGCATGATTATGTTGTTGGTTGGGCATCTTCATGGATGGGAAGCAGACGTAGTTTGCCTCCATAAGTTTCAGGAAGTTGGCTTTCATCAATGTCTTCAAGTAGAGTCGCCTTCAGCCGTTTGTCCTTCACAAGGATAATCTATTGGAAAAAAAAAAAAGAGGATATCAGGTGATTCAGAATTTAAAGGCACAAATATCTGAGTGCAGGTCATTTGTGTACCTTTTTCTTGGTATTTTTGTCAATAAATGGGTACAAAGCCTTCCAGACCGCCCTGAATATATAAGGCACGTGAATAATCAACAACTTTCCAAGTCTTTCCGGGTAGTAGTCCTGCGATTGAACTTCGAAAGCAACTCCTTAGGTAGTAACTTTTTTTTTTTTTTGTCACGGCGATAATATTTGTATAACTCACTCTAACTTAATGTAAGAAAAGGAGGAGCCAACGGGATTTTCCGTCGGAGGAAGCCATAGTTAAGTAGCAAGGGTGTCAAACCCTTGACTTCCCAGCCCCTGCTAAGACATTTATACTGACAGCGTAAGAGGCTGTTGGCACTCCTTAGGTAGTAACCATCACCGCATTCGTTGTCACAATTAATACTGACGTTTGAAATTTCAACTCGTGACCTTGTGTTCTTTTGTCATGTACAAAGTTTTCGTTAGTCAAAAAAATTCTGTTGTTTGCCGGCCTGTGACTCGGGGGGTTTAAGTTTAGGATTAATTTTCTATACATTGACAGTGTATATACTTTCATCATTAGATGTATGATACATAATTCAAATATGAATTTGAAAATCAAATTTTGCATATGTATCGTATATCCAACCGTGATAGTATATACACCGTCAGTGTATATAAGATCTACTCTTAAGTTTAACACCTTTGAGGCACTAATACTCTACTTTTTTTTTTTTTTGCCATTTTCAATCAACTAAAGTACAGCTACTAGGTTGAGGTTTAATTATTTTTGGTACAACATATTTCCGTTTTAGGGAACCAAGAGATAACGATAGATGCCATAGCCGCAGTGAGTTAAATCAGGGACAAGTATCTGAGACTGGTGACTTTGAACGTGTTTAATAACCCCATTAAGTACTTAAAATTAAGGGACTACGGTGTTTTCCTATTACGCAAATTGGGCAAGAGTGCCTTGCCATTTTTCTGAGTACTATAATTTATGCTAAAGAATGTGCAATAGTTATAAATAAATTACTAACCTGCAAGATGGATAGAGCTCCAAGATAGGCACGGAGATCACTGTTACAGTACCCCCATCCTTGAAGATCTGCAATTACTAAGAACTTCTCTTGCCCGGGTGGCATCCTGTCATAGGAATCAAGAAAAACCCAAACATTATCCAATTGAATGATGATTTTTGCAGCGTGGAAGTTGCCTGATTTGCTTTCTCGTTGCTGCAGTTCTTTTTTTTTTTTTTTTTTTTTTTGACTAATAAACTTCCAGAAAGAGGCAAAGAGCAGTTAGTACCTGGAGCCCAATCTGTCCAAAGTGAAAACTACAAAACCTGGAAGTGAAGAAAACACATTGTAAGATCAAGGAATATTAGCATGTAAATCTGCTTAAGTCTTTTATTGTAGTACAAACGTAACCTACGTACGTTTGAACTCGTCTAGACCTCCAATTTCGTTTTGGAAATGTCTGGCTCCGATGAGTACAGCAATTGGTCGTCCCTTCTTATCTATTCCTTGCACGAACATCTTGTTCTGTGCTATTTCATTTGGAACTTCAGAAGAGGAAATGTGGCCACTGGGAACAAACATTATTCTCCATTTCAGGCACTTTAGGAGCATATCAGAAGCTTTCTCTACGTCTAGATTCCGAGCACGAAGAAACCTTCGGATTGTTAGATCATCAACCTCCTGCAAAACCAATTCAAGATCAGCTATAATAAGAAAACTCCAGGTGATCACCAGCCCTAGTATATTCAAGAATGTCAGCATGTTACAGAAGAATAATAAGGCTTCTTTACGTACTTTTTGAACTTTAGCTGAACGTTTCAAAGAAAATAAGGTCTTTGCGACTTAGATCAACTCTTTGTGATCCATTGAAGGAGAAAAGTATCTCAAATATAGGCCCCAGACTGATAAGAGTTCTTGAATTTTAAAGAGAATATCTTTTACAAAGATATAAGTATGCAGTAGAGCAAAATGCCCCGTCGGGTTGGGTTGGGTTGGGTGGTAAGGAGTAAAGGATCGTAAGATCTGTTATTTACCCCCAAAAGAAAAAGTGCAAAAGGTCTAATGAGCTAAAGATGAACAAGAATCAATGGTTCTTTTCTTTTTTAGAATCTAATTTAAAACCCAAAAAAAAAAAAAAAGAATTCATTGACAGGCAAATTAAGAATATGCTTTACCATAACGATGAAAAAGTGAAGAAAATCGTGCTTAATTAATTGCATGAAAGAGTAGTAACATGATGATGTACCTTGCAAGAAGGATCTTGATTTTCAACTACGGCTCTCATGAGGCAAACTTTGTTTTTCTCCACCTCATTGCTCTGATCACCACCTTGTTCGTCCACAGTACCATTAATGTCTGCTTCTCTCATTATTTGTTGTGTAGGAGGGTTGATCGAAGAAGCCTCGCCCTCCCTTTTCTCCACTATTAGACTATTTTTCCCTCCCGTTTCCATTGCCTTTTTTTTTTTTTGGGCACCACAGACAAAGCTGGAACTGAAGTGTTAAGGTGTCCACTCCCCCAGGGAAGCATTTGCCACCGCTTTTTTCCCATATCTATGTATATATCCAGACATGAATTTGAGGAAGAAAGGAGATACTTGATGATGATGATGATGTAACGGCTCATTAATGCTGCAATTGACTTGAATGAAGTTCCTGTTGGTGTTGGAAATCAATAATTTTGTACGTCTACAATATGCAGAAAAGTCAGCAAGTAATTGCCTGTAAATCAAAACAAGACACATATGCCCCCGGCCCCCTCCCCAGAATTCCAGAAACCCATAAAAAAAAAAAGCCAAAGGTTTACTTGACTGAGCATTTTCAAATCGTTCTGTCAAATATATTTCCTATACATGTTTTAAGTATCTCCTACATGGTTTTGCCAAATATAATTTCTTATTGTTAAGTGGAAAGTATTTACCATTGAAAATGGATATTGACACGGGGGAAATTTGACCTACAAAAATTTACACGAAATGGCCCTACTACTTGTACGCGTGACAATGATATGTCTAATTGTTGGTGTTGTACACAAAATTATTGGAATTCAATGCTTCACTGCCTAATTAATCGATATAGTGTCGGAGCGTTGGTTTGGTGCCGTGACCATGAGGCGTCCAACTACTTGTTTCCCTCTCTCTTTCCTCAGCCATAAATTGCTTGGCCACAAGCCAGGATGTGAGCCACTGGCCATTTGGTCCAGTGGTCATCACCATTAAAAGTGATGCTGGAGGTCAGGAGTTCAATTCCTGCCTCTCACAAATTTGCCACTATTTGTGGCGGTTTTAATTGACCTTCATCGATGGAGTCTGTACTCACATCGAATCCCCTCCCCTTCCTCTTATATACAATGAACATGAAACTATGGAATCCTGCACTTGTGGAACGTTGACTTATGGACAAGTGCTTTTTTTTTTTTCGTAATAATTGTATAACTTGTTCTAACCTAATTTAAGAAAAAAAGAAGTCGTCGAAGAAAGTCACCCGAAACTGGTAGCCACAGTTACATGACAATTTTGGCGGACAAGTGCATTTGCTGTTTGTAGAAACTGCAAAGTTAGTGACGCAAAAATATCTTAGTAATTGTGACCGGATTAGAAGTTTCATCTATCATGTAGTGCGTCCGCATGCATACATTCAAAGTTGTATGTTTGTGCACATCCTCGGTGATCAGTCAAATCCAAGTATATGGTAATTTAGAAAGCATCAACCCATCGTACACCACCACCATCTGGGTGTATATGTATGCATTAATGAATCTTGATACGTGGTACATATACAAAAATTTGATATTCAAATTGAAAATCAGATAATATATCATGGATTTAGAGTCATCAATATATATATATATATATACTGACAGTGCAAAAAAGATTAAGTTATCAAAGAGTATGGAATATGTATTTGTGTCTACATCTTCCGAAATTGTTCTTCCTAAGTATGCCACAATAAAACTTTGCTACTTATAAGTCAGTAGCTATATATTTATATATCAATAGTTATGATTTTGTGGTGAACATTGGTCATTACAAATAAAAAAATAAATTTTATCACAGCTGAACAGCTGCTTAGCTTTTTTGTCATATATTACTCTTTTCTTTTTTACTGAAGGTGAGGTTTGAACTCTCACCTACGGCCCAGGGAAAGACTCCCTGGTGGCCACTGAGATAAGCTCAGTAGTTTTGCTGCCACATATTACAATGTGTCCAAAGATTTTTACTGATAAAAATGGTAAAGAAAGATGCAGTTATCCATCGCTGTCGATAATGTCTCCGCTCTCAATGAGTTAAATCTGTTAAGAAATGCCCAGCTGGATTACGCAATTCCAACAACCCTGTTTTTCTTCGAAATTTCCACTCAAGTATGTTAATTTCGGTCTATTTACGCAATGTTAATTTAAAGATCCCCTGCCATAAATAAATTCGGTCGACCATTTACCTTTAAGCCCTTTTGGATAATCCAATTCAATACTTAAATTTAATGGATTCAGATCTTAATATGTTTAGACACATTTGATAATAAAAAATTGAACATCTAAATTAATTAAATGACACTGAATTTTTTAGACAAAACTTATTCCTAAAAATAAGTGATGATTTATTCACTTATCACTGAATGTGATATGCACTCAAATGTATCTGATTTGATATTTAACAATTTAATAACTTAATGGATTTACATTTCAAATTTTAGATTTTAGATTTTAATTTTCAAATTTCAGCTTTATTAAACACTCCCTTAGTTCGAAAATCAGGAAACGGGAACTGTTTTCCCATACCGTGATATTCGTTTTCAGAGTTAGAAATCCTTTTCTTTTTTTTTCTTTTGGCGTCGATTGCACGTCTTTTTTTTTTTTTTTACTTTCAATTGATAGTTAACACCAAAGAAATTACAGAAAAAAAAAAGGGGATGAGAGTGAAACTACTTCACAAGTTGACACAGCAAGCTATTCGGGCTTTATATATTATAAACCCACAGGTTTAAGTTAGGCCACCAATATTAAATCTGTACACTGTTTTTCATCACTCCGATCATGTAGCTTTGTTTGGGCTGAAAGAAAGATCTGTTGGGCTGTTTCTCATCTTAGAACCCAACTCTAAGAAACCCAAAGCCTTTCATCTCAGACTATAACCCAAAAAAAAAATCCAACATATGCTGCCAAAAACATATATATACTTTTTGCTTTTTGTAGAAGATATCTCTAATATTATACGGCATAAGCTAGTAATTTCATAATCAAATACTCCCTCCATCCCACTTTGATAGTCATGATTGTTTTTTCATATAGTTTAAGAAAAAGTAGTTAACTTTGTTGGAACAATCAATTTAGGTAACTATTTTTCTAAAATAGCCTCATATTAATTAGAATATAACTTTATGGGAACTTGAATTGATGGTAAAAAAAAATCAACTCTCATTAAATGGAGTAAGTTTATAGTAACAACAACTTACATTGAATAAGCGTATTTTAGAAAAATTAAAATACAACTACATTTTTCAATTGGAAACTGGACTACAATTTGGGACAGATGAAAAAGGAAAACAGGACTATCAAAGTGGGACGGAAGGAGTAAAATATCTCTATAAATTTGACAATTAGGCTAAAACATTCTTGTTATTTTTTTTTTCCTTTTGATGGTCCAGATGGAAGCAATCAATAAATGACAAGTTCATATTAAAATTCCTGTTGATTGCCCCAAATATTAACTCACACTGATTATGAATTCTAAAGCTCTCTTGTTAAAAAAAAAAAAGAAGAAAAAATTCTAAATCTCTGCTAGTATGAGAAGTTTTATACAGTAATCATAGAGACATTATAAGTTAAAAGTAACGAAAACATTATGATTTATGGTGCGAGGTGATAATGGTCTAATAATTAAGATTGAAATCTTAAATCTTAAATACGGGTTCAGATTTCCCTTTACCCTTTCTCATCTCTTAAATCTCACGTTTCTCTAGCTAAAAAAGAAATTTAAAAATATGTAAAAAAAACACACACACACACAGTCTTCCATGGTCCAGAATTAAATTAAAGATGATCCTTGTATATGTGAAAAACATGCTACCCCATGGCTGAAGATTTTTTTCCCCCCTATAAAACACCTCAATCAGAAACTACCTTGTATTCACCCAGCATTTTCAGACAATTTCCCTCTCCTTTTAAATCTCTTTTACAATTCTTTTGGCAGGTCAATAAATTTCGGGCGTTAAAACCAAAATTGGCTTTAGGCCGAACCACCGACATGTGATAGAATACTCCATTCCTCAACCTATTTACACTAACCATACCAATTTCGTCAAAATGTTTTCACCAAAATACTACAAAAGCAACAAAAATCAATGCCGACCCAAAAAAAAAAACAAATAAAATTCAATGCATTCATTATGTATCGAGTATTTGCTTAAACATAATTGCCACAAAAATAATGCCATCTTCATTAGTGAGCAAACACATAGCAACCTTCAGCACCAGCACCACATGAAAAAGAGAAATAAGCAACCAAGTAGTAATAAGAATGAAGGAGATGGAATATTAAACTAGAAATAAACAGCAGAGCAGCCTTGAGGCCCTTGACTATGAGTTTGGAGCAGCAAACTTCGTAGAAGGGGGTTTTCATTGAAGTGGACTTCTTATCGAACCCAAAGAAAATGAAAAGCTCCTTTCATCAAATCTTCCCCGAATCATATGTTTATTAGCTGTATATTACACTAATCATCAGTAGATCCATATCCCCAACAATAAATATAAAAGAATATATAGAAATACTACTACTCTATTACTCGTTTGTTTCCAGGAGTGTGTATTTTAACAGCTGCTTGACAACCAACTCTAGACCAACCAGTACCATCCCTCCCTTCCTAGTTCCTCCTCCAGGTCTTTCCCTGTTTCTTGAAGCAAATTTCTCACAAACCCTTTTCTCTATCAATTTCATTTCTCTGATTTTTGTTTAAAAAAATAGAAAAAGAAATTGCAAGATTTCATTTTCTCTGTGGTGTGTCAAATCCCAATTTGCAAGAAAAGCCTTTCAACAACTACTTTGCCTAATGACATTCCAACTATTTCTTCCTCCTACTTGTTATTAAGTAAATTGATGCCGAGGCCTTTGTCTTTGGTCTTGGGGCACTTATGCGGTTAATAAAGGATTGATCTTTCTGGGCCATCCTAGGTTCCTCAGTTTTTTGTACTGATTGTTTTTGGAGTCGCAGATTTGAGTTGTGAAGAAAGAAAAATGAGGAACTGGAGATGGGGTTTAATTGGGATTGTTTTTCTTTCTTTTGTGATCAGAACTGAAGCTTGGAAGTTTAGCAAGGCTCAACATGAACACACTGAAAGAATTTCAGGTACCTAGAGTCCCGCCTTGGTTTGTGGAAAATTGTAAAAGGCATAAAATGAAAAAAGTACTGAAGCAGATTTCTCTTCCTGTTCTTACTGGGAGGAATATGATGTGTTCATTTTCAGTTGGAATATGGCTGTTAATTTGGGTTGAGTTATCTTTGTGTACTGGATTTTGGTGGAATTATTGAATTTTAGATTGATATGGGTGTTATCTTGCACAGTTGCATCTAGGAATTCTAGTATGATTCCCAGCTGTGATTTACCATATTTTGTAGCTTTTCTTGTGAATTGTAGTTATGCCATTGAGGTTAAGCATTCATTGGATTTATTTACTTGTGATTGTTTGGTATTGGGGTTATTGTAGTACTGGGATTTGTTTCACCTGCAAAATTGTCACTTAGAAGTTGGCTAACGTTGGATAGATTTAATAGTGGGCAGGATGGTAGTGTAATGGGTTGGTATGTATGTGTTTTCATTTTACTCAAGCATGTTTCCTTAATGGCTGCTGACCTCTGTTGGACAACGTTGTTGGGGTTTAACTCAAAAATATGGCTCTATGTAATTATTGAAGCCAATAATCCATGATTTTGGTTTGAGTTGGCGATGTTTTAGAGGTACTTTTTGGTTATGCTGCTAAGGATTAAGGGTAAACACTGAAATCAGTAAATCTAGTAAACTAATATCTGTAATATGGATGGTCTTTCTGGTTCTGAACGATGTTGTCATGTGATTGTTGATTTTGACCTAGCTTATGCTTCATATTGGATGCTCCTGGTATTGGTTTATATTGAATGGTAAAAATTGATCAAAAAGCTATTATGGGTGTTTGGTGGTTTTGTTATAGATTAACACGCTAAGATTCCTCTTATTTTAGTTGACCTGCAGATAGTTAACGACCACTTTTATTAAGCGCTACCCTTTGGCAGAAGGGAGAGGCTTGTTTCTTAAAACATTCATCCTCCCTGGCACATAGTGTTGGTGTTATTGAGACTGAACTTGTGATGTAAAGTATATATGCTGAAATCTAGTAGGTGGTAAAAAACTAGCTCTTTTCAAAAATCTCATGTTTCACCTGTAGAGAAATGTCGTAGGAAATCTTGGATGATGGGCTTCAAAACACAGTGGGTGTGTTGGTAGGAGATTATTTGTAAAAATTATTTAGCCTAATAGTATAGTAGTTTTTGTGATGTGATGTGTGTGAGATAAAAAGGTGATTGGGATTATCAAAATGTGATAAAAAATTGTGTTTATTATGCAAGCAAAATAAAATTTGGATAAAATTTTTTCCAAATCTTAGTATCCAAACGATCCCAGGGTTTTGTCAGTTGATTGCTGTCGTTTTGTACATGTTTTAAGTATCTACTGGAGGGTCAGGAGCTGAAACTACATACTACATTCGTGGTCATGTTTCTATCTTTGTTGCAATATGTCTGCTGCGTTTACTTTATCATACTTTTATTTTGAAAATTTAGGTAGTGCTGGTGATGTCTTGGAAGATGACCCAGTTGGAAGGTTAAAAGTTTTTGTCTATGAGCTTCCCAGCAAATACAACAAGAAGATCCTGCAGAAGGATCCCCGATGCCTCACTCATATGTTTGCTGCTGAAATATATATGCATCGTTTTCTTTTATCAAGCCCTGTTCGAACCCTCAATCCTGAGGAAGCTGATTGGTTTTATACCCCTGTCTACACAACCTGTGACCTGACTCCTAATGGCCTCCCCTTACCCTTTAAATCACCACGTATGATGAGGAGTGCAATACAGCTTATTTCTTCTAACTGGCCTTACTGGAATAGAACTGAAGGTGCTGATCACTTCTTTATTGTGCCCCATGATTTTGGTGCTTGTTTCCACTATCAAGTAAGATGTCTCTCCTTTCGTTGCCTCCCCCACGTTCCCAACTTTTGTTCCACTCTAGGGATGGTGATAGGAAAAAAAGAAACAGTGGATGGAATCTCTGCTAAAAGATTTATGAATCTCCAAATAATACTGACAGCAGATTCTACTGAAAGTTATCTGGATTGTGTAATTTCTAGGGGGATTTGATATAATTATGATATTTTTTCAATTATCTGAGAAATGACTGGGGCGAAGGGGGGGAGAAGACATTATATGGTCTCTGTTTTCATCTGATGTTGATCATTATTTATGACCATGGCAGGAAGAAAAAGCCATTGAAAGAGGGATTCTCCCGTTGCTTCAGCGTGCTACGTTGGTCCAAACTTTTGGGCAACGAAATCATGTTTGCTTAAAGGATGGTTCAATCACCATTCCTCCATATGCTCCTCCACAGAAGATGCAAGCCCACTTGATCCCTCCTAACACTCCTCGATCAATATTTGTTTACTTCCGAGGGTTGTTCTATGATGTGGGAAATGATCCAGAAGGTGGCTACTATGCAAGGTACCTCTCGCTATTGTGCATGTTAGTGTTTGCTTCTATGATTGTTTCAAAGTCAAGTGCTACATCAGGTTGTCATAGTATTAAGCTTCCAGCAAAGCCAGAATCAGTGTGGTTTTAACTGAATAATTGTATAGTTTGACTGGAGTCAAACTCTTGAAAACTTTGCCCGCATCCTCCCCTTCACCCAAAAAAAAAGGGGCCCCCATAAAAAAGGAGATGATGACTACTGAATAACTTAATAATCGTTCATCTGTAAAGTTTAGCAGGGGAGCTAAATTAGGCATATGCAAAGAGTGAATAAAAATCGTCAATTTGGGCCAAGACATGCCTAGAATGTGAAAATCTTCACTTACAGCTTTTCAAATTTTCTTTAAGCTTCTTGTGAGACACTGACAATATTGACTGATATGGCTAAATCTACCTTTTCTTTTTGGCAGAGGTGCTCGAGCATCTGTGTGGGAGAACTTCAAGGACAACCCTCTCTTTGACATTTCGACCGAGCATCCAACTACCTACTATGAGGACATGCAGCGAGCTATTTTTTGTTTGTGCCCGTTGGGATGGGCCCCATGGAGTCCTAGATTGGTTGAGGCTGTAATATTTGGTTGTATCCCAGTAATCATAGCAGATGATATTGTGTTGCCATTTGCTGATGCAATACCATGGGAAGAAATTGGGGTCTTTGTAGCAGAGAAGGACGTCCCAAAGTTGGATACAATTCTCACTTCAATCCCAACAGAAGTGATACTGAGGAAGCAGAGATTGCTTGCAAACCCTTCAATGAAGCAGGCCATGTTATTTCCCCAACCGCCTCAATCGCGTGATGCTTTCCACCAGATCTTAAACGGACTTGCTCGGAAGTTGCCACATGACAGGAGCACTTTCTTGAAACCCGGCGAGAAAATCTTAAACTGGACAGCAGGCCCTGTGGGTGACCTGAAACCTTGGTAGATGGTTTGACACTGATACTGGAAATTAGTGTGGCATTTCCTCCAACCTTGTTAGCACCCTTGTAGCTGTACTCACCTGCTGTTGTCATACTGCATTGTAGATTTTGATCTTGCAAATGCACGAGAGGTTGCATTTGTTTTTGAGCAGCACATGTCGGAATTTGACAAATTTGGATGTTGCAGACCACAAACAACTCCCAAATTAATAGGGAATCAAGTACAGATGTGTTTATTCTTGATTTTTTTTTTTTAACTGATCATCAATTCAGTGATTCACTATAGCGCACCATTTTCTCCTAAAAAGGAAGGGCCCCCAGTAGTTTTTTGATTCGTCTATGTCACTTCAATAAACCATTTTGGAAAACATTAGAAATTGAGATGGCAGCTAGGGACTTGATTTCCAACGACCCTTTGCATAAAATCTTGCGAGCATGTTAAGCTAAATGTATACTCTCCGTTAGCCTCAATGTCCAATGCATCCTGAAGTATATGAAATGTCTTTCAACATTGGACTTGCTGGAACGTAACCAGACAATCATAAACACTCTCAACATTGGACTTGCCAGAAAGTAATCAGACAGTCATAAACACTCTCAAGATATTCAGTGTAGCCTGAAAGTCAGCATGTTTTTTGGGTTGGGCTGTGAATTTCCCTTAAGTAGTGTGTTTATTCCCGGTTGTTGAGGGGGAGGGGTCATAAACACTCTCAACATTGGGTTTGATGTTTGGAGGTGCTGTTTGGGTTGCCTGCCCCACCTTCGCTCCTGTGGTCTGAGTGAGTCAAACTCGAATGTTGATCGGATTGGTAGAGGAAGGAGAGAGAGGGGGAGAGAGAGCAGTAGCAGGACGAATAACAAAGTACTACGAGTGCAAGTCAATGAGGATGATGAAGACGATAATTCATCATTGAATTGTTTATAGCATTTGCTATTTTTTGTGATTTTTTTTTTCACAATCTTTAAAGCACTCTATAGTAAAAAATGTGTAAGTTATGCTTGAAATTGCGTATTTTTTTGAGTTGTTTTTAGGATTTGTTACTATAGACCTCAAAAGAAAAAAAAAATACACCAAATTCAAAGCAGAGCCTTTTATTTTTGGGCACTAAGAATTACTGAGCTTTTTTATCCACAAATGGAGATTCAAGAATCTGAGGCGGTGGACTTAATCGACTTGTTATCAAAAGGAAATTGCTGATCCGAATGCGTACGAACGACGTCTCTTCTAGACGAACAAATTACCGATCCACTAGCAAAATATATTATACACTGTATAATCAACTAGTAAAACTAAAATTGGGATACTCGTTGAAATTCTTGTACAGTGAAAACCAAATCGAGACTGTCAAGTTTGGGATAATTTTTCCCTTTATCTTCGATTATAAGCAACTCAAGTCAGCAAAATGCATTATTGTAATCATGTAATGCCATGAAAATGGTGAACGAATGAATAGGGAGAACAAGGGATTAGCATTTAAAAGTCCAAAATGCGTTACAAATAAATGGTTTAAGAAACCGATTTGAACACCACAAATTTTCAGGAGTCTTGAATCTCCAATTCTATACTGTATATATATATATATTTCTAGCAAGGGTTGGTTGACTGTCAATTACAAGTTTAAAATATATAATTTCAGGATGAGATTTATCTTGAATAATAGAGTATTATTTGAGATATTATTTGAAATAATTATTATACTATCAATTTTTTGTGATACTGTATGATATATGTGAGATAAAAATATAAAAAAAAATAAATTAAAAAATATTATTGGATACATATTATTAAAAAAAATTCTTGGATACATATTCCCTTGGGTGTTGGAACGTTGGAGAAGATAAGAAAGATGCAAAGGTGAAAAGGAGAACTTGTGTGGGGAGCATGACAGCCACACTTCACCCATTGCGCAGTCTACTCTAATATTGACAACCAATTGCTACATTACACAAAATTTGACATTATCGCCTCATCTCTTCCTCTTTGCTTCCACAACTGCTGGGCAAAGACTCGACGACTCTCGCCAGAATTGGGAAGAAGCTAAAGAGCAGTGGAAATGGCCCTGCAGCTACCCGCCAAGACCATACCCTCGCCTTCTTCTCTAGCCCCGACGGGCAATGCTGGCCTCCGGCCACCTTCCGATGCTTTTGCTCTCAAATCGTCCTTCCTCGCCCCTTCTCTTCACCTCTTGCTTCCTCCTCATCAAGAGTCCGGCGCTCCTGCAACTGCTCCAAAATTCTCCATGCGGGTTGCCTCCAAGCAAGCCTATATTTGCCGCGATTGCGGGTAATTTTATTTGGCTTAATTATTTGCTGACAATTTTGTTCTTTCTCTGCTTTACTGAGTTGTTCTGTTACTAGATTGTAAATGCGATTTGTACGATATATGCAGGTATATCTACAATGACAGAACGCCCTTTGAGAAATTACCGGACAATTTCTTCTGCCCTGGTACATTTTTCTTCGTCTCAAGCTACCACATCCCTTTTATCCTGCATTATCAGATAAAATTGTCCTTTTCCTAAAGCTCTGAAAAATCGTTCGGTACTCATTTTATTCATGTTAATTTCTTTGTTCCCTTAGAATTTAACGTGATCCTTATCAAGGATTTTTCTTTCTGTGTTAGATGCTAATGAGGGTGGTAGTTGGAACAATTTTCGTCAGCAGACTGTCAGTAGAACTTAGAATGTGCACAAATTACTTGTGCAACTTTTTACTTGCATCTTTTACATACTTATGATTTCAAATTGGAGTTTAAAAATTTGTGGGCTTTTTGGAATGTTGTAGAAATGTTTTGTTCAGTCCTCTATTGGCAACACGACCATTGACTATTGAGACTGAATCCTGCAGTTTGTGGTGCTCCAAAACGAAGATTCAAGTCATATGAGCCCAAGGTGGCCAAAAATGCTAATGAGTCGGATGTTAGGAAAGCCAGAAAAGCACAGATTCAAAGAGACGAAGCAATAGGGTAAGCCATTGGGCTATGGATTTTCCTCCGTGAAGCTTGGTGGAATTGTAAAATCTTAGCATTAACTGATTTCATGCTAATTTCTTGATTTCCTTCTTGGCTTTTTTTTGGTTTTGGTGGGGAGGGCGGGAGCAAGATGTATATGCTTACAGCCTTACACATGTTTTTGTGGCTGTTGCAGGAGAGCATTGCCCATTGGAATTGCGGTTGGAATTGCAGCATTGGGTGGTTTATATCTCTACTTAAATAACACCTTTTAGGCTCAAAACACAGCAACAAAAAAGTTGTGCTCAAACTTCTTGAGACTGGACCAGTTATTACTTTTCATTTCATCATTCAATATGGTAGTTTATTGGTTAAATCCATTGAGATAAAAAGAATCCAAGAATGAGAGGACTGCTTGGTTGTACTCTTCAACCTTTTTGTGCTTAATCCAGCAACGAAAATTTTGCCTCTACTTTACTGCCAATATGTTATTTTCTCTTGCTTTTAATGGCAATGATGATTTAATTGTAATCGTGTGCGTGATCGTTCACTGCCCGTTCAATTCATGGCAATGAATAGGAATCACATTGGAAATCAAAGATTACATCAACGCCAATCAATCAGTAACTTTGCGAATTACTTAGATTTGAGAGTTTCAGATTTTTGCTTTATCAAACACATTCTAAATCTGTTACATTTGAGCATATATCAATGATGAGTGAATAGCGTATCACTTTTGGAACAATTTTTGCTTAGGAAATTCAGTTGGTTATCAAACGTGTCTGAACATATTAAAAGTGCTAAATTAGATCGGAGTCTGAACATGTTAAAATTTTTATTAAATTTAAATATTAAATTAAATTATTAAACTCAAGCGGAGTCTGAACATGTTAAATTTTTATAAAATTTAAATATTGAATTAAATTATCAAATTCAAGCGATATCTTACTAGAATACGGCCATACGTAAATACTTAAATTAGACGTTTCAACAAAAAAAAAAAAATTTGGAACCTTTTTGCCTGCACTAGCTGATTCCCCAAAACCCCAAAAAACCAAAAAGGAAAGGGTTAGTTTTGTCAAATCGTCTCAATTGAATATGTTACTGAATACTGATAACTAGTGGGGGTAGGTAATCTAATCTAATACTGCTAGTATTACTGCCAGTGACCAACTAGCCACTGCCTCCTCGCCGGCGTCCGACACTTTTGCCGGAGCATAATTTCTGTCCCCCTGAGATTTCCCCGAAAAAATTGAACTTCGAACTGACTATAGATTTAACAAATTGGAGATATGGATGAATCGATTGGTTGAGTTTTCACTGTAACTTACTGAGTAACAGAGCAAGTAATTACTAATAGTATATATCAGTGATGAGCACGGGTTCGGGGTCGGAGTCGAAGTCGTCGGAGCCTGACTTCAACCCGAACTCGAGCTCAAACGGTTGGGGCAAGGCGCGAGGAGTGGTGCTTAAGTCCCTTGTGTTAATCGGAGGTGCCCTGTTGCTCAAACGCCTCACCAAGTCCACTACTCGCTGGGACCACGCTCGCATCGTAGCTCAATCCCTCGCCGGTGAAAAGGTAATCTCAAATTCTTAATCTCTAAATTCTCAATTTTCTCTTTCAATTTTGGAAAATTCGAATTTATATTTCTATTAAAGTTTTAATCTTTTTTAGTTTTCGAGGGAGCAAGCGTCTAGAGATCCTGATAATTACTTTAATTTGAGGTACAAATCCTTTCGTTTATTCATTTTTCGACATTTTGGGTTTTGCAATTGTTAGTCGTTGAAATTATTTGGTAAAATGATATTTGGAAAAATCTGTAATTGCATTTTTTTTTCCTTTTTTCCAATTAATACACCTTATATATTTGAGTAAAAGAAAAGAATGAAAGAAAGAACTGAACTTTACTGGCAATTCTGAATGTGAATTATCAAATTTCTTATTTCTAACTAGAATGAGTATTTTAGATGGCTATCATGCCCAGCTGCCGAAATAGTTGATGGTTCGAAAGTTTTGTATTTTGAACAGGTTAGTATTTGGAATTGTGACTGGAGCTGTTTCAGTTGATGCTCTTGATTTTTCACGATATTGAACGTGTCAATTCCAATTATATAATGAGATTCTATTTGTTGTGGCAGGCATTCTGGAGAACTCCTCATAAACCATATCGCCAGGTTGATAAAGCGTGTATTTATTGTTTGTAAAACTTATTTCTGCATTTTGCTTATAGTAGACAGCCCAGTTGCTCATTTCAAGAAATTCTGGTGGCTTTATGTCTTTGATATCCGAGCAGTTTATCAATTTGAATGCTTCTGGGAATTTTTTTTGCCGCCAAAGAAATGCTTCCCCAGTTTTCTTGCTCCTTTCTTCTTGGTTTTAGCTATAGCGGTTTAATTTTCTTATTGACATTAACTGTTGACTGAATTATATGTGGCCATTTCCAGAGATTCTACATGGTAAAGCCTTGCCCAAAGGAGATGAAATGCGATGTTGAGGTACTCTTAAAGTTTGTTTTTAATATTTATTCTTGGTACCTTTGTTGTTGCCACATTAAGCCTTAAAGAGTATAATGGTTCACTTGTTGAACTTGTACCATGTAAGCTAAGTGAACAGTTTTTGTGTGCATGGCTATTTGTTTAAGTGTCTAACTCTTGTCTTCAATTGATTACGTTTGTTGGGTTAAACACAAATGCCATAGTTTTTTTGTGGTTGGAGACGAATGGGGATGTAGCTATGCAGATTATTTTATCAAAAATGACTTACAGGTAAGATGACAAAAGGTTTCAACCGTCGTGTAGGGAAGAGACATCCAATGTATCAATATTCAGAAGCTTTAGCAGTTTAGCTGGCTGTCCACATTTTTTCATGATTTCTTGTTAGTTTCTGTCTTTTTGCCCCCTTGGAAAGAGAAAAACTGAATGGGTGCAGGGAGGGGGGTTTGAAAGAGGAAGCTAAATAGCAGCTAGGATACCAAGCTTGGGATTTTCGGTGCTACTTTACTAGCTAATAGTTTTCCTATTTCTTTGAGTTTATAAAGAACTTAGATCTATCAATGCTAAAGATTTTGCCACGTCTCTTTCGTACTAATTGCAGGTAAGTACGCATGCCATCAGAGATGCCGAAGAGTATAAGAATTTTTGTGATCGCCCGAAGGACCAGCGGCCAGAACCTGAAGAAGTTATTGGGGTATGCTTTTAAGCAGATTTTTGCCAGGTTTATGAATTATAGATTATCTCAGCTTCTGATTGGCTACAAAGGCCTTAGAGTGAAATCTCGAAATAAATGAAGAAAATGTCTATATTCTATAAACAGCATAAAAAACAGGTTAACAAACCCATAAACAGAATGTCATTGGGCTTAACTTCACTTTTATCTAAATTTTTTCATTCAAATGGATATTTGAGGATCTCTTTTCCTGAAAAAGACGTCACTTCGTTATTGTATGACGCTGCCATTTCAATCTGACTGGTCAAGGATTTATATCTTCTCCAGCTCGATCTCTCTCTTGCTCTCTGATTTGAGGCCTTCTTTATTTAATTGTGGCTTTTAACTTTGATTTTGTATGAAGGACATTGCTGAGCATTTGACAACTATTCACCTCAAACGTTGCGACCGTGGAAAACGCTGCTTATATGAAGGTTCAACTCAACCAGATGGATTCCCTAATACATGGGTATGAATCCCCATAATTTTTCTCAAACATAATTTTCTACAATCTGCATGTTATGTGTATCATGTGTTCGTCTCCTCCTCCTATATTTCTTTATAATTTTTAAAACTCATTGAATCTTAGCAGAATGGTGCGGCATACTGTACATCAGAACTCTCTGTGTTAAAGAACAACGAGGTACACATTTGGGATAGAGGCTATGATGAAGAAGGAAATCAAGTTAGTTTTCTTTGCTTCTTGAAATATTGTCCCCAAATGTGATTCCTTGAAAATGATGTTGGAAGCTTCTCTTAACAAATTTCCTTTGCCCAATTCTTTTAACTGATTTACAGGTGTGGGGTGCAAAAGGAGGTCCTTACGAGTTCAAGCCAGCTCCTGCTTCAAGTTTTGATGATATGTTCTCTCCCTTGAATTTTCCTCCTCAACCTTTAGAAAAGAGGATACAAGGTTCATTTGTACTTCAAGAATGATCACTTGCTCTACAGAAGCGGAAAATGTAAATACAACTTCACATCCAATATATTAAGAGTTTCTCTTTTGAAAATTTTCCCTTGGGTCATGTATATTGTGGTCGTCATGATTGTACGATAGGGATGCCAATTTGATGAAGTACTCAATCGCACTACGAAGTATAGGCATTGAGTCTCAAAGTCTCAATTTTGTGAAAGAAAGCATTTCGATTAGGAAAACAAGCTAGGAATGCATCGATCAGGTTTCAGTACTTGCTGGATAAGCCAGAATTCCTGGTTTATGCTGCTTTTTCACGTAAGGCAAGAGAACCGGTTGCTGGGCAACCACCTTTCAGGGGCCCGAGGGAGTTAGTCAATAGAAAATATGGATCATGGTCCTGCCTCATCTAACTGTTTCTGACTTTCTGTACATGGGCCTATTGTCTGGTTTGCTTGAATGGTGTCTAATCTTACATCTTTCGTTAGAATGGACGCTCTTGGAATTTCAGTTGAGCTAATTCACATTAATCTCGGTATTAGTGTTTGAAAATAGAAAATTCAGTTATCTTCAAATTCCATGAAATCTTTTTCAAACTCCATGAATCTGATCTCCTGTTGCTTTTAAAATCTCTCTCATATCAACGCAACACATAATGGTTAACCTCTAAGTCAGAACTTTTAGGTTCCCAAGTAGTGGGTATAACGTAGGAGAGATCATCATCATCATCATCATGAGTAGTTCATTTGCAGAGCACAACAACAGAATAAACCAGCAGCAGCCCTGCAACAGATTAAATCACCCGGAGGTTCGTGTCCATCGTTTAGACGACGACGTACGCTGTCTATGTCTAGAGAGGATCATTTCTGTATGTATACTATGTATGCTGGCGTTATTTTTCGTTTGGTTGGTTCTCGTAATCGTTTTAGTGTTCGAAGGGAATCCTGAATTCAAGACCAGCTCCACGTTAGTTTCTCCTTTCAAAATATCCAATTCTCAGATATCAACAAATTGGACCATTGGATTACTGGTCACAAATACCAATTACCTGACTTCTACTATCTATGATGGTTTTGACGTACTGGTATATCTAGACAATGGGCAGTATCTTTGTGAGACTACGTATCCCGCATTTGAGCAAGGATCAAGGGAACAAACGAATGTGATCATAGGACCAAAGGCGTGCGCGCAGGTTCTCACAGCTGCGGCTGCAGAGAATATCAATGGTGGAGTGGCCTATTTCGAAATCAGAATACGGGTTCGCTATAGGCATGCCATGGACAAGCATATGAGTTGGATTTGGCCAGGCAAAAATTGGAAGAAGAGCAACGTCCGTTGCAAAAATGTGGAGGTCTGGTTTCCATCTAATGGCACGCAAGGCAGGATGGTAGGAAAAATGAAGCAATGCAGACCATAAAATATTAACACTGAGGTACGTAAATTGTTATTAATATCTAGATCAGTGATGAAAACCTTATTCCCCGTAGCTTGTTATATATTTGTACGCAAGTCAAATTTATTGAACATGCACATTCATTCAATGCAAAAAAACACTTTATATTTTTTATTCACCAATTAAACGTCAACATACAAGTTTTAATATATTGTATACACTAAGAGTTCGCATTGTATGTGCTATCGTAACCAAATTATCTATATATATATATATATATATATATCTCTAATCAGGAAGGTTGAAACTGGTAACCACACGAAATCATTGAATATTTCAAATTAGTGCTGCTAAAATAATACTTCCAACCAGTTTCATTACTTTAAGTGGATGCGAGAGTTGTATTAGTGGACGTTTTATAAGAACGTTGTAAACGATTTATGATTTTAGGGGCATGCTCTGATCCTTAGTGGTGATTAGAGTCGAACTCACATAAATTTTTTCTTGCCAAAAAAAAAAAATCTTAAGTGGATTAGAATTTAGGCACGCCCCGAGCTTGAGGGATTTTTAATAATATTCATTGTACAATTGGAATTTGGCCTGGCCAAGTCACCTTTTCCTAGTCCACTACTAGAACTACTTTAGCTGTAATTGGATTTTCTCGTCAAACTAGGATTCGGGTTATTCTGAAATTCTATTAATCGAAATCTACCCTTATAATAATGCTCTATCTAGCTATTTTCTTGTCGTACTTTTAGTTCAACTCTCTCATAAATAGCTATTTTCTTGTTGCCACCACCACCACCATCACAATGGGCAGCACAAGTACACAAAACGCATTCAGAATTACTCAGCAGCCACCTTCTTCTGTCGTCTATGGCATCCCTGTGGATGGTGCCGCCGCCTATAATAACGGAACTCCTAACCCCGTGGCTGGTGCCGCGGCCTACAATAGCGGAAGTCCTAACAATGGCAACTGCTGCTGTGGCTGTCTAGCAAAGCTTGTTTCAGCGGGTGTTTGTTTCTTGTTTTTCCTTTGGTTGTTGACTGGAACAAATTTATTATTTATAAACGGCCCGGAATTCTACGTCAGCTCAATGCTGGTTTCTCCTTTCGATGTTACCCAATCTGGAATAATAGCAGCAAATTGGAGCATTGGACTATTAGCCAACGATAGTTCGTACATCCTCGACGGATTTGAGGTGTCGCTATTTTATGACAATAAGAAATATGGCAACAATAAGCAGTATCTTTGCGACGCTAAAGCTGCGGACCTTATGGCTTCTGGGAAGGATCCAGGATATCAGAAACATCTATTGGCAGGGCCGAAGGCTTGTTGGCAGCCTCTGACGACTGCAATTGCGCCTGAGGATATACGCAGTCAAGTCTCATATTTCGACGTCTATTTGGAGGGTCGCTATAGATATGTTAAATCCAAACTCGAACGGTCGTTTTGGCCAGGGAAAGGTTGGAGGAAGATCAGTCTCAACTGTGCCGAGGTGGAAGTTTGGTTTCCCTCTAATGGAACCCAAGGCATAATGTTAGGAGGGATGAAGAAGTGTGAGTAGTTTCTTTTTTAAATTTCATGCTCGTAACTTTAGTGACCAATGCTTGGTCGTTTGATTTTTGTAGTTGAATTCGTTCTAAATCAATAAAATTCAATCGAGTTGAGAACAACAATGTTTGTCAATTGTTTTGATTGAGTAAATAGTTATACACTCAAGTACATGATTGAAGTTAAGATAATATCTTCGACTCTTTTTTGAAAGAACCATTTGTTCTTGATTTCAGTTAGAAACAAGAAGTCCAAACTCCAACGAAGTGCACCCCTAGGTGTGAATTGTTAAGGTCCCAGATTATGGGCATCACCATACCAACTGTACCACCTGATTCAAAAAAAAAAATTTTTTTTTTTTTATTTATAGTGCTCGTAATGTTCTTGTTCAGAGTACCAATAATGTATGTACATGAACATATTCAATTTTTTATGCTAACCTTTTTTTAAAAAATTTTTATTAAATAGAGTTATGAGATATATGCAATAAACGATAGAGAGAAAAATAAGAAAACAAATAGGGGGTCTTTTTTCTTTTCTTATATACTTATACATTAGTAATACTTTAAATTTTTTTCCAATCATAGGATAATGGTTGTTTAGAAGTTTAATCAAAAAAATTTATGTTATATCTGGACAAAAACTTGAATAAGCAAACTATTGGTACTGTATTTTCAAAATTGAAATCTCCGATCATAATTTTGGATTTTGCAAAATCTGATTTATCAAAATCAAAATTTATAATTAGCTCATATGATCAAGCTTTGGCCTAGTCAAGTCACATAGTGTATTTTCAAAATCAAAATCTCCTAGCATAATTTTAGATTTTGCATATAATCGAGCTCTTTTCTTATCTTTAACACATTGCTGTTAAGCATTTATCGCACTTTTTTTTTTTTGTCCAACTCTTTGGTTAAAAATAAAGAAAAAGAAAACGTGGTCATCTATGGCTACCCTGTGGGCAGCATAAATTCACACAACGCATTCAGAATCAATCAGCAGCAGCCTCTTCTGTCATCTATGGCTACCCTGTGGATCCTGCTGCCCCCTACAACTACTAAGTAAATCCAATGGGAAAGTAACTAACACCAACTTAATTATGACATGCTAACAAATAGAACTATAAATAACTAGTTTGCTTTAAGACTGTGAAGGTCCCTGCCGCGAAGAATTCTTCCTTTGTCTGTTTTACTTCATTGCTTTTTTGCTGGGTTTATTTCCTACAGATCCTGCACTTTTTATTGTTATTGTTATTATTTTTTCTTTTCTCATACTCGGAAAATGAGTTCCGGCGATGCAGAAGTTGGACACCCACAGCCGCGGGATAATCAGCGCATCTATTACCCGGCCGTGGACGTTCGACCGGGAAATTTTCCGATAGCTAGGACCATCGTGCACCGCCCACCTCGTGGCAACTACAACCAGGTGGTGCATGACCATAACCCTGACCCTGGCTGCCCTCTTCCGGTGAAGATAATGGCGCGCCCCGTCTTGCTAGCATTGATTGTACTTTCCTTGTGGTTGCTGATTGCTTTTAATTTGGGAAAAGTCTGAAGTAACGACAGTTACGATAACGAAACTATTTTTACCTGATATAACAGGTAAAAATACTTTTAGCGACCATTTGATTACCTGTTGTACTGGTCATCTAAATGAAATAGTACCTAAAATTTTGGTTAGTAAGTTTTGCATAAAAAATAGTAAGTTAACTCGATATATTAGTAACTTTTATGTCTCAAAAAGTAAACTTGAATAAATATGGAACTATTTTTTTTTTTTGAAGTAAAATACTACTCTATATCTGAAACTTAGTTTTTGGAGAGTAAGTTTAGTTCAAGTAATAGTAAGTTTTTATAGATTAGTAGTAAATATTGCTGATAGAATAGTAAATTTGGTTAATCATCAAAACTTAATAGTTTGTGGCATAAATTTACTATTTTACTTAAAGAAACTTACAATTGTACATATCATTTATAAATGTTATATGTTTGAAGCATTTTAAATATACTATGAAATTTTTTTTTTTTTTTGCATATGACCTTATAAAATATGTAAGAATAATTTGTCATATTTTAAATTTTTAATTATGGGAAAATAAACAACTAAGTTCCCAAAATATTTCACTTTTATTGTTTAAAAAATCTCAACTTGTTGGTTAAATTCAAAATAATTCTATTGTCAAAAATAGTTTTTCTCAAATTAACTTTCATGATTAGATGTCAGATACTAAAAATGGTAAAGTATCCCTCATACGTATGTCAAGTATATTTCAGACTTTTAGTAAAAAAATTTTTTGTTGTTAAAATAACATTGTATCATAGTGTACTAATTATTTTAGGACCATTTTATACGTGAACTAAATGTAATTTAAATTCTACAATAGATTATATATGCATGTGATTTTCATTTATAATTATTGGATCCTATTCTTATGAACAATCTCCCAAGGAAAAAAAATCCAGAGCATACTGATTTTCTTATATTAATTGTTATACATTTTGTCATTTTTATTATTATATTATTTCTCATTTGTTTAGGCTTTTACTCTTATTATTTATTGTGTCTCAGATGTAAACTTATTAAAACTTTATCATCTTATTATATTCATAGGCGTAAAATTATAAAAATTTTGATATATAAACAAGTAATATTCTATATATAACTAGGAAGATTTGTTGTAACAGTTATCCAAACTTTCAAACTTTTCAAAAATTGAAAATGATTTAAAACTTATAATACAACAAAATTTTATTACATATTTACAAGAATATGTGAAAATTCAAACTATTTTTCATAGTATTTTAAAATATACAAATAAATTTTTTTAAATTATACCTATAATCATATATTATACAGGTATCTTATGAGTACTTACTAACTAAGGTACTAAGAATTAATGATTAATAAAACATTTTATCGTTATTTCAAATAAATTTCCTGATACTAGTTTGAAATATGTTTTAAAATAAAATAGCACATGTGTCCCATAAATCAGTAAGTTTTGATTATTAATCAATTTACCATGTTATTAGTAAGAGTTACTATTTATGTATAAAAACTTACTATTACTTGAATTAAACTTACTCTCTAAAAAGTAAGTTTGGGATATAAAGTAGTAATTTATTTATTTAAAAAGTAAGTTTAATATTTATTCCAACTTACCTTTTGAAGTATAAAAGTTACTAATTTATTACTGTTAACTTATTATTTTAGATAGAAAACTTACTTTCTTATTTTTAAGTGTTATCCTAATTAGGTGGATAGACCTATCAAATAATTAAATGGTCGCTAAAAGCAAATAAAAAATAAATCGAAAAAGGTCATCTAAGTGTTATCCTATTTATGTCTTAAAAAGTAAATTGAAATAAAAATGAAAGTTACGTTTTTTAAAAAATATATTACTACTCTATATTCGAAACTTACTTTTTGGAGAGTAAGTTTAGTTCAAGTAATAGTAAGTTTTCACGGATTAAAAGTAAATCCTATTGATAGAATAGTAAATTTGGTTAACCATCAAGACTTACTAGTTTGTGGCATAAATTTACAATTTTACTTAAAGAAACTTATATGAAACAAGTATTAGGAAGTTTATTTAAAATAATGCTAAGATTTTTTAAGTAAAATGATTGAAACTTAATATTATAGTTAGTAATTGCTGGTAACGTAAATGTATAATATATGATTGTATGTATCATTCATCAAGGTTATGTGTTCTAATAAATTTATTTTCTAGGTCACAAGTATAACAGTTAAATTTGTACTAATGTGGCATAATCTTTGAAAACTATAATAAATTTACCCACATATTAAGTTTCGTGAGATTCAAATATATTTTGTATCATTTAAAGTATGGATTTATATGCACTTTTTTTTTTATGAAACTTACTTTTAATTGGCAAATAGTATGTAAATTATTATAAAATAGCATTTTATAATAATCATAATTTTTATAGGTGAATGGTATATAAATTGCTAAAATTGCCAATTTATAAATGATCAAATCTTACTACTTTATGGCATATATTAGTTTGGTCAACTACAAAATTATCGTAATTAAGTGTACGTTGGTTGTTGATTTGAAATTTGCACCCCTGTTACTATTTCGTTATTTCTACCACAGGTTTTTCTAATCAAAGTAAAACAAAGTCAAATATATTTTCCTTTTGTATGTAGTATTTATATTTAGTAAAAAATTAATAAACCATGATTACATTTCAATGCTTCTAATGGAATTAGTAACATTTTCTAAATAAATTGGAATAATTTGTAAAATATGTTATTTTTTTACCAATATAATTAGGGGTGGCAACCGGGTCCAAATCGGAGTGGCGGGTCGAGTTGAGACCCAGGTATAATAGAAAACTGTCTGACGCGAACTTGACCCATCAACCCGAAACGGGTCAGGATATCTGACCCGAATCTGAAAATTTCGGGTTGTCGGGTTGGCGGGACGACCCGAATGACCCAAAACGTAATTTTAATTTATTAATTTATCACTGTAATTTCTAATTCGCACAAGACTAATTACATAATCAAGTAATAAAAATTAAATAAATAATCCCAAACCTAATCTAAAATAAATTAAAAACACCGTAAAAGTGTTTTATTCTGAACCAAATACAAAATAAATAAAAGCAATATAAAAGTAAAAAATAATATAATACATTATTTGTCCAAATATAATAATTTCAACTTCAAATAAGTTAAATAAATTCATTTAGGGTTAAGTGATGAATGCCTTTGAAAAAAAAAGAATAACTTAGTTTAGTTAGGTAAAATAATTTTTAATTCATAAACAGGTGATCGGGTCGTATCGGGTCACCCACGGTTTGACCCGAATTCGACCCATTTTCTTTTCGGGTTTGTCGGATTCGACTCGATTCTGACCTGAACCCACGAAACCTCAATCCGAATCAATTAATTTCGTGTTAGGTTCATATTGTATTTTCAGGTCGTATCGAAAATTACCACCCCTAAATATAATCAAAAGAAATTTGCACTACTAAAAAGCAAGTGGAAGAAAGGATGATGGCATAAGTATAAATGTGAGCAACTATATACATATCACACCATAAGTTTAGGTTTGATTTGTTCAAAACATAGGTAATTTATTCGTTAGTAGATATAAAATGCATATTAATTTTCTACAAATGGAAAGTACAATTTCATATATACTAACCATTAACAGAATATGTAGTTCGAACACGATCAATTGAACGCATATTTCGTTTGTTAAGCTATCATTTATTTTGTTACTTAGGTTGAATATTTACATTTGAATAGAGTATTGATATCGGAACTTCAATTATTCTTAACGAACTTCAATTAAGACAATTTTAAGGACAACAATTGCTAAAACATAGATTTCTTAAATTTTTTTGAAAAATGACAAAAAAATTACACTTTATTGTGAAAATATCAAATTATTAATTCAATTCAAATTAATTTTATAATAAAAAATATTATTCCTCAAACTGGTTGCTTAATCCGTATCTATGCCCGTACTAGTGTCGAATGAATAACTAAAATTTGAAATTGCAACAAAAAATATTTTTTACAAGAAAGGTGAAAATAAGTAGAACTTTTGCTAACTTTAACCCAAAATTTTAAAAAAAAAGGATAGGCCTTTTTGTAGTTTTGAATTCAAAAGTGTTGTGGTTGTGATAGAATTCTTTATTAAATTTTGAAACAGTTAAGAATTCAAGAGATAAGAACAAAGGTGACTTTTATTAGCCATTAATTTTAGTTAGAGTAGGAAAGGTCGATGCACTAGTAACGCTTGGATTTCTTTATGCCAAAGAATTCATAGTACCTAAAGCTGGTAGCCTTTTTACGGATTCATTGAAGGTATTTATGAGACCCCCACAATTATTGTTTCCTCGGTTACGATAAATGGACAAAGAAAGTCGAAACTAGTTTGTCCCATTATTTCTAATGGCAGATTGTCATTAAATAGAAAGGTGGATTACTTGTTTATTCGTAGAGGACGTGGGAAGATACTATTTGTTTGGACTTCTGCTAATCGGTTACTGAGGAAATCACAGCACTTAACTTCACAAAGGCCGATGCTCTCTCATAAAAGTGCCGTCAGTCTATATAGGAAAGCAACACACTTTATTTTTGGTCGCACCGAAACGAATGGATAAAAAGGAACTTCTAATGCTCGCAGAAATAAATAAGAGTATGTGCTCCTACGACAGAATGGATGTTACACCGCTATTAATGTGGTAAGGGCAAATCCCTTTAGTACTTTACAGCAAAATGTAGCATGTAGTAAGTAGCTGCTTATATAAAACCACTGAGGTTTTTCATGGTTAAGCATTAGAACAACTACTGCATAATAGTCCCTGACTAAGCTGAACAAAATGTGAGAGGGTCACAACTACAAGAGTAGTAGCGCAATCAGAAAACACCTATAAGGCTATAACAACTAAGACCAAAAGCGAGACTGTGTCCGATGCACCCCATGTTTAACTAGAACCATCCATATGGAATTCCATGATTAATGCTAATCTTCCCTGCTTCCTTTCACTTATTCCATCCCGTTGAGATATCCAGTCCTGAAAAAGAACATGACTTTCAGTTTTAGCATATTTGGAAGCGGAAATAACCAAATGATGACAATAATAACAGTAAAACGTATGCGTGCTTCAAGTCCCTAAGCTTTAGCAGCAGAACAAGCCATGCGAGGAACATTTCTATAGTAAACCACCTGTACCAATTTTGAGAATATAAGTATAAAAAACCAGAATAAGGCTGAAAGCCACAACAACAACTCAGAGAAACCAAACCACCCTTCTCCAATCATCAAGACAATATTAAATTTATCTAATAATATTCTCAAATATCTAAGAATGATATGAGATTTAATAAGTAATAAAATAAAAAACAAAGCATATGGCCGCCATACAAAAGCAGAACCCCAAGAATCCTAGAGAGTCCAAACCTTCTGTGCCCAGTAAACCAACAATACTAGCTTTAGGAGTAAGAACAAACAGTTTGAAGTAGATGATCAATATTATCAACAAAAGAGAAATGAATACTTTTACCTAGATATCTTGCAACACTGTTTCCTATTTTGTTTCAGTTTCCCTTGAACCAAGAAGAAGGGGGAGATTCAATCCCATGTAATATAATACGGTTCCGATGTCCAAAATTTTCCCAAAACTCTTCTGACCATTAGCTGCCTTGCCGCCAAACCTGTTGATCAAGGGACCATTTCAAAAAGAAAAAGGGCGGACAGGGGACCCCTGAGTTAGCTTCAGCTGAGGAATTACACTTTGTCCCAATTTCATAATCTTCCTTTCTTGAATTTAAAGGGGCTTGGGTTCCCTTGGGGAGGATCGTATAGCCTGCACTGTCAAGTCCTTTTTTCCTTCTCTGCTCTTTTCCTTTATTAAAGTAACAACTCTAGCAATCACATTCTTGTCTATTAAGGCATTTAGTTAAATCTGATTATATTGGAATATTCCTTGCCCAAAAAAAAAAAAAACTTTTTCTTCATAGAAGCGCTCTTTTAGTCTCTGAATCATTCCATCAAGCACAGAGCAACAAGCAGCAGGTAATTGGAAACTGAAGACAGAGATTCACAGGTCTGTATTTAATTTTCTTGATCTTTCTTTATTATTTCACTTTCATGTCAGCTAAAATCGTTCAACTAAACTGTTGTATGCGGGCACTTTTGCAGGAGTTTAGAGTATTGTAGTATATTTTGTGTAGCAAAATTATGCGGTTAATTGTTGAATAGAATTTTCAAAACAAGAATAAATCATCACTAATACAAAAGGGATCTTTTCAACATGCATGAAATACATAAATTTTGGTCAGAAATAATTGTATGTAAAATCTGACCGCCAAAGCTGTAACTCCAATTGCAGGAAGTTACGATTAAAATGAAATTTACTGCCTTTTAGCCCTGTAGCCGAGAATGCTGTTATATTGGAGGATAATTTGGCTCAAAAAAAAAAAATCAAAGATCCTACTTATGAGCATCAGTAAAGATTTGAAAAAGGATATTTAATTGGAACTTTTCTGTTTTGACTATCTGAAAGCTTTTATTGGAGGGAGAGTGGTCTGGATTAGTTTATTGGATTACTAATGCTGGAAAAGATAGCCATTAATCATGTAACCTTTCTTTAATCTTAAATTAATGCATTATTAAAACATAGGCAATAGTGGTCATTTGAAACAAGAATTAGTTTAGTTTTTGTTGTGGTACTTATTCGTATCTCCTGCACCACTTTCCCTAGAGCCTTGAAGTCACTTGCTTTAGCTATGCTAACAATTATATCCGGAATCCATGAGCTAGTGGAAAAGTATTCATTGCATTGCTTTGTCATCAGTAGTTTTATCTTTGACATTATAATCTTCCTCTGTTTAAGAAGTTGATTAGGGACATGAACCATGACTTTTATAAGGAACTGGGGAATATCTATACCAGATCGATGGATAACCAAAAGGTGCATGTGGAAATAAATAAAGGGGGGAAATAAAAACTTGGCATTTGATTTTTGTTCATGTACACACACTCATGAGCTAATAGGCATGTACTTTATGTTAATGTGCACATAAATGTTAGCATGTTACAAAGTATTTGGTGGACAAATAACTTTCATCAATTGGTCAGGCACTTGATCTGATGGTGATAATATTATTGTTTCATTCCTGAGCAGATTTCAAATTCATGCTATAGTATTACAATTACTTTCTTTCTTTCTTTCTAAAATGAGTAATCATTTATACCATCAAACAGGGGTCTTGCAGCGGCAATGGACCAGAATAGTGTGGAACTGCAGGCAGAAAAAATTCTTACACTTCTCAGTCCTTTCGCACCGAGTAGCAATCATAACACAGAAATTTCTCTTTGACATTTCACCAAACATCTTATATGCATTCACAAATTAATCACATTTAACTTAAACGCCTAGTCTCAAGTCCTTTCCTAGATGTTTCATATGGCTATTAACCATATTTTACCCGTAGACAATCAAAACTACAACCATTTCCTAGATGTTTCAGTGGACATTTTCAGCCCCAAAATTGCAATAAAATCTTCAAATACTCAGCCTTGATTTCGTAAGAAAATCTTGACAAACAAAACAAATGAAATATAAATAAATTACAGCAATATAATCAAACGATTTCAAGTGGACATTATGGACTAACCTCGGCACTGCTCTCTTTGATTGGCTACCACCGTCGCTAACCCTTTTATTGTATCCGCATATGGCAGCACCCAAAAACAACCGATCGATGAGAAAGGATAGAGGGAAAGTGGGAACTGAAGATGAAAATTTGGAAGTGAGAAAATTTATGCAATTGAAACCAAGAGAAAGTGTGGACTAAAGTGGAATCCTTTGCCTGGGAATTCAATTGTATCGTTGGAACTGAGAACTAAGTAATAAGAAGGCAGATGACTTTAAAGAGATGATACCCGGAAGTGTTTCAGAACCCAAAATCGTTTTCAGAAACCGGTAACTTTTTTACTTAAATATGAACATTTTTTACTTTTAGTATTAGTAAGTTTGATTCAACCATAAGTAAATTTTGTCAAATAATAAGTAAATTAAATTACTCAAAGTGTAAATTTCTATTTTGACTAAAACTTACCTTTCAGGCATAAACTTACTAGTTTTAATTAAAAACTTACTAAAGTTAATATTAATTATTTTAATATAATATTTAAAAAGTCACTAAAAAATTGGATCTGTCACTAAAGGTAATAGAAACCTGTAATAGCAGGTTTCCTTAATATCGTTACCATAACTATAGGCACTGTAGCATTGTCCTTTAATTTGAAACCATTTACCAAACATCTCTAAATATATGCATTCAATGTTAGGTGCCACGTCAGCAATATTAGCAAGTGGAACTACGTAGTTTTACATTAAATAAGAAGATGAACAAATATAATGGATAGAGGATCTCGTTTACTTAACACAATCGTCTGTGTTATATATTGGTGATGGAAAATAATTTACATATTGACTCCACTTTTCATGTCCTAAAATTTCTATTTGTTTTACATTATATAAAATGAATAAGTTGGAAGGGGATAAATTCACACCCCTCCATTCTAAATCCATGTTTTTAATACATTATATAAAATAAACTTCTTCAAATTTTCTTTGCCAATTTTCTATTCTTTCTTTGCAAGAAAGTTGTACTCTGAGGTTGCTTTGACCTGCATTGGAATAGAAAATGGCTTCTTCTTTTTTTTTGGAAGCATTTTATCAATCTGGGAAACAATGAAGCCTGTTTTGTGTCTAAAATCCTACCATAGCTGAATAAGTGAAGCTAAATTGCGGCTTAGACTAAGTGATAACAAAAGTAAAAGAGCGTTCATGTTCCCTACTACTAAAACCCAATCCTAAATAAAGAAGTCCGAAGAGTGTGACATCATATACTGATCAACTAACCGTGTTATTTTCTCCAATGAATCATAATCTCATCTAATGTAATTTTTTTTTCAATACATAAAAGAGGATCAACTAACCGCTTAGTAATGAAGTATAATTTACATGTTGACTCCACTTTTTGCTTAATAAAATTCATATTTGTTTTCTATTATGTGAGAGAACTAGTTAGTAAAAAAAAAAAAAAAAAAAGCAAAGTGATAGCATTATATGGTAATTTTAAGAATTATAAGCGCATACAAATATATAAGTTGTTACTCCTTAAATAGATTTTTTTTTTTTTTTTGGAAGAGGGAAAATTTGTTCCGGTCTCGACCAACCAGGGGCTCAATAGTTGGTTGGTTTTTGACAAAAAGAGAAAAAAAAAAAAAACAACCTATTCATTCCATTAACAGCGATGGTGATTTTGACCCATGAATAAAGAAAATAAATTATATTTGAAAGGATCGATCGATGAGAATTTTAAGAAGATGGTTCTTTAACATCATATCAGGCGGCCTAGGAACAAGCGCTTTTTTTACTCATTTTAAATCGGTAAAAAAACAAAAGTAGGACTGCGTAAAACTAAAAGGTGGAGCGAACAAATCATTATTCTAAATCATCACACTTGTTTAGATATAATTACTTTAAAAACACTAATTTCCCAAATCCAGAACATACAAAGGCAATAGCGGATTTCATTGTGAAGCATTTTTCTTGCTGCATTTGGATTGAGGGATTTGACGAAAGATTTGAAATCCTCTTTAATTGTTTACGATATTGTAAAGGTATTTGAATTTGTAAATGATCAATGATTGTTATCTAATAATTGGTACATTATAAATATATATAGTATTTAAAATATATTTAATAATTGGTACATTATAAATATAAATACCTATTAAGTAATCCAAACCATTAGAGCGATTTGTTATCCTCTAGTGTTGGATAGCAAAAACTAGAGCAAATGCATCAAATTTTGCCAATGTTTTGGTACACGTAAGGTCAATCCGCGGGGCTACACTACGAATATGCATTCAATTGTTCATTCTGTTAAATATTCGGCTTAGATGACATAACCATGCAATTAGTACCCTCATTAAAGATCATGAATTGATGCTTGGTTTTATTTATACTTTGTTGGTTAAAACAAAGCCAAACGAAGGTGATGTTCCGTTCCAACTTCCTAGCAAGCAAGAAGGCAAGAAGCAGAAAAGAGTCGGTCGAGATGCCATTGCCAGTATTGCAGTCACTAGTCAGTAGACATTTTCTCTGAGATGTCTGACCAGCTTAAGGAATTTGGTGTATTGAATTGTGTACCTTTTCTTGGCTCAACCTTCTATTACTTATAAAAGTCTTCATCTGATAGACTATGAGGATATTGAGCTTATCCTCTAACCCCATAGTAGTTGTCACATTCAAGAGTACGAATCTCACTAAGTTACTACAAGTAGAGTCCCTTTTGAATCCAAGTTCTGGCCTTATCCCAAGAACCTGGGACTAAGGTGCTCCTTGCTACGCTTTTGTTTGAGAAAAGCCCGAACAAGACAACTCGGCCGTGACACGGATCCTTCCTCTATATAATACATATTACATAGTTAATTCGATACACGCGTTTTTTTTTTTAATAGTCCGAGAGCATGAGTTCCTTCGATGCAGAGGATGGCCACGAACAGCCGCCCAACAATCAGCGCAGCGCATCTCTTACCCTGCCGTGGATGTTCAACCGGTAATTGTTCCAATACCTAACACCGTCGTGCACCACCACCCAAACAACCATCTTGTCCATGACGATTTACGTCCTCACCCTTGCCTTCTTCCTTGTCTCGCCATAGTATGGATTCTCTTCGTTCTAGGAGTGATTGCAGGAATGCCATTTTTCATTTGGTTTGTCACTGCTTATAGTGTTTATACTAACTACTCTCCCGAGTTTCAGATTGACTCTATTTCAGTGTCCCCTCCTAACATTTCTAATTCTCAAATTTCAACAAATTGGACTATGGGAATTATGGTCACGAATCCTAACAAACGAAGCCATATTGTTTATGATGGCCTTGAGGTATCGCTATTTTACGAGGCCGACCAGAATCTTTGCTCTACCAGGATTGCGCCTTTGCGTCAAGGACCCAAAAACACAACTACCTTGGCTGCTGAATCACAAGCATGTTTGCAGGATCTCAATGATCACTTGTTTGCAGGTGTAACTGAATCGGCTGCCAGAGCGATCTCAAAGGATTTGCGAGGAGGAATCGGGGATTTTAATGTTAAGTTGCGGGTTCGACACCGACACGTTAATCCATTATGGCCAGGTAAAAATTGGATTCATAAGGATTTTGATTGCTTAAATATCAAGGTTTTGTTTGCAAGTGATGGAACCAGTTCAAAGATACTTGGGTGCAAGAACTGTTTTTAGGACCATCAAGTTGGCATGTCGTCGTGTCGTCCAATTTGACTCCTAATTTTTTTACATAGAAGTTATGCAAACGAGTAAAACTTGAGCCTCTTTCATTCTTTGTGTGATGTTCTCTTAATTTTTTGAATGCTTTAGCGTCTCATTAAAAAAAAAGTTAATTATGTTTTTGTTTCATAGAGAAAGAAAAACTTTTAAAGAAAAGAATTGCAAAGCTATGCAAGAGAAAAACTGTATAAGCTAAGAGATATTCTTTCTATTTCTTGGTGTAGTTTTAGGAGAAAACTGAGTTTTATGTGTTAGTAAACAGATTAATTGTATCAACCCATGGATTGACCTATTTTATACAACTCATTTTTTACATCAATTATAGTCTCGTGTTTTCCATCCCGAATTTCCACCACTAATTGTATAATTCGGGCGAACAAGTAACAGTTTTGACGGCATTTTTTTCCCTTAGAACAGAGGTAAAAAATTTTAATAGCATTTTTCAAAATTTTTTCATAGTATAAGTGGAAGAATTGGAATTCGAAATTTCTCATTTACACTTACTTTTTCTGAATCACCTAACCCATACCAAAAAAGGTACTTCAGATGGTGAACATCATAATAGTACCCCCCAAAAAAAAATTTAGCTTGACACCAAAGTGGCGCAAATTTTTTTTTAAGCCATTATTATTTCCACGGGACCATTGGTAAAGGATTTTTTTGTTATACATTCATTTGTTAATGGCTACCGTATTTGGTTGATATAAATCTCAAGTGTATCTTTTCACCCATTCGTTCATGTAGTGTTATACTATTTGGTTGATGTAAATCTCAAGTGTATCATTTCACCCATTTTAGTGTTCAAGTTACATCGAATACTAATGTACACCAATCTAGTAGAAAAGTATACCAAATGATGTAAGACTAAAACCAACTTGACAAATATATAAAAGAAAGGATGTAACTTCTTAATCAGTGGAGAGTGCAAGTGCAGTGAAATTTTGATAAACAAATCTCATGGGGTATATGTCTTTTTGCAAATAATTAGTGATGGACAATATTCCAATTTATTGAGGCCACTTTTCACGTCCTAATATTCCTATTTGTTTAACATTATATAAAAGAACTAAAAAAAACATCTCCATGGGTTTCCAAAATATGAGGCCAAAAATAAGCGCATTTTATCCAATTCAAATAATCACGAACAAAAGATAGAGGTGCATAAACACAACAAGTGGAGCGGATAACTTATTTCCCTTATAATTTGCTAGGTTTGTTGATGATGCAAAAACTTTTGAAAACTTTTAATATGGCTGAATATTTTGATTTGCAACTATTATTTGGAGTGATTGATGAAAAAGAATTGGTTATTGAGAGTATAAAGAACTTGAGACATAAATAAATAAATTAGCCTCAACCCCTGATTCATAAATTTTAGGTAATAAAACATGGAAAAATTGTTCAAAACATCCTTTACATTTTGCAAAATGACTTTTTTCGTTCTTCACTTTTAAAAGTATAATTTTACGTCCCTTATAAATTCACATTAGTTAAATTTGATCCTTACCTAGGTTTTCGACTAATTTTTTTATCGGAATCTATCAGCATGTGATCATTTTTAAAAAGCAAAAATGTCAAATCAAATTTTACATAATCCAATCCATAATCCCTCCCATTTCATAAAATAAATTTTTTCGTCCCTCACATTTCACAAAATAAAATTTTCTATTTCTCATATTTTACAAAATGAATTTTTTATCCCTCATTGATCATGTGTCCGAATAGTTTTTTTTAAACCTATGTATATATTTATTTAATTTCACCTAAATAATATGAATATCATGTAATATATCTCTATTTGATTTCTCCTTAATGTATTGTTCAGGTAAAATCAAATAGATATATACATGAGTTTAAAAAAATTGTTAGTTTTGTACTCATGTTTATTTCTTTTTACTCGAAAATTGAAAACAAAGAAGACATTTAATGCTAAACATTATTGAGTGTTTATATCGAATTAAATTGGGACAGAAAAATAAACAAAGGAAAAGTATGATAAAAAGAAGTGATTGGCACTTTGAAATCTTAAAACAATTACAATACAAATAATTCAACTGTTGGTCTTAAGAGTGTCGAGTAGAAATTTTCGATTTAAATTACAATTTGTTAGCATGACTATAGAATTCGAATTAGAACCCATTAATTAGAGATGATCTTATTGTACAACTCAATAAATGAATTATTACCACAAGAGAAATGGCCACAAACATTGAATAGGTTCACATCGTGAAACCAAATAGATATATACGTGAGTTTAAAACAAAATTGTTAGTTTTAAACTTATGTATATATCTATTGAATAGTATGTGTACAACTACAATTAGTCTGTTTATGTGAAATTAAATAGAAATATATTATATGCTATGCGTACTGTTAAGGTGAAATCAAATAGATATATACATAGGTTAAAAAAAATTATTCATACACATGGTCAATAAGGAATGAAAAAATTCATTTTGTGAAATGTGAGGGACTATGAATCTGATTATGTAAAATTTAATTTGATAATTTTATCCCTAAAAAATAATCACATGCAAGGTATGTGGTGAATTCCGACCAAAAACTAGTTGAAAACCTAGGTATTGACCAAATTTGACTAATGTGAATTTGTAAGGTACGTAAAATAAAAGTGAGGGACGAAAAAAGTCATTCTATAAAATGTGAAGGACATTTTGAATAATTTTCTCATAAAACATTATAGGACATGATTATACTAGTTCATCAATTAATTATAACAATTAAGGTGTGCAATGTGCATGTCAATACGGGTATGGGCCTGAATTACACAAAATCAACCCCCTACCTCAACCCATATTATTTTATGCGGTATGCATTAAGATGTTAGATGGATACCAATGAAAAACACAATGAATTTGGATTGGATTTGACTAATCCCAACAATTTGACATGCATAGACTTATATTCGATTAAATCCATTTGCGTTTCTACGATTACCAAATGGAGATAATTTACATGTTGACTCCACGTTTGATATAATTTCTTCTTGATTTTTATTTTGTGAAAGAACCTAGTAAAAGATTGACCCACCAGTTGCCAAAATATGAGGCATAGGAAAAGGGATTTTCATCATTTTATAGGATCGATCTTTACCCATTAATTTCTTTGGGTCGACTTAGAACTCTATCTCACATCAATCTGTATTGCTAGAGAACCAAGCATATCTTTGGGTCGACTTAGAACTCTTATCTCTCTATTGCTAGAGAACCAAACATCGCCGAAACAGAAAGTTGATGCTGAAATGTACCACTAGTTGAGAACTTGAGACATAAATAAATAAATTAGCCTCAACTCCTGATTAATAAATTTCCATGTTAACAGAAAAAATGACAGAGAAAAATTGTGTATATAATATTTTTTATATAGGAATAAAATATCTATTTATACATAAAAATATTTGCTATTATACTAAGTAAATCTCCTATAATTATGCTACAATTATGCTAAACAAATCTACTATGATTATGTTATAAATATGCTAAACAAATCTCCTATAATCATGCTAACATTCCAATTGCCAAGTGCAAACATACTCAGTCAAGATGAGTTCTTCTGCACCATCTAAACATGGCTTCCGACAGGTTGTGGTTCCCATAGTTGATAATCGACAATTCATGGGTGCCGATCAAGTTGCCCCCAGACCCACCCAAGAATCCCCATGCGGTAGAATCTGTGCTATTGTTGCCTGCATAATCCTCGTGCTTCTATGTCCTGCATTGTTTGGATACACGATTGAACTGGTTAATAATTTCAAAGATCCCCGGTTTCAAGTAGAATCTTTCTCATTCTCTGCTCCCAAGCTTTCCACTAGGAGTGATAATATTAATGATATTCCAATAACAGCAAATTGGAGCATAGGGATCTCGATCACGAACCCGGCTAAGCACCATGCTGTCACTTTTGAAAATATTGAGGTATCAGTCTTGTACGATGCCACGAAGATTCTTTCCACGGAAACAATTGGAACATTTCGTGAAGCACCAATGGATGTGACGAGGTTTGTGGTGCATCCAAAAGCGTGGTTGGAAAGTTCAGTCGCGAGTGCCATTGCTAATGACTCAAGGGCTGATGGAGCTGTTGATTTTGATTTGAGGGTTTGGGCCAATTCAACCTATATTATGAAGATTACTCACAAGAGATATCATCTTGTTTTCGATGTTCATTGCAGGAACTTGAAAGTTGGATTTTCGTCTTATGCAACTGAAGGTGAGATGCTGCTCGGAGGATCAAAACAATGTCTGATCGCGGGCTATCTGGAGATGCATACATATAATTAACTATGGAGTCGACTATTCTATTTACATTTTGTATTTTGGCTTCTAATGGAGAATCTGATTTTTGATGATTGTTCAAGTAGATGAGGGATACTTGATTTGCATTTTCTGGATGTGATTCGCAAGTCAGTTTAGTCATTAGCCTTTGGTTTTTCGCAGTTATCTATTGTTCTCGTAATACATTTGCACTTATCTAAATATGGTTTTTCTTTCTTTTTTCCCCTTAATAACACGATAAAGTATATATGGCTACCATTGTAAAGATATAGTATAACAAGTAGAGGTGGCAAAATAGGCGGGATTTGCTTGGGTTTAAGATGGAATCGAGTCATATGAGTTTGGGTCCAACCTTACCCATATGTGTTTTGGGACTAATTTGGGCGGGATCACTTTGGGATGGGTTTAGATTGATCCCGCCCAATACCCAAATCTATTTTCTATATATATTTTTCCTTTAATTCATTTTTTATTTTTTATATAACTTTAAGATTTTTGATTTATTAAATTTCTTTTAGTTTTATTAAATAAACATGCAAGTGCTTTATACTCAGGATTCTCACCAAAAATTGGATTAACAAATAAAGGAAAAGATAGATATAATACAGCCATATTCCAACATATATCAAGATGGCCAAGGCACTTAGGGTGTCGAATATTTATCCTCATCATTGTCCAAGGATGACAGGTCTAAACTGACTGAAATGCTGGAAATTCTTATGGATAATGACTAGGAAGATTGCTAGATTATATTCGTTGGTATGACTATAAAAATTGTTAAAGATAATTTTTGAATCTAAGACTCCGTTTGGATTGGCTATATTTTCAAAAAACAAATTTTTCAAATACAATGTTACAGTAATATACAATAACTCAAAAAATATCTCATCCATATTAGTATATCAAATATTTCAAAAAAAATTTATAGTAAAAATTTTTCATATACATTGCGACAATAAAATATTTCAAAAACACCCCAAAAAACAGCTAATCCAAACAGAGCCCTTGCTATTTGAGCCTAATGGGTACCCAAGTATTTTCCAAAATTTCCCATCAATTAATGGGTACAATTGGGATTTGTCCCATTTTAAACCCAATATCAAATTCTAGTACCCATCCCGCCCAAAGTCCCTATGGGCATGGGTAACCCATTGGGACTTGGGACAAATTGCCACCTCTAATAACAACAAGATAAGGGTCCCATCTTTTGTTGTCCTCTGTCTAATGATAAAGAGATTTGAGCTACAATCTTGTTTATAATCTGTTTAAACTTATCCCTTCTTTTTTTTCCACTGTTCTCCTCAGTCTTTTATCTCTTTCCTTTCTGGTGCTTAATTTCAATGTACATGAACATTACAGCTTAATTTCTATGGTCCAGTCCGGTTTTCAAAACAATGACTCGAAGAGAAAGTGCCATGCTGCCCTCATTTATTTTCCCAGCTAAAACTGAGAATCTGTTGAAAGGGTCGTGGTCGACCGAAATTGCTCTGGATTTGATAGCAACTACCAATCAAGAAAAAACAGCGGACTGCAGAGATAAAAGTGAAGAGGAACCGAGAAGCGAATAAAATTGTTTGGAGAAAGAGCGCTTTCAAGTGTGAAAATTAAGTAGGAAGGATCATGTATTAATACTAAATTCCGGGTCTTATTTGCAAACCTGAAAGAGATAGTTAAGCGGTCCTATGGTGGAAGAGAGCCTTCAAAATTTGGGGCTGTTCGTAAAAATTATTGGAGATTGCAAGGTACTTAGTTAAGAGCTTCTAGACTTAAATACTTTTTGGACCGGCTCACACTTGGAAATACTTATTGGACCGGCTCACAGTTGGGTAGCCCCGGTCTTCAAATACCTGATGGTTCAAATCGTGCTACATCATCTCGTCAAATGGTGTGGCACAATCTGAGTAATTGGATTTATAAAGACCAGGTCTACCCAAGTTTTGCCCTATTGGATCAGATACTTCGTAGCGATAATATTTTTCAAAATTAGGTTTGTTTTCTTCACATACTTAGGTAGGTGGACCTTTTTTTTTCACTCCTAAGGAAAAAATTTCTTGAAAAATGGACCTTGATTCCATAGGCTTTAATTTTCTCCCTCTTCATATAGGTCTCTGGTGTACAAAATTAACATATCAATTATGATACCTGAGATTCTTCTTAGCAATGGTCGCATCAATTTAAAGAGATATAATACTAGTCAATATTAATCAACCAACAGCTTTTTTCAATTTTGTATAGGATAAGCACACTAAAATGGTCTACCCACCGTAAAATTCTGACATTATCTCCACTTCTATTTTACTTGCACTTGTATTAGAAATTTAGAACACGATAAAAATCAAAACATGATAGGATTAGGAGCTTGTATTAACCCTAAATCAGATCCCATCTTTCCTGCGAGTTCAGGAAGTTCCCCCACTTGAAACAAAGAGTCATTAGCACACCTGAAATAAAATTCTTGTAACTAATGATGCCAATGTATTGTCCTTCTTTCTTTTGTGAGTTCCCCAATTCTAACGTAGTTTTAACTCACAAGATCATTGACAATGGGTTCTTCGGTTGCAGAAGATAAACACAGAAAAAACAATCTCTCCCAGCCTGTTGTTGCTCTCTCACAGAATTATTCATCAGCTCTAGAAAATATTAAACCCCTCCAATCCCCAGCCTGCAGTGTCCACGAACGTTCCACTAGTTGTAACCATGCTTACATGTACCAAAGACTTCGTCCAAGAGATGATCACCCCACTACTCCTTGTTGGATGGTCATCATATCTGGAGTAATTTTTTGTTTAGCAATTTACGTTGTACTCGTAAAAGGGGTTTATAACACGATCGAGCACCCCCAGATTCGAGTTGATTCTGTCCTACTATCTCCTACAAATGTATCTAGTAATAATCAAACGACAGGAAATTGGAGTATAGGAATCCTGATAAGGAATCCTTGTAAACATGTTTCTGTCGTTTTCGAAAATCTTGAGGTATCAATTTTTTACAAAAATACTGAGTTTCTGTCCAAGGCAATCGTTGGTCAACAATTTCGTCAAGAACCCGGAAGACAGACGAGGCTAATTGTACAACCAAAGACGTGGTTGCAAGGAGATGGACATTCTGTCGCGACTGCGATTGCTGATGATGATAGAATCGCAGAGGGAGTCGTTGATGTTGATCTGAAAATTCAGGCCAACTCAACCTACTTGCATTGGGGTATAGGGGGTGGCAAAGAGAATAGGATCTTCCATTCTCTTTGCAAAGATTTGAAGGTTGCATTTTCTTCAAGCACAACAGACGGAAATATGCTCCGAGGATCTAAAAAGTGTTCGGCCAGTTGATAAATCCGTAGAATCCAGGAGGAAAATCTAGTTTGTCATAGAAGTGATAGTACTTCATTTGCACTTTCTATTAAATAACTAAATATGTACAATTTGTCAGCTTAGTGAATGTCCTTCAGCAGCTTATTATTATTGTTTACATAACTCTTTTAAGTGCAGTTTTCTTTCTCCTCCTCTTCACAAACAAGGTATGGCATTTGCATGTATCTAAATAAAGATGGTAAGATAGCGACACCATCCTGAATGTGCCTAAGATTGTTCAGTATAGCACCTCCTATGCATCTGGGGATAGCTTAACTCTTATGGTTCATATTTTGTTTCAAGGATGACGATTGGGGAACTCGCTCAAACTCAAAACTTATCTCGAGTTTCTTGATTTGCTAGCTACCCATACCATACGCTGACTATACCCTCATTAACATGTATAACAGGTTACATGAATCTTGACTATTCTTGTAATTTGGTGAAAGAAGATAATGAAATAGTAAACAAAAAATAAAAAGGGTACCATATTTCTAAAATTTAAACACCACTTTCAAGTCTTTAAACTTTCCAGTTGCAAACAAACTTCCATTTGACCCACAGCTTGGACGTGGGTTGGTGACTGAGATGAAGTTTCTCCATCGGATTATGCAACGCAGATTCAGCAAGGATGTGGTTTGCATGTTTTATGCTAATGCTGCAGAGGGGACTACGCTATTGCTAGGAGGGCCAACTCAGTGTGCAACTATATAATAAAGAAAAACTGGTAACACAATTTCTATACTTATTTTTGCTTTCCCTGTCCTGGAATTTGATTCCAGAATTGCCAAGTTTCATTTCACTTCCAAGTCTTTGGTTTGCTTGCGATAAAGAAATGTTTACTAGTTTGATAACCAGAAAGGGAAAACGGAAATACCCGAGAAGAAAGGACTAAAAATCATCCAGCTTCATTGATAATTACTTGCAATAAAAAGACATTAATTCACATACTTATAAGTTTTCCTCCCTTCATCAGATTTGCACGAGAAACAGGACCACCCAAAGTATCAAGCACAGGTTTTGTTTCCTCTACGGCCTCCGTGAAGCAGTATACAGGAGCTTGCCACTCGGGGTCTTCAAGGACACTACCAACCTCAAATGTCATCACATGTGCTACCATTCCTACAGCAATTTCGACCACCACACATATAACAACTATATAAAACAAAAAAGGTGCAAAATTCCAAGATGTTGAGACACCTTTAAACTGGAGCAACAGATGCTTGTGTATAACCTTTCTAATTTTAACTAATATTTACATGAATTCCACGCGGCTACATTAAATGCTTGTGCATTCCTAGAATAATGAATGATCATGCGCACATTACGAGCATCTGAAGCATCAATCTCCCCAAAACCAGGTCCACACGAGTTTATCCCTTTTGGGGGGGAGGTGGGTGGTGGTGGAACCCAAGGGAAGAAATGCAACAGTTTTTCAAGGTTAGAAATATGACCGTCACCAATTCAGATTTTATGCAAAGCTAGACTAATAATAACACATCTTACAAGCTTCATTGATACAGAATTAACAAGAATAACAAAAGTCATTTACCTGTGAAGAAAGCCCAATAAACAGGTCTTTTGGTGACCACATCCTCATAGTACCAAATGAAATCAACCTTCTCCCACACATTACAGAGAAAACCGTCCATGTATTTCTGACCAAGATATGTTGCACCATCGAGCCAATTTGGTCTTAGAATTCCCACTGGGAAATGCAATACTCTGCATTCTTTGTTGGAGTCCAAGGTGTAAATGTAAGAGGTGCCATTGTCCCATTCCAAATCATAAAGAAGCTTTCCCAGCTGGTACTGAATGATGTTGAAGTTTCTGCCTCCTGGCCAGTCATACCACAGGTCAACCTTTTGTAGAGATCCCTTACTGTTATTCACGAAAAGAATTGAGTGGAATTGTTCTGGCCATGGGACTGGAATTGGGTCTGTAGATTCTGAGGCAATCAAGGAAAAGCAGAGGAAGGATTCAGAGAGAAGAGTGGTCAAGAAGTAGTAGAAGATGAACTTGTTAGGAGAGAGCTTAGGCATTTTCTTCCCCCCCCCCCCCCCTTCTCTTTCTCAGATGTCAGTTTTCTACTGAACTTCAAAGAGTCCGTAGACTGGAATGTGCAACGGTCAGGGTCCTCAGGGAGAGTAGGAAAAGGAAGAGGTGAGAAAGGGGCTTTAATGTTGATAAGGTTTTTCTCGTCTTGTGTAAATAATTCGCTTGCGTTCTTTTATGTGGGCCACAAAGGGGAGTCTATTTCGGTTCGTCCATTTTGACACACTGTTTGTCCGCATCCTCTGCTTTCTTCGTTTAATGCAGCAAAAGAAACATGGGATGCACCAGGGCAGGTAAATTATCAGTTATTTATGCTTAAGCATCAATGGCTTCCCTGACAAAAGTAGGGATGGACGCATACCGATGTTTCAACATGCCTACTTCCGAGATGTCCAAACTCTTTTTTCCTGCTCAAAAGTGGCTCTGCATCGCAGCAGTTTTGGGTAGGTAACTTGAGAAAATTCTCCCGTCACTCAGTGTAAAAGTAAGTAAAACTTTTCAATGGAACGAGTGGCTGGCTAACTTATTTCACACCCACAATACAAATTGCTGCATCACGTAGAAGACGATAAAGGCAGAGCTTGTCATGGAAGGCTATCAAGTTTTGTAGTTATTACAGCATGTGTTTCAAATCTAATACAGTCTCCCTCATGCACAGCCTTATCACAAAGTAAAAAACACAGTACTAATAACATGATTTATTTTAGGTAAATATATTCTAGTGTCGCTCTATGCTACAGCCGGCATGACAGAGAACGGCAACAGCTGACCCTTCAGGATCAAATATCGTTACTGATTCCCCACCACTGGGCCATCACGTCCTTTCTTGAAATCATCCCACCCCCTCACCCATGGCTGCCCAGGAGTTGCTCTTGTCTCTGGAGAAGCATGGCTGTTCAGATTGTTCATTACCCTTTTCTGCACATCAGCAAAAACCTGCAACCACAGTTTTAGTGCGTCAGAGTGCAATAAATGGTATTAAAGAATAAAACCAAAACAAACAACTTTCAGTTTTAACTCACAGGATTCATTCTTACTGCCTCTGGAGGTTGCCCCTGACCAGTCAACCACTTCCATAAGTCCGGATTTTCCTGCCAATACATATGGAAACAACAATGAAGAGGGGAGCATAGTCAACTAAATCAAGTAAAAGTGGCTATCCAAAACCATAAAAATATATATCTATATATATAGTATTAATTTGAGCCAGACGAATCAATTATCAGTGCTTTGTTTGTCAGAGACCAGAAGCTCAAGAAAGATGAGCACGTAATTAAAATGGCAGAAACTGTAAATCCTGGGCCAGGTCAGACATTACGTGTCTCATAAGACGGAAACCTAAACTGACGTGTGCTATCATGCATACCATATATGCTGAGCAACATTTGCGATATCCTACTATGAAACAGCCAAGTCATCCAGTGGTAGGATGAACAGTTCAGACGAGTCAAACCAATAAGATATCCAGACCAACAAAATGCCACCTTATAACAAACATGAAAACTAGAAGACGAGGCTTAATACAACTTAATTTCAATCAAATGGTGAAGGGCCTGTAAAGTTCCAATCATTTGAGGAAAAGTGAGATTGAACGGTTGAGAAGCAGAAAAGTCAAGGACAAACAAAGATACCAAGTCAAGGACATGAACAAGGGCTTTAATTCCATTTTCATCCATAGAATGAATATGATCTTCAACCCATCTCCCCAAAATCAAATCCAGCTCCAGGAACCCTCTTTGTCTGCTCCTGTAGAGCAGCCTAAAATTTAGCAAAGAGTATCAGTGAAGCTGGACTACACAAAAGAAAAATCAAATGGTAAAAAGGGCAAAATAAACAAAAGGTATAATCAATACACAACAGAATACCTATTAAACAACCGCCTCTTGCTTTCTTCATTGGAAAGATCAATATTCAGGGCCTGATTTGAAGAATAAAAACATGGCAATGAACCAAGAATTGGCCTAAAAGAGCAGAAACAAAAATGATCAAATAAAAAGTAAGCATATAAATATAGATAAAACAATATTGTATGAGGTCTCTAACCTGTAAATATTGTGAGAGGACATTGTGGAGGTGGCAACTGAGGTCTGATTCGAGGAATTAAGAATGCGAGGAATGGTGAAAAGAAGAGCCCTTCTCAAATTTGCCATCTTGGTAAAGGCTGCATATTGGCATGTCCAATTTTCAGAACTAAATTGGAAATCAGATGCTATATCAAGTTATTGTATGATTTAAAAACGACACCCACTAATTCCCATCATTTGGCAAATAGTACTTCTAGTTCCAGATTTCCTTGTATGGGTCACAATAGACTGCTGATCTTGAGAACCCTAGAGAACTGGAATTAGATGCAACAACTTCCATTTCTAAATCTACATCTAACCTAATCTGCATTTTTTGTTTCACTCAATTCTGGATTAGAGTTGCATCAAACCAAATATCATCATATAGCACTATCATTTACATTATTAAAAAGCATTCCTTTCTAAACTCCTTTCACATACAAATCATAAAAGCTGCAAATTTGCTTCCAAACCTACTGCAGCTAAAAGGAGCCTATATGAAGTATCCTTTTCCTTCCCATTCAGTTAGTAGATTTACACAATAAACTCATCTAAGCTCAAATTCGCAATAAACAACTATGACAAATTACAAAGATTTCTAAATTATCCCCTCTACAGCATTTTCCTTCTAGGCTATTGTAAATGAATGCTACCAGAAGCCCAAAATTAATATGTAAATCAAAACATCAAAATGAACTGAAAAAGAAAAACTTGTACAGTAAAGATCATTGCTTTACTATCAAGAATAGAAACCAATCTCAACAAAACTCAAAATTTAATAAGGAGAGAGAGAGAGAGTGTGTGTGTGTGTGTGTGGAAAATACAACAAAATGGACAGAACAATCATATCAGTTTAGAACCTCCAACTCCGGCAGGATTCTAAAACTCATCGCGATATTCAAAAATTCAACCGGTAAAATCAAGACATGGATGGTGGTTGATGGAAAGAGGGAACAAAACCGTAATTTCTTGTATGAAATTACCTCAGACGACGGGACTTTGAAAATGTTGCAATGCTTGGGGTTCCCAAATCTTCATCCAAAAAAAAAAAAAAAATCAATGACAAAAAGCTTCAAAAAAAGGGTCAGAAATATAATCCTAGGCCTAACAACCAACTACTAACCAAAAATTGGAAAGGAGTTTAAACTTACATCTTGGGCCTCCGTGTAGAACCTTCTGCTTGAGGTTCTAAAGCAAGAGAAGTCAGGGAGTAGATGATTAATTTCTGTAATTCTCTGAATCTGGAGGAAATTGGAATTGGGTTCTTACCTACTGCTCTTTTGATTTGAAGAATAAAGAATTCTAAGTTTTGGGATGCTATTAACGATTACCGATGGAAATTGGGATTTTTTTTTGTTTTTATTTATTTTGCATCGTACATGCGGTGCTAGCGTGGCTTTGTAATGTCCAGTCCGCCTGGTTTCCCGGGAAAACGCGCAAATTCCTCTCGCAGCTCACTCAATTGCTCATTCGAGCTGAAGCTATCAAACTTTAAATTAATGTATTCGACTCAAAAGTTTGTGAGCTTTGCAAAATTTTCACATACACGTGTATATTTGATAGTGAAATTATAAAAATCTTTATTACTATTATTATTAAAGAATTTAAGCTCGACTCAAGTTCAAATTTATTTTATTTTCTTGAGTGAGTTCGAGTTCTTTAAAATTTTCTTGAGTGAGTTTGAATAAAATATTCGTCAAATTCGAACCTAATCAAAATTGAATTCGATGTTATTGACTCGACTTATTGCTATCTCTGGTGATTATTATATTAAATTATTTTTTTAATCAAGAGTGTTTTTACAATAATATATTGGTTCAAAGGGACATTAATTGTTAATAGATGTTAGTAAAAACTTAAATTGCTTTCTGTGGTGCATGCCTGTGCCTGTTGATGATTTAACAGGAGAAGAAATGACAATAATGGGTAGTAAAAGTACAATGGTGATCTATTGAGTAGATCAACTCAATGCATCATTTTTAACTCCAATTTTGAATGGCAATACTTTTTTTTTTTATCAAATTTCCTTCCTCCTAATATACCAACCAAGAAATTACGCATAATTTAACTGTAACATGGTGAGCACATATTATATCACTGGTCAAATATTCCAGAGAAAACAGGCGAAAAAAAAAACATTCATAGTGAGGATACACTATTCGAACCTCGAGAATTTGCTATTGCGTTTACTTGTTGAGCTGATTGGTTTCTAAAGTAAAACATGGGCAAAGGAAAAGAAACTTGCACAACTGAAAAGAAACCTATTGGTGCTAGATTAAAATTGTCTTGCATTTCCTTCGGCTCTTGCCTCCATCCATCGCCATGTTGCCTGAGTTAGGTTGGTATGCGACCAAAAATCTCTATGACAGCCCAGTAGATTCTTTACTCCAACAGCTAGCTAAGTTGGAAACACTGCAGTTTCAAAGGCAAATCCTAGCACAAGACTCTGAACGGATATATTTTCCTTCTGTTGTTTCTGGTTACGCATGGTCTTGGCCAAATACAAAGTAGACTGTAACTCAAATTCAACAACAATAGTCAATCACAAGTTTAGAAATTGATTTCACGTCTCTCTGCAAAAAACTTGCCGCTTACAGACAGCTCAGGGAGTAGTGCAAGCCAAACTGCTGTATCAGCCCCATCTTCAGGAGGAATATGCCCAGCCCAGCCAGTCATGGCAGTCTTAACCCATCCTGGGCAATAGCAATTGATGTATATTTTATGACCCTCAGGCCGATCGGACAGAATTCTCGCCATTAGCCTTGTGTAGGCATTAACTGCTAGCTTTGACAACGAGTAGTCTGTATATACCTGCGGCCATCCGCCAGATTCCCAAGTACCATCTTTGACTTGTTCCAAAAATTTGTTCATAGTGCCATCAATTAATTCCTCAGACAACGAGTCCACATCTTCCAGTTGCGCTCTCAACGTAACATTTCCAATTCTCTAGCAGAAAATAAGCAAACACTTTGAATGTTTGATGCAGGAAAATGTATTTGTAAATTAGAAAATCAAGAATAATGTGACTAAAAAGAAGGTGATCTCATAGAATTCTCACACGATTTCTCAACTCAAAGGATTTATTCCACAATCTCTTGTGGTTATTTACTGCTACCATGTGTAAGTATTTAACCACTTGATTGGTGGATTATCCAGAATTGCACAGATTGCCAAGGAACTCATATCAAGAAGCAGACTAAGCTGCTTGACTTGATAATGAATGAAATAGAGAACAGCAATCTTTTTTTTTTCCCTTCCTGCAGGGGTTTTGGGGGTTGAAGTCAAATGGAAGGGAAACATAACTTTAGGCTACAGTAACAACAGAAAAACATTAAGAAATACATATTCTAACAAAAAACACAAGTCCTAGATTATGTGAGAAGACACAGAATGAAAAGGATTCCAATTTCCTATTTAAGTTTAGAACAGCAGAAAAAGAAGCACATATGCTTTGCCACTACTTGTGGAGGAATATACCTTCCAACAAGTATCACAATTATCATTGTGCATGCTACAGGTACCTCTGTTATTTTGGCCTTAAACATTACATTCATCAAAGCAAAACAAATAGATGTTTTTGGGACCAAAATCATTCCCTGGATCCCAAAGAGGTACGTACGTAACCCAAATTTATTTATTACGGATAGCACAATTACCCGATCAAACAAGTTAACAGGTAAGAAACAAAAGTTCAAGACAGATTTCAGAAAACATGAAAGCAATACAAATAGAAATACATGGAAGTATCAAAGTATTACTTACATTTCGTCGGCCGTTTAACCTTCCCAAACGTGAGGTGACACTAACAATACGAGCACCTGAAGCTGAAGGCCTAAGTAATGGAATCATAGCTTTAATCATGCTTTTGGTGCCAAAGTAGTTTGTCTCAATAACCTTTTCAGCATGTTCAACTGAGTTTTCTGACCCAATATTGATATTAATTCCTGCATTGTTTACCTACAAATTCACATTAACAACTGAAAAGTAGCTTAGCTTCAATCAGAGAGGATATGACAACAGTAAGGTAGAGTGAGAACGCTTTAATAGATAATCAGCCTTCTTCTTATCTATAATCCCTTATTTTCTTTTCTTCTTTCTCTTTTCTTTCCTCCCTTCATCCTTGATGAAATTAATATGTCACATGCAACAATTTTAGCATAAGTACGTATTGAAATGGGTTCCATCATACCAGTATATCCAAGCCGCCATAATTTTGTTGTATCCATTCAGTAAATGTCTCAATTGATGAAGGATTCACTATGTCCAATTGATGAAAGACCACATTTAGACCCCCTTCTTGCAAGACCTTTGCTGCCTCTTCACCAACACCAGTCTCTCGTGATGTGAGAATGACGGTCAATCCATGCATTGCAAGTTGGTGTGCAATCTCAAAACCAATTCCCCGATTGGCACCCGTAACCACAGCAACAGTATCAGAAGACCACCATCTGAAATACCAACAACATTTACAGATCTTATGTTCAAAGCTTTTTTCTCTAAGAAATGTATTTTCCGATGTTGTAATTTGTCTATAGTTCCACACACACTCACGGAAGTTGTTGCTAGTGAGGAATAGGCCTAACTAGATAAATTATGCAAAAGGATAACTTAATAGAGGACCTGATACTGTGATCAAGAAAAACACTTTTGTTCATTAAAACGTCACAAATTAATAGTGGCTTTATCCAATGATAACATAGTAATGGAGTTAGTTTAGTGGAGTTCATGCACTTAATAAGTGAACTGAAATCTACTCCCAGATTCGTGGATAGGAAGTCTGTGTTTTTAACTACTTCAGAATTATCTAGGATTTGATTCTCTTTATTAAATTGTTCAAATTTACAAATAGTTTAACACATCTCATGTACAAGTCAGATTCATAAGCAATGGACATGAGACATATCGATGAACAAACACTTTATCCATGGAAAATAGAAAGTATTAAATGAGTTAAACAGCTGCCTGTATATTCTAGCCATGTCTATAGCCAAAATGCGACCATGTAAAAACATAGTCAATGACATATGACTAATTTCATAATCTTTAATTATCCTTCCAGTGAAGGACAGGAGATTAGCATACCTCTACTAATTCAAAAGAAAACTGGCATTTCATGCATACATAATTATTCAAGCCATAATTTAGAGGCTAAAATGGGTGAATCAAACTATGCTTTTAAGTGCAATAATTCCAGCATTAACCTTACTGCGTCTAAATACCGTGGCATTCATCCAACCCTACAAAAGTTCCCATTTGACACCCTCAAATCCTCATTCAAACTGCATTATCCTAAAATCTCCCCAACCGCTCTTAATAAGATATGCATTAGATTGAAACAATGAGCTAATCAATTATAAATCTCAACCTAAAGAGAACGCACCGAGAACAACAGAAGATAAAAGGAAAGAGAAAATAGAATACCATGTTCAACCTTAATCCTAATGCTTTTGTAATGTATGAAATGCTGCAATATGCAATCAGCATGCATATCAGAAGGAACCCATTATCGAAATCCAAGTAAATTTACATCCTCAATCAAGCAGATAAAGAAAATTAACCCGTTTTAGCGAACAGATTATGTAATTTCAAGGGCATACAGATTTACAACGATTAATTATTCAGGATTTCTAACAGATACATGAAAGCAGAAGAAATTGCTCCAAGAGTAACTAAAAGAATTACCTTTGATGATCGGAATAGGGAATGGTGCGGAGAAGAGAGATCTCTTGGCGCCTCATTTCTCTTTTCTCCCTTGCCCTTTCTTTTTTATCCATCATTGTAATTCTGGATTCAAGGCTCTGGGCTGTTGGGATTCGTTTGCTCTAGCTTTTCACTCAATTTTTCTTTCTTTAAATTTGTGTTTCTTTTCCTTTTCGTCTCAGATTTTCTTTTTTTCCCTTGGATTGAGATAGAAATGGAGGAGTGCATAAAAGAACAGAAGCTGCGGTTTTTGTTCCCGGCATATTGGGAGCAGACCCTTAGACTCCGCCTCTTTCTTAAACAGCCAACAACTGCCTGGTCATTCTCCTACTTGGTCAATCTTCATAATCTTTTGGGATAATTTCAGAAACGTCCCTTGAGGTTTTTAACAATTTCATTTAGCTCCCTCAAGGTTTTTAAAATTATACATACCTCCATAATTATTTAAAAAGACAATACTACCCTTAAATATTTTAATGAAATTCCCTTGTTTGGTATGCTTATATTTAGAATGACTTTGAAAATTATTTTTTCATTCTTTGTCCTTCTTATTCCTTTTTATTTTAATTTTTTATCAATAAAATTGTAGAACTACTACTATTATCTCTATTTTCTATTGTAACAAAATGTTGAACTAGTGATTTTTTGGATGAGTTAACTTTATACGTAATCCAATGTTTTTTGCTAATCTTTGTTTTCTATTTTTTGGTATTAAAATTAACAATAAATAAAAAAGAAATAGCCCAAAATTACTATTAAATTATGATAATTTCACTACTCAAAAAATTCAACTTTAAATTCATTATTTTGACTTTTTCTTTTCATTTTTTTAAATCTAAATCCATAATAAAATACTATCAAAATTATCCTATCATAGTGAGAAATTTATTATTATTACAGTTGCTTATCAAATAGTAGGTATGGATATAAAAATTTTGACACATTTTCCTTATAATTATCTAGATAATCTTATAATTGTATAGGAAAATAAATTAAAAACTCACTACACAAGGGCATTTTTGGGTATTCATTTAAAATTTTGACTAAGTCAATATTATTTTAAAATTTTATTACTAAAACTATCAAATCAAGGGAGGTAGGTGTAATTTTTTAAATCTCAGGGGAGCACAGTGAAATTGTCAAAAATCTCATGGGAGGTTTCTGAAATTATCCCTAATCTTTTTGTTCTATAGATTTCTAGCCTTCTAGGGCTCTTCTTTTTTTTTGGATAAAATAAAATTTCTTGAGGCCCTTTGATAACGAAATTTAATGTGACATTGAATTGATTAAGCACCACTACTTTGTATACAAACATTCAAGTAAAACTCTACTTACTAATTTGTTGAAACTAGCATTTTGACCCATGCTGTGCACGGACTTATATTTTAGTTCAAAATAATAATACATATTTATATATTGTAATATAGGATAAAATATATGACAAAGGCTAAAAAATTATACTAAATTTATAATATAGATTACAGTTTATAACCATATATCAAAATTTATAATATAAAAAACATAAATTAGGACTGATTTATTTTCCACGATTTTAGAAAAAAAAATTTCTCCTATTTTGTAGCCCTAAAATTGTTAAGTGCTTGTAAACTAATGCTTTTCATAAATTTTAATATAGATTAAAAAAATCTTTGTAAGCTGTGTTTCTAGAGTTTTTAGAATTATTGAAAACTATTATCATTTTCATTCTCATTTTCAGTTCGCTATCCATTGTCTCATATGATCTTCACACATTCAATCACAGTGCAATTCCTCCTTTCATTTTTTTATCACCTTTGTCATACTCCACAATTTCTTTCTTTCTTTCCCTTTTTCTCCGCCCAACTTTGTAGTTCACTTTCATTTTTCGACCTTTTCCGCTCTTAGTATTCCATTCCTCTCTCCTCTAACTTCCTACCCCTAATTTTTCATGTCTTTTTCTTCATCATTCTTCCAAACCCTTAGACAGCCCCTCTAACCTCCATCCCTCACGCCCCAACCTCCTTCCCTCGCGCCCCAACCTCCTCCAATTCCTTTTCCCTTATTTCTCTCTTCTTCTTCCATTTGGCCAAACCAGAATAAAGTAATATTACAATTTTTCATTTAAGATATATTATGCTATACAAAATCTATAGTTTTCTCTTATATGCTTATGAGAATTATATGTACATATATGTATATACTATGTTGTGTTCGTGTTGGAATTTTCTTTTTTGAATAATAGTAATTATGATTGGCATTTTCCATCTCTATTGGCCCGAGAGTCTTAATTTCTCTATTTTTTTAAATTGAAAACATAATTTAACATATTGTCAATGTTACACTAATATAAAGTAAATTTGGCGAGTAAAATATAAAAATGAAAATTCAATACAAAAGTATTTAAAAAATGCCAAATTTAGTTATTTTTCATATTAATTTTGACTTGGCCACACACAAAAATATTGAATTAAATTATTTCAAAATTTCAAAAGAGAAATTTTGTGATTCATTTCATATTCAACCTCCAAATTGAGGGGTTAAACTTTGAAGTAAAAGAAAAATTTCCATAACTTGTAATTTGGTTTTACATTTTAAAATGTACTTATATATGTACTTTCAAAATAAAATTGGAAAGATAAAATTTGAAACAAAAGAAAAACATAACTTGCAATTTGGTTTAACATTTTGCAATATATTTAATTTTACCCCTCATAATATGAAAATTATATAAAATTGAAAATTGAACACAATGGTTGCAAGCATTGGCATCTAAAAATGCAAACGAAAAACTGATAATATCTTACAATACCCCTAACTATTACACACACACATATAGCAGTTACATATTTACATATGAAGAAAACAAAAAGAATACACAAAATAATGAATAAGCATCAAATTTGGATAAGATATGTACAAATTAAGTAGATGCAGTTTATGGTCAAATGTTCTATATTTTTCCACGTTGAAATGCCAATATGACTTTGTTTTTTATTTAGCGATTTCATAATTTAAACTTCATGAATAGTACCATTCTTGAATTTTTAAATCTATGACTAATGAATATTATTTCCTTTTTGTTTTTTTATATAATTTACCATTTTAGTTAAAATTACTAAGTTGAAGGGTAAAATATTGTTATTTACTTTTTTACTTTTAATAGGTGTGGTAATGTTTCCTTTTTATTAACCCTTATATTAATAGTTTTCAAACCAAATTCCTATATAAGTGGAATATCTTCTTACATTTTAAATTCAAAAGGTATGAAAAGGATATATAATAGTTAAAAATTTTCAAAATTCTATATAAAAAAAATGAGGAGTTGGAAGCATTTGTACTTAACCATGCTACAAACTCCTTGTCTAATTTATATAGATATAGATGTTATACCAAAACTCATTCAATTACTATATGCAAAAATAATTATTTAGAACACACATTTCTATTCACATGTGCATGCATATTTTCACACACACATGCATGTGCACACATTCTTTTCTATTCACGTGTGTATTCATATCGTCTTTCTCTCTCATGCATTTTTTTTTCCTTCTCTCGTTTATAAAACACATATTCTCTCTCACTATATAACACATTTAAGTAAACAACGTACACTTATAAGCAATTTTTCATACTCTAACCACATAAAATAAGAGTTATTTCCTGGGTTTTTTCTTCCTGTTTTTGTGCAAGCCAATAAAATAAGTGAAAGAGCGCTAAAAGATTGTACTCCATAAAAAAAACAAAATTGTGATCAGAATGATCAATAAATCACTCCAACGAAATAAAGGGTGATTCATAAATAGTTGACAAATGTGTTTAGGCTTTTTAATGTCTTTTGGGACAAGTAAGCTAGGCCCATCCGATTGAAGTAGACTTCTTATCAATTCTCCCATGTTGTGCCCACATGCAAAAAGATTCATGGGCCAGCAGCGCTTAACGTAGTCAATTCGATCATGCAAATAAAGAACTTGGCACCAACTGGAGTTGGGCCAAGTGGTAAGCAGCTTGGTTCCGCTTAAGCAGGTCTCGGGTTCGAAACCTGGTGTATGCAGCTACCCTTGTTGGGAGACTCACCCACCATAGCCAGGTGTGCGACCCGGGTCGACCAACGGATTAGTCAGGGCAAAGCCCTGGATACCGTGGCAGGCAACCAAAAAAAAAAAAAAAGAACTTGGCTTGATTTATAATAATACAAAATGATGGGGCTCTACACGTGTACTTGTCTGTTTTTGCTTCATGGTTAAGTATCTTTCCCTTCTGCGTAGATCTTCCGAGATAACGTTCTACCTAGACTAAGATATTTCCGCTTATCAAAATATTAGTTTAAGCTTCCCTCAAGTCTTTTTTTTTTTTTTTGGTGTTCAGGTCAATCCTTACGAGACTCGACTAATCCCACTCCGGCCGGGGAGGAGAGATCCCATCCCCCCGAACACGTTAATCACGGTACTCGAACCCTTGCGAATGGCTGGACAACGGCCTTAAGGAAGCAACCGTGACCAAACGAGCTGCCCTGTGAGGGCAGCTTCTCTCAAGTCACTTTGTCAATTTTTTTGAGAATGGCATAATTTCTAGGGAAATGTCACTCCAAAAGCTGCCGACTAAAATTTCAATTCAATGACCACATCCTTTGGTTTTAATATTCTTCTTTCTTTACTAATTAATTAGGTGTAAAATTATATGATAATAAAACAACATAAATTTACAGTAAACTAATAAAATAACTCCAGAATCTAGAAGACTATGGAAAAGAGGCTATTTTTTAACTAAATATTGTCATTAGTTATTGACGGAATTTTCTCTGTTTTTTCATGTAATTTGGCTTTTTTTTTTCCTCAAAAACTCAGAAGATGCTGGTGAACAAACATCACATTTTCTTCTTGGTTTGTATGAATTAAAAATTATTTGTCAAAATTTATTTATTTGTATCATCAACATATATTTTTTAATCGCCTATTATAGTATTCTTTTTTAATTGTGTTTGGCTTGCATTTTATTTACACCTTATTTACGCAAACTGACTTGCTTGCATTATCAACACATTTTTTAACCACTTTTTTATCTCACATATATTACATAAAAAAAATGCTATAGTAATTTTTGTTAGAAACTTTTCAAAATTTGTATGATGTACATACATGTAATTAATGTATATTCATTAATTTTTGATACATGTATAGTATTGTGAATGTATTCATGTATATTGGAATTATTGAATGAAATGATAGATTCATGTTTCGATCTAATGATCATGAGATGCATGAATTAAAGTGCATGAATGTGTACACAATACTTTGAATCTATTCATACACAATACTTTGAATCTGTTCATACAAGTGTTTAATGAGGTCTTTTGTTTCCCAAACAATCTTCTTATATAAAGAGGTCAAGTAGAGAGTGGTTGGCTGCAGAAAATCACTTTCCTACTATCCTTACTCTCTCAAAAGCACTCCTTAGTTCACAAAGGGTTTGTCTTGCTTTGTGCAAAAGTTTAAGACAAACAAAACTTCATCTTATCCTAAAAGATATTTGTCCAAGGTTATTGCACGTTATACCGGACAAATAAAGCCTAAAGGAAAGTGATATCTATCACGATTTGAAGCCAATTCTTGTTACAATATTTGCTAGTCCTTTACAATTTACCCAACAATTTTTTTTTCAAAACATTATCTTAAATAATCTTCTATTATCTAAACACACTACTGCCGCTCCCAAATAATCTCCTAGTCAAATAATCTATTATCCAAACGCAATCATGAATGACTGGGAAAAACGCTTGACGCGAAGTTTGGCTCATTGCTACTTAATGCCGCTCCCCTCTTTGTCCCCGAATTCATTAATTTTCACAAGGTCCACACTTTCATCATTATTGTTACTTGGTCCGAGTCTTGGAAGCTGATTGATTGTCAGGTTGCAGCAGTCTGAATTCTCGCAAGTGCCAGTGGAACACACCTACAAGAAGCCAATGGAGGAGCAGATAGCTGTGGCAAAGATGGAATGGAAAGCTTTTGTGCTCCTTTTGACTCCCTGAAGCAGGCCCTCCTGGATTAGGAAATATTTTTACTGATTATTTTGCTATTTATGCTACTATTGTCTTATTTTACCAAAAAATAATAATAATAAATTCCATGTCTAGTAAGATACCCCGTCGCTTTCTGTCTCAGCAGAAAATCGTAACAGAGAAACTTGTCATTTGTCAAAAATTTTCCAGACAACGACGAAAGGGGCATCCTGTATATCAAATCCAAAACGCAATAAACTTGTGAAAAAGTTTTTTTTTAAAAAAAAAAGAAAAAAGAAAAGACCTGCAAAAATACTTCATACTAGTGGCCGGAAACAAGAATAATCTGCCGTCTCCTATTTCACGATTTGGATTGAAAGATCCAGGGTAATGAGCTAAGCACTGGCCTCAGCAAATCGGACACGTCGGCATCATTGACTGCGCCCATATCCATCCGCCACCCAGTTTTTTTCCGCCAATGTTAAAATAATGATTGCTCTCAAGACTACGTAGCATGCCCTTAAAAACCCGTTCTTTACATTCACATGTTCTCTGCTTCGCCAGTTTCTTGTTTGAGAAAAAATTGAAACTTTCTTCTTTTGCAGATGTGCTGTGAAATTTGGTAAGCTGTTTTTACATTCTTGATTGTTATAGTTTTGATAATTGTTCGACTTACTACTGAATGCTGTTTTGTTTATATGATTCCAAGAAAACATTTGGGTGTCATAAACGTAGACTGTAGGTAATAAATATTCAAGGGAAACAACTAGAGCAAGAACCCATCATCGTTCTTGGTTAAAATTTCTTCTTGCGTTAGTTTTCTGAAAGTAAGTTACCCAAGGAACAGTAGTTCTCTTGTTTCTGTTGCTACTCTCTCTGGTGGAGACTGGAGGATACTCCGATTATGGTCAAAGTTTATCATTTCTATTTCTGTACTGTCTATTGTTATGGAAAGACAAACTTTACAGTTTTGTAGCCCGGAAATTTGAGTATTTTTATGGGTAGTTTTCTGTTGCTAACTTGCTATTCGAATTTGATTTCTGGTTGTAGACTCTTTCTTTTCTCTTTTATTGTCCGTAATTAGCCACCTAAGTTAAAGCCACTGCACTTGTAGGTGTCGGATGCTGCTGTTTCCTTATTGTGATGTTCCTACTTTCCTTTTTTTTTTAATGATCTAAACAATTTGGTCCATGAGGTGAAGAAGAACAAGGAGAATAGGAAGATCCTGCAACAAGTTAAGTATGTGATAATCCGCATAGTTAAATTAATGATCCTGCCGCTTTTTTGTTTATCTTGGTGTGTAGCTATGCAGTTTAATGATATGGGTAAGCTATGTTTGTTGAAGGTGATGCAATTGGATGAGATTTTTTGGAACAATTTGGCTATTACTGACATAATTTCGTCATTAAGCTTTCTTCCCTAATGTTATACAGATATATTAAAGAAGTGAGAATAAGAAGATGGCAAAGGGTTCGAAATGCCAGTTCATTTTCCTGGCTACTTTGTTATTGGTGGATACTATTCAAAGTTATTTAATGTCTGGGACAGATGAAAATGGGGTGAAAACTCTTGTCTATTTGTCACCTAAGTTTGAGCTCGGACCAGGATCAGTGATTAATAAGTATTACTATGACATTGATTTCCCAAGAGGCCATATTGCTGTTAAGAGTTTCGATGCTGAAGTGATTGATGAGGCAGGAAACTCCATCCCACTTTATGAAACTTATCTCCATCACTGGGTTGCTGTAAATTATTACCAACGTAGAGGTGTTGAAACGCCCAAATACCATAGCAGCGTTGGTTTTCAGAAGTCAAATTACATTTCAGCTGGGAATAATGGGGTCTGCGCACAAGTACTTTCCCAGTTTTTTGGCCTGGGATCTGAGACACGAAAAACAAGCAACAATGTACCAGATCCTTATGGTATAGAATTTGGTAACCCTGCAGTGATACCTGCTGGTTATGACGAGAAATGGCTTCTCAATGTGCATGCAATTGATACACGGGGTGCAGAAAATAGGTTAGGATGCACCGAGTGCAGGTGTGATCTCTATAATGTTACTGTGGATGAATATGGCCATAACCTGGACCCAAGTTACGTTGGAGGCTTGCGATGTTGTTATGATGAGACCAGATGCAGGTTGAAAGAAGGGTTTCAAGGTGTGAAGCGAAGCCTTTACTTGAAGTACACTGTAACATATGTTGATTGGCATAGCTCCATTGTGCCTGTTAGAGTGTATATATTTGATGTGACAGATAGATGGAAAAGGTCTGATGGAATCAGTTCAAGACATGACTGTCTGGTAATATGTCAAGTCCTTCTATCTGTTATTCTATTTATCTACAAAGAAATTATATATTAAAAAAAAAACTTGTTGATGGATATAGTGAAATTTTTACACGCCATTCAGGATTTAAAATATTCTGTACTACCTTGAAACAGATTGAGTATGATGTCGAGTCTTGCCCAGCTGGTGTTACAAAAGGTGGTTGCGTTCATACTAAAAGTGTAAGCATAATTCTGCCTACTGGTGGCAACGTCATCTATGGTGTTGCACACCAGCATACAGGAGGAGTTGGTTCAACTCTTCATGGAGAGGTAGTTTTGTTGTTTCATGTTTCACTAGCTATACATCAAAATTGTTGGCAATTGATTCTGCTTTCTGACATAATAGTCATATTTGATAAGTCTGCTCCTTAATTTATTTCCTATCTTTTTTAGAAAAGAAATAAAGGTTTTCTGCACTTAAGTAATTTAAGATATGTGTAATGCTCCTAACAACTCGCCAGCAATTGATGTATCCCTGAATTTGGTATCTATTCATCTTTACATTTCAATTCTATGTAAGGAGGAAGTTCTAGATGTAATTTTAGTAAAGCAAAGAGATGGACAATTATTACTTCAAAAATTTCCAATTGATTTTGTGTTTTGAACCTTTCACGCAACTGTATATCATTTATCGTTCACAGATCTAATGTCAATTAGGGAAAGACCTGCCTTTCCATCTTATGATACTTCAAGCATCTTCTGCCTCTTTTCTGTCTTTTGAGGCTTTAAGCAATAGCCTCATTAGTGTGATGCTCCTTGATACTGACGTGGCATGTCTGTACTCTTAAGTTCATGGCCACAAGTTGTCTGTCTTAAGTATATCTTGTCATTTCCGCTTCTAAATATATTTTCTTTTTAGTACAAAGGCAAGAGAATAAAAGGGAAAGGGCAGAATGAATCTCTTGTTGAACTACATGACTTTGTGCAAAAGTCATATTGCTAGTAAATATTTCCTCCAAGATTATTGTTTTCCTTCCTTTATACTATAGAAGGCTAATGATGACAAGAAACACGCTGAGTAGTTGCAAGTATGCCTTTTGTGATAGCTTGCTGCCATTGGCTTTTGCCAATAACTGGCATCTAATTATGAAATTGATGCTAAAAATCAAATTAGTTCATCTATTGCTTCTGTCTAGTTTCGCGGATCAGTTAGATGTGTTCATATAATTGATTCTTGTTTACTTTTATGCATTATGTTGAAATCTCTGTTTATTGGTTGCTGATTAGGTGGTCTCATAGTGAATTCCCTGCTTTCTTTTTTTTGAGTCTTGATTCTCTGGTGGATTATTCAGGATGGAAGAGTTATATGCTCGTCACTTCCAATTTATGGAGAAGGGAAGGAACCAGGAAATGAGGCTGGTTACATTGTAGGGATGTCTACGTGTTATCCTCAACCTGGTTCTGTGAAGATATCCAATGGGGAAACTCTGACTGTAAAATCTTATTATAGCAGTGAACAAGGGCATACAGGAGTCATGGGACTTTTTTACATATTGGTTGCAGATTCAGACTCGTCCGCAAAACTTAACTCTTCCCAGCATGCTCCAGTTGGAGTATGAGTCTATTCTGTTTTCCTCACGAGCTTTTTAATTAACAATTTGGAGTGAAACTTGCTCTCATCGTTCTGATTTGTGCAGATACATAAGAGAGTGTTGACGCCCGATTTTATCGTGGGTATGGCGCTGCTAGGAATTGCAGTTCTTGCTGCTGTTATTGTTGCTTATCAGAGAAGAAACCAAAGAGGGGATAACTACGAACCAATAACGATGTGAGCTTGTCTATCTTAATTTTGATGTCTGTTGTATCACCATCTTTAGATGGTTTTAAGTTCTCTCGTCTCCTCCATGTCCTCTTTGTTAACAGTGTAAACCACTTCGTATACATGTACTTTCTGTGGCAATAATATGGCAAGAATTTGTTTGGTTGTAACTGGCAGCCATATGTGTGTGTAAAAGCATGGATCTTCTTTCAGTTGTTTTATTGATCAATGAGCTCTTTAACAATACGAGGAAACAGTTCACCATGGCATCAGCAGCTGAGAATTTGATACTCGCTTTTTACGTAGCATTTTCAGATACTGCACAAGGTGCAATCCTCATAGAACGGAGAGAATTTTATTCCAAGGCTATCGCTAGTGATGGCTCAAAGGAAGAGCTCTGACAGAAACCGGACTTGTCATAGCATTTACATCCAGTGTGTGTGTGTGTGTGTGTGTTTAGTGGACATTGTAGTTCAGGAAACGCAAACCATTTTGTCCGAGGTAACAAATCATCTGTAGTAAAGGTTGGATAAATGCTGGATTCTTTACAAATTTGCCAGTCTTCAGCTGCAACCTTCCAGTTCCAGGATGATTTACAATCGTTTTACAACTGCAACCCCATTCCTACATTTAGCTGCACAAAAAGTCGCCAGAGTTTAATACGAATCAAACACACACGTTCTCAATTCCCTACATACAGGAGTCTGTACCCATCAGAAAGCGATCCTGTGCTAGTTTGAAAGCCGCTGTCTTTGAAATATTAGAACGCACAACCAAGCTTCTCTACTTCAAAAAATTCATGGCTTTGACTTTCAAATAAACTACTGGGCATTGTCAAAATATGGAAGTAGTGCGGAATGGAGAATGACCCCTCCCCCAAAACTAAGAAAGACTCGCTGAAGAAAGACAAAATGGATTTCACTGTCCCTGACGACAATTGAAAACGAACCACCTTTTTAAAACTGTTTTCTCCTCTTTTGAGTTTTGACCATTTCATTTTTTTATGTCTAACAAACTTCCCCACAATGGTTTCAGCAGTGGTTGTGGCCTGTGTGTATATTCAAAACACTCCATTGGAGGCTCTAGCCTCTAGGTGACATATTAATTTGACTTCTTTTTTTTTTTTGTCAAACGATCAATTTGACATTTTCCAATGTTCACACAATGGGTATTTGAATAATCTTAAAAGGCTAGTACAAACTTTGGAGAACGATCATTGACCTCATTTGGGCTCTTTATGTTCATCATTTCCAGCTAAAGCTGCTTCCCTGGTTCTTGCTTCTGTAAGTATACCCATTTTGAGAATTCAAATATGGCTCTAAATTAGTTTGGGTTAAAGCTGCTTCCCTGCTTCTCTGGTTCTTGCTTCTGTACTACGTAATTCAAACTTGATTATAAATGTAGCACACACCAGATGGACATATGCAGTCAAGAGTTTTAATGCTATCCATTTTCAGTTAATCCTGTTTATTTCCCACAATTTTCCTCTTCTACGTGCTTTAATTCTTTATGTGCTTGTTTCATATGTCTCGGATTTTCAAGAACTACTATGTGCTTGTTTCTTATGTCTCGGATTTTCAAGATAACAGTCCAAAGCTTGAACCATTTGCGTGTCATATTTATCACTGGAATCTAGAACATAAATATTGTAATTTGAACTTCTATGTGCTTGTCAATAGCAAAGTAGTTCTCTATCTCTCTCTGTCTCTGTAGATATGTATCGTGGACGGAATTTGAAGTTCAGTCAGTTTTCTTTCAACCTGGAGTTTGCTAACTGTTAAGAAATAGTAATAAGCTTTGAAGCTGATATCACTACTTGGATTCCTCTGCATTCTTACACGGCAAGTTCAACTTTAGCTTTTCTTTATTTCCAGATAAACAGAATTTCATCATTCTTGTGCGTATCTCAGTCGCTAAATGTCAAAATGTTCCAGATCTTTTGGTTTTTTAGTGCTATAAATGCATGTCTGATACTGTTCCATCCATTAGCTGGTTGATAATAATTGCTTGATCCAGTTGATCCTGTTACTATTCCATTTATTAAGCTGGAAAACTGAATATTATTGTTGTGATGCATTCAAGCTCAACAATTTCTTCTGAATTCTGATATACATGACAATGAGGAAAAATTCGCAGAGTGTGAAGTACTTGTTCTTCGTCTGCTTTCAGAACTCGCTACTGGTATGGGTAGTACCATATCAGCCATGAAGTAGCCTCAAATTCTGACATGCAAATTTTTTAATCAAATGAGTATCAAGTATAGACTTCAACAATTGATTTATCTGGTTTTATACCTCATTTCATTTTATGCAGAGAAGACTCAGAAAATGAACTGCAATTTCTGGGTAAAAAAGAAAGGAAAATGAACTTTAATGTCATGTACTAACAGCGAAAATAATTGTTTTACCTGATATGATGACAGAAAGGGACGGAAATGTTTTCAGATTGCTCTTTGCTATTCTCCTTGGTATTACTGCTACTGATGGCAATAGTTCGTTCTACCCAAGTTCATCTAAGCAATGCTAACGGCATCAAAACTGCTGTATTTTTGTCACCTAAGTTTGACCTGGAACCAGGATCAGTAGCTGAAAAGTTATTTCACAATATTGACTTTCCAAGAGGTCATATTGCTATAAAGAGTTTCGTTGCTGAAGTGGTTGATGAGGCAGGGAATCCTGTACCTCTCTATGAAACTTATCTGCACCACTGGATTGCTATGAGATACTACCGACCGAAAGCAGTTGAAAATTCAAACAGTTCAAGCAACCAGAGGTCTGAAAAATCAGATTATGTTGTCATTAAGAACAATGGGATATGTGATGACCATCTTCCCCAGTACTTTGGCCTTGGATCTGAGACGAGAAAAACAGCAACAGCTGTGCCTGATCCTTATGGAATAGAAGTTGGTAATCCAGCAGAAATTCCTGCAGGCTATGAAGAAGGATGGATACTCAATTTGCATGCAATTGATACAAGGGGTGCAGAAGATAAATTGGGATGCACAGAGTGCAGGTGTGATCTGTATAATGTTACTCAAGATGAGGATGGCAATGCTTTGGAGCCAGAATATATTGGGGGAATGAGATGCTGTTATGAGGAAACAAAGTGCAGACTTATAGAAGGGTACAGGAGTCCAAGGAGAAGCTTCTTCATGAAATACACTGTCAAGTATGTCGACTGGGACAACTCCATCTTGCCTGCTAAAATATATATACTTGACGTAACTGCTAGATGGCAAAGATCGAACAATTCTAAAGAATCAAATGGTCACAACTGCCAGGTGATTGACCACTTTCGTATGAGCCGTGCATCTTAAGGAATAACTACTGCTCTGCCTCCAAAATATGCAGAGGCGGCAGTTTTATCATGTTCCCTGTGTATAACAGGATGAGTGAGAGAACCTACATGATGTCTCCTTAGGTTTGAAAAGAACTTGTGTAGACCAAACTAAAATTGACACAAGTAGGAACAGGTCATTAATGGAATTCAAGCTACATTTTGATTGTGATGGAGTCCATCTTAAAGATCATGCACCTATATACAGGTCCTACGAACTTGTCTGAAATCATGAATATTGTGATTAGAAAGATTTACTACTCCTGATGACTCTAGTACTAAAGTCTGTTTTCAAAAGCAATTGGCTATTGCAGATGTTATATATCTTATTCAAGAACCTGTTAACTTTATGATTAATGGTTAAAGTTCTACTTTAACATTATCATTATCAAAGTAGACGGTGTTGCTTCAACCATTTTGCTTTCTTTTAGTGCATTTCCTCTTCAAGTTTTTCAGGAAACTAAAAGGTTTTATCCATCTTGACAGATCGAGTATCTAATCGAGTCCTGTTCCACAAACACAGCTCATGATGATTGCATCCACACAAAGAGCGTATCCATAGTTTTGCCATCTGGGGGTGAGGTCATCTATGGTGTTGCACACCAACATACAGGAGGTCTTGGTTCAACTCTTTATGGGGAGGTAATTTAATTCAAACTTTTCCTTGTCATGCTTACGTGATAGATACATGACAAATTTTTTTCCTTCTCTTCTAGTTCTATCTTCTATCCTTTATGAGATGCACCTAGGACTATGCAGTCCATTCACGTTGGAGTATTCCAGGTTACATTGAGAGGGGAGCTCTCTTGCATTAGTTGAACATTATCCCCTCGTATCCCTTGCATTAGTTGAACATTATTATCCTGTATTAGCTTGCAATGCTAATTACAATCACTTAATAATCACTTAATTACAATCACTTATAGTAATGTTGTTTTTCTGAATTTGAATTTCTGTTCTTTCCCGTCAATTTTGTTAGGATGGACGCGTTATATGCTCCTCCATTCCAATATATGGGCAGGGAATGGAACCAGGAAATGAGTCTGGCTATATAGTTGGAATGTCAACATGTTATCCTCAACCTGGCTCCATTAAAATCTCCAGTGGGGAGTCTCTAACTCTTGTATCCAACTATAGCAATGCTCAAAGGCATACAGGTGTCATGGGACTCTTTTACATCTTAGTTGCTGATCCTGATCAACACTCACCAAACGCTACCTCTGCTCCTCATGCTTCAGTTCATGTAAGATCCTGCCCCACTTTTGTGATCTGTCCCTTTATTCCCCTCTAGGATTACTTGAACACACGATCAATCTTAACGTGGCTTAAACAAATCTTCTCGAGGCAGTGAATGTCTCCGCAGGGGGGGGGGGGAGATAAGGACTGCCAATTAGTGAAAGATGTTAAATAGAGTGTTATGAGAGTATTGATATGCTGTCATGTGATGTGGTTAAGAGTTGTAATTAGAAAAGGTACTAATTTCCGAAACTTAATCAGCTTCTCCTGAGATTAACTATGCAGTTACTTGACATTATGCAGGAGCACAAGAAAACGAGTATACCCCATTATGTTTGGGTGGTAATTCTTCTGTTTCAAGCAGCACTGGTTCTTGCTCTTGTCATCACTTATCAAAGGAAGTGTAGAAAAGCTGGATACGAGTCCATTGCGACCTGAGCTTGGCTCACCAATCTCCTCTCCTGGGATTTGGGAACTTCTGAAGAATCACTTGTTAAAGAAAGGCTGTAGTGGTAATTTTCTTTTGACATCTCCTATTCCTCACGTAGAAGTTAAAACTTTAGAGAGTACTTCTCCATTCACCAAAAGTACAGAGGCTAAGGCCTGGTTTTTATTTATATATATAATAATGCAGGATACTGTTTTCTTGTTCCTGCATGATATGCAAAATGTGATTTTGACTTGGGGCATGAATTAAGTTCTCTCTTGTTTGATTTGGATTCCAGCAGAAATGCTGCGATGGTCTCATTCCAGCTGTGACCAGATGAGAAGCGAATTTGCTTCCCACTCAACCCAGACTCCGAAAAGCACCCATTTTGGTCCATCTGGAAATGGAATAGAATAAGAAGAGAGAATTACTAGTTTTAGACCCTAGAAAAAGGTGAATATTAGTGGGAAAAGCACACCTATGCGTGCGCAAATTAAGAAAGAATTAAGCCTTTTTTTTTAAATTAAAACTAGTTGAAGTTATTAGAAGTTATATAATTTCTTTTAGCAAACAAAACAAAAACAGTTATTAGTAGAAGTTACTAAATAACCATCTTTAGTAGTTTTTCTAGGGATAATATTTGAAAAAATTAGAAAATAGAAAAAGATGACCCAAAATTTTAACGCCAAACCCCCTCTTCATGCTTAGGCCTGTAAACTTAGGGTGTGTTTGATAAAACTGGAATTTGAAATCTAAAATCTGAATCCATTAAGTTAAATTGTTAAATATTAAACCAAATATATTTGAGTGTATATCATATTCAGTGATAAGTGAATAACTTATCATTTATTTTTAGGAACAAATTTTGCCTAGAAAATTCAGTACCATTTAATTAATTTAGATGTTCAATTTTTTGTTATCAAACGCATCTGAATATATTAAGATCTAAATTCATTAAATTTAAGTATTGAAGTGAGTGATCAAACAAGGCGAATTAGGCTTGTGGCTTGGAACAAGTTCCGTCTTGTTCGATTTGGACTTAAAACAGTTACGCTGCAATGGCTCCAATTTCCAAATTAAGACCGGATCAGGCGCGAATTCCAGTCTCATTTGGTGGTAATTCTCTGCTTTCTGGCTCCAACTGGAAAATGAGAAAAAGAACTAGAACAGGGGAATAGTTACTACTATTGCGTTTTATCATCCTCTCTGGTTTTCTTTATCAAATTTTCTCTTCGCCCACAGAAAAGCAAGGGAATAAACCGCTTTAATCGTCTCAATACTTGGTAAAGTAGAAAGAGAAGAATGCCCATATAAATGTGTAAAATATGTGCCATCAATTTTTTAATTAATACATCAACTTTAATCCAGTCAAATAAAATACTTGCGGTCAAATGTCAAAACGAAAATTTTTCAGAAATGGTCTCCAACTCTCTGGCCCACCATGATATGACCTTTCCAATCTCCATCCAGTGCATCCATTCTCAATTTGCCAGCATCCCAACCTTCCAGGCTTCCTTCCACACACATTGGAAAAAATCCCTGGACTCCACTTTTCTTTCCTCGTTCAACTCCCCTCAAATGCACAATACATATTTGACACATGTACATTAAAGATTGCAGCCTGCCATCTCCATCCCCACCAGCCACACAACCATTTCATCGTCAACCCCCCATCAATAATAGTAATTGCATTTTTTGGGTGACCCTCGGAAACATTAACATATATGCTAGTTTGAAGCTGTACACATTGGCAATACTAAAACTTGATGGAAAGGGCGTATATATTTCATTCGCTCATGTAACACGAGATTCGCAATAGGAGGCCGAGGTTCATAGCCACAACAAGAAAAAATGACCTTGTCTTAATTCAAGTCAACTCAATTGATAACAACGAATTATTATTTTTTTTAAAAAGTTCTGTAATTGAAACTCGTTATCGATATGAAAATTTTGTTGGTAAATATTTGTAAGAACGTCGATTCGAAAGCATGTCCTATAAATGTCATATGTAAAAATGCATGTAAACGATTAGTGATTCCGAGAATATGTTCTCACCTACGGTGCGGTGGTGATCGAAATCAAATTTATCTAAATTTTTTATTACTAAAAGGGAAAAAAAAAAATTTTAAAAGAAGAATGACCTTACCTTCTTAGCCTCCTCAATTTGCCACCTCCAATTTGACGTTTTTCCCCGAAATCCCAGTATTCCTTTCCAAGCCTCCATCTTCCAATTTCCGTTCGGTTACAATTTACTGTCCCCGCTTCCCTCCTTTCTGTCTGAAACTACAGGCCCAGCCAGCCATTACTGTTTCTTTGCCAAAAAGAAAAAGAGAAAAAAATTATCCGTCCCAATTTCCACCTTCCATCCCGGAAGAATAAAGCGACTACCATTTCCAAGCATCCCTCGTAATAAACACGCTTGTGCAATTTTGCACTTTTACCCTTTCAAACTTGGCACTCTTCTTAGTATTATTCCTTTTTTTTCTATTGACCCGAAACCACAAGTAAAGATCCTGTTTAGCAAACCGGGTCAACCCTTCGGATCTTCCTAGAAGGAGATCCTCACCAGATATTCTCTTCTTTCACCTCTTCTCACTCCACTTTCTTCAACCCAATTCGTTAGTTATTAAACTATAAATATTCTTCACTCTCGCATTTGGTATCCCAATTCATTTCTCGTCTGTAAATTCAATAAATTCATCATATTTACGGGTTGGATGTCTAGATCTACAAAAACGTTGAACATCTTGAGACTCGTGGTCAAATTGATAAACCCAGAATTCTTTTGTACATGTCTGGGGCTGGAGAGGCTGTGGGGCATGTAAATTTCCCTGCAATGGCAACAAATGACCGGTCCGGATGCTGCAATCCTGTGAAGAAACCCGGCCCGGTTTCAATGGACCATGTCTTAGCAGCTCTCAGGGAGACTAAGGAGGAAAGGGATTCAAGAATTAAGAGCTTATTTAATTTTTTTGATTCAGCTAATGTGGGGTACTTGGACTATACCCAAATTGAGAAGGGCCTTTCAGCTCTGCAAATTCCAGCAGAGTATAAGTTTGCAAAGGAGCTGCTAAATGTTTGTGATGCTAATAGAGATGGAAGAGTGGATTATCAGGAGTTTAGGAAGTATATGGATGATAAGGAGCTGGAGTTGTATAGGATTTTTCAGGCTATTGATGTAGAGCATAATGGCTGCATTTTGCCTGAGGAACTCTGGGATGCTCTTGTCAAGGCTGGTACTTTACTTGTACTTTATTTTCTTTGACACTGCATTGTCCAATTCAAGTTTCGACCTTTATGTGTTCTATAGTTGTGGTTTCTCTGGTCTATGTGTTTCGTGTGCATATGCTTATAATTTGTATATCTGGATGTTGGAAAGAGATCATCATTCAAGAGATTCTAGAACACAGGTTCACAGAGACTACTAATGTGGTTGCTTTTGGTAGATGGTAGTGGGATACTTAATTTGAGAGTTTGCTCTTCGGCAACCCATAGTCGAAAAGTAATGCTGCAGTGAAAGAGGTTGATTTGTTAAGGTTGTTATTAATAGTGTCATGTATTAAATTCTGATTGCTATATACCTGGATTCAAAGCTGAGCTACGTTGTTTTATTTCTGTTTAAAATGGCATGTTAGTTTGAACAGAAATAAGCCGTTTGGCTCCTCATGTGGTAGGAATTGGCTGATCTCTTATAGTCTTAAGAAGCCCTGATTGGGTTAGCTGGACACCGACGAATATATCATTGTATCGCTCTTGTTATATCCATAACTTTGTGATCAATCAGTGGCAGAACCTGCACTGCTGGAATAGATTAGTTTAATCTTAGACAAATGACCTATATCGCAATTTTTTTTTTTTTTGTGTTGCAGGTTGGGTGGGAGGGGAATATTTCTGCCTTAGCTGTCAATGTATTTGTACATTTGTGAAGTAGGAATTGTTCTAAGTGCAAGTTAGGATTACAAATTAGATGTTTCTGTTTTTTTTTTGGGGGGGGGGGGGAGCAGCTTTTATTTTAATTAATTAATTATTTATTTTTTTGTAGTGATAAAGGTATCAGCCAGACTGTTTTCTTAAATGGTTGCAAGTAGTGCAATTATTGTATTATTGCTGGTGGTAATGTTACTATTGCTGTGATCTTGAATGTGGGGATTATATGAGAGAATCACTATATGGCATTTCACTAAGCCAAGAGGATAAAAGTGCAAATCTCACTTGTACAGAAGTTAATAATCCTGTTTAGTTTGTCTTTGAGTTTGATATCAAGTGGTTACTTGCTATTGGTGTTGCTGTCTATCAACTGTAGTCACTGCATTATTCTGATAAAGATAGGGCTGCTGAAAGATTTCAACCTGAAGATACAACATAGATTGGATGCCCTTTTTGGTTTTTAAGTTCAAATTAAAAATAATAGGAATAGCTTTTATTGTAATTATTACATGACTAGTAACAGTATATCGTAATTTTTGTTTGGTTTTGTATTACTGTCTTGGCAAAAATAGAAACACCTATTATTACAGCTGTAGGTTGAACAATTAAAAAGGAAAAAAAAAAAAGACACGCTCCTTCATAAGATGCAGGTAATTGTAAATCAAATTAAGTTGCTGTCATTATTTCGTAAGTACTGTAATTGTGATGTGTCAAAAGATAATGTAACAAGGATTGAGGCATTACATATATGTTTGTGTGTGGTGACATGGGAGAAAATAAAGTGTTGATGTCCCAGTAGGCTACTGCCAAATAGTAAGATTAAGAAAATGGGTGAAGAATTTGCATAGAACTCATATAATGCGAGTCCTGTCAAGGTTAAGAGTTCAGAATAAGTAAGCTGGATTGATTTATATGATAGTGTGCCCATATTTAGTGAAGCTATTAACTTTTGTGGTGAAGATTTGAGACATGATCTATGGTGTATCTGAGTCCTAAAGACACTCTTGAGAGATAGTAGGTTTGATGTTTGGAGAATTCAGAACATTTTGCAAATGTGTAAAGGGACTAGTGTGTATCTTTTTACTGCTAGTGTTCAAACCTTTTGGCTTCTCAGATGGAAAGGCTAGACTTGTGCCTATTTGTAATAACTCTGAAACAGTGGAATTGGTTTTTATTTCTGTTCAATATCCTTCTTGAGTCCTCATATCCTATGGTGCATTGATAGTTTAGATAGTTTTCCTAAAAACATTAACTTTGGCTTTAATTGTCTGTTTCCATTGGTCTTACTATGTCAATGATAATGGTGACTAAAGGAAGAGTTGCTGATTTATCATTCTTATCTGAGGGTTGGCACATGGATGTCACCGTTTTTATATCTGTGCTTTTGGAAACAACATTTCTAGGTCTGCAAAATGACAAGAATAAGTTTACTCGTGTATTATATTTGATGAATAAGTTACCTGAAATTTAGAACAATTTTCATAGCTGCTATGAGCCTTTAGAAGAAAAGATAAAGGTCCACTTCAATCTCACTGAAAAGTTTACAATCCCCTGTTTACATAATTTGCCATATGATATGAACAAATATTTAACATTCTTATTGGTATTGGATGTACTTTTTGTATCAGTGCATGAGATTCTCCCATATATGCTGGTCTTTAGGTACTATTATGGATCTTTTAAATGCTGTGATAGAACCTAAAAGTGTTCCTTTCAACTTTAGTATTTTTTCCCCATGTTGACAAATTAAATGGTGAACTTTGAGCCCTGTTTTGGATTTGCTAAGTGATAGAGTATTCACCAAAGTATGGAACAAAGTAGATTGGTAAATGACTTTCCTGAGTTGAAGAAATGCTCTTTCTTCATCATGGCCAACTGATTCAGGTAAATTGTCGGGAGATCTTAATGTAAATCTTTGATGAGATACTGATTAAAGGAAAAAAAGAAAAACTTTTTCTAGTGCTGAAAAGCCATTTTGTTGTCTGGCTATCTAGAGTAATGGTTTTGTCTACAGGCTTTGGTATCTGAGCACATATAGAGGGTTGTTTGGAAGATCATTATAAAGACAAGTTCTCTAAAATATCTTCATATAAAATTTCAGGTCCTATGGCTCAACGGTTAGTCCAAAATTAGTGCATATGTGAAAATAACTCTCTCACAACCAATATAATACATAAAACTTCTTCATTCGCATTCCCTGAAATTCATAGAGGGTCTGTTTGGAATGCGGGATTTGGGTGGATAGGATTTTAAACCCTTTACCCAAATCTCTAGCTTTTCTGTGTGAAGTAGGAGCAATTTAGATTTGACATTCACCAAGAATTTAAGACTATAATTAAGTGAATCCAAATTCACCCAAAATAGAGGTTATTGAAATCCATACTTTAACACCTCTTCCTTTCTCTTCTAAACTATTCATTTTTGAGCTTATATGGAGCAAAAGTCGTGCCTCCAACTGCTGTTGACCATGACACCACTTATACGGAGCTAAACTTGGCCTGTCAACAGTCAACTGCTGTTGACTGCACCAGCGGCATTCTCTTGCTGGTAGTGAGAGCGCTGGAAAAAGAGCATCTCTGTTAAGTGGGGTTTGAGCCATTCAGTGTGAGTTTGAGTAACGAGAAAATATCTGGTGAGATTGCCATGACGGAAGGATCTATTGATGGTAAACAGAAGCAGCAGGAAGGTGGGCTTAGGTTTCAATGTTCTGTGATAAGAAGGAAGAAGAAATAGAAACTTTTAGCTCATTGCTTTTGTTAATTGTAATTTTCTTCACCCTGGGATAATTGCTAACCAAGTGTTTTTAGCTAATGTGAAAATCTTTCCTTGGATCCAACTCTTTCTGTTCAATTCCATCCCGTCATGTCTTCCATAGGATCCAGATCCATCTTTTCAAATGGATCCAAAGAAAAGACCTTGGCAGAAACACGAGGTTGCTAAGGACCTGAGTGTCATGGGTCTGGGTAATGGGAAAAACCCTTCAATGTTGGAATGAGACTTCATACTCTTATATTCCTTGACCTCTGAATGGAGTGATCTAAATATACTGCACCTTTTTAATTATTGATGTGCAAATAGAATCCTTTTTTTCCCTATCATAAAAGGGGAAGAAGCTGATTTTGCATGGCATCAAATCTGAAGCTCTTTGATCACCTTGGTGTTACAGCTTGTAAGTATCGGTCCTTCAAGTACTGGCTTTTTTGTTATAAATTACAATTCTTCCTCTGAGCATCCCTTTGGAATTTTCAGAATATTCTTTTATGTGATCTTTTCAAATTTCTTGCATATTGATCCGAAATTAGTAGGTTGTGTAAGATTGAGGATAAATATGATTGCTTTTCCGAGTTTGGACAACGTATGCCAGAATTTGAGGATAAGTCGCAAGTTCAATCTCCAAGTATGACTAGAGGAAGCTCTTTCTCACTTTATGAAAGCACCTCACGTTTTTTTTCATCTTCTTCTTGGGACTGCTGTTGGTTGTTATCATTGAATGATTCTATGTTTCAAGTCCTTATGAACCAAGTATTTAGGCCTTCTGAATCTGATTTTTCTGCTAGATTTTCCATCTTTTCCCAGAGCCATTTACTTTAATATCATTATATGTCTTCATCTTATAAGTCATGGCAGTTTCTTTCTTCAGGGATAGAAATGGATGATGATGAACTTGCTCGCTTTGTGGAGCATGTTGATAAGGATAACAATGGTATCATAACTTTTGAAGAGTGGAGAGATTTTCTACTGCTCTATCCACATGAGGCAACTATTGAAAACATCTATCACTATTGGGAAAGGGTATATCTAGTTGATATTGGTGAACAGGCTGTTATTCCAGAAGGCATCAGCAAGCATGTTCATGCTACAAAATATTTAATTGCAGGGGGAGTTGCTGGAGCTGCTTCACGTACTGCAACTGCACCTCTTGATCGTCTTAAGGTGGTTTTGCAGGTTCAGACCTCTCGTGCATCTATTGTCCCTGCAGTTAAGAGCATATGGAAGGAGGGCGGCTTATTTGGGTTTTTCAGAGGCAATGGGATAAATGTTTTCAAGGTTGCTCCAGAAAGTGCCATCAAATTTTACACTTATGAAATGCTGAAGAATGTCATTGGAGGTAACAAGGAGCACCAGGATATTGGGACATCAGGGCGCCTGGTTGCTGGTGGTTTGGCTGGTGCTGTTGCACAAACTGCTATTTATCCAATGGATCTTGTGAAGACCCGATTACAAACTTATGCTTGTGAAAGTGGGAAAGTTCCAAATTTGGGAAAGTTGTCAAAAGATATATTGGTTCAGGAGGGACCTCGGGCTTTTTATAGAGGACTGGTACCATCTCTTCTAGGGATTATTCCTTATGCGGGCATCGACTTGGCTGCCTATGAGAAACTTAAAGAAATGTCAAAGACCTATATTCTTCATGATAGTGGTATGGAATTTATGCTTTCGTTTTTTAATGTCTCAAGACTTCTTTGATCGTTTCCTTTTCTGTGTTATGGGGATATTGTCTTTTCTACATCATCAAACAGATGTCTTTGGTGAGAATTCCTTGTGGTTTAAATTTAAATGGTTATTGGAAAGCTAGTAGGATGTGTAATTCATTTAGTTTTACAGGCCTTTGAAATCTTGTTTCCTGGAAATTCGAATTTTATGCAGAGCCTGGTCCTTTTGTGCAACTTGGTTGCGGTACAATTTCAGGGGCCCTGGGAGCAACATGCGTTTATCCTTTGCAGGTTGTCAGAACAAGGTAAAACTTCATTACAATATGCTCTTGCTGCAGCTTAATTTGTCTGTCGGACATTCTAGATTCAGCTCGTGATTTGTCTTAAATGCTAATGCTTATTTTCTCACTTTGTAGAATGCAAGCTCAGCGATACAACTCTGATGCTGCTTACAAAGGAATGTCTGATGTGTTTAGGAGAACGATTAAACATGAAGGTTTCAGGGGATTCTATAAAGGACTATTCCCAAATCTTCTTAAAGTTGTTCCTGCAGCCAGCATTACGTACTTGGTTTATGAAACCATGAAGAAGAGTCTAGATCTCGGGTAGCTGACGCTTTACCTGCTGCTCGTAATTGCGCATTTAGAGATGATGATGAAGAATAAGATTTTTAATCCCATTTGAAGGTATCATTGGTGGTGATATACACTAGGTATTGATTCTCCTGGGGATAGAGTTTGCTGAAGAGCTATCCCTTGGGATTGACTGGCTAACTTATTATTACGCCCGGAATTAAGGATGGTATTTAAATACAACGTCTGTTTATTTGAGTTCTAGGATGTCCTTGTATACTCTAGTTAGATCATCACGAGCAAGATGAATAGATGAGGTTGAGACCTTGCCATTTTTGTCATACCAAATAAGTAATGTGGATGAGTGGAAGTTCCAAAATTTCTCTTTTAAGGATGGATACTCATGAGGTTTGATTTTGGTTTGCCTGTTGAAAATCAGCACACATTTTGATAACCAGTAGTTACCCATGCATGCTTTAATGGGCAACTAAGAGCTTAGCATGGATAGCTGATGCGATTCTTTCATTGTCTGCAAATTGAGGATGTCAGGAAAACAGTTCTTCAACGATGTCAGGGCTATTATAGAATGTTGCAGGGAGCCTGTAATGTGATAACGGATTGGTGAATGTTGTAAGGGGTGAAAGATACTCATCAGGTTTTTTTGTTGCAGTGATGTGCATCGTTTTGGTTAACAGGAAAATTAAAAAGAAAAAAAAAGGTTGTAATTATTGTTCTTTTTTTTCTTTTTTTTTTTTGGTTGCTTGCCCGGTATCCGAAGCTTTGTCCCGACTAATCCGGACCCGACCCGCGTCGCGCACCTGGCTATGGTGGGTGAGTCTCCCAACAGGGTGTCTGCGTACACTAGGACTCGAACACGAGACCTGCTTGAGCGAATCCGAATCGCTTACCACTCGGACCAACCCTGTTGGTGTAATTATTGTTCTTTGATAGATAGCTTTGGCTTCAATTAATGATATTTTTATTCGAAGACTTTGAGTGGCTCGTCGGTCGTTTTCATGAAAGGTTGTCAGCCCTTCCCAGCTTGAAGAGCCGAGCAACGCATAATAAGTACGCCAACTTTTACTATAATGTTTGAAATGATTTTATATCGGCAGTTATAATGCTCATGATTAGTTATCTTAACAATATATACGTACAAGTAGTTAAAGTAAAAGTACTCTTCATCATAAATAAAGCGACAATAAATACTTATTTTTTCTTCTTCCTTTACGTACGCTCTCTCGAGATAACTACCATGCTTATCTTGTAATTTTTTATAAGCACGACAACTTCATGGGAACTTTCTCACTCTCATGTAATTTTTTCACGAGTTTCTTTTTTGCTTTATAACTTCAAAGTCAATCCTTTTATTCTCTCACTGTTGCGAAAGATTAAGATAAACCAACATGTAATTACTAATTAGTACCCTCGTTCGTACGTTAATCAAGCATTACCATTTGTCCCAAATCATCAACCAATGATGAATGATTGATGATCCGGGCATTTTATATATATATATATAAACCAGAAAAAGTTATATACAGATACTGAAACCTTTTGAGTTAATGTATGCAGAAAACGTATCATTTGTGTTACTACCGTGCATGAGTCACTGTTGTTAACTACTCCGGTTTCCCGAACACGATAACCATGGGACTCGAACCCTGATGAGACTGGATAACGGTTCCTAAGGAGATTTGCCGTGACCAACCGAGCTGCCCATGAGGGGCCAGAAAAAGTTATATACAGATGCTGAAACCTTTTGCGTTACTGTATGCAGAAAACGTATCATTTGTGTTACTACTGTGCATGAAGTCACTGCTGTCAACTACCCCGGTTTCCTGAACACGGTAACCATGGAACTCGAACCCTGGTGGGACTGGACAACGGCTCCTAAGGAGGCTTGCCATGACCAACCGAGCTGCCCATGAGGGACCAGAAAAAGTTATATACAGATGCTGAAACCTTTTGAGTTACTGTACGCAGAAAACATATCATTTGTGTTACTACTGTGCATGAAGTCACTGCTGTTAACTACCCCGATTTTATTGATGTTTTCAGGATTCATGTTTGTATCGATATAGCGTTGGAGACATTTTACACGGGAAGAAGACCTCTCAAGGTTAAGGGGCAAGATTTTTCATTTTTCTGCAGAATTTTTTTTCCTTTTTGAAACCAACTGGAGAGTATTGCAGATCAAATCGGCTGGTGGTATATCAACTTGAAGGTTGGACCTGATGGATATCTATCTACATTTGAAAACTGCAATCGGATCAAGAACGATAATTCTTCTGCTCACCTTCTAAATTCAACAATAAAATATCTTGTTTGGTAAGTGAAATTATCCTTTGCATCATCAACATCAAGCAGGGATTTAGTTAAAATTTGGCAAGTGAAATGGATCGACGATCTATCTTGTTTGTTAGTTTCACCGAATCATAATGATAAGTTACGTACGGACGTACGGATAACAAATCAATCTCTCAATCATAAGCCATTATAGTATTACACTACTGATCTGATTAAAACTAGCATACAAATCAATCACCTCATCTGGGGTGGTCGGTCTTACCGGAAGTGAAAAACTAGTTCAGCTGCTATATACACGAAAGAAATTCACTTCATTGGAGAATTCATTGGTTAAAGGACCATTATGCATGTACAGCTCTGGTCAAATAACATCAGGTACATTAATTAGTTGAAAATCCAAAAGAAAGAAACGCATCCCCCACAAAAAAGCAAAAAAAGGAAAAAAAAAAAAAAAACCTGGAAGAAAGGCGTGGCCTTCCCTTTGCCTATATGACTTGCCTGTGTACCCTTTGGCATCCATGAAATGATGATCAAAGGGCAATTGCATCCACGTATAAACAAGTCATTTTCAGTGTCTTCTTTCTCTTCTTTCTTCTCCACATATCTCCGCCACCTTTCTCAAGACTCTTTTTAAGATTTTAAGCTGCAAAACAAACGAGCTAATGATATGATATGTTTCTTGAATATCTATCTCCTCCCTCAAACCCCAATTTATATAGCGGACATTCTCAATATGAGGTAGAAGTAGAACTTAGTTATGGATAGAAGAGGTCATGATGCCTGCCTTCGTCAAAAGGAAAAGAAATTTGCTGGTAGCACAATGTAGAGGATGGTGACAAATTTGCATGGTCCCCTCCCTAGCATTATTCTTCTTCTAAGTCATACTTATCCACTAACAAAGAATGCTTTTATTCTTTTAACGCACAATTAGGTCACAAAAGATTGAAAAAATCTTACTCATTCCATGTGGAAAAAAGTGAAATTTAAAGCGAGTGAAAGAATAGGGATTGCAAGAAAAGTTTGTCAACAGGTGGCATGGCATGCAATGTGAATTTTTTTTTTTTTTGTTTGGCTGTTGTTGGTGGTTAAAGTAGTCATAGGCTATGAAATAGAAGTGCATATATAGATTAATAGAGGAGGAATATTTATATACATTCTTTTCTTGCATCTTTATGCCTTTGTTGTAGAGTACAATCACCTTGCACCGTCCACCTCTTAACACCTCATTTGATTGGAATCTGAGAATCTTTTTTAGTCCAAAGGCACTAATCAGATTAGTGGGAGACATTATTATCTGACCAACGACCTCAATGCGGAAAACATGGATGCCATTGCCATTGCCATGCTTGATGAATTTCCAAAATTTATCTTTTTTGATGAGACGATAATGCTTGGAAGCTGTAGGGCTTTGGGATGGTGATAGCACGGACCTCTCTCTTTAATTGCTTTTCTTCTTGTCAAATTTCGTTACTTATCTAATACAGTAAAATGCTTCAAGAACTTTTATCCATCTATTTCCTAAGCGGGCAAGCGCTGAAGAAACAGTTTGACTGTTGAGGGGAGGGGCAAAGTGAAACCAGCCTGTAAATACTACATTGGATTAGGTGTATATTTACCTTTCCATTGTGGCTTTCGCAGACCTCGTGTATGAGGAAATTCTCCCAGTTTCTTCGCTTCGGTATAGGAGTGTAAGTTTTGAAACCTTTTTGTTTTCGGCCATAACCAACCATACAAGCACATCAAGATTGTTGTTCTCCAAAAATGCCATTAAAAACTCTATGTTAAAGTTTTTCATCTGCATGTACTACTACAGTAAAATATTTTAAAAATACCTCCAAAAACAATTAATTCAAATGGAGCCCGAATTTGTTTGGATAAGACCAATCGGTTAAGTTTTCATGAGTATATTTTTTCTTTTCCCTGACCACTATGCTCTCCATAGGTTTCTAAAGTGCTATTAGCTTCTAATTTTGAAAAAATCTAGCGTCTGAGGTTGTCTTCAACTATTTCTTCTCTCAGTTTTTAGCTTCTTTAAAGCTAAAAGTTAAGAATTAGAAAATTATAGTAATTTACAAGAGACCGCCTACTCTATTGAATTCTAATACTATGTAAACTTCCCCTTCTAAAGTCAGCTTTTCAAAAAGTCAGAATCTTTTAAAGGTAAATGTTATATCCTTTATTGATCTAACCACCAAGGTGGACGTGCCGGAGTGGTTATCGGGCATGACTAGAAATCATGTGGGCTCTGCCCGCGCAGGTTCGAATCCTGCCGTCCACGGTTTTATGTTATTTTTCTTTTTCACTCCACTCATGCATTTTTCTTACCACTACAGTGTGATCACAAAATGATAACCTAATGCCACATATTCAACAAGTTCAGTTCAAAGACTCCTCCCAGTCCCAGCTGAAGCTAAAATTCCAGATTGCGTCTTCTCTTCAAAGCCAATTTTTGACGTTAACCAACCAAATTGAAATACATACATTGCTATGTAATTTGTTTTGAAATAAACACACACACACATTACCAACCTACCAAAGACAGCCAAAATTCATACAGGGCAAAAGCCTCGACAAATGAATCCCCCTTCTCCTTCCGGAGACAAAAAAAATAGAAGAAAAACCCGCCCACATTCCACAAAGACCATTAGTATGCGCTAGTAATAATGCATAAACTATCATCGAAGCTCATTAAAACTCTCAAACTAGACTGCAAAACCATAAAACAAATCCACCAACTCCATGCCCAAGCTATCACAACAGGCCTCATTTCTTTCCATCCTCCTACTCCCTTCCTCTCTCAAATCCTCCACGCTTTCACTTGCCTCCTCGCAACTTTTTCACCCTCCATCTCCACCGATCCAACTTTCTCATCCTATGTCACCACCCTCTTCAATCTCATTCCTGACCCATCAACATTTTGCTACAACACAATCATTAGGGCCCATACCCTCCTCTCTTCCCCTGAAACGGCCTTGGCTTTGTACGCTAAAATGTGCCAACTCTCCATCCCACCTGATACCCACACCTTCCCTTTTGCCCTTAAAGCTTGTGCCCGGATGAATTCCTTTTCACTTGCCAATGCCCTTCACTGTCAAGCCCTCAAACTCGGGTTTATAGCTGATTTATTTTTTTGTAACAATCTCATTCACGTGTATTCTACTGCCGGTGATGTTCACAGTGCGTATAAGCTGTTTGACAGGAGTTCCTACAGAGATACCGTTTCATATAATGCGATGATTGACGGATTTGTTAAGGCTGGTGACACCGTGAAGGCGAGGGAATTATTTGACCAGGTGCCTAAAAAGGATGCAGTTTCTTGGGGTACCCTTTTGGCAGGGTATGCAAAACTGGACCGGTCCAGGGAGGCTATTGACCTCTTTGATCAAATGCTTGTGTTAGGAGTTAAGCCTGATAATATCGGACTGGTTTGTGCACTTTCGGCTTGTGCACAGCTGGGAGAACTGGAAAAGGGGAAAAGAATACATGAATACATCTTGCAAGATAGGATTCAAATCGATGCGTACTTGGTCACTGGTTTGGTGGATTTGTATGCCAAATGCGGGTGCATTGAGACTGCTAGGGAGTTGTTCGAGTCCAGTCGTGAAAAGAACTTGTATACATGGAATGCAATGCTGGTTGGATTTGCCATGCATGGTCATGGAAAGCTCTTGTATGATTACCTCGCCAGAATGGCTGATGCTGGTATAAAACCAGATGGGGTGACATTTCTGGGCGTATTGGTGGGGTGTAGTCATGCAGGTCTAACCAATGAGGCTAGGAGGCTTTTCACGGAGATGGAGGGTGTTTATGGAGTCCCAAAGGAACTGAAGCACTATGGTTGCATGGCGGATTTGCTTGGACGCGCAGGCTTGATTGAAGAGGCTGTGGAGATGATAGGGAAAATGCCCATGGGAGCAGATGTTTATGTGTGGGGTGGTTTGCTTGGAGGTTGTAGGATGCATGGCAACACTGAGGTTGCTGAGAAAGCGGCACAGCGTGTGATAGCCATAAAACCTGAAGATGGTGGGGTATATTCTGTCTTAGCCAATGTTTATGCAAATGCAGAGAGGTGGGATGACTTGGTGAGGATGAGGAGATTGAGTGATAGAACAAGGGTCAATAAAAGTGCCGGTTGTAGCTTGATTCAATTAAACGGGGTATCACATGAATTTGTTGCTGGGGATGATGCTCATCCTCTTGCTGAGGAGATACATTTGGTTTTAAATGTACTTGAGCAGCATAAATCTGAAGCTGTCTGTTAAAGTTTGAAAGACACAGCATGTGAAATTTGTCTGGCTTCCTTGACAAAGAAGGTGGCTTAAAACAAAGAGCGAGAATTAGGTAAATATTGCACCATGTCCATTAATTAGTGCCAACAAAAATATTTGGCCGAAGTGTAAGATCATGTCTATCAAGACTGTTTTTGCCGGGAGGCAAAATTTTGATACAGGCGAGAGAGAATTTACAAGAGAATTAAGCTAAAAAGTAACTAAAAATGTCTCTTAAGGTGATTATGCCTTCTACTTGTCGGCTGCTGGCCTCAATGACAATAACACGCCGCACAGCTGGAATGAGCGTAAGACAGGATGAGTTAAACTTAATATATAGAGCAGTTCAAGAAGGTTTAACAAACAGCAAGAATAAGTGAACCTTGATCTGAGAGAAGCTCCATCACCCTATACAAGGTATCAAAACGAGTACAGGTCTGATACCGACTTTGGCTAGTTACATCTGCAGTCTCCAGCGCCTGAATCACAGAATCAGTACAGGAAATTCAGAAACTTCTATAAGGACAAAATACTCTCCTCGGCTCTATTGTTCAGTGTCAAATGTAAAAGGTGCGATTACATGTCTAAAAATGGCTCAATGCAGAAACCAACCACGTCAAGACTAGGCCAGAAGTCAAAATGAACGGACATTCATTGAAAATCTTTAAATGTTTGTTTATCATCAGATTCAAATGATAATTCTCCTGTAGACACCTGGGATTTAAGATTTTTTTGTATTGCTTTGATCAATCTCCAGAGATTTGAAGTTTCTGGTGGATTTCATTATGATATTACTTTGTGGTTTCTCAACATACCACAAATCTCAACTGTCTACTTGACCTCATTTATCTCTATAGCTTCGTCCACACCACACATGCTTTATGTTTCAATGGAGTCACCAGATACAAATTCTCATGGATATGGTATCTTGAAGTACAACATGACTCATTTCAGGAATCCAATTACTTGAAAACAAAAAGCAAGTAATATAGCTGCTTAAAAAGTTGCTAGAAGGAACAAAAGCAGCACAGGAAAATAGTATTTTAGGTTATGCCCAGATCTAAAGAGCACGTAAGGCTGCTACAAATATATGAAATAACACATGGTGAACCTTTCTTCCATTCAACAGATCCTTTTGTGTGTTATGAACTGTTACTGCCTTGTATGCAATACATCTGAACACTGTCTACTGATAAGTCGAGATCTCTCATCTTTTATTAGGATCAGATGCAATAGATGGGAACTACTAATATGTCAAAGATGCTCTGGTCACCCACAAGGTTTAAAATATAACAGATGCCAGAAAGTATGATTCATGTCAACTTACTTGAGATATAATTGTCTGATCAAGCTGAATACGAGTATAACCATTGCTGTTTGCCAAGGAGGTGATATCACTACATGAACATAGTCATGTTACCATTTAGGAAGTTAATACAAGTGAAAGAAATTGATGTTTTAGCCATTAACCTTAGTAGATTTGTAAATACTTCGGTAGTTACCTCCTACAGTACACATCTACAAGATTCCCATTGTCATCAACTATAGGTACAGAACTTACACATGCTGTCAAGAAAAGATCAAAAATCAGAAAAGGGTATATACAATTTAAGCGAATAAGATAGTATCATAATAATAAGACTTAGAGAGTTCAGAATTATAGTGATCTCCATGCAAGAATAGGAAAGTGAAGGAGTGACATAATGATCAACTAAATGGGACACTGAAAGATACACAGTCTTTCTTAACAGGAGATGTGATTGCAAAGTAGCTCGTTTCTTATAATGTTTTCAGTGTGCAATAACGTTCCAAAGAGAGAGAGAGGAGTTTAAAGTATACAGTAGGAGAAAAAGAGAGTTACACTGCACCTTGGATTAATAAATTAAGAGCTGAACTAAGTGGCTCACTGGCTCGCAATGTTAGCAGTAGACGATCACCGCTCTTCCCAATTTCTCTAACCCACGTACCTAATGGCAGATTACCAACTGGTTGCTGCAGTAGAGGCAGAAACTCCAGATGTCTTCGAAAATGCCCGCATATATCTACAATTTAAATAGAATGTTAAAAAATAATGGTTGACGTCAACAGCAGATGAAAGAATTAATTGAGTACTAGACATCAAAGGTATGGAAATCTCACGTTTTAGTATTCCGGAGAGGCATGCTATGAATAATAAGTTAGGACAAGACCCATCTTCACTTGAACTTAAAATTGGAACTGCAGAAATCTTGTTGTGCAGAATCCTCAAAGCCACATCTTTCAACGACTCATCTGGACCAGCCTGTTGATTGCACCAAATGAACATAGAAAGGGGTTTTACCTGCTCTTTGTAAACTGGAGGTAAAAGTTGCTGAATAGTCGAAACCAGAAAACTGAATCTTCAAAAACTTTGCAATGAGAAATATGCTTGGTTTCCTGATCCATGAACCAAGAAAAGGAGACAAAATAACCATGATACATCATCTTATTAAGAATATTTACTTGGATTAAAGCCGTTCGGCAAAGCGGCTGTGAGGTCCCACTGACTTCTCTATGATGTCGAAATTTTATATCTTTCCAAGCAGAAATTGTGTGCTCTTCAATTTCTTCATCAGTCAGTATAGCACGATTACGGTCAAGCTGCAGAAAGTTTGAATTTTATGCAGTCACACATGAACGAAAATGGTAATATCAGAAAATTGCTCGAAACAATGACATGAAGTGTATGATAGGAAAAAGAAAAGAGTCAAAGACTATCAATCATTTTGAATCATCATAATGGTTTCGATACAGGTAATCAATTTCATTTAGGATTCTCTTTATATTGACAAATCATAAGAACGATTATGCTATTCCTCAAGTATCACCAGGAATAGGAAGCCTAAGATCAAAAGATTTAACTGCAGAAAAAATTGTGAACTTAGGAATTTTGACGCTTTACCTTGACTTTTATAAGTAAAACTTTTGTTGAGTTGCATTATAACAAGGTTAAGAAATCCCTTTACATGCTTGAGATTAGGATACCTACCTGAATGTTTGGTATCCAAAGTCTCAACAATAACTAAATTGCAGTAAGTTAGATGTTGACAGTATGATTACCTACTCCAAGATGGTAAACAAGTTGCCCATTGAATCCAGCACTTGATTCTTTTACATATTAACATGTGCAGAACCATTATGTAGTTACTTTGTACTATACATTGCACTGCATAAGATAGTAGCACTACATGTTCACTCCTCTCTTTCCTGTTTGAGAGATTACCTGATATCCTTTAGAATTTCTTAACATTGATACTTGTAAAGGTAGGACTTGTCCACCTTGGAAAGTGATAAGTGATTCATATCACAACAGGTTAACAACTTAAGAGGGCGAAATTAGATTCATCTCTGCCACTTGGTAATCATTACAAAAAAATAAATAAACACAACTTTTCTCTGAATATTAAACTCAGATTGTTAACTTTGGAGTGTTTAGAAAATCCCTATTTAATTTTCCCTTGGTTTTTTTATTTTATTTTATTTTTTTTAGGGGTGTCCCGCAGGGAGTGGACCCCGCAGACTATTCCCCCACCCTCCACAACTTGCTGGTAGCAAGGTTCGAACCAGGGACCTAAGGCTCCATCTTCAGCAACCTCAACCACCAGACCAAGCCCTGGAGGGCTTAATTTTCCCTTGGTTATGAAAGCTTAAATAGATGATTCAATTACTCTTAATTCCTAGGAAGTAACAGCTGGAATATGAAAATATACCTGCAACAAAATCGATATGAAATCGGAGGCAGTCAACATCCCCACAATCTTTGTGTTTTGTTCATCCCACAGAGGAAGAACTGCAACACCCTGAAATCAAATAATTGAAAAATGCCACAATGTTAAATAATTGGAAAAGGGTTAAAAAATAAGAAAGAGTTTCATAAATAGAGAAAAGGATTGAAGAAGAAACAAGAAAATAAGAAGCTTTTAAAGGCTTTTGCATTTACCAAGAATAAAACTACATAACAGTTCAAATTGATTGACTCGACTTATCCATAAGGCCTTCCTATAATTCATTAAACAGTTATTACTTTCCAAATTAAAGAAAGAGTGTTACTTTTACGGTATCCATAAGTATATAGAAGTCCATTTCTAGAAAGCGAGTTTAAAGTCTCTCTTTAAAAAAAACACTGAATTTAAGAAATCGACTACTCCCTATCCCTCCTTCACTGTTATTTTTCTTCTCTTCTTTTGAAATTCACATCTTTATTCTCAAACACATTAGACATCATCAAACATCATCCAATCCAATCTTCCCAAAGCATATGAAGATTCAATGATGCATCTTCACAGCTGGTTTACCCTTTCAAACGATAAAAATGAAAATCAACCACAATATACTCTTAAGGTCCAAAACCAATGACAATCAAACGACAAAATATTTATAAGGGCCAAAACCCAAAATCATATTCACCTATAAACTTTCTGTAATCCTAATTTATGGGTTTGGACCAGCCACTGCACGCTAATGGTGCCTACAGTACTATGCAATGTAGGCTCTTGACCTCGTATTGTTTGCAATCACTGGGTCCAATGAAAGGTTTGAAGTTTTGCAAATCATTTGTGTTGGAAAATTGGTGGAAGAAATTGGTATCAATAATTACACAGTTATTGGGATCACTTATGGTAAATTTGTGGTGAACCCGTGGATGCCGTCCCCGGTTTGTGCAACTTCCATAATCTGGAAAATGTCCAGCTCTTAGAAATCGACTTTAAAGTTGATTTTTGAGAAACCAACTTCCATAATCTGGAAACCATATTTAGTTAATTTGGAATAAGAATATCAATATTGGTCTAAATTGCCCATTCATCAAATTTCATAAATTCCGCAGGACCAATAAATTTCTGACAACTCAACTACATTACTTGTAGCATTGCCAATAGGATGAGTGTTTTTTATTTTTACCTTACGATTCGTGATACTCTTTTTCAGGAACTCAACCTCCAAGAGCAAACCAAAATATAAACAGTGACAGAGAAGGCTGGCCAAATAAAATAGGTTCTTTAACTAGTCATAGGCTACTATGCATACAATAACATAAACAGGAATTTACTTGAGTAGAGAAAGGCAAAGAGATTCTACCTCTTCATACATAAGATGGAATGCCTGCTTCACTGCAGCTCCAACATCCAAAGCAATAACCTGTTTTTTAAAGCGACACCACCGTAAGTAATCACTAACAAGGCAATAGCTAAAACATCATTAAAATAAAAAGAAATTTGGATATAAGTGAAGTAGAAGGCCTTCAAACCTTGCCTGAGTCAGGCATCAAGTCATATACTGTAGATGATGACAAATGCAGCGACAGACGGTAACGCAAAACATCAATCTCGTTGATTGGCAATTGAAATACAGGTTTATGAAGTGAGCCACCAGAAGGTGTCCCCTGGTTGGTTAACAAACAAACAAGCAGCAGATCACATACAAGAGTCAATGAAACAGGAAACCCTGTTTTGAGTCTTGAGTATTCCTGTATCAGTCTTTGCATGAATGTATGTGCATAGAGAGAGAGAGAGAGAGAGAGAGAGACTACTTGATTCTGATGTAAAGATTGAGCAGAAAAGGAAGGACATAAGATTTCTGTTTCCTCCACATAAGCCACGTTGTTAATCATTCCAAACCCATCCCGAACACAATGCTGTTCCTCGTCAACTCGCCAGACATCATCAACCAAGTACTTATACTGCATTAACACAACTGCATTATATCTGATGTAATGACATAACAGATTTACCTAGTATTATGTCACTAGAGAACATAATGGTATGTGTGAAAGTTCAGATAAATCACCAAACCAATTTGAACTAGCTCAGAAAGACATGCACACATTTGCACATAGACAAGGATTAACTTAAGTGCTACATGTCCATGAATCTGCAGATTTCTATGATGAGCTCCCACATATACATGTTAATGCACATTCTCAATAACACCAGGCGTATATTTGCTAGAAACATACTGATGCATGTCCAGGAAGAAAGATTTTAGCTAAGTTTATCACCATATCCAGGAAGAAAATGCAGAAATCAGATTGTGCAATTCACAGAACCATGGCCAACTCAGGCTTGCTGCTTTCTACTTCTCGTGAATCCAACTAAATTTCAAATATTGCAGCACATCCTTCATCTATAAGTCCACAATTCTATCGAAAACATAATCACAAATACCACCTTTGATTGAGCACACTTAACTACTTTTACTTAAACTAACACTGCTAGCCCTATCAAACATGACTGCATGAAGATGAACATCGTAAAAATCCAATCTTTACCTGATAATAACCCGGTTGAAGATCCAAAATCCTCTGAAAAACAGTGGCACAACCCTCCACATTAATCATCTGTATCCTCTCTGTCCACCTAGAAATTTATATGAATAGATACTAAGCTGAATTAAAAGATCTGCTGAAATAAAGCTCAAAATTTGCTGAATTAAAAGATACTAAGCTGCAAAGAATCAGATAAGAAATTTAATGAAAGGAATAAAAAAGTACCCATTAAAGGAACCACAAAGAAAAACTCTCCCGCCCCCATAACGCCAGGTAAAAACTTTGTGAACCATTTTAAATCTTGAAATTCGTCAGGCGAATTTTGGACCAGGTTTCCTGAATATGTACATGGATGAATGCCTTAATTTATATGGGAAGAGAAAAACTGTGAAAGCAAGCTGGGTAAGAAACTTAAAAATATTCTGGGCCGTGAAGAATCCGCCTGCAAACCCCACTAACAAAAAATTAGAAGTGAGGAAAAGTCAGTCTGGGCTTCGATTTTTCCGATGGAGCCAACCAAAACTAGTACTAGTGAAAGTGAAGGAATCATTAATTTATGAATTGGAGCTTGTCAGAATTTTGGATACAATCTTGCTTTGTAGATACGATGAGTTCATTAATATAGGTCTAGTGAATTTGGAGTTTGTGCTGGGAATAGTTGCAAAGATTCTGAGATTTTGGTTCTTTCATTTTTTTTTTCCCTCTCTTTTGATTCTTCGTTCCACTTTCCCCGATGGGTTTTGGGTTTAAGAATTCGGTTCGACTAAGCCGTGCGATAAAAGCGTGATAATATGATTTAAAAGTAACCCGCCTTAGAGCGTGCCAGCTTCAAAATCTAAAGGCGCGGTTGAAATTTTTATGCAGTAGAGACACGTCAACATTAGCCCATGGGGTGAGGTCCGTAACAGATAAAAAGGGTGAGATTTATGAGTCACCCCTTAGATTACATGCAAATACATTTATTCTCGCAGAACGCGCTCCAGATGCAGTTGAGATCCTCTGTGCCACTACTCGGTACCAAATTCAGTGCCAATCCCACTTATCACGTGATGGTAGAAAAAATTTAAATAAATAATACATGATAAATTAAATAAATAGGACACTTGGCATAAATATAAAAGTGGCACTGAATTGCCACTGGAAAAGTGACACTGAGGATCCCGTGTGCTCCAGATGTCACTTGCAAGTTGCAACCCTCAATTATCTTCCGAGACAAAAAAAATATTAAGAAGCATAAATGAATAAGAATGCATGGTAAGAAGGTGAATTCTGGACGGGCGAGCCGAGTCGAATGTATACGAACTCACCTGCCAAGAGGGAATAGTCGAAGTCTTGTTCTCCGATCTTACTCTGATACTTAAATCCGATATGGATCGAGTATTAGACGAGGAGTAAAGTAGTACGAGTAATAATGAATATATACCTGTCTTAAGTAAGAGGAGGTATTTATACTAAGAGCATCTCTAGCAAAATGATGAGATCTACTGACTGTCAGACGTTGCATGATAATCTAGGGTGACGGTGTCAGAAACAGGACAGCAATAGAGTGGCTGTCAATCGCATCAAGTCACCAGTCATCCGTCACATCATCGACCGAGGCATTAGTAATGATGACAGTTTGGCCAAGGTGATCAATGATATCAAGGTGACTCAGTCAAGGTTTTTGAGAACACAGGGACCGATGTGATTTACCTCGGAGTTGTCGAGGTACCCATACATGGAAGCAAATATTTGGATAGATTCGGTCTATATAGATCTAACGATTCAAAATTTATCACACCATCTCACTAATTCGAGTATTAAAGATGTGGCAAAATTTGGACCGCTAGATCTACAAGACAAACGCTTGGATAAACCCGGTTTATGTAGACTGTGGGTATCATCTCTGCCGAGATGGTAACTAAGCTCGTTTACTCCGTGAAGATCCCTGCCTTCGTCGTTCTGAGTTGAGAATCACCTCGGCCAATCATATCAGTTTCACCTTCATTTCAGATCCTGTCATGAGCCCAACACCTAGCATCTCGAAGGTGGAGATAGCCAACTATCGTCATGTTGATATGACTACCTGCCGCCCTGGTGGTCAGGGTTACGACTAAGCCTGCCGCCATAGACTGCCATCTGACAACCAGTCAGGTTTAGACATCATATTCTATCTGTAAGGTTCTTCTCTATAAATACTCCCCATCATCTATAAATTAGGTATGAAAAATCAACTACGGACATTCTAGACAACTCTCTCTTCACCCCTTCACTCTGTCCCCAAACTGATTTTAGCATCGAAGTGTGGATCGGGGGATATGACCCCGGTCATTATGTATTTTGGCAGGTGAGCATGTGCTATTGACTCGCCTCGTTTGCTCGAAAATCACCTCGTCATAAATTTATTGATTCAAAATTTGTCACATCATCTCATCAATTTAACTATCAAAGATGCAATAAAATTTGGACCACTAAGTCTACAAGATCGGATCTACTGTCAGCGAAATGATTATCTCATTTTCAACTTTAGGCATGTATCATTCGAAATTGCAATTGGCAAAATGATGATGTGTGCCTCTTATGGAAATGATGACGGGGCTGGTTTCGCTTGTTTGTAAATCATTTACGAATTTACTATATAAAGGCCCACCGCCACTCCGATTTTCTCTCAATCCTCGTTTGAAAAACTCGGACCAAAGTTCTGGAAAGATGACGCGGAGCTAAGAGACATGGAAGCGGCGGTGTCCTCTTAGTATTATGACACGTGCCCCAAATTGCCAGCTGCTGCAACCCAAGCCCATGAATGTACCATTTTATAGGCCATCTATATGACATGAAAAATGTCAATAAAGTCGGTACTTGAAGATAATTTCTGGCACATCTATCAAGATTTTGAGCGTAATTTCTTAGCAGCTTGCAAATTCGCGGAAGATTTTCTGCATAGTTACTGCTAAAAACTTGCTAGCGATCATGGCCCTGAGGTCCTCGGTGAGTGTGTAAACTGTAATGTTACTTCATTCAGAGCCGATCTTGGCTGTGCAGAATGTACCTTTTTCATCAATTAACTGGTTTGATCGATTCAATTTTGCAGGCTCAATTGAAATATTATTTCAGTCGCTTGAGAACTGGTAGCGGAAATTCAGGTTTTGCAACATCAACCATTCCCAAAATGAAGCCTCATGCCCCAACAGCTGATATTCATACCCATGAACCAGACATGAAACTATGGTAGGTTTTCTTTTTGTGCATTCTTCTTGTGCTAGAGGGAAAGAGGTTATCGGATGTTATCAAAACAAGGGATTGGTCTGACAGAAGTTAGAGTAGATTGTGGCAAATTTCGAAGGAAAAACCTGTTGGCTAACATTTAATTGCTAGTACTAAAGTTTCAAAAGATGTTATGATACATGAAATCTTCAAGGCAGCATTTTTTATTCTAAGTATCGTTGTAGTCTTCTCAGGACGTAGATTCTAGGTTTAAATATTCATTTTTCATTCGTGCCTCTTAAATTTGAAAAGAATTAAAAAAAAATTTATACCATAGCTGTAGTGGTTATAATAGCATGTACTGTATAGGATACAGTAAATCTTTTGACAATAACCAAGTGATGATTCTTTTTACTACTTTTAAGTAGTTTTGGATTAATTTTGTTTTAAGTGCAGGCCATTGAAGGCAGAGTTTGTTCCAGTATACGTGGCACTTGGGTTGATAGCTATGTCTACGAGTTTTGGAACATACACGGCATTGCATCAGCTGAAGAGGGCTCCAAATGTGTATGTGAAGAAATCAAGAAGGGAAACCGTACCAGAGGTGGCGGAGCCGGAGCGGGTGGCGGAGGATGTCGATCAGTTCATCAACAAATCTTTCTTCAGGAAGGTGGCTCATGTCCAAGATTCTGACCGCCAAGACACCGTGCCTAATCCCATCGCCGGAGATGTCTATGCATGGTATGCAGCATGCATGGACCATTTATTCCTCTACTAAATTAGTTTTATTTTGTTTTTTTTTATCCCCAAAATAAGAAGTAGATTAATGAAAGGAACAACACAAAATCCGACCCCCTTAATATTTATGTTGTCAAGTCGCTGCAATTCTGCCCTGTTTGGATTGTTTTTTTTTTTTTAACAAAAAAAGTTTTACTATTATTGCGAATGCATTTTTCAGTCAATCTTTTTATCTCACATGTATCAAATCGTTATAATTTATTCTTGTACAAAAATTCCTATAAATAGCAATCCAAACGTTACGGTTTTCTACAAAAATTTCCACTTCCGAACAAGTAATGTTAGGGAATTATAAGCACTTAGGTTTACACGAAATTCTAAGCGATCAATTGTAAATGCAGGAAGCCACATTTCAAAGCGGCAACATTGAAAGATGTTGGAGCGGAACCACCGAAAGATAAACCACCTAAAGATGCTTGAGCGTATAGGCTGCGTCCTTGATCCTGCGGGACATTTGCTACTACTTTTCTGGCTGTCTGTTGCTCTTAACTTATAAGGCAATGAGTTCTATTTTGATGCTCGACTGTAAATTGTTTTGAATAATATGAGATAAAGGGATTTTCTTCAGGATGTAAATCCCCTAATGGTGTTTTTTTTTTTTTTTTGTTTAAATCATGGAAAGGGATCAGATTATTCTGTTTTTGAGTAATTTGTTCAGTCTTAATTACAGAGAAGAGAATAGTAAACGAGAAGAATTTTGGTCCATCATACATATTTTGGTCAAATTTGAGCACGCTAATCATTTTTCATGTGGTATGGCATGTCATGTCAATTTCAGAGCTCCGTTCAACGGGATCCATCAAGAAGTTAGGGAATCAAATTCTTTGACTAATTTTTCACCAAAAAAAAAAAATTTAAGTAAAATTGACTTTTGCATTGTTTTCGCAAATTGAGTGATCTTTATACAACTAGGCTAACTTTTAAAAGAATCAGTGGCCACCACCTCTCTTGATGGGGTGGGAGGTCAGGGGTTCAACCCTTGCCTTCCACCAAATTGCCTGTCCATTATGGGCAGCTCGGTTGGTTTCAGCGGGTTCGAGTCCCGTGGTTATCGTGTTGGGGGATGGGGCCTCTTCTCCCAGGCCGGAGTGGGATTAGTCGGGCCCCGTAAAGATTGACTCGGACACCCACTCCGTCAGCAAAAAAAAAAAAAAAATCATCTTACAATGTATAGTAAGTATCACTTTTATGTCATGATACATATTAATTTTTTAAACAGAGAGAAAAGATCGAAAAGACGAATGCATAGTTGGGACATTTTTTTTTCCAACTAGTAATGTGAAAAGATATTCCCAACTTTCTTTCTATATTTCTAATTTTACCTGATATCTTTTGTATATTTCCACAGCGGCCTGCTATCCTTTTATATTCATCTTATCGTGTACGTGCCTAAGAACTCAATTATTGCATTAAATAGTTAATATCCCATTAACTATTTCCAGCAATGGATATTTTCCTTTCGCCAATGTAGATAGCTATAAGTCAAATTTTCAATTCTCATACATTATTTTCCATAAAATTCTTCATGATATTATCACGCCAAACAATTTTCTAGCACTCACATATTATTATTTCTTGAATCTTGACCGATGAAAATTACAGTTGGGATGATCGCAAAGCATTTGTTTGGTACCAGTTTTTCAAAAGATAAAACACTCAATTCACATTATTCACTTCTGCCTTGTCTGGCAGGTTCCTTGCAATTACTCTCCCACATCATCCTTTAATTTATGAATTTTAATATGGAAATATTGTCTGGTTTATTTAGTAGGAAACAGGGAAGGAAGGTCCTAACAAGGAATATACTGTTTTATATACTTCCATCTACCAATCTTTATCTTGGTAGACTTGGCTCCTGTCCAAAGTCAACGCTCTCAACATCACAGGCATCCATCGAACAATCCCTGATAAAATACCAGCTTTCCCATTTGTTTTTTCAGGCAATAGGCAGCGTTTCTCCTCTATGAACATGGGGTCGACCGGAGGAGAACCAGCATGGCCTGAATTGCTAGGAAGCAACGATTGGGAAGGCCTTCTTGATCCATTGGATGGTAGTCTCAGGGGCCTGATTCTTCGCTGTGGCGATTTTTGTCAGGCAACCTATGATGCCTTCAACAATGATCAGAATTCCAAGTTCTGCGGCAGCAGCAGGTATGGCAAGAAATCATTTTTTGAAAAGGTCATGTTGGAATCAGGATCAAATTACCAAGTTATTGGTTTCATCTATGCCACGGCTCAAATAGGTGCACACAAGGCGATTTTTCTCCGCTCATTGTCCCGCGAATCCTGGGACCGTGAGTCCAATTGGATTGGCTACATTGCTGTCACAACAGATGAACACAGCCAAGCCATAGGCCGAAGGGAAGTTTACATAGCATTTCGCGGGACAACAAGAAATTACGAATGGATCAACGTGTTAGGTGCAGGGCTTAAGTCTGCAGAGCCACTCTTACGTCTAAAAGCTTGGAAAAAAAGGGAAGATGGGAGTGTAAGCACCAGTGATAGCGATGGAGATGATGAGGAGAAGATGCCAAAAGTTATGCAGGGTTGGCTCAAGATTTATGTTTCCAGTGATCCGAAATCGCCTTTCACATATCTAAGTGCCAGAGAACAGCTCCTGGCCAAGATTGAAGAGCTGAGAAACCTATATGAAGGTGAGGATTTGAGCATTACTTTTACTGGGCATAGTCTTGGAGCAAGTTTATCAATTTTAGCTGCTTTTGATCTGGTTGAAAATGGGCTTCACGACATCCCTGTAGCAGCAATTGTTTTTGGTAGTCCGCAGGTGGGAAACAAGACGTTCAATAACAGATTGAAGCAATTTCCAAATCTTAAAGTCCTCCATGTCAGGAACAAAATCGATTTAATCCCACACTATCCGAGCCATTTGCTGGGGTATCATAATTCAGGAATCGAGCTAGTTATCGATACTAGAAAATCGCCGTTTTTGAAAGACTCGAAAAATCCTAGTGATTGGCATAATTTGCAGGCAATGCTACATGTTGTAGCTGGTTGGAATGCAGCTCATGGAGACTTTGAACTGAAGGTAAAGAGGAGCTTGGCTTTAGTAAACAAATCTTGTGGATTTTTGAAGGATGAATGTTTGGTCCCAGAAAGTTGGTGGGTTGAAAAGAACAAAGGAATGGTGCTTGATGAAAATGGAGAATGGATTGTTGCAACACCTGCAGATGAGGACCTACCAGTCCCTGAACATTGATGTAGAATCCCCATAAAGATTAGATTTGAGTGGCTACTAATGAATATAATTTGTTCTTTTGCTTTTTCTTTCTTAGTGGTTTCTACTATTGCGTCTTTGTGTATCCCTATCTACCCTTCATCTGCATCTGATATTGGACTAAAATTGTCGGCAAGGCTTGAATTGTCACCATCGACTTCAATGTTAAAGTAAAGAGCTGATTTAGTCGAAATCTGAAATAGGATTGGCAGCCAATTTGTTCTCTTACGATGTACAAACAAACCTCTAAAATGCACGTCAATTTAGAAGGCTTAGGTCAAAAATAATAGCATGACTTCCACTTTTATCAAAGAAATTTGTTTTGAAGTTTTGGTATATGCAGAGAGCTGTTACCTTTGGGTGATTAGAGGATGGTATGCTTCCGAGTTCCAACTAATTTTCAGTTTGAAAGGTCTGAGTTTCATACTGTCATGCATTCACTAATGTGTCACCATGATACATCACCCAAAAAACTAAAAAAAAAATCAAGTTTTCATTGTGCCTTAAGTTTTAACTTTGGTTGATTTCCTGATTCCGAGTTACCTTTAAGTTTGTTGTGAGAGGTCACTCAATCTACTACTCCAAATCTCAGGATATGTCGTCATATTTTATTATTTTTTTTTCAAAAAAAAAGTAAATTTCATTAACGAGATTATTAGAAATCGTTTAGCATAATTTGATTTACATCACAAATACTGCACTAATAGAGGTTAAACATGTACAAGAAATAACAGACCTATAAAAATTTGAAAAATTATGAACATATCTGAAAAATATTTAAAAAAATTTCAGAATATCTTCTAATAAGATGAATTGCTACAATTCCCTTCTCTATATATCACAATCATCAAATCTACTAATTAACTGCTTTAAGATCCAATAATGATGATGAAATCTGTCGAGATAAACTTAAGATCTTAAAAATTTTCAGATTTAACAATCATATCTAATAATAAATAAGAAAAAATTACATAATAATTATTAGGAACTCCTGGGAGAGCAAAAAAAAATTACTCATTAGGAACTCCTAGAGGAGAAATAGAGAACTCCAACAAAAAATACTTTAGGTGAATTTTTATTAGAAAAATAAAATAAAAAAGGAATTCACGGAAAGAGAGACCATGATAGTCTCCCTCTTGAAGAGAAATGCCTTTCGAGAAGGTGAAGAAATAGAGTGAAGAAGTTGGTGAAAGAAGTGAGGGGAAGAAGTAGTTTTAGAGGCCCGGTTTGAACACCCTATCACATATTTTACCATTTTGGTAAGGATTGTCGATTCAAGACTGCCCTTGGTAATGTTAGGTCATGAGTAAAATTCTAGGCTGAATTATATTTTTGGACCCTTAAACTATAGATTCATTTCTAATTTAGCCATTCAACTTAATTTTTTGGAAATTTTACCCTAGGGTATGCAATTCATCCATTTTAATTCTTAAATCTCAACTTTAGACACTTTATACTCTAAAATATGAAATTCATCCCATAAAATTGTCAAATCTAACGGAATAAGACATAAGTGGCGCTCATAGTTGAAACATTGGGATGACTTTTTATACTTTGGGTGGTAAGGCATCTAAAGTTGAAATTTGAGAACTAAAATGGGACAGATTTCATACTTGGAGTACTAAAGTGAAAGTGCTCAAGGGTCCAAAGTGAAATTTAACCAAAATTTTAAACCATGGTTGAAGCAATGAAACATGCTGGAGCTTCCCGGACGGACATCTCCAGAGCCAAAGAGAACTGGGACCTCATCATTGAATGGGATTTTTCCCACAAATATTTTTATGGGAATCAGCCTTCTTGTACATGACAGATGATAGTATAGACTATAGATAATGTATTTCTTTCTGCAATGTTTCGGTAGCTGCTGTGCTTCCACCGAATGTAAGCTTCCCTTCATTCAAGGAAAAAAAAAAATCCACAAAGCTATATATAGTCACCCATGTTTTTAAGATTCATTTACAGTTTTCCCTACTTAGCAGTATATAAAATCATCATAAGACACATTTCTGAATTCAAACCTAATCCAAGACATGATCAATATACCTTTACACGCATTTTGTACGAAATTTATGTACTAATAAGTTTAGAGGTGTCAATCCCCTCTGTCCACACTGGCCACTTCGTCTGTTTGTCAATTTTCTATATTCATTTAACTGTCATGCATGATTCTCTACTTATCCTATCCAGCATAGAACAAGGAATAGAATATATATATTGGCACTTCATGACACTCAAGAGATCATGGACAGTTTTGTGTTAGTTTATAGAATCCATACCCTTCTGTTTTTAGCTCGTGCGTTTAACTTAATTTAGACCATAAACTTGCCATCGCAACTATAAACAGAATAAGATCATGGGTAATTGAGTAGGGAATTCCATTCAGATACCATGATTATGGAGTATATATGTCTTTCCCCCGTTGACATTAAAATGGTTCCCAAAGGTTACATGTCTATGCACTGCCATAGGCCGGTATAGATAAACCCAATCCTGCTTAGTACGCTGATTAAGACACCCAAAGAACATTCCAAGCCTTTGCAGTGATGCCTTTTTGTAAAGTCTAGTGTCCTATACAAGAACCCAGAACAATGCACAGAAGATCTGCAAGTAGCCAAAGAGAAATAGAGAATACTCGTTACAAGTATTAAAAGGTGGCGGCCTTGACCAGGGAGTGCGTTTTGGCGTCTTTGATGGTGGTCCAGGAACCTCACCATCAAAACCAAACTATATGCACAATAATGGTACTGTATTTGGCTGCATAACCACTAAATTAACATACTTCAGTGCATTCCAGACTGATTAATCCATATTTATGTGTTCAGCACTGGCACCGGTTGTCGTTTGTCGTTCCCTTCGAATTCTTGATACATATAACCAAGCAATGTTTCACGAATAATTGGGTGTGAAGACTGCTAATCGCACAAAATTAAAGTCTCATAGTTGAATCCTTGTGATATTGTGGAGGAAATTAGAGTCATGGGGGCAGGGCTCCCATTTCTCCTTCGAAAGTAACCAAATGTGAAAGAAGAAAGAATTAATCTTTCCTACACTGACAGTATATACATTATCAGCGTTTGATGAATGACAACTATGCGAAATTTGAATTTAAAATTCAAATTTTGCATACATGTCATGAATCAAACGGTGATAGTGTATACACTGTTAGTGTATATAAGATTTACTTCAGAAGAAAATGACTGCAAAAGTAAAAGTGGTGTTAATTTTTATTCCTTTTTAACTCGACCCTTGGTTGAGTTAAGAGTCGATTCTCTTATTCCCTCATAAGATTAAGCCGATGAAGGTTGATCTTTGGCACATAATAAAGACACATGGATCTATGAACTTTATCATCTTGAAGCTTTAATTAAGCTTTATAGACTTTTGGGACAAGGAACAAAACGACACGTTGGCTTTGCCTGGTTTTACATGGCCTAAGACCACCACTAGCTGCAAGTGATCGAAAAAGTGATTCAAGATTGTGATGTAAGGCAAATTATATCAGCAATCAAGTGCAAACAGGGAACCATTTCGTAGGTATAAAAGCCCAGCCATGGTTAGTGCCCATGGCATAGCTGCGAGAAAACAATTCAATTAGAATTAATTTCCCAGATATGATTGGAGGAAACTTTCAGCTGCCCTCAAAGGCTTCCAGTATTCCACGTTATACAGCTGTTGATAATGGCTAATAATGTTAGAATATGGTTGCCCGAGAGGGCAGGCTGAAGACTTACTCCATTGACTCGGAAGGCTTACATTTTTGTTCTCTAACTCGATCGACCATCAAGCATCACTATTGGCGGGGCAGAAAATTCCATTCGCCTCTTCAGTGTCGTTTTTCCAGGGAAAAATGAACTTAACTTAATATAATTTGCTTCCGCGGCTTATTTCCTGTATTTGCACAGGAAAACTTGCATTTCTATTTGAGTTGAACTTGGGTGCAGGTATCAAGCTGGACTTGTCAATACACATCAAGAATCACTTCCTGGAATGGAGAGCTATTCCTATATATGTTATTCCTAGGTAATTATGTGGTTTGAGTGATAACCCATATATGTAGTGTGACTGTTAAATTACATTATTCTTCGTTATTTCTTGAACAAAACAAAGTGATGAAATTGTTAGAGGAATTGATTGCCTTCGTTACCATGATGAAGGCATGGCTTATTGACCAACCTAATCTCAACATTTCCATGTTAATACAGACAACCTAATCTGTTGTTCGAGTCATATAATACTGCTACATACCTAGAAAAAGGGCTAATCAAGCTCCTTTGGCTCGAAAGTGATACTGGTTACTTATTGTTGACAACCTTTTACTACCATGTAACTAAGTAGTTATTGGAAGGTGAAGTCTCAATGTTTTGGCAGCAATAAGTGAACCACTTAAAAAACAGGCAAATCCTAGTATGGAAAAATTAGCAAGGAGGAAGCTTGAATTGTTAGGAAACTCTCTTGTTTTTTTTCCACTTCCTCCAAAGTTAATTAGTTTGAGTATATATCAATTCCTTCCCCATCAAGTTAAGCCTAATTATTCCAACTTACACTTAGAAGTTCCAAAATAATAAACTCATTTCTTCTTGCTGTCCTCTCTGGATGATGAGTGGCCTGGCCAACTTTGTCGTCCTCGTCCAAGAAAACAATCTCTTATTGACGGCCCCTTCTAGGAGGTGGAGTATCTTCTATGCAGCATCACTTGTCAATACTTGATTGAAACTTGCTTCCACGGATTCACCTGATCTCTTTGTTATATATGTTTCCTGCATTGAAACTACTCCATGGAAAAACAAGGTCTTGTTTAGTTCTTTTAATAAAGAAAGCCACTAAGCCTTTGTTTTTATTAATTTTTTTCCTTGCATACCATGCCTGGAATATCAAGGGCATATTGCCTGGCTTCATGAATTTCTTGTACCCTGTGACGCGAGGAGCAGAAGCACATGTATTTTCATATAATATTTACTAAACAAAATTAGAACTCAAACTGCAAAGGAGTTTGTTGGAAAGAGCAAGGAAACTGCAGCCGGAGGGGGCATATTTTTCTACGTCGTTCAATCAATGAGGTTCACAAGATGCTATATATATGGAGGTAGCTCAAACCCTTTTCTCCCATCTCTCTTCTTCCTCTCTTTTTTTTTTTCATTTTCAAATAAAACATGCGTTAGTTACTACTAATGTATGGATTATCAAGAAGTCTTTGGTGATCAAAAGTCAGAAATTATTTTGAAACTAGCTAACACATTCTTGAGTTTATGCTAATTAAGATGACAGGAAATTGATCAGAAACTCAGCTTTCTCTGAACTCTCTCCCTCAACGGCTCTCCGTCTAGCTTACTAAATAATGGTGGCTTGGACGCTTGACGTAGGAGACGTTGAGGTGATGGTTCAGTAGAAGCTGATTTTCTTCATAGTTTTGAGCTGCACTGCTGCATCCATCCGGTGATATTACTATAGGGGTCATCATCAGTGTACGATAAAACAGATGGTAATGTGACACTAGCTGCGCACCAAGATCGTAACTTTTCAATTTGTGTGAGATCTATAGTACAATTTTTGGACTAAGTCATGAGTTATAAAGTTTGTTTTTAATATAACCAGACATTAATTACTCGAAACCATGATCATCTGGGCATGCTGCGCTCCCAAAAACTCTCAAGAATCAGAATTAGTTTTAGAAGAAGTACTTCTAATGTTGACTTGTGTATATGAAGATCTGCACCATTTTATCACAGCCTTTGGAGGAAGCAGTTGCAGGAAGCCCATATATTGAAGGTATTCAATTTTTATTATCTTTTGTATTCAAGTTTTTCTTTCTTTTACTTTTTTTTTTTTAGTTCTTTTCAGGAGCAATTACGTACTTCTTTGGTCTCTGATCTTACATATTTAAGGTAGACTAACTATGCCCTCTTATCATATTAAGACAAAATAGAAAAAAAATTGCACATGTACGTGGCTCATCATTCTAGAAGTAAGTCTAATTTTCTGCCGTTTTATATCTTACACAACAACCGATTTCACCATATATGATATAACCCGGAAGGATAGGACGAATTAACAACTTTTTTTTTCTTCATAAAACTGAAATCATCAGTCCAAATCCTTTGGTTATCCATCATTTGGAAACCCAATATGGTGCAATAACGTATAGAAATATCATAAGGTGCTGATGCCATTCCATTTGCAACCTGTTTCTGATTTCTTAAATAATCAGCCTATAGTGGTATCTACTTACTCTCAGAATTTATTTTATAATTATTTCCTGAGGAAAAGAAAATTAGAATTATGAGTACGTAAATTTGTGAAGAAGTACCTTCCATTGCATGGCTAAATTGTCCACTCAGCCACTAACAGCTAAAAAAGAGTTTAATTTCACAAGCAACATAGAATCCCGTATATAGTTTCCACTTAAAGCATGTACTTTATATAGCTGAAAACAAAAAGGAAAAGGAAAAATAAGTGTTTTATTATTTGTACATGAAACAGGAAATAAAGAAAAACGTAACCAGTAAGTCCCATTTAGAATTGTGAGCAAGTACTAAGAAGTTAATGTAATAAAACCACAACTTGTTGCTTCATGTATAGTATTCGAGTATCAAAAACTTTGGGTTTATTCTCAGTTGATTATTTTAACGGATTATAAATTTTGATTCAGCATTTTTTTTTTTTTTTTTTGCTTTCGTAGTTAGATTATAAATTTTTTAATTATCATAAAAACTAAAATCCATAATCTATTAAAGACTAACTTTAACTGATTTTGATTATTTGGTATTATCACTTCCATAATCAAATTTTGCAAAATTTAGAGCAAAGGAGAACAAGGCCTTCATGAGTTAAATTTTTTTTGGTTGTCTCTTGGAAAAATTGCTTTCAAGACTGTAATCCTGTTGATTGGACCATAAATGGATTCGGCAAAATTGTGCGAAAAATAGATCCGACGTTGTGCAACGTCTTGAGAGATTAAATTAGCTAGGTAGTTCATTTATTTAAGCACAGCTAGCAATTCGTTTGGAGAACAAGTGCTATTATTAATATCGTATGGGCTTCTTTGAATTTAGTTGTGAATATATACTGAGGAAGTAGTAAAAGTTTTTGACCCTTGAAATTTTAAGGCGACTTAGGAATTATTTTTCCAAGAAAAAAGTTACCAAACCTGTGTTCGAATGGAACTTGGAGACCAAATGTGCTTGGGCAGGTCCTGAACAACGCAACTGTGAACCTCTGATTGAAGAAACAATGGCAATCAGGATTGCACTGGCTAAAGCAAAGTTGGAAGGGTGGAGATTCAGACAGATTGTAAAGTAGCAGTGGAGAGAATTATATTGGGAAACACTGCTGACCCAAAGATTGGATATTCAGGTGCTGCAGAGGGAATTTAGAGAGTGTTACTTCTCTTTTGTTCGAAGAGAGGGTAACCATCATGTTAGTCACAAGTTGAGAAAGTATGTCGTTAACTTGATTAGTGAAATTAAGTAGAAGGACTTCTTCCCTCTCTGGTTAGTTACTTTAGCTAGAGCAGATGTAGGGGCAGTTGCTCCAAATTAGCAACAGCTTTCGGTTTTTAAATAAAATGTTATCGTTGGAAAACCTAAAAAAAAAAATGAATGGAACTTGGAGAAGTAATTTACCCACGCTTAGTATAAATCACTAGAGTTACTAGGGTTTGTTCATGTTGTTGTCACCTGAAACGTGCCATGAAATTATAAAATGAAATTAGCGCGCTTATCTACTATAACCTTATCAAATTATTTGGATAAATTTCCTTTTGCATTTATATATGTTATTGGAGATCACTAGTACAGATCAGGGCGACATATATACATATATGTGTGTGCGCACGCGCCCGCGCAAGCACGATCCTGGATACAACCCTGCACGGTCCATTGAGTAGGCCGCTCTTCTAGTTTATCCCTGTTAACGAGGATAAATTCGCCTCCTCCTTATAGTATAAAGATATAAGATGGATGCAAAATGTCAAGGGAAGTAAATGGATTATCCGCTTGTCATCTTCTGGTTATTGTCTTCAATCCTTATAATTCTACTCATAATCTACTACAAATCATCCTATCTTACATTTATAAAAACGAAAGAAACTGTAAATGTGTTGATTGGTGTTTGGCCATGCCAGCCTCCTCGATCCGACCAAGGAAATTCAAATTCCTTTTACGGCAGGCAATGGATAATGGATGTCCTCCGTCTTTCACAAAAGAGGGCATCAAATCCCACATTTGGTGTAGTATTAAGAACATGGGAAAATGACCTGTTTCATCCCTTACATTTCACAAAAATATTCTTTTCGTTCCTCACTTTTAAAATGAAGCAATTTCGTCCTTGACATTTAAAAATTAAAGCTATTACATCATTGAACTCAATTTTCAATCTGAATCAAACCACCTATCAACCTGATTACAAATTTTGGAGGTATAATTGGTAGATCACTTGGTTAACTTAACTTGAATATAACTCAACTTGAATTCCTACATTGTCAATATTGTATACACTGATAGTTTTATGTACCTACCATATCGTTTCAATTTAAATTTAAACACCAAATTTTGTATTTATGATACACATTTAGACTCGCAAGCGAATATACTAACGGTGCATGAAAAGATTTACCCAAAAGAAAAACCCGACTATTCCAAAACAAATAATGGCCTTCATGTTATAATATTTATTTTTTTGGTTTGATAAATGTCATATGAATATGATGAAATTGACCGAGTGACCTATCAATTCTATCTCCGAAATTTATTATTGGATTATTGGATGGTTTGATTCAGATTGAAAATTAGGTTTAGGGATATAATAACTTTAATTTTTAAATGTCAGGGATGAAATTGCTTCATTTTAAAAGTGAGGGACGAAAAGAATATTTTTGTGAAATGTGAGAGATGAAACATGTCATTTTCTCTAAGAACATTTGTCAATCTTTGAAGCAACATTTTTCCACTCAGTTGTGTCGTGTCGGATTGGCTAGGAATCATCAATTGCTGCCGAGATAACTTTACAATTAAGAGAAAGTTTTCATAAATTCTTTCTCGTTAACACAGGGCCAAGATAGACATATATAGGTTAAGTATGATCAAGTTGATAGGAAATGTTGACTCAGTCAATTTCATGTTGATAATTAGTCTCGATTAAGAAAATTCAATTTACAAGCATAGTTGTTGGATTAGTTGTGGTTGGATTCAACAATTCGTGCTTAATCATGTAAAAAGCTTTCTCAAGGCTTTTGTAAATCGTAATCATTCTATTCCTCTTTCAGGTGAAGCCGTGGAAAAGTTCCATCTTTATCAAATCAGTGGCGTGCTTCCATTCGTTAGAGAATAATAACTAAATAATCAAATGGACACCAGTACTAGTGACAGACAGGATAAAAAGCCCACCAGACTGCCGAGCATTTTTTTATGTTATCAAACAGATCCTCAGTACTCATGCTGCTTAAAATTTTTTTTTTTTTTTGTAACATGTCTAAGCAGAATGATTCTAGATCAGCAAAGTGAGATGTTACACCAATATTATGTACGAATACTTTTCGAGGGCCCAAAAATTTGTTGTTCAATATGCATGTGACAGTACTATTTACCTTAAATATAAAGACTAGATTTTGTCAAAGAAATTTTAAAAAAAAAAAGTAAAAGAACCTTATTATAATCTTAAAAAAGATATATCTAACTCCACCTATTACAAATTGAACCTTATAAAAGAGACTCGCCGAGTATTACAGACTCTCAAATTATATCAGCAAGAAATATACGCTAGAATGTTTTAATCATGGATGGGATTGTGGGTTTAAGGTGTTATTCGTTCATTCATTGTGACTTTCTATGAGGTCATATTACTTCTTTTTAATTATTGGGAAATTGGAATTTCTTCAGGAACGATTACAGGTGCTAGCGAGTCGAGCCGGTCGCAAGCTGTTCATGAGTGGCTCAAGTTCGAGCTACTTCTTCAATTATTACAAATCTCAAGTTGCGCGAGTTTGAGTTCTCTTGTAATATATTTCTTTTAGTTATAAAATGACCGCTATGTATTTATATTTACACAAAATTTGAGTTTTGTTAGAGTATTCAAACTCGATAAGGCTCAAGAAGAAAATCGAGTTTTATCAAGTCGAGTTTGAGTTTACATATTATCCTTATGAATCAAGTCAAGTTACAAGTTCTCTTACTCGATCGTGTAGAGCTGAAGCTCAAATAGCTTAGAAATTCAATGAATTTGAACTTGAGTACGAGCACTACTCAATCTCAACTCGACTTGTCACCAACCCTACATTTGTTGAATTTAATCCTTCCTTCTTTGGGTGACAAATCATACTTTTTTTTTTATTTTGTGGCTGAAAAGGGGAATTATACATTTCTTGAAGGAGTAAGTAGGAATGTTCTAGCCCCTCCTGGGCAGCTCGTCTGGCAACGCACGCCTCCTTAGGAGCGTTTGCCAGGGTTCGAGTCGTGCAGGGTTACCGTGCTTGAGGGGATGGGGCCTCTCCTCTCGGGCCGCTGGGATTAGTCGGGCCGCCTTCGGGTCTTGACCCGGACACCCCAGTGTCGAAAAAAAAAAAAAAAAAAAAAAAGTAGGAATGTTCTGTTCTCACCAGAAAAGATCAAGTCAAGCAAGCTAAAAACAGTGGCCCTACACATTGGTCGGATCAACCCATTTCCAACGGTGGATCTAATTCCACTGCATCACGACTACTAATCTCGTCACTACTAATTACGTGTCATTTTTTCATTCGCCCACCTCACGTGGCTCCAAATATCATTGGCTGAAACCACTGAGCCTCCGTGCTTTCCACGATCTACGTATATATATTTAGATATAAACTAAAAATCTCCTAAATATCATTCTTTTTTTTTCCTAATTATCATTCGAAGCTCTCACTTTTGCTCTCTCTAGGCCAGGATACAGAGCTTCTGGAGACTTCTTCTCATCTCCTTCTCTTTATTTTTCTCTTCAACCCGTAATAATCGATCGGCTCGGCATTAATTTCGAATTTCGTTATTGAGTTCTTTTCTTTTTCCTGAGAATTTTTTTTGGAAATTTGGTGGTAAATAATGGAAAGAATGAAGCGAAAACCTAATCTGCGGTATTTGCTGCTGATGCTTGTTGTCGGATGCTTTTTCTCGCAGCTCAAGGCGTCGTCTAATTCTGTAAGTGTTGAATATGTGAATGTATGATTGAGTTTTTTGAGGTTCTAGCATTGGATCTGGTTTGGAAGTATGAATTTTTCTGTGTAACAGCTTTCTTGTTTATTTTTTCAGGAATTTTACGAGTCGTTTGAGGAGGCAATCGAGGGGAGATGGGTTGTTTCTGAGAAGGAGGATTATAAAGGTAAAATTTTCTTTATTGGATCTGTTTTTGAATTTCTCGGTTTTAATTTCAAAGTTTATTTGTCATTCAGCTGTTTGATTTCAGTAAATATAGTTTGTGCAGTCTTGTTTTTTGCAATTTTTTTTTTCCGAATTTGTATGATTTGAATCTTTTGAGGTGGATGGAAGTGCCTGATGTTTAACTTGAGATAGTGCTATTAGATGTTGAATTTGTATGTTATTCTGTTTGTACATGTTTAGTAGACCATGAGCCGTGGGCTTGGCTGGCGTGATCACTTTGTTAGGATTAATCATTACTGGATCTTTGACTTCTTAAAGAGCTAACTTTTAATTGTTTTGAGTGAAATTGAGATTACGTGCAGCTGTTTTTATAGTCCACTTACCTGCAATTGTGTTGTACTATTAAAAATATTTTTTATGCTGAACTTTAATGGATTTGAGTTGCATTTTTAGCACTTTTTAGGAGGATTATTTGCCGACTGTGTGCAGATTTATGCCCTTGGATACTAGTGTAATAGTGCATTCAAAGATTCTAAAGATATTGTCATTAAAGCTCCACAAAAATGAAAATTGACATTGCAACACATGATAACTTGTGGCATGTCGTGGCTTAATGGTTTTAAGTTTATCCAACATTGGCACAGCTCTCTATACGAATTACACACACTAGAAATCATTCCAGAAAAATGGAACCTTGTTTTTCTGTTTGTTTTGGTTTGGGGGAGGGCGGAAGAAGCAACCTTTATTCTCTATGGTTCTGGGTTTAGATAGATAAAAATTTAATTGTTCCTTCAAATTTTAATCTGAATTAAACTTGATGTGAATTTGACTAGTCTGATTCCTGAAAGCTGCTCACAAATTTGCATGGACTAGCATTGGTTTGTTAGTCATAGCTGTATAGAAACCAAGCTAGGAAGATTTAGTGAGTCCTGAGCATCTATCCAAGGCATAACTGCTGGCTTGAAAATTTGTACTGTAGTAATCAAGAATACAATACTTTATGCTTACCCATGAAGTTTAAATTTATGGGCCTATGCTCGTTTTGATGTATACATGTATTTATTGAGAGCAGTGTGAAAACAATTGTCTGCCTGTCCCAACACAAGTTGCTTGTCTCATTGAAGCCAGGCGTGTTTTGTTATTTGTTGTTACCTGTTCTGATATAAATTGTTTGTCTCATTGGAAGCAAGGCATAGTATGTTCTCTGCAGTGTAGTAGTTTATCTAATTAATTCTGTTGCTAGTAGTTATAGAAGCCTTACAAAGTGGCATTGGCATTAGCTCTTTGGACAATGTTGTTAGGTAGCTCTCCTATTTTATACTTGCTCTTAACTGATGAGTTTTTGGCTGCGTAGGTGTATGGAAACGTGAGAAGAGTGAGGGACATGATGATTATGGGCTTCTTGTCAGTGAGAAGGCGAGGAAGTATGCTATCGTAAAGGAGCTGGATGAGCCTGCTGATCTTAAGGATGGAACTGTTGTCCTCCAGTATGAAGTTCGCCTTCAGGAAGGATTGGAATGTGGTGGTGCCTATCTTAAGTACCTTCGACCCCAGGATGCTGGGTGGATGTCCAAGGAATTTGATAATGAATCTCCATACTCCATTATGTTTGGACCTGATAAATGTGGAGCCACGAACAAGGTTCATTTCATCTTGAAGCATAAGAACCCCAAGACTGGAGAGTTCATTGAGCACCATCTTAAGTTTCCACCCTCTGTTCCTTCTGACAAATTAACTCATATCTACACTGCCATTTTGAAACCTGACAATGAGTTGCGGATCTTGATTGATGGAGAGGAGAAGAAGAAGGCAGACTTTCTCTCAGCTGAAGATTTTGAACCACCACTTATCCCTTCCAAGACAATTCCTGATCCAGATGATAAGAAGCCTGAGGACTGGGATGAGAGGGCCAAGATTCCAGACCCTGATGCCACAAAGCCAGATGACTGGGATGAGGATGCACCACTTGAAATTGTGGATGAGGATGCTGTAAAGCCTGAAGGGTGGTTGGATGATGAGCCTGAGGAGATTGATGATCCTGAGGCAACAAAACCAGAAGACTGGGATGATGAAGAGGATGGTGAGTGGGAGGCTCCCAAAATTGACAACCCCAAGTGTGCTGAAGCCCCTGGTTGTGGTGAGTGGAAGAAACCAATGAAGAGGAATCCTGCTTATAAGGGAAAATGGCATGCACCAATGATTGATAATCCCAATTACAAGGGTATTTGGAAGCCACAGGAAATACCAAATCCAAGCTACTTTGAGCTTGATAGGCCTGATTTTGAGCCTATTGCTGCTATCGGCATTGAGCTTTGGACAATGCAAGATGGTATCTTGTTTGATAACATTCTGATAGCAAGTGATGAAAAGGTTGCAGAATCATACCGAACAACTACTTGGAAGCCAAAGTTTGAGGTAGAGAAAGAAAAACAGAAGGCTGAAGAAGCAGCTGCAGATACAGGTGCTCTTAAAGGCTTCCAGGTAACTTATTGTACTGCCTGTTTGTTCATTATTTTCTGTATATGCATTGCTGCTTGCCTCTCATATCAGTGTTTGAATAATTTACAGAAGACAGTCTTTGATCTCCTCTACAAGGTTGCAGACCTCCCTTTCTTGGGCGAACACAAGCTCAAAGTCTTGGTGAGTCATGGGCTCATGTTATGTGCTGTTTTATAATTCTTTGAATTTGGATTCCGTGTGTGGCTAAAGCATATATGCGTTTATATTGTTGCAGGATCTTCTTGAAAAAGCTGAGAAACAGCCAAACCTCACAATTGGTGTTATCATCTCAATCATAGTTGTTATCTTCACACTTCTATTGAAGATCATCTTTGGCGGGAAGAAGCCTGTGAGTCTTGGGCAATTCTTTTATTCATTTCATTCTCTTGATAGTAAAAAGTCTCAGCTTATTGGAGCCTTTCTGTAGCTCATCATATGTTGAATTGCTTTATCTGCAGGCTAGAGCTAGGGAGGAGCCAGAGAAGACTGAAGAGCCAGCTCCTGAATCTTCAAGTAATCAAGAAACCACTGAAGAGAAGGAAGAGCCAAATGAGGATGCAGGTGCTGCACCACGTAGGAGGATCAGGCGTGATAACTGAGAACTGTGTCGGATGCTCCAGGGGGCAGACTAAACACTTTTTTGGCTTAGATATTTGGGTTTAGTTCTTTTGCAGTTCTGGAATTTTCACTCATCGGAATCTTGAGTTTTTCCCTAGGATTATTTTGACCGTCAATGTATGACTATGTATATGAGACTATTGGATTGGGATCAGCAGGTTGCTTTCCTACGTAGAGAGGTCATGAATTTTCACATTATTAAGTTTTTTAATTGTTGACGTATTTTGGCAGATCCACCACTGAGTTCCGTCGAGTCTCAATGATATCCGGATTTGCCTATGTTGATTAGCCCATTCCCTCGTTGGAATTGGAGTTGGAATTGGAACTGAAACAAGCTATGCATTTGATAGCTTCAGTTGCCGCTGTGCCAGAGGGCGATGTTGCGCAACTAATAGGATCCTTATGGTGGTTAGTAACTGTCACAAGTTGCTAAGCTCTGTACGAGTCATTTGGTTCGAACTGCCAATCTTTAAATATCTCAGTAACAGTAATAATGATTTTAACTAACATTAACATGGGATAACTTAAAAAAAAAAAAGAACTCAAACAATTGTCGTTATAGAATTATGGACATATCCGGAAAAAAGGGATAACTAAAAAAATTATCATGTTAGATATATTAACATTATCTGCAAAAATGAAGACGATGGTTATTTACCAACATTCGTCACTAAAAATAACACAATATTAGATCAAATAATTGGCTAGCTCAAAGAACAAATTGCTGGTTTTCAATGAAATCGCTACTTCGTATAAAAACATGTATACAACTGTATTGTGTAGAACTTGGCAAAGCCTTGCATTGAACTCCATCAAGAAAAATATTCGACTTTTCAAATTAGAAAACCCGTTCGTAAACTAATAGGCTTCAAAGCTTTGGACTTTTTTTTTTTTTCCATCTTGCAGCATGTCTTCATTGATTACTTCCATGGCAGATCTATGCGTAATAGATAGAGCAGTGAGTAGTTATTTCGAAATTGGGGGAATGGTGAATAGGAATTTGAAGAATTTTCTTCTTTACTTTTTGTGCTTTGCGCAAGCACAACATATCCAAATGTATGAAGTCTGAATTTCTTTGGCTGCGATAAGAAAAATCCCTACCTGGGTTTTGGAGGGTGGTTGCAGCAGCACGTTAGGAAAGAATGGCTGTATAGTCAATGGATATAATAGTCAATGGTATATAATACTATTTAGGAGACAATAGTCAATGGATAGAAAAGAATGGCTGTATGATTCTTCTTGCTTTTATTTGATATAAAATGGTAAATATTAAACCTTGTCAGCTATGCTCATTAGTTATTCAGTTGACAAATTTTTAATTGGTTGCTGAACAACTTATAAATTATGCAATGATCATAGTAAAACTTGTTGGGCTATGCAATTACATGCATTACCATATAGATGTTTACTTTCAGGAAAATTTGAGTTGTGATAGTCATTACCATAAATATTATAAGTTTGCTCTCAGGCAGACCTCTTGGATTGTGATAGTTTTAATTTCATGCTCTTCTTTTGCCATGATCAATTCTTCAATGCAATAAATGGACATTGCCATCTATCAATTTCTTTTGTTTACGTCTGATGACTGTCATCCAGTGATGTTTAACATTTATACTATCATTCCAACACAGTACTCATTACCGATTATCTGGTACGAATTGAAGATTTTGATATTCTTGCCAACCTCGTGGCCAATCTAGTGGCATCTAGAAGACACGAAATCTTTCCTTTTTTTTTTTTATTTTTTTTTGTTTTGGGTATAACAACACAATTACGTATGATGCAGTTAAGAAAATTTTCGTCAAATGCGCTGGTAATCCTGCTCTGCAAAACACAAGCCAAATGCCTTTACACTCTTCTTTTCTTTTTCTGTTATCAAAATAAAACCAGCTGCCCGAGCATCCGGTTTTGCTTTTCCGTGGGTAGGCGTTGACTTTTTCTAAAATAGAACAGTAGTAAAAAACTTGCTCTTTGTTTGGATTGTAAGTTATTTGAGATATTTTTAGTGTAACACTTTTTGTGATGTGATGTATGTGAGATAAAAAGGTAATTGGAAAGATAAAAATATGTATTAGAAATTGTAATGATGATGTAAGCAAATATATTTGAAAAAATAATCAACTGTCCAAACAAACCTCCGGAATCGTCCTACTGTGCCGCAGAAACCAAAGAGGAGAGATAAATGCAGGACATATTACAGCCTTAGAAGATTTACTAACAGTTATTTGGTCGGAGTAGATGAAAGTAACTATAAAATATAACTGATCAGTGAAAATACATGCTTTGATCTCAAGTCTAGACTATCAGCGGGTGATTTAATATTTAGACGCTATCGGTAAAGATGATATTGCGCCATTCTTCCTAAAACAACCGAAACTCGCCGTAATATAGCACGGCGTACCACCGCAATTCCAGGTGCATCAGCCTTGTTAATGGATCTCTCCTTTCATCTCTACTCTTACGATGAGGAACACGATTTTTCGGGGAAGCAGTTGAGAAGGGTTTTAATCAAACTCGAATAGAAATTAACAGAGAAAAATGCTCCTAATCAGAGTAGAAAAAGCCCATAGCCAAGTAGCTGAAGAAGGTTCAGCTTAGCTGCAATTCACCTTTGAGTTCGGTGAAAGAGAGCCACTTTGCATAACATGGGTTCCACGCTACAGCTACAAGAACAAGATAAACACTTCCAAACCCTCAAGTTTACGAATAACTCTCTTCCAGTTCCCCAGGAAGAATGGGGGAATATTTGAAAGAGGGCATTGTGGAGATCATCCCATCCAACATATACATCTTTAAGCAATTACCTCGACTTTCTAAGTTTGTAACCCCACCAATCCAGCCTGTACTAAACTTGTATCCTTGACCTGCAACCTGCCCCCTGAGCTGATAACTCAAATTACAGGCAATTGTTTCGGACATCCACATGCCATTACAGCATGGCATGTTGACACAATTTTGACACTTCTTTTTCAAGGTAACAAATTATAATAGAAAAATATGTGAAATTCAAAAAATTGATGTATGCCAATATTTATGTCCAATATTAACTTGACAATCTCTGCTACACTTATAAGGAGAAGAACGCGATCTGCTGGAGTTCGCCTTATTGAGAGTGTATAAGTTAAAAAAAAAATGGGAAAAATTAAAAAATAAAAAAAAAGGAAAACAAAATTTGTCCCCTCTCCTCCCCAACAACATTTTCACGCTAAAACCGGTTACAAAATTGAAAGATGAAAGCTACTTTAACAGCTGATGTTTTTGTATTTTTATAGCACTTCATGCCTGTAACTTGTAGCTGGCACAATAGTCCTTCTAGATTGACTCAGGCTACAAAACTGGTTTCTTACCGCTTGCCTGCGGCTTTCCTGATTGGAGGACCGGTGTCCTCATCATCGGACTGAATATCTCCATACTCCCACATCCCAAGTCGTTTCTCCCGTGCCTCGGTCTGGTACTTTTCCAATTCATCCAAGGCCTGTTGTCTGTCTTTTGGTTCCCATCTTCTCCTTTTCTCCAACCTAGCAAGCCCTTCCTGGAAAAATTTTTCAATGGAATCAGAACCTCATTACCATTTTTGATAAACCATAAATAAAGAAGGGGTGTACCGGTTAGCAAATGGAAATAAAGCATAATCATTCAAACCTGTAACATGATGGCATTTATGCTGGTGTCACTTTCTGTATCAACCAAGGTAACCATAAGGATATTTCCGGTTCCTTGTCCTTTAACTTTTCCGCCAGAAAGGTCTCGGTCCTCAATCACGGCCTTGAATTCTTTAGGAGCACTTAGCAAGTGTTCACTCAGGCGCACAGCTGCTTCTTGCCCGTAATCCTCCTCCAGGCTTGGGACCTTCAAGTATGCAAGCGAGCATAGCTGGGCAAGGCCAGGTGCAGAGGATACAGAAGGATCAACGGGTCGCAGTTGACTATAAGGAACAACTTCTTGGTTTCCGTAATCAATATAGAAAACTTCGAACTTGTCACTAGGGGATGCAACAGGACCTCGAGGAGCACTTACAATCTTCACAACATTCAATTAGAGAACATTAAGAAAACAAGTAGGTAGAAGTATAATTCGACAGAAGTTGAACATAGTTGAGAGAAATTCAACACAAAAAAAAAGAGAAAAAAACAGCGAGTCAGCCATAATCGTGAACTCACTAAAGCACGGTTCCAGGAGTTATCTGCACTAAACTGAGCAAGAACAAGATCACCCTTCTTGGGATTAAAGGCACCAATAAGAGGAGCATCTTGAAAATTCAAAGCAGCAAGTTGTTTCTGAATAGATGCTACTTTCTGATCAGCAACTGGCTGAACATAAAATTTACCGCCTTCAAGAACTTCAGTCACAGTCGCCTGAAATACATGAAGCAAATAGATAACAAAACTCTTTCAAGAAATAACATATGACCAAACTATTGTTCATCTAGTGCGACCAGCTACCTTGAACTCTTCTTTCTGTCTTCTTTCGGAAGTCGGATTGTTAGAAACCTCCTCTCCTTCAACAAAATTCTCCCATATCTGCATGCAATGTGTATCAGAAATATGATAACAGGACTAATCCCAGTTATCAGAAATATGTTTCAGAGAGTTCTCGCGATTCACCTTCAATTTTTGCCTTTTTGCAGATTGTTCAGCCTGCACAAGGAGATGGGCATCTGGGATACGGTCGGTCCCAAAGGAAGTTTGAAGCCTTGCCAAGCCAGCTTCCAAAAGGGTTACAGCCATGTTGGTTTTTGACTCCCACAATGATCCCAGGAAGGTCCCGGTTCTATCAACAGTTTCCACTTCAATCTGAGTGAAAAAAGGAAGAGTTAGATAACAAGGAATCATATTACAGGCAGCTAAACACTCTGATGAAGGAACAACTGCCCTACCTCAACATCCCTCTGCATTATCTTCCGCCTCATCAGTGCAATGGCTTCATCTGAATAAGGCTCATCACGACCTGGGCATCTGACTCCAGAAAAGGAGAATGCAATGCTGCATGTTTCTTTAGGTATTAGCAGTTTAAACCGATGACCACTCAGGACATACTCCACCACAGCAGGCATCCTCCTATTCCTTTGCAAAAATGGCAAGAAGTCTCTGGCTTTCTTTGCTGAAGCCTAAGAAATTAAAAGGAAAAATACCGGATCAGCAACACGAGTCTGTCAAAACTAGACAACTGTATGAAGTTTAATGAAACTAACCGTTAGCAGGTCTGTAATGTGCATGGTGGGAGGATCCTTGGCAGAATGGATACCCTTCTTTCCAGCAATAGCACGAGATTCAGCAGAGAGAAGGGCATCATAATAATTTGATCTTTCCTCGAAATCCCGATGTCTGATAACAGATGCAAAGCCCCGAGAAACTAAAAGCTCAGCAACGTTCACCCCAGCCTGCTGACCACCAGCAGATGTAGCAGGTGGAGCATCTTCCCCATCCTTAACTGGAGACACCAGGAAAACTGAGCCAAAGTCCATCACCCTTGAATCTGCACCAGGAGCTGGAGCTACAGGTCCCTCTGCCAAGCTCACCTTCCTGGAATACTCCATTGAAACATGTACCTGAGATGATACAAGATCTTTCAAGCTCCACATCTTATCGTCTCAGGATATTTAGGGCCAAAAAGGTTGTTACATACCTGACGGCCAAGAAGGCGGGTTCTAAGAAATTCCTTGGCTTCCCTGGCATAGGGAGCGGGTTTCTCATCCCTACGAGGATTCCCTATTTTCGGACACCTGATACTAGAGAGATTGACTCGTCGCTCAGCTGATGGATCTCCATATGGCACGGAATCATCAGCTACAACAATGCAATCCCCACTGACAACCTCAATTACCTGAAAGGCAGATACGAAGATAAGCGAACTCCAACACTAATAGTACGAGCCAAGCAAAGCAAAATTGCAGATGATTATGAATCAACCAATACTTACTTTTCCTGTGAAATTCTGGTCATGGATTGCCTTTGAATTTGTGGCGGGGGGAACATAATTTGTCCAATATCTCAAGCGGCCCTTCTTTGCCTGAAGTTCTGCATTCTTCAACTTCCGCTTGGCATCATCCTCCAATAAGCTTGCACTCCACTCAACATATTTGCCTAAACCCTATACCATAATAGACGTAACAAGGGAAAGGACAATTAGAATCACTCAATGAGGACTGATAAAATTAGAAAATCTAAAGGAAAATAAACTTTAAAGATGACGTCGAAACAACTAAAGCAAGCAATTAACACAAGAAAAAAAAAATCATCTGGACTACATCTTGCAGAAGTTCATATACTCAAGCAAATGGCAATACAACTGAAGCTTTTATACCATACATGTTCAACAAGCTCCAATGCCAGGTCCTTTGCTGAATCACCATCTTGATAATATACTGAGCCTATCAAATTGCTAAATTTGTCAACACCCTCCAAGACAATCCTAACCTGAAAGTCATGAGATTAGAATTGATACAACAACTCAAGAAGCATGAGAATGAATTATAACTGTCCAAATACTCACATCTCTATTCAGCACACGAATTTCAGTGAAGTGTTTAGCTTCTCTCCCAAATGCATCAGGCGCAACTTCAGTGATAGATGCTGAAGACGCTGCAAGTCTCTGGGCTGATGTTAGGGGTGCACGAGGCTCAGCAGAAGAATCACCATTTTGTTCATCAGAGGCACTCTCACTTTCCACAACGGCTTCTGCTGTAGCTCTTCTTCCCATAGATGGTGCCTGGTTTCGAAAGGGCAATAAAAATCAGATCACATGGAACTGGTAATTTCATAGCCAAAAAAAAAAAAAAAAAGAACTTCACCACAGAAGTTTAAAGCTCAAACCTGAATGCCGGCAACAAATACTTGAACAAATCGAAAATCTGGAAGCAAATAAACACGAAGTGTGCTTCCATCACGAATCTGCTCCACAATGGCTTCCATTGGCCTCCCCTTATTTGCAGAAAGGAGTCCCATTGCATCTAGGTTACTGGGATCACCAATAGCAGAGGGAGGCAAATTCCTGATAGATGCCTCAGCGGCACCTGGTACCTGAAACCACCAATGCAATGAATGCGTTGGCAAACAGTTCTATAAGCTTTTTGACAAATATTGTTGTACAACAAGATGACAACATCCGCCTAATCCGAGAACAAGAGCATCAACAATGCAATCCTAATATCAGGTACTTTTTGACATAAGATAGAGCAGTTAGATGTGTATCTCAGGTATATGGGAATGCGTATTAAAGTTTCTGACTCTCACCTTGCTCCAACGACCAAGACCCTGCTGCTTGGCTTGTTCTTCAAGATGCTGTAACTCAGCCAAGAAGGGACTAGCTTCAGCTTTTTGTTGTCCCTGCTCCCTAACCTGCAGCAACCACTTCAGATTAATGCTTAATAACTCAAAAGCTACAAATTGTAAAACATGTTCACAAGGAAACAAATATTCAAGCTCAACCTTTGCCCAGCCTTCGGAGACTACAAGCAACGCTACATTCTTATCTCCAAGAAAAACAGAGCCAAATTCTCGGCCTATGGATGGTACTGTGTAATCCACTCGGAACGTGACTTCCTGCAAGAAAATAAATCATGGTATTAATAAAATTCTCATCTTTTAAAAGGAAAGGAAATATCACATGCAGAAACCAGAAAGATCAATCTTTTAGCACCTTCCCAATGCAAAGCTTTCTCAGATACTCTCTGCTGGCCCATGCAAATGGCTCATCGACACTACCTCTACGGGCCTAGAAGAAGAGAAAAGTTAATCAACAGAAAAGCAGAATCTAGTATTCATCAACCCAAAGGCCTCAAACAGAATAGCACACAGATTATATAAGAGCATAGCTAATGGGGGGAAAAAGGCAAATCCCAAGTCCAGAAACATAACAGGACTTGAAGCACAAATTTTCTAAGAAATCAGTAAAAATATGAGCTCAAGGCTGATCAGTCTAAAAAATTCAGCTAAAAAATCCAGGTCTATCTTTAAATCTTGATATGGTGAGAAGTTATTCAAGCTTATCAAAAGATCAGGAAAGGCCCAGAGAGAGAGCGAGAGAGAGAGAGAACGACAACAAAGAATACCATAGTTTACACTACACAAAAGAATTCAATATCTCTGTCTGAGAAAGAATACCAATTTTGGAGCAATCAAAGATGACAAAGTGATCGTCTTTTCAGGAGGTATTTCAGCCTTGGTGCTCCCAACTATCACCAGACTGTCTCCTGATGGAACAGCTTTCACTTTTCCTCTCAGCCAACCTGTTGCTCCAGCTGTTGACGCCATCTCAACAGCTAAATTGCTGCAAAAACATAAACCTGGTCAGCAGCCTATTAAATCACCATCCTTTAAAAAAGTAATGCACTTATATAACTTCAGTACTTTATCAGAAAAGACCTCCACCAAGATTCACCTCCCAATTGTAGGCACTATATATCTCAAGTAATTTAAAGCCACTTCGTGCTTATTATAGGCACTATGTATCTGGATATCTCATTCAATCCATTTTCAAAACGGACAAAAATGATAGTATCCACCAAATGGACCAATGATTTTAATTTTTTGAACCCCAATGCTCTCATGCAAGCAGCAGTCACCACAACAGAGCAAAAGGTGAAGATGAAAATGTCTATGTCAAACAAAAATGTCTTATCAGTTAAAGCAAATAACTCCACATTCATATACAACCATGTACAAAGGACAGATATAAGACTAGGATGTCACAGGCTAATTAACACATGGCACAATTGCATTAATTTTGCCCAACAAATTGAACCAAACATAGCAGTAGCAACCATACATCTGGAGAGCTACAATTCGAATCTTTCACTAAAAAAATCAGCCGGTAGTGCAATAATTTAGCAAAACAACATATTTTGATTAAACTTTGCACCAAATGTTTTTTAACAACTTATCAAATCCAACCATTCGATTTGACTTTTAACCAACAGTAACAGAAAGAACAATAGTTATCAAAAAGAGAACTAGATACCATTATTCCAACAGCATACTCCAAATTTATACGCAATGGAAGTTATTAAGTGCAATCATATAGAAAAATCCGTTGAAAATAACTAAAACATTATAACCACAAAAATAATATCTTTGCAACCTAAGAACCAAGTTGAAATTGTGACATTGAGATTTCAGATACAATACTATATAAATGAAGTGCCTTTGATTCATCATAAAATCAATGACAGTTATTGAAAATATGCATTCACATTAACTCCATAAGATAAAATCCAAATCTTCATTGAGGGAAACATATTGAAGACATAATTCCAACAATAATCACATTGGATGCATAATTCCGACAACAAACGAATCTTTTGCAGCAAAAGTTATCAAAATTAACAATCATTAGAAACAAATCCTTGCAAGGAAAGTACAAAATCAGTCATTCACTATCTCCATAAACAAACATCTGCCAAAAAAGAAACTTGAGATCCAATAAAACAAAATCTCACAACTTCAGAAACAAACCATGAATTTATCCACAAAATAATACCACATCATATAGACAATTTTATTAGAAAATAAAAATTACCTCCCTGACAGAACCAAAAATCTATACTTTCAACAAAGCTCAAAAGATTTAAAATTTTTTATTCATACATAAAACTACTTTTCGTTCAGGGATCATGCACCATCAGATTGAAAAATAAAATTAAATTACACAGATAGTAACTTGCATTAGATTTGGCAAAAACGGGAAGAAGAAAAAAAATCAAACCAGAGTATCTACACATGCATTTTACAAGTTTAAGCATATTTCACTATGTAATAATCATTATTTCTTACATGAACAGAAAAAGATCCGCAATTTACACATCAACGATCAGCTGAATTAAACCTTAAGCCACAAACATAAAAAAAAATCAATAAAAAACAAAAGCAGCTCAATTCACTCCGCAAACACGCATGCAAGCATATATAAGCATATATACATTAACGAAAATTCATACATAGACAGAGATCTGAGACTTTTACCTCAATGATCAGTGTGAAATCAATCGATCGGAAGCGGAGGAGCGAGAGGAAAAGATTAAATCGATCCGGTTGAAGTTGTTCTAGAAACTCATGGAGATTGACCTTCGGATCGATAAATTCAAATTCCCAAGGATGGAGGACAGACTTTGGCCGGAGAAAGAGAGTAGAGAGCGAGAATTGAGATGCAGCGGTCGGACGGCGGATCGGAGAATATACATGTATGAAATAGGAATGGATATATATATAGTGTGAGAGAGAGAGAGATGGGGACAGTGAAAGAGATATAGAGAGTGAAGGAGGGTAAGATTCGGATTTCACCTCCATTTTGGGTAAATTTACTCAAAATGCCATGAGGGAGTTCGTGTAGGAGTGCAATACACTACTGTTAGCAAGAAGTACATAAAATCTATCAAAAGTTTGTACTGCTACTCCAGTCAGAATTTCGGATCACCGTGTTCAGAAAATTGCTTTCGTGGTCCTTCATATTTGGAAGGTTCTTCTTTTCCGGACTTTTATAATTGAAATACAGCAATTTGGTCCTGACATTTTTTTTGGGGCTAAGTTGGCCTTGAGCATTATAGTTATGGTTTTCTCTCTACGTTGTTGATGGCTTATATGTTGATTTGCTGAAACAAAGTTTGAAACTCAAAGTTCAATTGTAAACTATTTAATGAGTACTTATCAAGTAGCCAAAGGTATTTTCAAGTAGATTACACTTGAAAAACTAGTTTTATATAAATATTCAAATGAATTGGGGTTTGAACTCAATTTTTTCAAGCATGAATCTAGACAAGGGATGTGAATGAGTTTTTTCAAATGATATGATAGAAAGAAATATTCTGAGAATGTCTCATAAACCCAATCTATTGATTTCTTCTAATAGATTAAAGGATTAAAAACAAAAAAGTTTATGTGGTATATATAATACATAGAAAAATTCTCAGTAGTTTTAAAACATACAAAATAACAACTCATGTTTTGAATTAAATTGAAAATTTAGCAGAATTCAGTAAACTTAATGGTAAACTTAACGGAATCCGACAAGTTTAAAGGCCGAGATCGTCATTTTCGTTAAGTTCAACGAATTCTGTTAGTTTATGATTTAGTTCAAAACATGAGGTGTCGTTGTGTATATTTTGAAATCACGAGAGACTTTTCTATATATTAGATATACCACATGAGACTTTTTTGTTTTTAATCCTAGATTAAATAAAAACCTTATATTTCCATCATTGAAATATTAGTTGTATATTTTTCCATTCAAAACAATAGGGAATGAACTTAAAGGCTTTTTTAAGGAATCTTGGCACGGGGCTTTGAAGTCTTAATCATAGTTTAGAAAGATGAAGAAATTTAATTTGGTGAGATTTAATAACCCATTACCATAGACAATTTAAATCACATGATCAATTCGACTTAAGGTCTCATAGTAAGATAAGTTATTTATTTTTATAGTACAAAAAAGGTAGGGCAATTATATATTAGTAACAGGCAAGTTCTATGAGATATATATCAATTGAATGAATGTTGAAAATCGATATAATATATAAGATTGCGATGACATCTTCATTTGGTGGCCAAAAGAATTTAGCTTTTAAACCCAAAAAAAAAAACCAAAACTATGGTGCATGTAATTTTAGGATAAATATATAATCAATCGCTTCCATCCAATTTGAAGTAATTAGATAGGATACATAATTCTTTTATGTCAGAATCCATTGAATTCGATCAAAAAAGACATATTTATTGAAATCTTTCAAATTTTATGACTTCACTTTATGAAAAAAGCATATGATTTAACTCTCAAATTATGTACATATGACATGACCGCCATATTTTCTTTTGCATGACAAAAATAATTAACTATGTATGGCACTAAAATTACTATATGTTTTAAATATCCAGACTAAATATTTATATTTTAAAGATGTGAGGGACTATTCAAGAAATTTTCCATTTTCAATATGAGGGGGCACTTTTTGTTAGTTGTAGATTAATTGCTTTTCTGATTTCGGTTGAGGATGTGTTCAACACAAAGAAGGAGGTGGCCACTGGCCCGCTTTATGACGACAATGAAGGACACGTCAGACGGCGGACCAAATAGAAAACTCGCATGTGGATTTTTCTCCGTTACTTTTGCCATGTCATCACCACGCTGGTTGGCGCGTCGGTGGTACTTACGAGGTAATGAGCTCTTTGCAATTTGAATCTACTTGCAGTTGCGGTTAAAATCTGTTATGCTTCTTTTTCTGGGACGGTACTTTGTTGATGCGAGTGGAATGAGCTGACCAGCTGAGTTCGTTCGTTGTTTGGATAAATTGGATGACCGTCGAAATTGGACTTACCCCGGAGATTTTTGTTCTAAGTGTTTACATCTCGCTAGGATGTCTTATATTCAAACAAATCCCTAGAAATCTTTCATTTAAATTGTCATCTTTTTTTCTTTTTGTGGGATGAGAATTAGGGTTATACACTAGAACTAGAAAGTAGAACCCACCTCAATTTTGTTCCATAAAAAAGGTTAAACTTATGGAATTATTTGGGGTTAGATTAAAATGGTCATGCCGATGATAAACAACCCAAAAGTAATTTGTTATTGCCCAGGCATTCCTTACATTTCATGAAATTACTGATCCTTTTCTTCTGTAACCTATATGGCCAAAGCATTACTTCTCGAAAAGAAATTAGAAGCACTACATATTGAAAAGAAATTAGAGATAGCAAAATTCACAGGCACTGCTTAATGAATTCAAATCTTAGCATGTTCAAAGCTTTTGGCGACCAAAAATAAAACAATTGAATTAATTAAGTGATATTAAAATTTACAGACAAGACATTCTCAAAAAAAAAAAAATAACAATAATAAATTATACGTTATTCACTTATCATTTAATATGACATACATTCAAATATATCAAATTTACTATTTAATACTAATTCCGTAACTTAAAAACTTCATATTTCGAATTTCATATTTCAAATTTCAATTTTATCAATCGCACCCTAATCGTTATCTTTAATATTAACTTTCGTAGCTGAGCTAACCTTCACAACCAAACTACTCAATTAATGTCGATCACTTGCAGTAAAATTCATCTTTAATTCTCTATTTCATTGTCACTACTACATTGACATGGTTTTTGAACATGGTCAACAAGATTTTGTTAGTAGTTTTACGGATTTAAAACATGTCCCAAGCAAGTCATTTTTCTTTTTAATTTCACGTCATGAAACAAAAATTCCATTTCAACATCCACTTCTTCCGCTCCCACATTTCCTCCCTGCCAACTGCCATCGGAAAAAAAAGAGACAATAACCATTAAAGGACCAAATATTGAATTCCCAAGGTTCTGAGTAACTCCCCCAGTTCGATTTCTACTAGATTATCTTACAAGGATGCCCATCATGACAGGTATGTTCGACTTCGACCACCCAGTTAAGAAGCATCCTAAAATGCATTTGACCAGGCACCCTCTAACCTCACATGGTAATGTTGCCCAATTCCAACTTATTCAACTCAAGCACAGGACCCTTTATTTATTTAATTAATCGGGGGCAATAAACTGGACCATAAATGTTGAAATGGGGAACGTCGGGATGCTTAAGCCAATTTAAACAATTCTCAAAATAAATTAAGAATTTAAGCAATTCTCAAAAAAAAAAAAGGGAATTTCATTAGGTCAAACAAAAATACATATGGTAGCTTATATAAAATTCTGATGGTACAGTCATATTGACCATCATGCATCACAAGTTATATAGACTATAATAAGAAGAGGGGTACCGGATCAATAGCTTCAACCGCGTAATTGCCGTGGAGGTATTTGTTTAATGGGTGGATTAGGAACCGAGTCATTAGGTCCAAGGTCATCAATAGGAGGACGCTGTTTGTGATGATCAGTTACTGACTGGTAAGCCATTGCCAATGCGAGAGCCTGCAAAATATGTACTATTATATATTGTACGAGAACATGAGCTGCTCCTAATCAAGGTCAATCCTGTGCAAGAACCAGTGTAAAGGTGAACAGGCATAATATTCATCGCATGATATCAAAGTTCTTCCGACTTCTAGGAAGCAAAAGATCAGTTTTTGCAAAGATTCTTGCATAAAACTCTCAAGTGTATTAGATGATATCTCATCCTATTTGAACCAAATAGTAACTCTGCCACACAAATGATGAAAGAAATTGTACTTATTTCAGCCTAAAGGATTATGGGTCAGATTACTTACAATATGGTCGTGCGCTGGCGGAGCATAAATACCGGTGGTGATTGTAGTTCTCCTTCGGGTGTCTGCTGTTGGTGGATCGGATATCTTCTTAAATCCTGCAGGAACAACAATAACAGGTATACCTACAAGGTTGCCCACACACACTCTTTCCCAATCTGTGGCATTTCCAACAAATGCATCAACTCTGAAACTTTCTTTAACTTCCCGTATAAGTTTCCCCCGCGCTCTTTGTGCCTGCGAATGACCATCAAAGTTTTTAACCGCTCCACAATCATTATCAACAGTGCTGGGTCTTGATTTGTAAGCTATTTTTAATCTTCAAAGCATATGGCAAGGACTAAGAGTCCAGAAATGCCGTCGAGTAGTCAATCTAAGAAGTTCGATTGTGTGTACTAAATTGAAGCCACTGAAATTTGGCATCAGTGATTAGAAACAGGAGAAGCGGATCCTATAAGCATTCTAAAAAAGCAAACAAAGTCCAAGACCTGTTAGAAAGTACTGAATATATGATTTGACGCTAGGAACATGAAAACTCAGATATTGTGCACGAGTACAGGAGATAAACCGAAAAATTTACATATCTTTATAAAAGAAGATACAAGAAAGGATTCAGTGGACTAAAGAGATCAAACCCTGTTTGGCTTAGTTGCTCAAAGTCAAATGCCTAAACAGCCTTAGATTTTCATAATATTGGCCAATGCCGGAGTAATAAATAATAAAGTTTATCCACATCTATTCTTCCCCAGCCCAATTAAAAAGATCAGAACAACTCTGAACTCTGTTAATCAAAATTTCAACCAATAACCAATCAAATCATCATGATAGATGCCATCGAGCCAATTAAACTAGAAGTCTAACAGTTATGCATATTTTAAGGTGTCCTGCATTAAGAATATCCATCTCCTCCAGATCCAATGATATAGGCATTTTACACTATATTACACAAACCACATTAAGTGGCCGTGATGGCACATTAACTTTTAATAGTTGTGCTTCCCAACTCAGAAAAAGAAAAAGGAAAGAACAGAAGTACCCAATAAGAAGAAGCTACCTTTTATGTAGATTTTCCCATAATTGTTCATTTTTCAGTTTTGATGAATCACTTAACAGATGACATACCTGCACATAGTCTACTGCAGGTATAACACGTGCTCGTTGAAGTTCAAGAGGCCACTGATCCTGAGCTTCATATTGATCATCCAAGTTAGCACGCTGCCATTCATCGAAGTGGGCCAACATGTCAACGTCCATTGTAAAATTCAAGATGCCTTGTGCAGATTCAACAGTGTAATTCAGCTTAAAGGGGACCATGTTCACCCCCTTTGATTTAAGCACATCAACAACCTGTAATTGACACCCAAGGATCAGAAATAGGATTACGAAACTTAATTCAGGTAAAGGACATATTTTGCTCACTTCCATCTCAGCATCCTCCAGATATCCAACAGTTAGCTTTGTTATGTCCACTGTAAATGGATCCACCAATGGAATATCCTGGGATGAAAGATCTTCCGGATCCTTTCCTCGTATCATATCCAGAATGATTGTGCAGTCTGCTGCACTTCTGCAGAAAGGGCCTAATTTATCCTGTCAAAGAAAGAGACCTTAATTCTGAAACTCATAGAAAATGGAAAGAAAAAGAAAAAATAAAACTGTATAGCAAGCAAACTACTACCAAGCTCTCAGATATGCTCATAACACCAGTTCGACCAACAGTTCCAAATGTGGGACGCAGTGCAGTCACCCCACAACGAGCAGCAGGGTAAGTTATGGAACCAGATGTTTCTGAACCAATAGCGAATGGAACCATACCTATATGTAAAGGAAAGAGAATGTCCAAGTTGAACGTGTGAAGCTCCAACTAGTTATGGAAAGTGCTCGCTAATGACAGAAATACACCTCACCACATGAACACATTTTTCACCCAAAGAGAACAATGTTATGCTGGTATAATACAAGAAATCAGTGCCATAAAGAGCACCATAATCCAGGAAGATACCTGCAGAGGTGCAAGCAGCTGGTCCAGCAGATGAACCAGTGGAGTATTCCTCAATATTCCAAGGATTCCTTGTCCTGCCTCCAAACCAGATATCATCGTACGCCAGTGACCCTGAAACGAGTTTTGCAACAAGAACTCCCCCAGCAGACCTCAGCCTGTATCATCCAGAATTATCCTTTATCAATACAATGTCAAAGAGTACTAGTTGTAGCATCTGCAATATTCTAGTACCAGGTACCTTTTATACACCCAAGCTTCAATATCAAGAACTTGATCTTTAAAAGTCTTTGAGCCCCAAGTCGTCCTGTAATGTGGGACTGCAATGATGTCCTTTAATCCATATGGAATCCCATGTAGAGGACCTATGCAAGTCAATATTTTCACATGATATTAGCTATAATGTGGTTTGGAAGCAAATTCCAGAATAGAACAAATAAGAAAATTGGAAACACGTGCAGATGACAAATAAAAACAACTGCTGCTCACTTAACTGTTTTCTAAGGTTTCTAACTAAATAAAAAGTATGGAAGCATGATGGCGATTATGTTTTTGAACTAGCCCTATACTTTAAGATCTTTGTATTCACAGGCATCTGTTAAGATTTGCCAGTCCATGGAAATATAAATCACTGCAAATCCAGTGTGGAATTAGAAACAATGGATAATTACCAAGGTATTTGCCTTTCACAAGTAAATGATCGGCCTCTTTTGCCTGCTTGTATGCTAATTCCTCAGTGATAGTGACTACTGACTCAAGGACAGGACCATACCTGCCACAACAGCACCAGTAAAGAGTCTTATAAATACTAACAGATGATACTAAAACACCAGAAAGATTGGTGATACCTTTTCAATCTCCTTATAAAGATCCCCGTTAGCTCCTCTGACGTAATTTGTTTTGTTTTAATGAGTTGCCCCAATTCAAGGACCTGAGGCATCCATAAATTATATTTGAAAATGGAGCAATTAGTCACACAATATATGGAACTGAATGCATGATCATATGCATCATGCTTTAAAACTATATGGATATTATGGACCTACACTCATGAAGGCAATATCTTCATCACTTTTTGGCCTCCTTACACCTTCAAGAGAAGGATGACTGAACCTCTTGGTCGCCTGCTGTAAACTTTCATTTGTCCGTGCAGGGTTGAAAACCAAATAAGATGGATAATGCAATCCTCCATTTTCAGAAGCCACTAACTTTCGATTGGTTTTGATAATTGGAACATTAAACTCTTTTGCTGCCTTTTCAATATCCCGTACCTTGAGAAAACCAGCACTTGCATATAAGAAACACCAAATGAACATCAAAATATACAATTTGTTAAACGTCAGCAAAATACCTTATTATCACTAAAGAAGCTAGCATCAAGTATCTTGAACAGACTTTGGAGCTCAGAATCATGTTTAATCTTTTTCAAGCATTCACTACTGTGGACATCCAATTTCCTGCTGTCCTGGTCAAGTATTCTCAAGAACATCAACACAATAAAATAATTAACTTAACATCATCCTAGCTTCCAAATGCACTACCTGCACATACAGGTCGAGGATTGACCCCAGACTCCCTGATATACAATTTCCCAGATTTTTTTATATGAGCTCACCTGTTTTGCAAATGTTAGTGGTGCATGTTCGGATTTTTTCAAGGATCAAATGACAGTAAGAGTAATGAGATATACCCCAAAATAAGTGTCTAAACTTTTAACAATATAAACTCTATAAGTTGGTTTCAAAATTTTCACACACTAGATTTACCGACTTGAAAGAACCTTGCCGAAAACATATCTCCACATTTTAATGATACTCCCAAATATACATAGATAGATGCTAATGCATCAAGCTGGACTTAGCGCCAACAGCTGGCAGAATAAAGATTCCTTATTAACTTTAGTAACAGGAGAGCAATTATGTGACCTCAAGCTAATGGTTTCAAGTCTCTCGAAAAATGACGGATACCGTTTGATGATCAATGTGGCCCGAGATCCACTGTGAAACAGTTCTATGTTGAAAGAAAGGAATCATATAATTTAAGATATGTTATTCAGTGTTCCAAAAAAAAAAAAGGAGTGAGCGAAGAAATTGTGATGAGAGTGTAGTGACAGAGGAACGAAATCTAGCAGGAATAGCATCTATCTGAGTAGAACCTCAACTAAAGCAAATGTGAAGTTTAACCAATCAACCACTGAAGCAAATATGAAGTCCCTAGCCTCAGTAATTATAAAGAGCAAAAGTACAGAACTCAGAAATGTCTGGTCTGTAGCTTTCTTTCATTGTAGTCTAATAACAAGTAAAGCCTCATTGTACATCTTCTGTTTAATCCATCAATTAACTTCCAAAGCTTCATTCAACAGCAAACGCTACTATTATTCAACATTTAGAACAAGGTTTTTAACCAAAAATATAAGCCATATACTAAATTTTGAGCGCAGTACGTTTTTTTTTTGGGATATGTTCACACTTCATATCAGACTCAAGTGAAAAGGAAGATACATGGTGGCTTTCCAATGAAAACAATTACTCAAGTATCAAAGCCAGCAATTAGAAGAAGTCAGAACTACTAATGACTTCTTCCACACACCCAGAAATAGACAATCGAGGGGAAACTTGTCATTAAAAGACAAAGAAAAAAGAAAAAAGGAAGAAGAAGAAGAATCTCTTATTTTTACTACACTAGAACATCTGTTGCAGGAAAAACTCAGATGCAGTGCAGCAACGATGTAGAGTCATACTGCACAATAAACCATACACATTTTCTAAAGAAGCTGCTTCTTGGGTCCCCTTTAGGCCTTTATGATGATTCATTCACTTATAATATGAAAATAAGAACCGGAAGAGAGACAGAAATTGAAGTTCAAGTAGTACCATATTGGTAGAGTTGGCGGCAAGTACCCGGCGATGGTCGTCTTGGATGAAGCGGTGCAAGCTACATTCTTGGCTGCTGTACCCGTTAAGGAGTAGGACACAAACTGCAGAAAACTCCAGCAGACGTGTCCATCCCAGAAGCCTTGTACGACACATGGTGGACTACTAAGTTTACCACGTTATCCAACGAGTGAAGAGTTCAGGTCCCGCCTCGTCTTTGGCCTCTGCAATTAATCAGTCACAGTCTGCTAATTTGTACTCTGATTTTGTAGTTTGGAGCTCAAATCTTGCTCGAATTCCAGCACTTTTTCGTACTCTGAAAGTCAAGATTAGACTGATTAGACCGGCGGAAGTTTTGGCTTCGTTTGGGAGCGGAGGATTTGGACAGAAAAGAAAGGGAAAGAAGAGAAAATCATTTGTTAGTTTTTAGTAGAAAAGAAAAAAAGGGAAATGGAAGGATTCAAGAGGATGAATGGTAGATAAAATTTTTCCTTCTAAATGGGAGAGAAAGTTGGAGGAAACTTATGAAAGTTTTTTAAAATACTTATTTTATCCTTAAAAATGTCTTGAATAAATATTTAATGACATTGATATCCAAAATCATTTTATTAATTCTCAAAATTCCCAAGCAACATAACAACCCCTTCTCTTCTCTTCTCTCGTTACTTAAGTTTTCCCTTCTTCTCTTTTCTATCCTAAACTCCCAAACTTAGCAAGGGAATTTGTACATTAGGTCCGCCAGTTTCATGTCTTATCTTACTATAGGATACGCATAGTACAGAGATAAGTTTCTTCAGTTTCTTGCTTCTTTCCCATTTGGTAATATGATTTTTCTCAACTTTTACTTCAGCAAATGTATCCATTTATATTTTACTGTAATAGCATAAGCAATCTCTAACATATGATCAATCTTTGCCTATTAGAAATTTAATAACAATAATATCTAAACAATGGTAGTGTTTTTCTTTTGGGTCCCATGGAAAATCTATCTTGATACTTGAGTAATGCTAGTAGCTTTCCTTGACCTTTTTCAGCAAATAAAACTTCACTCTCTCATAAGCAACCATTTATAATATTCAGGTCTAAACTCTAAAAGTGGATACAAAGCATACACTTTGAGAACATAGAAATTCTATTTTTTTTTTTTGGTCAAAAAGAGACTCCAATCTTGATAAGGGAGGAAGGGAAAAAGACAGAATTTAAAAGTAAAATAGAAAATTTCATGAGATCAATAATGTCTCTACGAACTAAGGCCCCATTTGACAAGTGAGTTTTTTGAGTATTTGTCTAAAATTTTACTGTAACTTACTATAAAAGTTTTTAAAATTTTTTTGAAGTGTGTGTTTTTTTTTTTAAATATTTTGAAATGTATAACTTAAAAATTTAAATTTTTTTTTGAGGTTAATGTAATTAAAGTTTTTAAAAAACTTATAGTAGAAAACTTGACAAAAAATTTGTCTGTGAAACAAGGCCTAAGTTAGATTACTTGAACATCAACTTCTAACTTACAATTAACTGCCTTATTTAAAAAAAATTTTTATTGGCTGCATCATGAGACAAGTTGGGGGAAATGGTATTTGCATTTCTCAATTAACCTCTAGAACCCCTTTTGTTAAATGAATTGGATGAAGTGGCTAAAACAGAAGTTGGGCCATTCTCCAAAGGGAAGAGAGACTTGAAAAAAAAAAAAAACTATCGTAACGTGCACAAGTAGCTTTTTTTCGTTGAAAGCCCGTGTACGTTGACCACCGGCCTTTCAGGGTTCCAGTTAACCACCGGCGATGCCATCCAAGAACGCAATTAATAAAATAAAAAGAAAAAACATTAGAAAAGTGAACATAAAGAAGATGATGGGCCCGGTTGTAATATCCACGCAGAATCTTTTGATATTTGACCTGGGCATTGCCGAACTGGGGCTTTTTCTACTCCTTGAATGCTGGCCATTTCTTTGTTTAAGCGAGGGAGTGCATTGCTCAGGAATCTGCCTATAAAGGTTCTTCCTTGACTCTCTTTTATTCGGTAAGTTTAATTCTTTACCTGACCGCCACTGAAAAAGTGAAGAGCTACCAGCTTTATATATATCTATCTATCAATCTATGTTTGTGTGTGTGTGTGTGTGTGTTTTTAAAAAAAAAAACAAAAACAAAAAAGCTTTTTTCCCTTTTGTTTTTTCTTGTTGATCGCATTTTGGATTCTTTTGTTTTAGAACTGTATATGTCATCTATAGATTTAAATTGATGATTTTGTTTCTCCTTTTTTTTTTTTTTATGTCTTGGGGCGTGTGGTTTTAGAGCTAATTGTTATCATCTTGGTAAAGTTAGATTTAGGTGAGTTGGCAGATGGCTTTTAATGTTTACAGATTTTTCACATTTGTGGGAAAATATATGTCAACCATGAACGAGTGATTGTAGTTCTAAACCCATACCTGGAAGCCTTTGAAACACTTTTTTCTTTTGAATTACATCCATTTACCAGTTCTGGTGATTGAGTTACAAAATAGCAAGGAAAAGTGGTGCCAGTGACAATAAGGTTCAGGGGTGTGTCGTGTTGATTGGAAAGGTAATAGGTGGCTAAACAACAATGTTCAAGAATAATAAAGTTTACCCACCTAGGAGCCTATCTATCGAGGGATATTGCCGTGCTCTTAAATGTGTATCGCCCATAAGCTTGACGCTCGACGCTGGAGGGCGGAGGGAGGGAGTGCTGGAGCAAAAGGAGGAAGTGGTTGGACTGAGGTTGTGCTGGATGTTAATAAGATGGGTAGACTAAAATTTCATTTCCCAGTTGTCTATGTAAAGAGGAGTAAATTGTTTATGCCTTTTATATGTGGAAAGTACTTTCACATGAAGAGAGTACTAACCAGAAAAACTTGTTCTGGCATGTCTCTAGCATGGCCAATTGAAGGGAGGACATTTTGCTACTTTTGGCTAGTGTTTGTAGCCATAGAATTGCTACAGGGACTATTTTGGCTCGTGTTTGCAGTCATAATTTTCCCAATCATGCGGCACTCAGATTCCTACTAACTTTAATGCTATATCTATTGGATTGCATTTTTTCACTTAATGGAAGTGTAATATTTGCAATGTTCAACAATAAGATTCACCATCCTTTTGTCTTCAGAAAGTCTCTTCACATGAATAATCAGTTGCCAAAGCCAGTGGTCTTAACATTTTAGGCGAGGAGTGAAATTCTCTGCAAATATGAAGTTGTGTGGCACAAAATTGTCCTGGTTTTCGCAGTTGTATTATGCATTATGTTTCAGTCATTTGTGCTAGATGAAATACAAAGCACTTCTCATATTGCATACTTCCAGAATTACCATTTTGAGTTTTTATTACAAAAAACTGGTGCATTTTCTGAATTTTATATCTATTGATGTGCTATACTATTTCTAGAACATCTTACTGCACTTTCATTTGCATAAGTGCAATCTTAATACTAGTGGTTGTAAATGCAGCTGCATTTTTGAAGGTACAGCATTAATGCTGGGGAAGATTTTCTTCTTTGATAAATGAGAATCTCTTGTTACTATAATATTTCCATCTCTTCAGTTAGTTGTTTACAAGGAACCAATTTCGTAGATTGCCTTCCAAATTGGTTATATGAGCAATACCTCTGATGTTTTTATGACCAGGCTTGTGCACGGTGTTGGGGAACTACTGCTTTTGATTATTTCCTGATCAAAATTTTCTTTTTAACTTGTGTTTATTCAGTTTCATTTGCATTATCAAACCGTCCAATTTGTTCTTGATATATCAGATCACTAACTTGAGATTTGATTAAATCAGAGCAATACCTCCTAAGATTAGAGAAGCACCTGTAGACTTTTCGACTTTGAAAGACTCAGAAGAGGTTGTAGAACCAACCCAAGCAGCTGCAGTGGTTGTCACAAAAGAGAAAATGCCACCACTAAGTGAAGAAGTACAGGAAAACGAAGCCAATTCATATATTGAAGAGGAATGGGAACAATTGATTGTCACTGAACTACCCCAAATACATTCACCCATACAAGTCTCCAAGCCAAAATTGGATCATCCACTACCATCACCATCACAGAGCAATAGGCAAATAGATGAAAAAACTTCAAAAATCCTGGAGAGATTGGAGATTCCCAGGCAGTTAAAAAAAAAAGCAGTTTCACCCAAAACCCTGGGCATTGGCACTTCTCAGACATGCATGCTTACTAAGAAGCCTCTTATCCCTTACGGGCCTTCTCGTGCTGATGATCAGAGTACATTGGCAAGCCAACCAATAAAGCCCAATTTCCAAAAGCTAAAGAGGAAAAGATAATTGAAGGAAATTCTTATGTCGAGTCCAATGTCGCCCTGCACCGAAATGTTCACGAGGTTGGTCTTCTCACTCTTTTTTAGATGCATCATGCATGATCTTCTACCGTGTAATATCTGGTGGGCATCTGAAGAACAATGAGGTTCACCTTTTATTGATTCTGGGCCAGACAATCTGGTAACTAAAATTCTGTAAAACTTTGTCAGCATATACTGGTAGGAAATTTTCAAACAGCTACTAGTCTACACATTAAGCTCATACCGCATCAATCCTCTGAAATTTGTCTTCCAGAAATACGCATCATGAATCTTCAAATGGATGCCTTATTTTGCTTATAGCACCTCATATTCACAACTTCAAAATTTCACAATCTGTAGTTTAATTTCTGTGGCCCCAGTCCACTTTTTATAAAGTTCTTATAATGGAGTTGGATAGCTTCATGAAAAGATGGGCCTTGCTGTTGAAGTTTTCAAACACTCTTGCGCTTTACATCCCTAAAAATGCTCATTTATACTTATCAGGAAAACATGAGGGCATCCAAATTTAAAAAAAAGAAAAAGAAAAAGAAAAACTCACTACTGGCATGTAAGATGCAAAAATCACAATCCAATCCTATCTACTGAGCATTAGTTTACTTCTCTATTCAGTTGTTTCAAGTGCAGCAACGAGGTTTGATCATTTATTTTGCAGTAATTTTCACTTCTGCTCCTTTCTTGTTTACCATTATAGTTTCTCTTTTATTTGTTGTTGTTGCTGCTGTTCTTATTTTTCTGGTATCTCTATACAAGACAAAGAGGAGAGTACCCTCAAACCCTTGCATGAAGGAACTGTAAATTCCATTTTTAACCTAACTGGAGGTACGTTTTGAAGTTCAATTCATCTCTATGCCATGGCTAGCATTTTTTCTCTTTTATGCACATGCACTAGCATGAATTTAATCTTCACCTGGAATATCACATTGCTTAAAATAGATAACATGTTAGCCATGGCATAGAGCTCAACCTAGAAAATCTGGACATCTTAGGAGTTTTAGATGATGTCAAGATGTCTCTCCTCTCTCACATCTCAAGCTAATTGCCTAGTTTGCAAGCACTAGCTTGGGAAAGCGGACAAAATTTAGGCATTTATTTAACTTGCACTGCGACATAAAAAAATCTGGATGCGTGCATTATCTGCAAAAGATAGAGATGAGAGTTTTACGGCATAGCGAAACGTTAGATTGATGTTGCTTTTTAACCTTTTGAGTTAGACCATTCCATGATTGAGCTTCTTTTTCCAAATAATGCTGTGTGATTGAAGGCCCATTGGTCCTGAATATTAAAGTGGCATCCTTTAAGTGAAAGAAATATCATGTTGGATGAGACTAATACGAAGGTGACATGATGCTCATAAGTTGCTGATTCCAGAATCAGGAAAGGTGACGTAGGACTGGAGACGTGTTATGACCATTTGTGTAACTACCTGTCTGGAAGAAGATATTCCACTTTAGATCAAGTGATTCGTTTATCGTAATAGTGATTGTGGGAAATTGCATCTCGTAATTAGGCCCCACACATGCTGTTATATGCGTTAGGGAGGTTGCTGGATGGACGATCCTGTGCTTCCGCGTCACCATCAATCTTGTAGAGTTAAGCAGGCTTCCCTGTCGACTTGTTGAATCTGTAACTGGTAGGTGCTTGCTTGAATCCATTTGCAGGGGACATAATATTTGTCTATGTTCAAATAATTAGATCTTTTAGATCTATCGGCAACAACCAGAGATTTATATGTATATATGTATTTTTTAATTTGGAAACGGGTCAAAATTACTGTCCTCATTGTAAGCCTTCAGCCTCAACTCAAATGGGGCAGGTATAACTAAAAGCCGACCAAATTGCCAATTCATTTTCTTCATAGGATCAGATTACCTCCGCCTCTTGGTCCACCTTTACGTGCTATCTTGGTCATGTTTTAGTATCACGTCGTTTAGCAATCTTGATTAACTCGTGCCCGCTGGCAGATGCAGACACTACCGTCACATTACCTATGTAGAAACTGTATGTCACTCACAAACATGTATGAAGTGGGTATTGAAGCAATAGCAATATTATGCATCAGATTATTTCGTTAGGAAACCAGTGTGAAGTGTGAACCAGGTGACTATTATTTCGTTAGGATGATAAAACATGCATGAATTGTGAAAACATTGATGAATGATGAGTTTCTGGAAGCAAAAGAAAGTGGGAATACAATATGCAACAATATTTGGTGCACTTTCATTTCCAAGCGGATCATTACATTACATCTTTATTCAAGCGGAAAGAACAAATCAACTCTTGTATACAACAATGATAATACTTGTATAGAAAGATGTACATTGTATTACATTTACACGGTCAATAATTTGGGTTGGTGGCTGATCTTTTCCATTACACACCAAACATTACAGTAGTGCATCACCATTATCTTTACGCCTCCTCCATATAGTGTATTAAACAAACAGTATAAAAAACTAATTCAATTGGGAAAAAAAAAAAAACTCAGTGACTCCAAAATGACGCTTTCGCCATACTGCTTGTCAAGCCAGTCAAAACTATACTATACTATACTATATAGCATCTACTAATACTACTATCATCATCTGCTATACTCCAAAGTTTCAAAAAAATAAAAAATAAAATCTGGCATACACCAAATGATGGGTGGGCCACCAACTAAACAGGACCAATTCCACTGTTTTCTGGTCCTCCATTTCTCCTTTTCTTAAAGTCGTGATTGTCCGCCACTCCTACAAGTCCATGGTTGGTTGTTATTTATAACACATCACAAAGCCAACACAATAATAATATTTTCAAACTAATCTGCCATATCGTCTGTACAGGGTCGTGAGAGAGAGTGGAGTCCAGAGGGAAGGGCTTTTCCGGAGCCGTACGCGTTGAAAATTCCTTCTCATCAAAAGTTCTCTTTGTGGAAATCAAATTTGGTGGAGGTCTTGTGAGAAAAATCGGAAGCTAGCTGCTTCAATTCCTTGGTAAGTGCGGGTGCCCCACAGTAGAAAACCCCTGAAAATTGTGGAGACAAAAAAAAAAAAAAAAACTCCAAATTAGGAAAGTAAATAAAGTAGTAGAATTTTGAACAAAAGAAATGTAAAACAAAACTACTAGCTCCACATAAATATTTTATGTGAACGTAAAACACGATTCCAAGCTATCATCATCAAACAAAAGTACAACCACTACATTATGAACTGATAATATCTTTTCTCTCTATCTTTTTTTTTATTATATATATGTATATATATGCTTTTTCTTTTATAAAGGCTATGAGCAGAGTGTTACTTTTATCACCTTTATACATGTTTGGAATGGATATAAAGGCTGGTAGGGAAAAAGTTTAATGTTCCATACCAAGGGGAAGTCTTTACCTTAATGCAAACTTATCTCATACAACAAAGTTAGAATTCGACATTAGGCTGACTTTAATAAGCATGCATACACCTTTATTTATTGTTCTCTTACGAGAGATGGGGCTTTGGATGACGCCAACACCTAAATAATAAACTATCCTAGGAAAAGAAATAATATTTGGCAAAACCAGTTTCACAGGATACTATTAAGCTAAAAACATGACAAAAATTAAGTCATAATGAGAACAAGGATGTATATATCCATTAGGTGAAATTACATATACTAAGACCTTCTTCTTCTTCTTCTTCTTTTCTTTTTTCAGAGGAAATATATAAACTAGGAGCTTGAATAGAAACTTACCAACTCTTGCACTCGTATGATTGAGAGCGATGCGTTTGTACACGTTACGCCAATTTGGCTTGGCAAAATGAGACTTAACGCGGGTTCCGGAAACAATATCAACTCCATGTTTGGCATGGTTGAGTGACTGAAGCATAGTGATCAGGGCGGATCGAGCATCACCTTCTTCATAAACACTAGTACAGTAGTTATGCATCTCTATCACTCCCTTCTTGTCCATTTCAGCAACTTCGTTCATTATTCCCTTGAACCAATCAAATGAACCTTGTTCTCTTGTGACCCAGTAGAAATACGCCCTCTTTGTTTTGAAGTTCCCTCCACTTCCTGACCCTGATTTTCTCTTCTGTGTCAAGGGACCAGAATTTGGAGGAACAGGGCCGCCGTCTTCTGGTGCTCTGGTGCCATCCTCCAAGGCACTCTCCTCTGCTTCAATGGCTTTCATGTTGTTCACAATATCTTTAACTATGCTGATCATCGGCGTTGCCCCTATTCCCAGCCCCACCAGCAAGACCACGTCGTATTTCTTGTAGTCTTGTGCTGGCGCTCCATATGGTCCATCAATCAACACCCTTGGGAAACTGTTCATCACGTTTGTCCAAACATTAGAGTCAAAAAATCATGTTATCTTCCACATGGCACAAACTAGAATCTTTTCACTCTCATAATCCCTTCTGCCCATTAGACAAGAAATTTAAAAATGCAAAATCTTGACTCGTGAATCACGAAATAGAAAAGGCACCAATAAGGTTACTTAACGTTTGCCTCCTTCAAATTGAAGTCTTTACTTTACGGGTCTCCGTACTTTAAATGCATGAACGTGAAAGTTGTAAAAGTAATAAAGATGCTACTTACTTGGGATTGTTTTCTCCTTGCAAACAATCAGCTCGGAGGAGTCCGCTTTTCCCTGTAGGTGGAGGCTGACATACCTAACCAAGATCACATTACCAAAGCAATGGTATATAATTTAGTAACATTCTCAAAAAAATCAATAAAAGTACCCCCAACCTCTGATAGACTAAGGTAAACGTAGATCACACAGTATAAATTGTTTTTTCCTTCTATTCAATACTTGAATTCTAAAATATCCAACTAAAATATATTTTCTTCTTTTTTTCCCCCTGGCATTTTATACTGCATGGATTGGACCTTCTCAATCAATATGTATATATATACATATACATATACATATATATATATTTGGTCGAGGATATGGGAAAAGAGTCAGATATTCTGCTGCAATAATTGTGAATGCAATGTGTAAAACTGGTTAGTAATACTAGGACCATGGTCTGTGATTATGATGGTTTGTTGGGATCCTATAATTAAGGTGCTAACTTCAAAGATCTGCAGGATAATCGTTGAAACTTAAGATTACCACTTAAACATCAAATGTCATTTTCTACTTCGCTATTAGTTGTTACTTGTTCCCTTGATATAATAGACTTTTCAAAGACAACTGTATTCGAAAGCTCAAGTAGAATGGATGAGTACTAGAAGCAAGCATTACAGCTATAGCAACTCCAATAATGGCATATTAATTATTGCTTTCTATATATATATGTATAGCAAATTCAATTCCATACTGTTACATAACATGGGAGAAAAAAAATTTCGCAAATGGGAGGAATAGGAAGCCTCAGGCTTAGGCTCACCTCTGAGAAAACAGTTCTGAGTTGTCTGGTCCAGTCACCAAGAGTTCGAATATGGACGCTCAAGTAGTCATCTCTAGGGGCTGAAGTTATGGAGAATGGGTGCCTGCATATTTTGGACCACTAAGGGTTAGAAGAAGCATACGCCTTAAATCTAGGCTAGAAAAATATTAAAGGGTTCACCCTGAAAATGGATTATAAATTATATGTACAAAAGAGGACTAAAAAGAAGGGTCCTATGCCCCAACTGAATTGGAGTAAATTCCTTGAAATCACTCTTTTTTTTTCATAGAAAATTGTATCTTCTCATAGAAAATTCCTTGAAATTGTTCTTTATGTAATTTCAGTCATATGGTTAATATTTTACATGTGTAATGAACAAGCAAAATTTAGAAAAATTGATTATCACAATTCACGAGTAAAAGTTGACTGAAAAAAGATCAGCTACCATTCGAATGGAGACACAGCGGCGCAGTTGACGAACATGTACTGCCCACTTTTGTATTTGAAGCCCTGCGGCTTTGACATGTGAAGAGCCAACACGTTCCCGGGATAAACAGCCACCTACCAAAACAAATTAGTGCACCAAAAATTGTTAGTTTGTTTCTTTTTTTCTTTTTCTATGGTTGAAAGGTGTACGATTCTTTCATTCAGTAAAGTAAAAAGTACGTGGATGCTAATCATAATTACCTTGAGTATTTTAACAGCCTTAATACTTGACCTAAATGCTCTGATCAATCTTTCACCAGCATAGAGTGCGATTGGAACTGCCAGGTACATCCATGTCTGCCATTGCCAAATTAAATATGAAGAATACGTGCAAGGTTTCAGGGAATTGAATGCTTGTTTTTATGCCAATAAAAGATTTGATATGATAGAAATATCATGATCAAGATTCAAGAATGAAAATGTGTACTCACCGTCTTCTTGTACCATTTGTGGGTCAAGTAGAGCCTGACACCATGAACGATGAGGAGAGCGTAGACAATGACAAAAAGGTGGTGGGAATACCAGAAGGCGTTGAAGCCAGTGAGTTTCTTGAAGGGTCTTGGTAGGTTGACCCTGTTACGCCTAAACCATGGGGTGGCTAAGGTGAATGCTATTGCCATCAGGACCACCATTATGATCCCGGTTACTCCCTCCACGCTCTTCACAAAATGCCAATAGCTTGCAGGTTGTTCTACTCCAAAATAAGGCTTCAATGCCTGGTATTTTGCAGGAGATGCATGTAGGATCCGAGGGAAATCACACGATAGATGAGCAATTGCATGTATTCCGACACCAATTGCTATTGCCACTGCTATCACCTGTAAGAAAATTCATACAGCCATTAGCCTAGTTATGTTTGGTAACTTGCAATTTATTGTCCAACCCTGCGGGAAAACTAATAATTATTAGTAAGGTTTTAACAAACATGACTTACTTTGTGAAAATTGAGGTTGTCATCAAATGGAACAGCAGCACCTAATCTCGTCTTGTTTCTAAGCCAGGTGATGGTGTTTCGACAGACCGGTAACAAGATTAATGCCATGTTCAGCTTCAATGTTTCCGCCGCCCCCTTGGCCATGCAAACACAAGCTCCCATTACGTCATATGCTGGTTTTTTCCTTTTGTACTGAACATACTTCCAAGAAAATAAACCAGCCATGACCCCAATCCACAGGGCAATTACCCAGACTCTTTGCCAGTTATCTAGCAACAAGTACTTCAAATCTTGACACCATCTCCTTACAAAACTGTGGTCCGTTGTTGGTTTCAGTTTCTGGCTTAGCATTTGACTCAGGTTCCTGCTTTCACCTCTTACGGATTGATTTGGAGCTTGTAACAATAGCATCTCCAAATGTTCTATCTGATCAAGGACAAAAAAGAAATAAAGAAGGGGAAAATAAAATATAATTCAGGGATGCACTGAAGATATCTATAAGAAAATCAGAATGGATGACGGGAGGGGATTAGGTTCATCACACCAGCATATTTATTGACAAGATCAGGAGATGGTTTCCCAATATCGTTTACCCCGTCAAATCAAGCTAACTAATCTCTTAAAACATATTAAACTAGTTTATTACCAGAATAAATCCACAGTTGTTTGGGTCTAACTCTTCCATGATCAATGCAGCATATTCATCGGCCTGTCTCTGAATGTTGGAAAGCTTGTTGGCTGAAGCACTGAGGGTAATAATCTGCAAGTGAATTTTTTAAAAAAAACAAATGAAAGGTAGTAAACAAATTATGCATATTTCACCAAACCAAATCACCTGTCAATTTCTTTTCACCTTACCATAATTGAATTGCCAAAAGTTAAAAAAAACACGGAAAATGCTTAATTAATTTGTGTCATTGCAATTGTATACCAGCCGGCTAGATCAATATGCCAATTCCTCGAGGAGAAAAGAGGAATTAATCATACCCATAAGAAAGAGAACAAAGAAATAGTTACCTCTCTGACTTCATCTTCCGTAATTCTGCCATCTGCATCTTTATCAACCCTGCATTATATCATCATATATACAATTAATTAATCATAAAACACTACCCAAATTGTTCAAAAAAAAAAATCATGGTGGAAAAAAGAATCAACAAGTCCAAAAAAGAATCCATAGACACTTACATGTCAAAGAAAGTTTGAAGTCGAGAATCAAAACTCTGATCAGAAATTTGGTCCCAAAACTCTTTAAGCTGTGCTTTATTGATCGAACCTCCGGTAATATTCCGCCTCCGACCAAGAGCATCAAAAAGCTCCCTAGCAAATTCTTTAGAGTCCTTGTTCATACCTACCATAGCAACATTCACAGATCTTCCCCCGTAAGAATCAACAAGTCCAAAAAAGAATCCACCAAATTTAACTACTTACCGACCAAATTGTGAACGAGAAGCTTTATAAGGTTCATGGTAGTTAAGACTATTTTCTTCCTTGCTTACCTATGCATTCACAAAAAAGTGAACGAGGAAGCAACCCATTGGTGGTGTCTGTGAGCTCATCAAACCGCTTCTCCACCGCGGCCCAACCGGCGCCACCATCAGTTTTGCTGATGAACTTCAAGCCCTTTAAAGCATGAGCCGCAGCTGACTTAGTCCTATCAAATTTTCCCATTTGAGGCCTTTTTGATAACGAAGCCAGACGCTTGAGCTCCTGTGAAACCTGCCTAATCTTGGACGAGGCATTTCTCACCACTGATGAACCAAATGATGATTTCTTCTCCAACCCTCTAGCCAACAATGCCAACTCGGGGTCTTCTATCGCAGCTCCGTCGGCGGTTTTTACGCTGTGAACCGCCACGGAGTCATCGCGAACGTCGAGAGTGATCTCGACGTATGCATCGTCGTTGTTGTTTCCGGAGCTGGAATTGGCATTGCCGGCGGAATCACGGATGTTGAATCTTGCACTTTTTTTGCCGGTCCTTTTGTTCAGAGGTCCGCTCAGCGGACCGCTGTAGCTTGTTCTATCATTGCCGATGATCTCATTGTCCGAATGGTGATGATAATGCTGAGTTTCCGGGCTTTGCATTTTCTCCGGCTTGGTTCACAAATTCTTCGACCGAAAAACTAATTTAAAAAATTTTCAAACCAGCACTAGCATGCAAGCTCAATGCTTTTTCAGCATAGATAGGGAAATAACACCCCGAGAGGTTTGGTTATGTTATGTTGTATATAAAGCAAAGATTGGAAGGAGGACAAGTTAGTTTGTGGAGTTATATATGTAGGGAAGAGTTTTAACGAGAAGGATGAATTTTCAATGGTGAATTACTAAGGAGAGGAAAGTTGAAGAAGTATGGAGGGCTGGACGCCAGGGACAGACAGAGTAGGTAGTTCTCGTGTTTTTTTTTTTTTTTCCAGAGTTTTCTTCACCAACCTTGAGTTTCTTCAGAAGTGAGGCCTCCCACCTATATATTTGTTGTTGGAAGCGGCGGCCTTTGGAAGCATAGAAGATAGTTCTTCCGACCAACAGGCCAAGGACTGTTTGTTTTCTTTTTTTCTTTTGACTTTTTTTTAATCTGTATAATTTTAGTTGAAAAAGGTGGATTATGTTTCGGGGTGGGGATGATTTGAGAAAAAATAATTTGTAACACAAATTTTAATACATCTTTTTACCTCATCATATACGTCATACGATAAAAAGTATTACAGTAAGAGTATTTTAAATAAACATTTCACATAAATTCCTATCCAAACACACTTATCTGTAAAATTGAATGGGAGTCTAAAGAAATTCTTGACTAACATGAATGAGCAACGACAAATTTAACCGCTTAATGTTTTGTAAGAAGGGCAGGATTTATATATAGGCGTTCTAAAATTAGAAAGTTGGTAATATTTAAAGAAATATAATACTATTTGGTCAAGTGATCTTGATTGCATCACGTCGCGTATGTGTGTGTGTGTACACACACTCACACACAAGCTTGGATTTATACTTGAGATAGATAATTGTCTATTAACGTAAAATTAGATTTTGAATCTCAATTAATGTTAAAAATATTTCGGATATAAAAAGTTGGGGATAGATAGATTGTGTAATGGCATGATTAACGGGTGACATGAGACCTAGACAAAGCGTCCCTGAAATGTTCTTAAGAGTTCAATTACCGGGAAAGTTCTAGCCGATCGGTAAAAAAAAAAAGAAAAAACATTATAAAATGTTTCCAGTAAGAGATTTCGAAGCTTCCATACTTCTTCCGGGTGCTTGCCTATCGCAAACTTACTGCATTATTGTAATCGTGGGAACAATAAAATATTGCGAGTGGATCTTGAAACGAGCTTGAGTGGTCCAACAATTTACTAAACTTTTTTTGTTGTAACCTAATAAATAGTTGATTGCAGTGGATATTAACAAGTCGCGATTGATTAATTACACTTGCCAAATGTTCTTTGTTTCCATTAATTTGGTTTAAAAAAGCTTTTTTCAAAAAGTTAAGATAAGATTATTATTATATGTTGGAGAAAAGAATGAAGTGGATGCGAACCAACGGTTACACTACTATTACATACTACAATAGTTAGTTCATAATTCCACTCCCATTTATTAATTATTTCATTTTCACAAGCAAAACAAAAGGCCCTCCACATTGGATTTTTTTTTTTTCAGCAACGGTATAACCTATTCTATCCTAATTTATGGGGCGAGGGGGAGCCGGTATAACCTACTCTATCCTAATTTATGGGTAGATGGGGAGCCTAAGAAGACTGTGATAAGGGGTTAGTGGGTATACAGACTCAACTAGATCAAGGGAGTGCTATGGCACAAATTTTAAATTTTTTTCACTACAAGTGAAGTTTGAACCCTCACCTACAACCTAAAGTCCCTCCCAGTGACCACTGAGCCGTTGGCCCAGTGGTTCCCTCCACATTGGATCAAGTATTGCAGTTTTTGCTTGATGTTCTTCCAGTTTGACTATGTATAGGAAAGGGAGAATTTCCGTACCAAAATTAGTTTGCTAAATGCTAGCTTGCCTAGATTTTAGGTTCGTGTGTGACGCTGAGTCAACGCTTATTTTTCCATTTGGAGACGACAATGGCTGCCACGCCCGCCATAAAATTCTTCTTCCCTTCCCTGTGTAATCTGTATACTCGTCTAAGCTTCTTGTATTGCAGTTGTATACCTCTCTCTCTCTCTGTATCTATCTGCCTTTTTTTCTTTTTTTTTTCATTTGGGGTTCTTCTGGATAAACTCTCTAGGACATGACAAGACCGAATGTCAGTCATTTTCATTCATCACTATATACATAGTTGCAGAAAAGCAAGTGGGTGGGTTTAGCAGCAGGCAGACAATTTTTTGGTGTGTACATCAAAGTCGTGCACATGTTGGAAACGTCCAAGGCTGCATAAAGCGTGTTTAGCTGTCTCCCTATATCTCTCACATCCCACTTTTGTTTTTTTTTGTTTTAAAGATTTTTTATTTTTTTTTTTTTTGTGAATAAGAGTTATTGAACTCAATATTGAGTGTGATTGGATAGTAAATTATTTGAAATAATTTTATGAAAAAAATATTATAACACTTTTTTGATGTGATGTATATAAAATAAAAAGATGATTAAAAAATATGTTGATGATACAAACAAGTCAGTGTGTATAAATAAAATGTAAATAATGTGCATTCCAAACACACTATATATCTCTTATTTACAATTTCTCTCGCTGAATTTATTTGATTGTACTATATCAGGAACTGCAAAAAACCAAATATCCCGAAAGGGTATCTAAAAACTTATCCAAAAAAAAAAGTTTTTCCTTTGGATTTATCCATATAACAAAAGAAGTGATTCGGCATTTATTTGGTTGGACTTTAATTACACATAATATATTTCAAATGGCCAACTCATTTCTAGCTAGCAGCTTTTCAGTCTTGGATCATTGCCTCAAAATGATCTCTTGATTACGTTTGCGCCTATATATATATACGTGTTTAATTGCATAAGAGTTTTTAGGGCTCCTCTCTAACTAATACTCGTCTAATATTCTTTAGCCTTGAACATGAGAAAAGTTGTATGAAGAAATATATTTGTAGGCGTTCTAATGTTGTAGTTCCAAATAAGACATGGCACCGATTCATGCATGCAAAGAGTACCATGAAGAAAAATAGGTACGTTCTAGAACCCGTTTCTGACCCCTATAATTAAATTAAATTTAATTTAATTTAGTCGAAAGAAGAAAAAATAACATAATAATGCTAAAATATATGTATATAGTGTAACGTACGTTTCAGAAATTTCATAGTATTGAGCTGTTACTCTAAGATTCTGTTCAGTGTGGCCTGTTTCTCACAGTTATCGGAGCAAAAGTAATTAAAGATTAATAATTGCCAAACCATTCAATAATACTGGGATTGCCACTAATTAATTCAATTTAGTGAATTTTTTTTTTTCCTTACATTTTCTTATCAAAAGTAAGAATGTTTTTGCAAATAAATCTAATCCCCACAGTAACTTCAAAAGCCGGCAACTTTTGAAGTCCTGCGAGGGACTTATCTACCCAAACACCCACCCTCCCCAATCCGATGTGGGATAGAAAACCCCACAAGGATTTAGTGAATATCAACAATAAAAAAAATATACTGGTAGTAGGCAAGGACGCTACATCACCTGACTTAATCAAAATGTAATTCATTAATTTAGTCATCCCAACGTCAAAACCTCAATAAGAATAAAGTATAATTAAGATGACATGGGTATGAGTTATCAATCCCTAATGGCACTAGTGCTTCATCGGAAAATGAAATTTGTACACTTCTTTTTTATTCTTTATATACCAAACATTATCTTCTTTTTTTTCCCTGAATCATTGGATCTTGCTTCTACGAATCCATCTATGATGGTCTGATTCAAAAAAAAAAAAAAAAAAATTAGTAGTGAGTTTGAAAGATTTGTAGTATTCGAGTAATTAATCTAAGATTCTTTCCCTTTTTTGTCTGTTTCTCACATTTATGGGGCCAGAAAAGTTATTTAATATTAATAAATCATTTAGTAATAAAGACAATTTATATCAACAACACTAATAAACATATACTACTAAATAAGAAAAATGCATTACCTGACAATGCGCATTGATTCCTTAATTATCTTTTGCTTCCCAAAGTCAAATCCTCTACAAGAAAAGTATAGCATGCTTGAAATAAGCATGAAAAAGTTCTTCATTAAACAAACAAGTTTGTACTTCTTCTTCTTTGTCTTTTTCTGTATATACTAACAATTTTCTTGTTTCTTTCTTTTTTTTTAAAAATTCCCTGAAACGAATTTATGTAGGGTCCTTGGACATTTTCTATTTCCGTAAGCTGATATATCCATTTCATTCTATTGTCCAAATTCATTTCACCATCCAAGAAAATATAATATATATACATATATTTTTTGTAGATTCTTCTCTGGTTTTCTCCCAGATAACTAGTGACATGAATGCCCACAAAAGAAAAGAAAAATCTTTTCTTTGTTTCTTGAGCTAATACTACTCTTTTCTGGTAACTGTACATCAAGCTTTTAAGGACCGTATCTGTAACTTTGACGTTCATGCCAATATAATATGTGATTAACGACTAATCACGCATCTGTCTGCTACCGGAACAATTCGATTTCCCATTTTTTTTTCTTTGCTCTTCCTAGAACAATTATTTGGGATTTTTTTAATATAGTAATGTAACAATTATTTGTATTTTTTATATATATGAGACAAAAATGTAGTTAGAAAAATAAAAAATATATATATTTATGTTGCAAGAAATTTTTTTTAAAAAAAAATCGCTTTCCGAACAAAGCTGCGTTTTGCTTCAAAATTTTTTTGCGTATACTCAAAAAACGCTCGCCAACCCTCACTATCGTTTCATAATATTACTTGCTGAAATTTGACACCTTATTCGTGTGAAATTAAAGCGCTCAAGGAAACTTAGGCACCCATCCCATGATGATTAGCTAGAATCATCTTCATGTTTGAACATAATTCCTAGGTCCAATACTTTCTGGTCAAACTCTAAAGGGGCCATAAAAAAAGTGGATAAATCTGTGAAGGGGAATTAGGTAGACGAATTCCAACCCCAAAAAAAAATAAAATTTCCAAGTTCAACTCAAGAAACAGTACTAGTAGTGTTTAGTAAGAGCCCTCTATTTTCTTGAATATGCACTGGGGCTAGAAAATTAGTCCCATCCAGAAAGCCGACTCTTAGAAGCTTTTTTTTTTTTCCTTGCAGGATGTTTTTCGTACCTTGAGACGTGCTAATATACGCGTAGATCTTAACATGACGTAGATGGATGTACGTATCGTTTACTAGATTACTACTAATAGTAATTTCTTAGCATTAATTAATGCAATGCGCTCCTTTCCTTTATGAAGGAAGTATGAATGGAGAGACGAGTCGACCATGAAACGTTCTTTTTTGACTTGTTGAGTTGCGATCCCAATGTTGTAGTTTGACGAAGGGCCACTGGTAAAACTTGATGTGTTCTGCCGTCAACTGTGAAGACCAGTGGACTAAGCTAAAACGCGTAACAGGGAAAGTCGTCAGGGAGTTGGTGAGAGCCTCTTAGCTTAGACCCTCTCCAGCCTCTGAGACCCTCTTTGCCCGCGTATGGATTCTACGTACATGTGCATGCATCCATGGAACAAGGAATTTAAGAACTTGGTATTAAAGAAATTTCTTCACTATTTTCTTTTTTTTTTTTTTGGGGTTGAAAACTAAGAAAATTTGCTATCTTTTTCCATTTTTCTTAAAATTTTGAGTTTAATAGAAGAGACGAGTCAGATGACAACGAAGACGTGACTTATTTTGTAAGACGCTTTTTCTATAACTAAGCGGTCAATGTATTTTGATTTTTCAAGAGATAGGTGGGAACCTTGTGTCTGAATTTGAGCTACTTCATTCCTAATAGTAATGCAACAAAGTCGATGATGTTTGTACAAGTAACGAGCAGGAATTGGAAGTTTAATGATATCATTCATTATATATTTCTCACTTCATACTCCAACTACGTAGCTAGATGATAACTCTTTGAGTAAGATAAGTTTAATCGTAATAACAAAGTCCATTTGCTTATGAAAGTTCTAATCGAGTGTTAAGAAGTAGTTTTGATACCTCAGAATAGGAGGTCTAGTTAAAGTTTTACTACTAATACGTTTGGAGCAATATGAATGATTTATCTGGAGCGTTAAAACCGAGATTACTAAGTAAATTATTGCACCATAAGACAACATAAAATGATTGGTATCAACCGATTGGTTGAAATACCTTAATAACTAGTTTGTCACATTCGATGAAAGCATGTCCTAATTTTAATCGCTTTCTTGGGACTAGGGAGCCAATCATCCTAATTAACTTGAGATCTTCTCAAATATTCAGTAGTATACCATGCAGTTTCAGACTGGGAGGGGGATTTCAAGATAAAATAGGAGTTCCAACCTTTACTTTTTTTTTTTCGCAACGATAACATTTGTATAACCTAATCTGCTGTATTCTTAGAATATATAGTATTTTTGCGTATTAGTATGAAACATTCTTGAATATTGGTGTATCAAAGTAACGACTTAAAAGGCATGAATGACAACGTGGACTAGTTTATCATTGGTGGATTGAACTCATCAGTTTGATTGAAAAACTTTAATGTAACAGCAGTAGAATCTTGTGATTTTGATTAAATTGCTTTTCTCCCGGCCATTGGGGTGGCATCAAAAAGCTATTGGATTACCTTTTAATTCATTATTATAATTTTTTTTTAAAGAGCATTGGATTATCAGCATTTGGTTTTCTTGTGGCCAAATATCTCAGTTTAAAGGAGTTTCAGAGAAGGGTACTTGGCATCTTGAAAGTGATTTAATACTCTTAAAAATCCTGTCATCCATAACCATAACCCTCCAATTTAATCTTTGCCTTTCACTATTTTGTATTCTTAAAAATTAGTATATTCTTTTTATCACCATACAATCTAAAAAAATTACATTCTAACCAACACCTTTAATTATCAAATCTACAGAATTTATTACATATTAAAGGAATACTATAAACAAAAAGGTAAGTACTGCTTTCACCACTATGCCCAAAACTGTACCCCAAACATCATTCTACACAATCTATTCCCCAATATAACAAGTGTGAAAAGGGCAATATTTGACTCCTAGATAACTCTTCGTGAGGTTAACCATCAATTCACTTTATTCCAAGTCCAAAATTCATGGACAATAGAATAAAAATCCATCGTTTTAAACCACCCAGTGGTAGATACCAGGAGGATGGGGGATTGTTGCTTTGCTGCCATGGGAAATTTATTGGGACTGAATGCTCCCAGCCCATTTTGACAAGAAACGAAAGCGCAAGATGGAAGGCCCAATTCCTTTTACCGGTTCAGAATGTCCAAATAAGCTAATACAAGGAGGCTAATGGAAGTATTGTTGGGCCCAAACCAAAACTACTACCAGGACTGCGGATTAAATGAGGCCCAGATAAAATGAAGCCCAAACTTGCCGAACAAGCTTCTTCTCATGAAGATCAAAAAGGGAGGGAAAATTCAGTTGAAACGTGTAATTTGGGGGAAGAAGGAGGACAAATTTCTTCCCTCCAATTTCTTTCTCGTTTGTAGTCCATCTTCGTTCTTTCAATTCTTCCTGTTTTTCCAAAATTTCACAGAAGCTGCTGATAATCAATCATTTTTTTTTTGGTTCTCTAATTTTTTCCCTTGATTTAATCCACTTAGTTATTTATTATATTTTTTCCATGAATTGCCATGAAATTAATAGTATGATCGTACGCTCAGATTCCTACCATCAAACCCTCAGACGCCATTCATTCAGTCTTTCCTCAAACCCTCCGAAAAAACCCAGAATCGGAACTGTCTGCTCGGCTTCAATTTTCATAAAACCCCTTGGACTGCCATTATTCTCAAAAACTACCCAATCGCCCAGCAAATCATTCCATTTAGAGCCTAATAAACCCTATACAATTGGGCGTGATTATTTTTGCTGCGATTTTCTGTTTATTGACAGGAAAATCAGTAAAAGCCACTGTCAGATTTTATTCAATTCTTCGGATAAGAAGGTATTTTTAGCTGATGGTGTATTCTTTGGTATTGATCAGATTGAATGTTCTTCTCGGGTCAGGGCTTCACTGAATGGGGTTTTCGCCAATGGAATTAGGATACGAAAAGGGGAAGTTGTGGAATTGCATGGTGGCGATGAGATTTTACTTTCTTGTGGCAATGGAAGTGATTGTAATGTAGTTAATAGAATTGGATTTTTTGTAGAAAGAATTGTTTTATCAGAGGAAGTTGTTGATAGGAATGTGCCTAATTTGATGGCAAGTGGCATGTCAATTGATTATGGTCCTGTCAGACTAGCAAGTAATAAATTGGACGTGAAGGCAGGCTTTTTGTTAAGCATGTGTAGAGATATTTTGTGTAGTAATGATCCGATTTCATTTATGAAGAAGCATGCTAATCTTGATGGTAAAATTCGTAGTTCATATTCTAGGAGAAGTGGGAAGAAGTTCATCAGTTTTTTAAAAAGTAGTGGTGTAAAATCAAGTAGCGAAGATCGAGTACATAGGCTAGAGGTCGCACTTTCTGAATCCCCTGCTAATTGTAGAGATGCGGTAGTTAATTGTTATAAGGGGACTATAATTTCTTCTGAGAGAAACACTGGTTCTCAAAGCTTTAGTTTTAATGAGAATGCTGAAGAAAAAGTGGATAATTATCGTTTACAACAAAATAATGGTGTGAATGTAAGTGGCAAACCCAAGGCACTGTCTTTGGACTGTCCGAGGGTGGCGGATATGGCTTTATGTGATAGGAGTAATGTAAGCCAGGATAAGATTGAGGGTGGTTATGTATCGCCACCAGGAAGGAAGTTTTATTTGAACCGGCTTCAGTTCATGGGCCATTGCTCATCAGAAGCTCAAGATGTTGTTTCACTGCCAGAGCTCTTTTATCCTGTTGAATCTCTACAGCGGGTATTTATTGCAACATTTACTAGCGACATACCATGGTAAGTCCACTTCATGTGATTGCTCTTCTTTGTTGTTTGCCTAATTTGATATACTAGGCATCTAGTTCAGAAAGCAATATAAAGCAACACACTATCTCCATGTTTTGCATGTATTGGCTGTGAAATATGTACCCATTTCAACACTTATAAAAAAGTCTTAAATGATATTTATGTTCATGGGTATACTAATTTACTAAAATGTTTATTTTTTTGTAGGTTTCTGTCCTATTGCAGGATTCCTGCCCATCTCCCAATAACAATTGCTTGCCACAATGCTGAAAGGTGTTGGAGTTCAAACCCTGAAAGAAGAACCTCATATCCTTTTACAGATTTTCCGCGTTTAGTTGTGGTGTAAGTTGCATGATGTGGACTCACTTTTATCAGAGAGAACTACGACTTGATAGAGAAGTATGAGGTCATCTACCTGTTATGTAATGTAGTCTGTTGTAATAATAGGTATCCTCCTTTTCCTGAGGTTATAGCTTTTGGTAAAGACCGTAGGAAGTCAGGCATTGCTTGTCATCATCCAAAATTGTTTGTGCTGCAAAGAGAAGACACCCTTCGGGTTGTGGTTACTTCCGCAAATTTGGTGGCAAGACAGGTGGATCTCTTATTCTTCATGTAATTCTGTTGGTCTTATCATTTACACAATCTGAAAAATATGATGTTTTTCTATTTTTGACTTTCGCTTATGTACATCATTGCGGATTTCTGTTATATCCATTTATCTGATTTGCTTTGCTTAATTGATATTTTTTTATGCATAATTGATAATATTCATGAGCAGAAAAGGTTAATTCATATTACAAAATATCTCTTATAAGCAATTGTATTGCTTAATAAGACATGGTGGCTGTATGATCTGTTTCTGGCTACGAAAGCACACAGGGATTTTGGAGAGGTGTCAACTCATGTCCAACCGAAATACAAGCTAGGTTAAACCTTCCAGACTAAGTCAAATTGGCAATGGACCTAGATGCAACTTTTATATTTTTTATCTTATTTGATTAAAGTTAGGTGGGCTGCCCTACTTTCAGCCCGAAGTGGAGGACTAGTAATTTGACAGTCTTTGCAGTTAGAACAAAAAAATTAACATTAATTGGTTATGAGTGAATCCAGAAAGAGTGCTTCTTGAAGCTTTCAGAACCAAATTTTTTAACAATTTTTGTCGATTTGATGCAATCTGCTATTGCTTTATTCTGAAGGGGGAAAAATCAGATTGCTGTGGGATTTCCTGAAAATCCTAATGGTGTTGTCTAATTTTTTTGCTAGGACGGAGAGTATGTTGTTGTGCATCGGTGCTTGTTTAGATGTAAGCATGTTGCTATTATTTGAACAGTTCTGACTCCTTTTGCTTTTTTTTTTTTTACTGCAGTGGAATAATGTGACCAATACAGTCTGGTGGCAAGATTTTCCTCGTTCTTGTACGCCTGACTATGGTTCACTATTCAATCAATCATCTTTAGGGGGAAATAATCAAGATTCAAAGTCCGATTTTGGTGCTCAGCTGGCTGGATTTATGGCTTCTTTAGTAGCTGATGTACCAAGTCAGGCCCATTGGATTCTGGAACTGGCCAAATACAGTTTTAAAGGTGCTCTTGTACATCTGGTTGCTTCTGTACCAGGAATCCACACGCCTAAAAGTCCTTACATGTTGCACTCAAGACATTTTCTGTCTGTAAGTAATTTGTTATTAGCACTCAAGACATTTTCATACTTTTTAGAAAGTTCTTTTTCGGGTGCATCCTTCAAGACCTTGTCTTCTACAACCGTTCTAATTTATCTTTACAGTCTATGGGCTTTTGAGCTTGTAAAGCAGATTGATCTGCTTTAGTCATGTATGTGTCCTTGGTGTTTGTTCAGTTTTCATTTTTTACTAGGATAATAATCTGGCCAAGCAGTTGTCTGTATGACTTTTCCCTTCTTTACCTGAGAGAATATGAAAACGGCTTATTTCCTTCTTTTACTGTTGTTGTTGCTTGGTATTATTTTTTAAGGAAATTTTCATTTCTTGTTGGGGTTCCAAGTTAAGTGGACAGTTGAATCTGCATGTTGACAGCTTCTTCTGGTCATTGTTCGTGTTGACCATGTTTTCAATACTCTACATTTCATTCACGTTATTGCCATTGTATGAATCTGATATTCTGCTCAAGCACATTGTTTCATATTTTAGGGTAACAAGAACATGCAGAAGTCCTCTGGCAGAAATTTGCTCGGTTCGGTTGAAACATCTGTGGTTGGTATGAGCCACCTTTTCTGCACATCAGTTGATTCAAATGGTGTGAAGCTAAAGAAACTGGCTGCCTTTCTTCGAAAGTGCTCTGAGAATGCATATGGAATGTCAGAGATTATTTTAAGGCGAGAGACTAATATTCTGGCTGATGTAAATGCAGTGAGTGTTCTAATTCCCAATCCAGAAGAGTTTTCTTTGGGAGGTAAAATCAGCTTGCTGACTCAGGTTTTGCATGCTTCTTTGTAATTAAATAATTTTGTCAAGCCATACTATTATATAGGCAGGCCATTATAAGTTCATGTGATGAAGGCTGAGCTGGACCTTAAAATGTCACGTGGCTGCTCTGTAAATTGTACAAAACATATAAACTCCAGTACAACTTAATCTCCAACATGCAGTGCTTTTGTCCTGTAACTTTGTTTTGGATCTCTGCAAGCTGTGTCAAACTATAGATTTCGGTGTTTCCGTCCAGTGAGAAGCTAAGTAGTTTAAAGCTCTGTTTGTTTCTAAGATTAATTTTCTTTTCTTCTTTGGCTAGATTGTGTTCAAATAGGATTTCTACCAAGAGATGTTGCACAGTGGGTAGCTCCACTATCAGATGATGGCTTTTTTGCATTTTCAGCATATATTTACCCAAAGGAAGTCCTCAGAGCAGCCTTAGAAGGAAGCTACATCAAAGTACAGTTGATACTTTATGTCTCCCAAGTATGTTATAAATCCATGTCATGTAACCCCTTTCTATTTTGTATTAAGGAAACCACTATTGAAAGTGAATTTCATCTGTTTCAGGGCCCATGCTTTTCAGGAATTTCAAATTCCTTGAGATGTCAGCAAGTTTCTGCCATATGCTCACTAGTTTCATCAATTCATAGATGTGTAGGCCTTTGGCGTCTTCAAGAGGTAGTTCTACTGGGATTTAGTGAACTATTGTTTTGTTTGTGTAGCCTTAATTATCATACAGGATCTTGTTATTATTGTGATAGCATATCTACCTATGCATAAGTTTTTGTTGAGCAATTGAAAGAAACTCGCAGAAGTTGAAAGGATGTTTTACATTTTTGTCTGTAAACCAATGTACGAGGCTTGTCAACTGTGCAGACTCTCAGCCTGAAACTGTTCATACTTTCTGTTGATTGCATGTTTAACTCCAGTAATTCAATATTCTGAAATGTCTCAAAATTGGACAGCTAGTGTTGTTTCTGGACTTTCTAAAGGGGGACTGATCCTCTTCTGGATTACCTTGCATCTTTTTTCTCTTCTTTTATTGTCACTCCAGTGTGTGTACCATGTATATATCACTATACTAATAGGTTATTTTCTGTGTTTTTCCTACTGTTCTCTTTTTAAGTGTATAGAAATCATTGAAGTTTTGGCCCTAAAAGTTGACTCATTGATGTGGCCTGGGTTGGTTGGATTTAAATAGAGGATCTATGCTGTTTTAAAATTTAAGGATGCTACAGGAAAGTAGTTGGTATATATCTGCTATTGATCATAGAACTGGCCTTTCTGTGGCATAGGACTACATCACGTCCCAGTCCAGAAGCTGAGCTTTTCCACTTTTGCATCTTTGTTTGCAGGTTTTGGCTCCCTACAAATGGCCTGAACACTTAGAGACTGACTTTCTCTTTGGTGAGTATTCCATGCCAAATGCTGAACCATGATATCTGAAACACAGTCTCTATCTTGCAATGTGATGTCAATTTGTCCTTTGTAAGGCTCATCCTCCATTGGGTCTGTGAATGCACAATTTGTGGCTGCATTTTCAGCAGCATCTGGAAAACGTGCAGCACAATTATCTGAATCTGAGGAGTCTGATCCACATGTAAGAACCTATTCTTTTTAGGATTGCAACCAATGAAATTCTTAGTACTTTCATTTGGACTTTGAAGCTGATAACTGGTCCTCTCAGTGGGGCTGCTGGAGTGCAAGTCAAGAGCTAAGAAATCCATCTATCAAAGTCATTTTCCCTACCATTGAAAGGGTGAAAACTGCAAGTTGTGGAATTTTGGCATCTAAATACATCCTGTGCTTCTCACAGGTACATCAACTTGTCTTTCACTTACGAATCATTATTATAGGCATTTTCATTTCAATTTCAGTTGAACAAGTATATTATATATGTCAAAATGGCTCTACTACAATTTAATATTGGGACTTGATTTATCATGAGAGGCTCCACAACTTTTCTTATTTTGCTGCAAGGGACATTAACAACTACCATGTTAAATTTGGATATTACATAAGAAAGTAAACAATCTTAATTGAAAGACAAAGAATTATGATTTTGATTGGATTTGTGCGTAGCAGTACTGATTAATCTGGTTGAAAAGATTTGTTCTTTAATCAACAATCTCATTTTATTTGTGTCGACAGAAAACGTGGCAGAGGTTGAAAAATGTTGGCATACTTCATGATGCTATTCCTTATCCCAATGAGAGAAGTGGGTTCCCTATGCATGTGAAGGTAAAATATCCCATCCGAGTAATATAGGCTCGAAGTTAATTCTTCTAGAGGTTGATTATTATCTCATAAACTTCACTGGAAGATTTGCGGATTAGTTCCATCTCTGCACTTATGATTGAGTAATGACTTCTCTGTTTCGGAGTAGTTGTTTAGTTTCCTGCACAGAATCATCAGTAAGAACATATAACCCTGTTGACTTTCATTATTTTGCTGTTTTTAAAAATATTATGTGCATGTCCTTCACTCTATTTTTCTTTCTGGCTCTCGCAATTAAGCCTCCACCTGACTCCTAAACTGTTTAGTTTTGTTGGTTTATTTCCTACTTGGGACAATTACCTTAACTCTTCTCAACTTTTGGCCTTGCATGGCATAGTGTTGATAAATGATGTGATAGAATTGACTACAGTTTCAAGGTTTAAAGCTTCTTGTGATGTTTTGAGAATTTTGCTCTTTATGGTGTTGTCCTAAAGGATCCTCCAATTTCATTCTCAGGCATATTTGTGTTTGTGCTGAAAAAAGTAAAAAGAAAAGTGATTTTGTTGAAAAGCAGGTAGCGCGAAGAAGGTTCCAATCTAAGACAGATGCTTCTTCCTTTGGATGGGTTTATTGTGGATCACACAACTTTAGTGCTGCTGCTTGGGGCCGTCCGCTTCCAAATACCGTTGACAGAAAGGTGAACGTGAATGAGAGAAATAGTTCAGTATTAGGTTCAAGGATTCATATCTGTAATTATGAGCTCGGAATCATTTTCACCGTTCCCCCATCAGATAAAAAGGACAATGGGGATGAAAAGCACGGAAACTTGGATGACATTGTGTTGCCCTTTGCTACACCTGCCCCAAAGTATAAGCCCAGAGATGAGCCAGCAACAGCCCAAGCGATGAGGGAGGTGCTTACTGAAATGGAGAGAGAGATGGATGCAGCTATAGCAATCAGTGGGGAGTGTCCAGATGAGGAAGATGAGGTATTGGAGGCTGCTGATTTTGTCACGGTGGAGAAGGAAGATGAAAAGGCTTATGCTGAGAGGCTTTGGAGCCAAGTTGATTCGTCCGAGAGCTGTTGAAAGTCATTGAGGAATCAAGCCGACAAAGAGACTACTTGACCTTGGTGAAGGTAGCGCTGGGTCAGAAGTAGATGGAGGAGATTCAAGATGATCCTGAATCCCCTTTTGTTACATTAAAATATCATTGGAATTGCATAAAGGGGGGTATGACTTGATACGTGTTGTAATACTCTGCAGGTTTGATATAGAATATATAGATAGTTTATTTAGACAAGAAATTGCCGATACATAAAGCAGGATTCTGTAAGGTGTAGTGTAGGATTGAATTTCTGTGTGTGTTGTTCACACTCTTTGAAACCATTGCAACGGCAATGCAAGAAGTGAAGAGTAATGATGTACCGAATTCATGATTGTACAAGAAGGATGAGAATAAAAAGATGCAGTTGGAGTAGGTCCCGTCCCATGTCCTCCATTTATTATAATTGATCCCTGTTTAATAGAGTTTTAAACTGATTGTGAATATTGTCGGCTGCCATACCCACAGGGTCTTGGACCTGATGTCCAAAGGCACGGAGACGTACTGTAGTTGTTTCTTGTGATGTATGCAAGGGAAACGTGTTGTAATCGAGATTGCATATGAAATGGAACATTGATTCCAGACAGATTCCTCTTTCTGCTCCTAAAAGTGATTTCCAAATCAAAATTCAAAACCGCAGCATCGGGGAACATGTCACCTTCAATCCCATTGACCAAATGGGTTCTGCAACTGAAGTCCAAATTCAATGTGGCCCAGGCCGCAACTGTTCTGAGAGACGAAATGCCCCCATTGAATTTATTTTATTCACGTGTCCCTTATTTTCCACTCCACGCAACAAAATGTGTTGCAATGATACAACTGACTCCGGTTTAATATCTTGTATTAGGAATCTTGTATTAAGACCCGAGGTGTATTTGTTTTGTAACGTTATCGTGGTGATGCTGCTCGATTACTTGTCCTCATAGTTATGCGAGTCAGAGTCTGTACGGAATCATTCAATTCTGACAAAATTGAAGCAACTCTCTAAATTCTGAAAATTACACGTATTTTTCCATATTTGCAAAGTAGATAAGTTCTACGACACGCTACAAGAATTCAAGTGTCCCAATCCAATTCTTTTCGGAGGGGTGGATTGAGTGATTCGAAAAGAGGGAAAGGAAGGAGTACAAGTAAAACGAATCGGCAAGTAAATAAAACAAAAAAAAAAAAGGAAAGAGAAAACAAAAACTTCCTTTCAACCAAGGCATTCTTTCCGTGAGAGTCTTCAATTGACAATTACCTTTGCGTGCTTTGATCCGATTGGTGATATGGTCTTGCAAGTTAGACCCAAGACCTTTCCCAATTCCCCACTTCCCCCCAACCCTAATTCTCAATCAAAGCGTGTGTTTCAGCTGCATCCTCGTGTACATTTTCCGCCGACGAAAGCCACCTTAATTTTGTTTTTCCTTTCAGATTCAGAGGCAGTGGGCACAGACTCTTCTGACCAATTTCACAGAATTCCTCAGCACTGTCGTCATTTTAATTTTCTCTTTTCCAATTCATCATAAATCACTTCCAAAATGATTTTTTAAGTTTTAATTTATACACAAATAACTCTGAAATTCTAGCCTTATTCACATTTTTACTTTCCTAGAGATCAAAGCGTATATATCTCCCACTATAATTAAAAATGACGAATAATTTTGGACGTAGTAAGATTTATATTTTCTACATTTAAACAAAAGTTTCGCACTAGCAGTTGCGTGCTATCGTACAATATGCAACTTCATTCATTCAAATTTTAAATTTTTATTTATTTAAATTTTTCGTCCACTAATAATTCAGAATGATCGATTTGTAACGTAATTAAAATTCAATCGATGATACTGTTTGATTTTTGAAATATAAAAGTACATAATGTAAGTATTATAATCCTAGTCTTAAAAAAGGAAATTTGTATTTTCATAACATATTATTATTGTTCCAAGTTTCCAACGACAACAATCTAATCTTAAAAAAGGAAGAAAAAAAAAGTGAACAAAATAACCAAAAAAAAAAAGAAGAGAAAATCTCGTGTGTAAACGGACACGAGTGTAGAGCCAAATTGCCAAAGGACCCCGTCCCGAAATATATACCTGGCTTTTGACGCCAACTACCCAATGAATCGCAATTACTCCCTATTCTACTACTATTAGACTATTGCTTGCTTTCTCAATTCTCCTTCTCCATGTGCTAGCTTTCCCAGCAAAAAGTCCCCATGTACTTGAAATACCTCTGCAAAATCTAAACTTTAACCATTTTGTCTCCTCACAATCCATTCAGTTTTCAAGATGGAATTATCGTGTTCATCATCTCCGCTTTCAGTTCATTCCATTCCTCAAGGTCACCGCCGTCTTTCTCCCCACAACCGCCACCACCACCGCTGCCGGAATGTTATTTCTCTTTTCCCCAGCTACCCTCCTTCTACAATCACCAGCACCAGCACCAGCACCAGCTGTTCTTCCTCTTCTTCTTCTTCTTCCTATTTTGGGATTTCGATTTCTAACAAAACCAGGATTTCTCTTTCGTCTGGAAAAGCTAAGTCAAACCGATCGTTGTATATTGTAGCTGGGGTGTTTGAGAAATTTACTGAGAGAGCAATTAAAGCGGTTATGTTTTCCCAAAGGGAGGCGAAAGCTTTGGACGTAGAAATGGTGTATACCCAGCATCTTTTGCTAGGACTTATCGCAGAAGATCGTGCTTCCGGTGGGTTTTTAGGCTCTGGAATCACAATCGAGATGGCTCGCCAAGCCGTTAAGAGCATTTGGCATACCGATACTGATGCTAAGGAGGAGAATGGTAAGGGTAATGGGAGTGGTCTTGGTCCTGAGGGGGCAGAGGTCTCGGCCACTGATGTGCCGTTTTCGCCGAGCACTAAGCGGGTTTTTGAGGCTGCCGTGGAGTATTCGAGGACTATGGGGTATAATTATATTGCGCCGGAACATATTGCCGTTGGGTTGTTCACTGTTGATGATGGAAGTGCTGGCCGTGTACTTAAGAGGTAGTAAATTTTGAATTAGCATATTTTTATCTATGAATGCTTTTACTCGCTCAGAATTGCAATTTTTTTAGTGCTTTATATTGGTCTTATATGGACTGCTGAAACTATTTTTGCAACTTGTGATCAAAGACAAAACTAGGAAGGGGTGGCAAAACAAGTCAACTGGGAGGTAAAAAGATAAAGATCATTGTAATGATGATTTCCATGAATCGCTTCAATGCATTTCGTATGTTTGGATTAATGATTATGAGAACAATTTGAATCATGAGTTCTTTGAACTTTTTTAGCCAAGTATTTTCTGTGATCAAATTGTAAAGTAATTTTGTTGTGCTTTCGTGCAGTTTCCTGAACAACTTATAGGAGCTGGGAATTTAAAAAAAAAATTACAAAAATACAGAGACACAAACAATAAAATTTCAAGTAGAAGCTTCTTTTTTCTAAATTGTTTGGGCTGTTTCTCTATTTTGCCAAATTTTCATTTCTTGAGCAGTGGAACATGTTGTGTCAAGTTATTTGTCGATTATCACTGGCGCTACTGGGTGAAATATTTGTTAAGAATGTTTTCAGTAGCATTTTAGCATTTTTGGCTAATAGTATGTTTAAGTTGGTTTACATGCCATCTGTTACTTCCTACAATGGTCCAAATGTTTCTGGTCGAATGTGTCAGGATATAAAGCAATATACTTTTCACAAATTTGAAACTTTCTCTATGTGAGGCAAGACTAAATTGATTTCAGACTAGGGGCAAATGCAAATCACTTGGCAGCAGTTGCCATCACCAGATTAGAAGGAGAGCTAGCCACGGATGGCAGAGATCTTCCTAGACGGCCTCATGAAAAAGCTCCTGCTGCCAAAGCCAGCATCGCAAGATCCTCTCAAAGAACTGGAGATAAGAGTAATCATTCTCTTATTCTTGTTCTTGGTTTCTTAATGACTGGAACAGGAATATCTGATTTAAGGTTTACCCTTTTCAATAGAAAAAAATGCACTGGACCAATTCTGTGTGGACCTTACAGCACAGGCGAGTGAAGGTCGCATTGATCCTGTGATTGGCCGAGATACTGAAGTACAGAGAATCATTCAGATACTCTGCAGAAGAACAAAAAATAATCCTATTCTTCTTGGCGAAGCCGGGGTTGGTAAAACAGCAATTGCTGAAGGGTTGGCAATCAAGATTGCGGAGGGAAATGTGCCTTTCAGTCTCTTGGTGAGCCCGTAGGGCCATCATTGAAATTCGTCAAATTCTTTTATCTTAATTAAACTATGATTCGTATATTCTGCTCTGTTTCTTAAGATAGTTGTGCTCTTCATTTTGCACAGACAAAGCGCATAATGTCCTTAGATATAGGTCTATTAATCGCAGGCGCAAAGGAGAGAGGTGAACTGGAAGGACGCGTGACTACATTACTTAAGGACATCAAAAAGTCAGGTGTGCCCATTTCTTTTTGGTGCATTTGAAGTAAGTCGTCTACTGTGGCTTAACTTGTTGTGACAGCATTGCAGGCAATGTCATTGTTTTTATTGATGAGGTCCACACACTTATTGGTTCTGGGACAGTAGGACGAGGCAATAAGGGATCTGGTCTTGATATTGCCAATTTATTGAAGCCATCACTTGGACGGGGTGAGTTACAGGTAATACTTCTTCCTTGGTAGATGCTTTAGTGTGCATTATGTTACCGGATACTCATTGATACCTGGACAAGAAATCATGTTACACTGGTATGGTCATGGATATTGTAAGCTCATGTTTCTAATCTTAGCTTGGAATTAGTAGCCGAAAAAATGAAGTCAATTGCTGCCTGTGAACACGAGTTTTTGATCATGGCCTGTGGCTTAAGAAGCAAGGGCAAGTGAGAAGCAGAGCCTAGTTTGATATTCTGGAAAATAAGCTAAGAAAGTATAGTGCTACAGTTTTAATCGTCAGATCATCTGGGTTGCTAAGCATGTGGGAAGAAAATGGATTCGTCTGTATTAGGTTCATAAAACAAATGATGACAAGAGTAGGCATGAATATAAGGCTTTGAAAGTATCTCTTAGCATTGTCACCACTCATGCACAATGAAGTAGTTGGCTTAAATTGTGGAATTAATTGATGCTTGAGCTACACTGACATATCGACCTGTTACAGTGTATTGCTTCTACAACCATGGATGAATACAGATTACATTTTGAAAAGGATAAAGCATTAGCCCGAAGATTCCAGCCTGTCTTAATTGTTGAACCTAGCCAGGTTTTGACTTCATTACTATCTTTTTAATACTTATGGTATTGACAATGCTACAAAGTATCTTTTGATGCCTTCCTGCTGATAAGATGTTCCATGCCTTTCTGTAGGAGGATGCAGTCCACATACTGTTGGGATTGCGTGAAAAGTATGAGTCTCATCACAAATGTAGATACACATCGGAAGCCATAGATGCTGCTGTGCATCTGTCAGCTAGATATATACCTGACAGATATCTTCCGGATAAAGCTATTGATCTCATTGATGAGGCAGGAAGTAGAGCACGTATGGAAGCCCATAAGAGGAGAAAGGAAGAGCAAACTTCAATACTTTCAAAATCACCAAGTGATTATTGGCAAGAAATTAGAGCTGTTCAAAACATGCATGAATTGGTAATGGCATTATTCTATGTTGACTCAACAGACTTTCTATGGAATTTGAGTGACTCCCTTAGTCTAATGGCATTGATCTTATCTCTCTACTTGCAGGTCCTGGCAAGTTCATTCAAGGAAAAGGATGATACATCCAAGAGGGAAGAAGATAGCAGATTCACTTTGGGACCTCCTCTGCCTTCCATTCCTACAGATAATGAGTATGATTTTGCCCTTTATTCAATTGTAACTAGATAAATAGACTTCCGTGCCTTTAGATTGAATGCAGTGTACTTTTTTTTAAACAATTCTCTTTTGCTGCAGTGCTTCAGTGGTTGGACCTGAAGAAATTGCAGTAGTTGCTTCTCTATGGTCGGGGATTCCAGTTCAGAAGCTTACTGCAGATGAAAGGGTGCTTCTCTTGAGTCTTGATGAACAGCTTAAGAAAAGGGTTGTTGGTCAAGATGAGGCTGTAGTTGCCATATCTCGTGCTGTTAAGAGATCCCGCGTTGGCCTAAAGGACCCAAATAGGCCAATTGCTGCAATGCTTTTCTGTGGCCCCACTGGCGTCGGCAAAACTGAACTAGCAAAAGCTTTAGCAGCGTGCTATTTTGGTTCAGTAAGAACTTGAGCCTCTATCGTAACTATGTTATAGTCAAATACTTTATGCTAAAAAAGAACAATAAAAATATTAATGTCCCTATGAATATCACGTTTACGAAGTGAAAGGCCCTTATTGCATCCAACATTCTAGGAATCTTCTGGAAGTTGAGTAGTTTGGGACCATCCTGTTTTGTTTCACTATATTTGCTACAAATTTTGCTTATGATTCTTTCCTTTCTTGTTATCATGTCTGTGTCTTACAGAGTTTTTACATACTGCATTTCGTTTTTTCCCAAATATGGTAATAATTAGTTATTTTTGATGACCATGGTTGCAGGAGTCAGCCATGCTCAGATTAGACATGAGTGAATATATGGAGAGGCATGCAGTGAGCAAGTTGATTGGATCACCCCCTGGTTATGTAGGCTACGGTGAGGGAGGAACTCTTACGGAAGCTATCAGGAGAAAGCCTTTCACAGTCGTGCTGCTTGATGAAATAGAAAAAGCACATCCAGATGTTTTCAATATTCTTCTTCAGATGTTTGAAGATGGTCATCTTACTGATTCTCAGGTTTGAATTCTCAAAATGGTGGATACCAAATTCAAGCTATTCCTTTCAAATTTTTGAAGTTATGGTTAATTATCTCATATTGTGGCTTCTTACATCTCTATTCCATTGAATTTTGTTTATAGGGTAGAAGAGTATCATTCAAGAATTCACTTATTGTGATGACATCTAATGTGGGTTCCACTGCCATCGTGAAAGGAAGACAAAACTCCATTGGTTTCTTCATTAGTGATGATGTCTCTGCATCATATGCTGGAATGAAAGCATTGGTAATGGAAGAGTTGAAGGCTTATTTTCGTCCAGAATTACTTAACCGGATAGATGAAGTAGTGGTGTTTCGCCCTCTGGAGAAGCCACAGGTTCGTCTTTAATGATTATTCAGTAATTATTATTCTTCAGAAGATTTCTTCTGCCTCTTATGAAATCTATAACAGCACCCCTGACTATTCAGCTTGTCCATTTTAACAGTGTGGGATAAGTCGCTGGTGGCAATTCTTTAGCATTATCGATTTCAGTAACCATTTTTTCTTTCTTTTTATTCTTCAGATGCTTGAGATATTAAATCTGATGCTTGGTGAAGTGAAAGAAAGGCTTACCTCCTTAGGAATTAGTCTGGAGGTATCAGAAGCAGTGATGGACCTCATTTGCCAGCAAGGGTTTGATAGAAGTTATGGCGCTCGGCCTCTTAGGAGGACGGTCACTCAAATAATTGAGGATCCCTTGAGTGAATCTGTGCTTTCTGGAGATTACAAGCCTGGGGATGTTGCCATAATTTACTTGGATGATTCGGGTAACCCTGTTGTCACCAACAAATCAAGACGGAGTATCCATTTGTCTGATACATCCTCAGTGTTGTAAATGAGTCGTCGAGGAGAACGTCCACACAAATATAGTATACACTTTTTAACTGAGAACGCACCTAAAAAGTGTACATAATCTATTCATTCTTGTACAGACTGAATTACACAGCCCAGAATTATTCGTTGGACAAGCACCGAAGGTCATGAATTCACATATACATTTTTCCAAAATGGTTTATGCTATATATGATCTGCTTTTTTACTTTTGAAGGAGGAATTACTGCCATCAACTTTGTACATACTATTGGTATATATTACTTACTATTGGCATTGTCAACTGCCCGGATAGCCAGTGATATTATACTTTGGTGTTGCAACCGGTTAGCAATTTGCAAATGCCGTAGGGATCAGAGAGTTGGGGAGAAATACTATACTTCTTGTAACACCACTTGTGGTGACAGCATTTCAGGCAATGTCATCATTTATTCGATGAGGTCCACAGATTTGTTGGTTCTGGGATGGTAGGACGAGGAAATATTAGATAAGGGATGTTATTCAATAGATCTTGCACCGTAATTCCTGTTCACTCGATTCCAATCATGCATGCTTCTTCAGCAGGTGAGATTTAGAACAAGATACATTCACTTTCTTACTTGTACGAATTGCTTGTTTTGTTGCAACATATCAACGTCCTGATTAAGGAGCAAAAGTTTCAAGAGGTTAATTTTGCCAAAATCATTATTCTTTTCAAGTAGTCTGTTCAGACATTTTTTTGACAATTATTAATGCCACATTCGAGGGTATCATTGCAAAAACATTCTCAGACATCCGGCATCTAATCAGCAAGATGCATTTTATACTGCATACACATTCTTCAGCAAAACTTAATCACAAAGTTTGCAAGCATATACGGCTATAATTCTACCTTCATTGCCTTTTGGTGAATCCAAAATTGTCAAAAGGTAATTCTGAAAGATACAACTTAACCTAACGATGACTAATATGCTTCCAGTTCAATGGTTACGAAAACGTGGTTAGGAGTACATAAGTGTATCTCTAATTGGACATAACTAGTATCTGACCGACCAACCAAAAAAAAAAAAAAAAAAGAGCTGCAGGCCATAATCCTCAAATTGTCAACCGCTTTTCAGTACTCCAGAAAACTTGCAAATGAAGCAAAGCCCACTCTTTACTCCTGAAAGTTGACAATTTATACAGTTGAAAAGTATTAGACCTAAAACAAAGTTCATTTGATACTTGAAAAGAACTTGTAAAAATGTTTTGCACTCTGCAAATAATACAGTTTAACAAAACTGGGCTACAGGACATAAAGAAATCAAACTAGAATGAGACATTAGCTATTCCCTACACTTTTAATCCCACCCCCCCCCGGGGGGGGGGGGTTTGTGTGAAGAAGGGAAACTGCTTTACACATTTTGAAGCCATCAACTAGGGGATGTGAGTATGAATCGTCATTGCATGCTTGAGATAAGCACACAAGTAAATATAATTGCTCAAGTAATAGCTGCAGTCATCAATAAAACTGCACAAAACCGAATAAGGAGAAAAGGGAAAAAGAAGAAAGCAGAGTAGCCCGTCATAAATAAGTTCTAAGGTTTATGAAATGTCAATATCCTGATTTTCTAGCAGCAGTAAGTTGTGAATCTTGTGATTTAGGAACTAGGTCGGAAGAATACCAATGTTCAATAGCTATCTTGAAGAGGCCTAATACAAAAGTGAAGTGAGCCGAACAGATAATTGGTTAATCATTCATGTACTATACCATGCAGTGAAAATGTGTGCGGTTGATGCTGAAAGTGACAATTCAGGAATAGGTCAAGCACAGCTAGATTTTTGCTGAGCAAGCGGGTTGTAGCAGTTTTCATATGTTATAACAAAATTTATGATCATTTCAGCTATTCCAAAGGGGTTTTTAATCAATTCAGATTAATGACCAGATTTTCTCAAGCAAATTCTATTTACTACGGTCACAACATTTATGTAACTGGCCAAAACAAGAAGTTCACAGCAAGAGTAATGACAAAGTTACGTGGCAAGACCTGCTCCATTTCTTCAGGACCATCATTCTTATTTTCAGATTCAGCCTTTCCAGGTTGATCATTGGTTTTTTCTTCACTATCAGTAACCATTTTGTCCTCTCTGGCATTTTCACTTTTACCTGCATCATCAATCTCTCCAATGTTTAAATCAGCAGGAAGTTGGCCAGTTTTCAGTGCCTGCACAAAAGTTAACACCATTGGGTGCATCAGCTGGAATTTGGAAAAGTAAAGGTTGAAGAACTAGAATTAAAGATGGAAATGAGTAACAGATTTGCCAGACTGAAAATCTGCACCATTCCTTCTTTCCCTTTGACAGAGAGTACTTTCCATCCAGAGAGTACTTTCCATCTCAATAGTCAAAATTCCTTCACTACAAAATGCATATAACCTCCTTTATGCCTTTTTTTTCAAGATACTTAGTCTCAAAGATTTCAAATTCACATGTTTGTAAAACAAAGGGAAGTATAGGTGATTTTGATTACAATTTATGTGTATTCTATGCAGTGAAAGGACCACCAAGATCAGAGCAGAATCAAATGTTGTTTATAATTCTTCATATGGACTTGTAAAGAACTTCACCTGTTCAAGCCTTGCCACCTCTTCCAGAGTTTGGGAATTCACAATTGCAGCCTGCAGATGTACACCAGAATGTTAATAAACTAAAGCAAAACACATCCAAAAGACAGGTAGGGCAGTAGAACAAAGTCAAGCAAGAAGAATAAATTTCAGAACAGCAGTCACAAGAAGAATCTTAGGTTTTGGGAGTACAAATTGAAACTGCTTTTTATGTACTAAAATGCTCCATAATCATGAACTTGAAACTAACAAAAAAAATTTTCCTTGGGATCTAGAATTGATAGAAAAGTTAAGCTTTTAAAATCAATAGTTCAGTTTCTGAAAAAAAAAAATAAAAATAAAATCTGACAAGAATACCTTAATAGCTAAAATTTGTTCTTGTGTAGGAGCAACTGCTTTAGGTGCTTGCTCCTCCTTTGGAACCTCTGGGGTGCTTGGAACCTCACCGGGTTCAAATGTCTTTGTAGATACCTTTTTAGCTTCTTCTTCAGCTTCTTTAGATGCAAATAGACTATTTGCTTCAAGTCGCTCCTGTTTCAACGAAAAAGAAAAAAGTCTATATAAATATTCCAAACCAATTAAGCTCAAAAGTAGTGAGAGGTCAAAATCCATATGCAAAAGTTATGCTATAATGTATGGTTGAAAAGAAACACTATATAACTTACTTTCTCAATCATTGATGTAATCAGCCAGCACCAAAATGCTCACATTCTCAATTTGTTTCCATATGATTGCTAATATTTAACACCCTTCCACTAGAGAATAATTATTTACTTCTGTTATTTATGAGTTGGAGCGACCAAATAAAAAACTCTCTCAACTTTGGCTTAAGTTTCTGTTTAATTTCCCAAAAAAAAATCCAATAATCCAGTCTCAAAACTAAACAAGCACACAGTATTAAAGCACTTGCAACCCGAACTTTAGCAAATAAAAGTCAACATATCAGTTGCAGCAATAATTACGCTGACCTTTTGTTTCACTTTCTTGAAATCCAACACACGCAGAGACTTAAGTTTGTGGATGACATACAACCGATAATTGGGTTTCTTTGTAATATTGTTATCCAGCAGGCTAAGGAATTGCAACTTGGGAAGCGATGCTAGTGGATCAATCTCAACCAAGTTAGTCAGTCTGTTGTTAGTCAGGACCAAAGAATGCAACTTTGGCAATAGCTCTGCAACGTTAAAATGAGACAAAGTAAAAACATTTTTCAGTTAATTAAAGAAGAAAAAGAAGGAACTTGTTTTGAAGCATGATATCCACTAACATTTAATTGTATTAAGGGTCTCACCTCCAAGGTTGGGATTAATTCGAGTAATCCTATTGTTGTTCAATAACAAAGTGCCAAGCCGGTTAAGAAACGGAAAGTTTTCGAACTTCACTATCTCATTATCGGACAAATCAATGGTGTCGAATTGATCCTGAACATACAAACCAGCATCTTGAATTCAAATAAATTCCCCAAAAACAAAAACCCACAAAATATTCTCGTTGAAATAAGGAGGGAAAGCTAACCTCAGTAGCACCCAAGTTCTCAATGACTGCGATCTTGTTTCCTTCACAGAAAAACAGATAGTAGCAATTAATTTAACAAAAGAGTTTTCAATCCAACGGATATACTTCATGAATTTTAGAAATTTCAGAGGTAATTGCATCAAAAGAAGGTCAATTAAGAACGTAAGTAAAACCTTGTGTAGTAAATTAAGAGAAAGGAAGGGAACCTCGAAGATCTAGCTCGCGCTCCCGAATAGCATTGAAAAAATGAGGGCTTTTCCACATCAGGTCTGCTGTTAATCTCACCATTCTTTCCGGGTTGGGTTGTTGGTGGTGGTTCTACTCTTCTTTTGATGATTCGTTCCCACTTCCTAGAGAGGACTGCCGGGGCAGGGGGGTTTTGCTGCTTCGCAAGAGTGACAGAAACAAAACCCTCAGCTTCCCACGTTCTTGAGCTTAAAACTGAAATTTAGACGCTGCAGGAGTGTAAAATTACATATATAACCTCCGGCTTTTCTTTTTGTTAATTTCTTTTTGTTTTTCTTGAAAACTTTTTTGCTTTCTGGTTGTAAACAGGATGAATACTTAATAATAAGAATTTTTCGTGTCTTTTTTTCTTTTCTCTTTCTGGTAATAACAAACTTTTAAATCACGTGACAGTCTTTAAATATGTCATTATTTGAAATAATTTTTGTGCTTATATCAACAACACATTTTTCAATAAATTCTATTTATTTCACGTAAATTAATCACAAAAAAAATTAAATAATACACTATCCAAAGAATTCGCAAAAAAGTGCTATAATAATTATTAAAAATAATATTTTAAACAATACACCATCCAAATCCAAATATATACGGTGAATGCAAACTATTTGCTATAGTCTATCATGATGCATAAAGTTGTTTTTCTTATGATAGAAACAGAAGCAGATGATTTTGAAGGCAACTGAAAAGTCATTATATAGGCATCGTCTTTGAATGAATCATTTACTCCTGTATAGTTTGATCATAAGCCGTTTCCACAAGAAGCATTAAACCTTGACCAAAGGATCATTAACACAAGAGGATCAAAGCCTTCAACTTCACCCTTTTCTTGCCTGCACAATTAACACCAGAGGGTGAAAGCCTTCCATTTAACTCCATAAGAAGGAATAGACGCAGATGATATTTAAATATTCAGCAATTTGCTGGAGAGTGGAGCTTTCGATATCAAATCAGTTAACCCTCATTTGTTCCTTCATTTTCACTATGTATGCTAACTAAAAAAGCCTAGACAAAAACTTATCAGGCTACGACGAGCGGACTAATTCCAAAAATTCAATACAAGTAGGATGAATGGTGAGCAGGCACAACAGGAGGAATTGCACCAGCCGCGCGCGAACCACCACTGTGATATGATTCGCTTTCAACAATAGAATCAGCAAACTGATAGAGATCAGAGGCAGAGCTCCTATGTGCTACCGTCGAATTAGAAGGCAACCCTGGAAAGTTGTCCAAGGATGGTGATGTCCCCTTATACAAGCCAGCAAGCCCATAAGATGGAGGTTGTGCAGCATAAGCAGGAGCTGCCAGCCGTTCACTCACGGCTGTATCACCCCGCAATCCATATGGGTGACCATCATAATGTATTATATGTCCTGCTGCATCTACTAGTGCTCCACTGTGGACTCCAGCATAAGAACCAGTTCGCACAACACTATGGGCACTTCCCGATATACCACCACCTATTCCAGCTCCAAGGACATCACCACCAATTCCTACAACAGAGCAAGCAATGCCCTCTGGTAACAACCTTGCACCAGCTCCATGCAATGCAGATGGTAAAGCATAAGATCTGTTTATGTGTCCATGGACTCCATCCAGAATGTTCCTCTCGCTATCAATATGAATATGTACTTTCTGCTGCTGTGGTCCTTGACCAGTGTAACGTGACCGTTTGACTTCTTGGCTCTTCAAATTTGAAGAATCAGTTTGATCTGCTTTTCGTTTTGGAACTGCCTTCTCCCTTATATGCTTGTCAGAATCAGCAATATCTTTCTCCAAGCTCTTGATTTTCTCATTGATTTGCCATCCTGGTAGAAGCTTTGAGGGATCAATTTTATGACTCTCCAAACACTTGACAACAGATGTCAAAGCAGACAATTGCTTCTTCTTTGCCTCATTCTGCAAAAACAGGCAACTTGCAATCAGATGAAAAACAAGACAAAAAGGACGCAAACAATTCTGAGCTCAAACTGAACCTACCAATGCAGCCAATGAACCCTGTGTTGAACTTTTCGTTTTCTTGGAGGTTTCTTTAGACTCTCGCAAAAATGAAGTCAAAATTGTTTGAGGATTGAACTTATCCTCAAAGCCAAAAGTACAAGCAACATCAACAGCATCAACAGCCATTTTATTCTTCACCATCCAACCTATTATGTCTGAAACAGACAAAACAGATTGCTTGGCCAGAGACCACATATAAAACAACAAGTGCTATGAATACAAACTACCTTTAGTACAGCAAACTCACCTAGGTACATTCTAAGCATGCAATTACTTTTACAAAGAAAAATAAGAAAAGAAGAGTAGAGGTAACTAAATATGGGCAAATAGTTCAAGTTGCAAAAAAAAAAAAAAAAAGAACAAGCTAATGCAAAGAAGGCAAGAAATGGATGTAATCAGAAAGTAACATGTCTTGAAAGCTGCTCAAAGCATTGCAGCTGCAAAGTGTGCATTTCAAGTACATACTATCAAACAAGATAAACCTTAAACACACGGTTCAATAGTTCAATAAACTTTTATAGGAAGATCTAGTTTACAGTCAGTGGAGCCACTTAAATCACCCATCACAACAAAAGAAAATCAGGTGCCATCTAACTAGAGAACTATTTACTAAAAGGACAAACATGCATGGAACTGGTAAATTATATGTGGGCAAACATGGAAAAAAAGCAAATTAAAAACTTTAAAAAAGTTGCAAAATGCATCATCTGCTGCTCAAAAGAGGAAACCAGCTATTTGGCCCACAAGGCTACTTGAAAAATTCTCTAGAACAGCATATCCAGTTTAGCTGCTCTTGCAAATTCAAGATGCCAGAGTGTAAAGATGATTAATTAAACAAACACACTAAAGAGTCTTAACTATAACTGTAAACCATTTATATGGACCAAATAAAGTTTGGCAGTCTAAGCTACCATAGTCGAAAGTGCTTAACATTTTACTTGAGCCAGCCTTTGTAGTCAATAATGGGTTCATAGTCCTGTACACATTGGTCTGAACATCTTTTCCAGTCAATTTAAAAAAAAAAAAAAAAGCATTTACCATGACAATGACATCTATCAGTTACAAGTATTTTGCCAATAGTTTCACTTGTGGCTCTCATATTAGAGAGTCTAATAAGTTCAACAACAAGGTACTGACAAACCAAAACACTTGTGTGAACTGTTCCTGCTTCTCTAAAGACCTAGCTAATCATCCTAATATGTTCAAATGTTAGGTTTTTATTAAAGACACTACACTAAGGCACGACGAATTGCTGCACCTGATGTTCCTGTAATACGCTTAACCACAACATTAGGAATTAGGATTTTAATAGTTAAATGAAGTACATAGTTAGCATACAGTACACAAGCAAAAACAAACTATAAGCATCCATCAAAAGCATATAAATCAACAGCTTAAAACAGCATCTAAATATCTACTACGAAACAAAATGTAAATTAAAGTTTCTTAATATCTTTTTAAGCGCAAAAAATGAGACCTGAAAACTTGGTGACAAGAACACTTGATCTCTTCAAAACACCTGCAATCTCCTTTACATTACCGGCTCGAACCAAATCCCTGAAATCGTCATTTCTAAACCCCGCAGGTATCCCAAAACACCCAAGAAAAAACAACAATCCTCTGGCATCGATCTCACTAGCCTTAGCCAAACCTCCTTCATTAATCAATCTCTTTCGCCAAGCCATAGCAGCCTCAGCGGCCTCTTCTTTAATCGCCTTCTCAATCTTAATCACTCTATCATCGCCACCCTCATTTTCCATCAGCAAAAAACACTCTAACACTAAAACAGAAGCCTCCCTCGCCGGAATCATGGGGGAATCTTTAGTATAAGCTTTACTCCCTTGCAAAAAAAATCTCCCAGAGCATTCAAGAACCAATTTTGCCGGATTAGGCGAGAGTTCCAATGCTTTTGGAACTTCTTCTCGGAGTTTATCCGGTTCTCCAATATTAGTTACCATGTATTTCCGAAGCCCCCTGCTAGACATTAATGTACAAAGGCTTTCCAGCTCTGATTGACATGATTTCCCTTTTCCTTTTTCTTTTTCTTTTACTGGAGAAGGGTTTGATGGCGGTCGGGTGGAGGTGGGCGGAGGGAGGGGAATAATGGGTAAAATTTCACGGGGTGGGGAGGAAAGATTGGATTTTTGGAGAGATAATTGGGAATCAAGAGCGGAATTAATGGAATCGAGGTGAGCTTGGAGGTCGTAATAGCAACTGTGGAAGGTTTCAAGGGCGGCGGACAGGTCGCGGAGGTAGGTTATTGAATTGAGAAAAGATGGGACAAACGGAGGAGATGACGGGGTTTGTGGTGGTCGAGATGGGGGGGAAGTGGTGGTGGTGGTGGGTTGTGGTTCTTGGTTGATAGGGGTGGTAGTTTCTGGTTGCGGAGGTGGTGGATTGGGATCGTGTTCAGCCTTGATAGGCGGAAGCATGGGTGCCGTTACTGCCGGCTGCGCCATGGGAACGATGGTTTATGGTCGTTCGCGGGAGTACGAGGATTTGACTAAATATACGTCGAGCATCAAAAAAAGGAGCCAGTGCCAGTCAGTGGGATTAGACATCCCTGTCGTCTCTATTTTATCTTGATTTCACGTCTTTGCCCCTTTGCAACCAAAAAAAAAATTTTTTGGGGAAATTTTGGGGGAAAAAAGGGTAATGAAAAGAAAGGATATTCATGAAAGAGGACTCACACTTTTACTTAATTTGGTGCCCATTTTTCAAATTTTTCCCAAAAGAATTTATTTGGTGGTTAAGTACAGTCCCTTTTTTGGTTGCCTTCCTCAGTAGCAAAAAAGAAAGAAAAGAAAGGGGAAAAAAAAAAACTTGTGTGTACTTCATATGTTTCCATTTTTCAAATTATTTTTCCAAATTTTTTCGCAAACAAAAATTGATTTGGTGATTAATTACAGTCCCCCTTCTTTTTTTTTGCCTTCCTAAATAGCCAAAAAAAAAAAAAAAACAATCTTGTATATGCTCGATCTACAGCCTCATAAAATAAAAAAATCTGACACTTCTATGAGTTTAACACGAGGGATTGTCTCAGAAACTCTCTCAGTTGGAGCGTGAAAAGCTTTTTGTGGAACACAGATACCATCGGGCATGAGAAAATGGTTTTTTCTTCCACTTCACAATAAAAAGCTGACAGTTTAAATCAGGAAGAAGATGCGTCAGGGGAGTAATTCAATTCATATTTAAGCATCCACCTTCAACTGTTAAAATCACAATGTTGTACTATAATGATCTTTTGCAAGCATCATTATGTATTAGAGCGATCAGAATAAGGAAATTGAAATCCTGAACAGATGAAAGTTCATCATGCATCTAATCTAATCCAGGTTCCTACAAGTAATTTATCCAATAACCTATCAGTCTGCCACTGAAAATGGTGGAGAAGAAGATCGCAGCATACGCGCAGAGGCAGCAGAATAAAGAAGCTTATGGTCCTTTACTACAACCAGTGAACAAAAAGAAATAAGATTATAGTTGCCTCCAAGCAATTCAAACATAACGGAAACCAACTATCTGTCCCCAGCATAGTTCAATCAACACCAAACATCAAAGTTTAATACACATACTATCTTATGTTTAGCTCTCTTGAAAGGGTTCCCAGAAGTCCTATTTTTAGTCTCAGAAGAAAGTATTTAGCCTGTTGTTTTAATTCACTCATCAAGTACCATGCACCAAGCTAAGCAAGTGAATCATCGCCCGGTTAAATCAGACAGGACGTGTGAGAATACTCTTCCAATTAGTAGCCCTTATTGCCTCGTATTCGAGCTCTCATGTCAACCTAAAAGCAGGAAGATTTCGTTAGTTTCCTGGACATGCACGAAAAGTGAAGTAATGGAACTAGCAATGCAAACAAATAAAGTTAAATTTGTTGGTAGATTCACATTTTCTGAAAAGCAGTATTATTTGAATAATCTAAGAGCTGCAATTCCACAGAGGCCTTTATGATTAAGGGCAGGATTACTCCCTTACCGATTATCTTCAAAAATAAGAAATTGTTGTCATATGGGCAAAGAATGCTGAGCAATCAGAACCGGGGCAAGATTACAACATTCAGATAGCATCAAAAGCAGGACAAGGATTAAAGTTAACACTATGGAAAAGCAACACTCTACTTCATAGAAGTATGGGCATACAACAACCATTTTCAGTCATCTACTTCTTCAGGAAGCACCGCATGCACAAGACTCAAACACATATTATTGCTTAGCCCTCTATACCTGATGTATACGTGACTTCAGAGTTTTGATGACAACATAAAGATTAAGATTAAGTAGGAGAACACAAATGATGGATAATCGTAACTGAATCTTCAGCTACAATAACCTAAAAGTGCAGCTATAAGTACTAAACTAGCAGAAAACTAAAAAGACAGAACACTTATAAATCAACCTCACTTGGAACATGATAAGTGATGAACTGTAACTACGCAATAGTTATATGGTCAAGAGTAGAATAGTCTAAATGCTATCAAAGTTTGAGGGATATGATATCTTATTTTCTCTCATCAAGGTAATGGATGAGAGTAAATCAGAAAGTTTCATTGCAATCAAACAAAAGAGCAATTCAGCCATTAGTGGTTTCATGCCATCAGATAGAAGCTTGCTAATACATACTAATATTGAAAATTTTAGTGCCAATGGCTTGCACTACATGGTTAGACTAGTTGCTCACCAATTACCCATTTACACTTCTGATATAATAAGATTTCCTTTGTATGACAGGAGGCTTCTAGCTTTTAAAGTGCAGAACATTAGCAAGTTCTTTTTCACACCACGAAGGTTTCAAGGTCAGTCAAAAGATAATTAAATGGCATCCTAATTTGACAATCAGCAGCAAAAGTGGTATTTTATTTCAAGCAAATGCTATGTCCAATCCAAGAACAAATATATCCACAGAATAACTCTTTCTAAGAGAATACTGAGGCAAGACAGTGCCTTTGCAAGCTCTGACTAGATAATATGTCTCTGAAATATATGTGTGTGTGCGCGTGTGTAGATACATACATACATACATATACATACATACATACATACATACATATACATATACGTATATATCTGTACACATACATACATACATACATACATACATATATATGTGTGTGGATACATGATAGGGCTGTCCGTTGGATATAAAAGACGCCGAAATGCATTAGAGGTGTCAGTGACTTAATTTGTAAACTTTAATAAGCCTAAACTCCGGGATATCCATTTTTTGGTCAATTAGTTGCAAAAGATCATACAAAACAGCTAATTACACGTCAATATGAGTATTTTGAAACTAATTCATTCCTTTTCCCTTGGCAACCAAAGACAGTGCAAGAAGGAAATTTAAGCATGCTTAAAGTCACAATTCAGCTGAGAACATCCAAAACATGCCGAGATCTCTATAGCACCATGAAATGAAAAATACCTAGAGTAAAAGCAAAGTCATGATGTAAATACCTAGCACACCAAATCTTGTGTTTTTGCATTATGATAAAACAACCAAACTTTATTCCTGCCAATCAAGATTTAAACCCTGATCTATTAGATGGGAGTTCAAACTCTCTGACCACTAACTCCGCGAATTAGTGGTTTAGTATCAACCCTGGTAAATGGAATTATGACTAAATTGTAATGGTACTATAAAGGTTTACAATACATTAATTGAGATGCAACGAATTTAGACACTATGAGCTGACACGATATTAATGTATCTAGACAGACACGATGGTAAATACAATGAGTGAAAGGTTAAGAAACAAAGACAGCATCAAATACAAGGAAAAAAGAAAAGTAAATGGATGGGTTTCACAATTACGTCCTCCTAAATTATAAGAAGGGATGGGAGGGAAAAGGTAGGAGCGACAACAAACTCGTAATCTGCACTTGTAATAGTAAAACTTAGACAGAGAAATATCATCACAAAGTTTTCACAATAATGTCATTTACTGTCTTTGTATAATTATTTCACTTAGGCCCTTCCCTGATAATAGCATTCATTAACACGAAGATAAGAGCTAGCACGATTAAGTGATTAATGACCGTTCACTCTCCGTGTGCACTTTAACATTATGATTTCATTCCGCCCACAATCTTACAAGATAGCATTTCTTTTTTCCTTTTTCAAAGAAAACTTAGGTACCGTTTGTGACTATAAATTTTTTAGAAATTAATTTTGAAATATTTTCTTTAATACATTTTTAATGAATTTTTTTGTCAAATATATCACATCGCCATTGTACAATTTTCTATAAACACTTCTAAAAGCGCTCTAATCCAAATGAAGGGTCTATTTGAATGGTGATTTTTTTGAGTGTTTATATAAAATTTTATTGTAAGTTATTATAGAAATTGTAGAAAAACTTTTGTTTTGTTTAAGGATTTGGAAAAAAAAAATTGCCCTCTTTCCTTTCCTTCTCCTGTTCTTTTTCCTTTCTTCTTTTTTTCTCCTCCCTCCCTCCCTACCGCGACAATCACTGTCACTCTGCATCCCTCTTTCTTTCTTTTTTTTTTCCTTCCTCCCTTCTTTCTCCTTCTCTCCCTCTTTTCTCCTCCTTCCCCCTCACCCTCTCTCTTCCCTCTGTCCCCTTTGGTCGCGTGACCCGTTGTGCAACCAAAGGGGGAGGAGGTGAGAAGAGTGAAAAGAAAGAAGAGGAGGAAAGAAAAAAAGGATAATGCTGACGCCACTAGCTAGCGATGGTAGGATGAGGTAGAGGGAGAAACAAAAGAAGGGAAAAAAAAAAAGAAAAACTTATTTGTTTTTGAATATTTTAGGGTGTGTATATTAAAATTTTGAGATTTTTTTTCAAATTATTATAGACAAAGTTTTTAAAAATTTTTGTCCATTAAAAACAGGGTAAAAAACTTAAGTGCCAAACAGGCCGAATAGAGGTCTGGGTGAGCCAAGCCACTCGTGAGCTTGGTCAAGCACTCGGATCGAACTTGATTTGACCGAATTCGAGCCACTAGCTTCGTACGTGAGTCAAATCTGAGTATTACTCGAATGTTCGATGAGCTTAATTAAGTATTTGTATTATTTTTATATTATATATTGTAATTATGGAATGACTATTATGAATTTATATTTTAATAAATTTACATGAAACAACGTTCAAAACTCAAACTCGACAAGGTTTACAGTTTACTTGATATCATGCGATTTGAATTCGACATTATTTTCCAGTGCGTTGAGCCGAGTCCAAGCTTAACGTCACGAACTTATTCGAAGTCAAACAATAGCATTGGCAGTGATCAAAACTCGAGCGCTACTTGAGCTGGATGGCACCCATAGGCCAGAAGTTACGTTACTAATTATCTACCGCCCAATTGAAAGACTAGGTGATATTTGTGCACGTGCTTTGTCACCTTCACACGAGGTGAGAGATAACAGAAATGAAAAAACTCACTCTGCATCCCGGATGCAAATAATAAATCACTATAGAAATACATACGTGCTTTAAAGAATAACGCCTACATAAGTAGGGGTGGGGGACAATTGGACCCCAAATAAGACCACGACATTTTAGGCATTTGGGTCCCTATTACTGCCCAACTCTCAAGTTGATGTCCTTCGAAAAAAAAAAAAAAAACTCTCAAGTTGATGGTAGAGGATAGAAAATAGAAAGACAAAATGAACAAAAGCAGAAGTGCCGTTAAGGGAATCGGAATATAAGATAAATTTAACTAAAAGGATCATCAACCTTTGCAAAAGTCATAAATAAGAAAGGAAAGGCGAGTTAGATTATTGAGGCTCAGACATGAAGACAGACAAAAAGAAAAAGATCATTAGTACTGATGTTTAAGTATTTTGGAGAAAAAAATTGAATGTTATTATGGGCACTCCCTCATAAAGACAACATGGGCAGATAGACAGATAAATCATGAGAATGGCGGATAGTCCTAGAACAAGCGCGACAACTACTGTTTCCCTTTCAGCCAAATGGTTACATTTTAGTCCCCACGATACATCTTTCAATTCCCACCTCTTCATTTGCATCATCATCGTCTCGTCATGTTCTTCTCCTTCTACTACTCCTTTTTCAAGTACTAGTGGTACAAATTCAAGAATCCCATAATCCCAGATAAAGCAAAGACGGAACCTTTTTCACTTTACTAAAAGCTCTTTCCCTTTTTGCTAAGTCTAACACTTCTCTATACTGTTTTTCGCCCTTTGCTGCTCAAATGGCTGTGGCAATGGCTTCTTCTGGGACAACTCCTGGGCTTTATACTAATCTAAAGGCAATTGACAAGCACCCCATTGCTAAAGCTTCCCTCTTTACTTGCCCTTTTGGTTCGGATCCAGTTCAGGGATTCTGTAATTTTTCCAAGAAAAGGTCTTTGCTCACATTTGGGATTCTTTAATTGTTTCTGAGCTAACTGGATTTATCTTGTATTAAGGCTAACTCATTAGTGTAATTGTCTAACCCTACACTTTATTCATCGTTTTAAGTTTTGTTTATCTGTAATTTTTATCTGATTGCTGCTGTTGGACCAGATTTTAATTTGACTAATATTTTCTTAACTTGCAACTAAACTTTAGCATATTGAAGCTCTTCTGTCAACTGGTTGCATTATCTGGAAACTACCGTGATTAGCTTTATGACTCTGTCTCTGTTGCATTTTTAGAATTGCACATGGCGTTAAAATGCTGCTTATCTTATTCCTCAAGTTAAAACCCCCTCCCACAAAAGTTCTTGTCATGCCAATATCCTGTTGGACTAAGCTGATTTATTGGTAACGGCTCCGCTTGGGTGTTTTCTTGCTAGATGGTACAAAATACATTAATGATTGAACTGTTAATGTCTTTTGCATCAAAACTTTGTCTTTTTCGGCGTTAGCAGTTAATTGTTTCTTATTGGCTTGTTTTTTTTTCCTTTCCTTTTTTCACCAAATTTGGTGGTGATTTGATGCCAGATTTCCATCTTCAGAAGCGAGGCTTCTTTTGCAAGCGTCCCCAGCTGCAGCTGTGGTGGTAGGTAGTCACTGTTGGTTAACCCAGTTGCTTATAAAGCTGATTGAATCACCAATTTCTTTCCATTTTGATATATTTATCGTTTGTTTGGTTTTTCCAAAAAGCAGGGCGAAAGCCCGCAAGAAACTGAGGAAGTTCCAATTCCCAAAGTTATAATAGATCAGGATTCTGACCCCAATGCAACTTTGGTGGAGATCACATTTGGGGATCGCCTTGGGGCTCTTATTGACACAGTATGCTGCTGCTGTCTTTCCTACTAATTTGGTTGTTGATGCCCCTCACTCGCATTCTGATTTTGTGGTGATCAATAGATTGTAAGGTTTCATTTGCTTTTTGTATGTCTATTGACTGTTAACAATTGCATTTCAGATGAATGCGCTTAAAAATCTCGGGCTCAATGTTGTCAAGGCAAATGTCTATCTTGATTCATCTGGGAAACATAACAAGTTTGCCATCACAAAAGTGTAAGTTAATGTTTATGTATATTTTCCTTATGTGCCTTTTCTTCACATCATGAACCATGCTCTTATAATCTTCATTTCATGTATATGATGCACTATGTAATAGCATGTTTGCTTAGACTGCATTTTCTTTCAAAATATTGATCAGTAGGATCAGTTTATGGAACTGGCATTGTACGTTTGGCTTTAAGTACTTATTGGTTGGGCTTGTTTGCAGTTCTACAGGTAGAAAGGTTGAGGATCCTGAGTTGCTTGAGACCATTCGTTTAACAATAATCAACAATTTGCTTGAGTATCATCCGGTAGTTCTTCAATTATGCTCACGGTCATTAAGATTATCTTTTAGAGCACTTGTTTCTAACCTTTTAAACATTTTAATTATGACCTTAGGAGTCAAGCTCACAGTTAGCCATGGGGGCAGCCTTTGGTGTTGTGCAGCCAAGTCAGCCGGTATTTTAATCTCTATTTTGCAAATTTCATTTGTCTCTTGTCGTCCACAAGTATGAACCTGTCCTTCATAGCCTCTCTGAATGAACATGCAGAATTCAGATGTTATCTATCCTCGAAACTATCACCCATTAGACCCCTGATGTTCATTAGTTGAAAGTTCGAATGAATGCTGGGCCAGCTAGATATCATAATTCCTGGAAATAAGCTATCTAACTGGTTTTTAACTCTTAGTGGATGGCACTAAAAAATGCATATTGTCAATTGATAATTATGGTGAAATTGCTTTGCTAGCCTGATATATATATATATATAACCACTGACCAAGTATTTAGAGACTTCGTGGTTGCAAATTTTTGTGGTCTTATATTTGCTCAAGTCAAATTGTTATGTTGAACTTTTCAGGTTGATGTTGACATAGCAACTCATATCCGTGTCTATGATGATAGTCCAGAGCGAAGGTACGGCATGTTTGAATTTGTTCTGTATGCATCATTACAAGAGCACGAGTTCAGGACTGAATCCAATGGCTTTCAAGGCCTAAGCGGAACAGCCTGCAGTTGATGCATGTCAGCATGCAATACTTCAGGTCAAATGGCAGGCAGGCATAACATAATATGGTTGCTTCATTGCAGTTTATTGCAAGTTGAAACAGCAGACCGCCCTGGATTACTTGTGGATCTTGTAAAGATTATTACTGACATAAACATTGCTGTGGAATCAGGAGAATTTGACACAGAGGTAAAGACTGCTTACAACTTAGCATAGTTTTATCATGTGCCTGTTTGATAATGAAAACAACATCGCAACACTTTAAGATTTTGATTTTGACATCCAGGGCTTGTTGGCTAAGGCTACGTTTCATGTCAGTTACAATGGTAATGCCATCAGCAAGCCCCTTCAACAGGTAAATTTGGCTATCATGACAATACACTCTTGCAATACTAAGCTATCTGAACTTAGCTCAACCATCAGTACAATGTCTGAATCTTTTGCTTTTGTGCTACATTTCAGGTTCTTGCTAATAGCTTGCGATATTATTTGCGGAGACCATCAACCGAAGAGGCAAGTTTTTGATTCACCTAGCGAAGACGACAACTGTGAATCCTACATAATTAATGAAGCGCTGTAGCCTCGTTTTTGGAACAAATTATGCTTCAAGTTGCTGAATACCGTGACTTGCAATTTTTCACTGAAGAAATCATTTGAAACTTCCATTGGTGGTCTGATAATTATGACAACATTATGCAGTGATCAGATTATCAACTTATAGTTTCATACATTCTGGCACAATACATGGGAAATTGCTCCAGTTAATTGAAAGTAATCAAGGAAAATGTTACAGGGAAGGTATGGCACTTTTACCAACTCTATGCCTATATTCGGGTACTCTGGAGGCCCTCGTTTTCTTTAGTCAACTTTTACAAAGAGTTAACATGAAATCGCTATGCAGAACCCCTTTTTCCCCCGTTTCGGGGCTTATCCAGATTGATTACAACACAAGAATGCCCTTTGGGGTTGAGGATAAATAGGCTAATGCTATCCGGGGCCTTTCATTTTCTGGATGAAAATGAGAAACAGCCACATCCCATTCCTATCTCATCCATCCCCCCTTTCCTTTCCCTCTATTTTTCTTCCCTGGGACGTGTCTTGGCAGCCGTCATTAAGTTCTTGTGGATTTATTCTCATTCACGTCTATCCAACAAATATGGAAGTTCAATTGCGTTACTTCAGAGGATAAGCCGCCCCATATGGAGACCTGCTTTAGGCCCACTCAAAGTTTTGAGAGAGCCAGAGAGGATAAGAGGGTATGGGTGAATGGACCTTCATTATCCCTTCCATCATTCGGATTCAGTCCCAGACTGAATATTCTTGGACACTTGCACCATGGTATTCTAACAATATACGTTCAAAATTGCTAGAAAAAGGCATATGGGAATAAATTTGAAGAAAAAAACTTACCAGTACGACTAGATAAAGTAGTACAAAAAACAAACATTTGACTGCTTGGAAAAGCAAACTATACATGACCTTATTATAATTGCTCAAGCAATCCGCAGGCATCTTCTTCGGGTGACATTTGGACTTTGCTTATCAAATGTGCATTAAGCCCTAAGAACTAAAGGAACCATATGATATGACCGCAAGAAGTCCTAATTCCTGAATTTGGTTTGAAACTTTCTCCTTAGACAGGAATCGCCTACTTGTTAAACAAGGAAGGATGAGTGGTAACTCAGATCATTGAAAAATCCAAGCAATGAATGAAGGATTGAGGAAGTTACTTGACGCATGGAACTGGACAAGGGGGCGGCCATATCTATCCAATGAATTAACGTGACATCCACGGCTTGTCCGGTTCCATATCCAAATAGCTGCTAGGCACTAGCAACCAACCAATGACCTGTGCAGAAAAACAATCGTCAGCCTTCGTTCTTCTTGGAAAACTAAACAGGCTTAGCTTAAATTAAAGTCACTTATCCAATTGGGATAATTTCAAAAACCTCCCCTGAGGTTTGTCTTAATATCACTCAACTCCCCTCAAGTTTTTAAAATCTCACTTACCTCCCTTGTCAACTTGGCAAGACTAAATATTCCTATAAAAGGTCATAAATTGACAATATTACCCTTGCTCTTAACAACTGTTTAACCAAAAAGTCAGAACAAAATAAAATTTTAAAAGCAAAAAATGTAAATTAAAAAGTAAATTACTAGCTAATAATGGTCCATATTTCTTTACATTAGAGTCATGGTGGAATAGCAGAGATATGAATAAATTAAATCTAATCAAAATCAACCACTTAGGAGGATTTTAGAGAATAATTAACACCTTATAAAATTTCATGCATAGTTACAATTAAGGAAGTCAAGATATTTTTTAGAAAAATATATTTTAATTCATTGCATAGTTTAAGTTGTATTGAAAACTAAAATAATCTCTTCATACGTGTGAATTTTTCAAGGTGCAAATTTTGCTTTTGTTCAAATACAACTAAAATAAATAATTTACTTCAAGAAATTTACACCTTATAAAAATTTAACCTTATTTTGTTTTTATTGTTGTTATAAATTTCATAAGCAAGATAATAGAAGGGTAGTATTGAAACAAAAATTTTATCTTTCTTGTATTTCTTCCAAAGGGGTTAAAATGTTATAAGAAATGTCAATCTAAGGGAAGTAAGTGAGATTTTAAAATCTCAGGGGAACTGAGTGATATTATAAGAAATCTCGGGGGAGGTTTCTGAAATTATCCCTATCCAATTCCTACTTTCCCACACTCACTAGTATAAAAAAGGCATGGTATGGTGTCCAGAACTTGACACAATTCCAAGCCAGAGAACAATCTCTTGGTGTAGAGAGTGAGGTCAGACATAATGGCAACTTCAGCAAGTAGAGGAGCTCAGACGGTGAACTCCATGTATTTCAAGTAAGCCCTTTTTCTACATTTTAAGTTTTTTTTTTTCAGACTTCTATTTAGGCATTCTGATACTGGGTTCAGGGGTTAACACAAAAATTTGATGTCCGACTTGATTGGAAGTGTTGCCATCACATTTCTTTTTTGGGTTTGTAGAGATGGTGGTACACTTAAAAATTGTCCATGTTCGAGTAAAATTGCAAAAACTCGAAAACGACGAATACTAATAGATGGCTATAAAGGGGTTTGATTATTATCAAAAAATGTGATTTTAATTTGAAATTTTAGTGTTTGTTGTTGTTACTTCTTTTGTAGTTGGTTCACAAAGTATCTCAAACTGTTGTGAGATTATCATCGTTTAGAGTTGTTGATTTGAAACGTATCTTGTTCTTTTTTTTTTTTTTTTTCCAGAAACGTATCTTGTTCGTTATTTTGGTTCTTGGGTACTAATAAATTCTTACTTATCCAAAAAAAAAAAAAAATTGCAGAGACCCGGTTCACCTTATGTGACATGCGACTAGATTTCGGCTTGTTCGAACAATTGCAATTCGGAAAAGGAGCAAAAACCCTTTTCTCTATGCATTAGTTGGATGCATCTAATTAATTAGCTGATTTGCCAACTTCTTTATCTAGCTGTTGCAGAATTATCGCATGCAAGATAAGAAGCCACCTAAAGAGGTCAAAATTACTCGTAACATGTTGAGCACAAACCCAAATTCAGGAAAAATCAAATAAAGAATCCAGCATATAAAAGATTGAATTAAAACTGGTGGAACCAAATTTCATGTCAAAAACTACAGAAATATGATTTTGTAACAGTGAAATGTCAAAGGTTAATAAAAAGTGGATATCTTCGGGATCGATGCAGAAAAGAATTCGCACATTTCACTCTTTCGGGAGGTAAAATGTGCACTGCTTTTGGCCGGGGGTTTTTTGTTTTTTGTTTTTTTTTTCCGTTTGTAAAATTGATCAAAGTCACATGCAACGGCGGGCATTGACATTGTGGACCCAGTCTTACAGAGATGGGAGGGTCCTCCAACTAGCTCTAAGTTTTAAAAAAGAGATAAAACTGCGAAGTAAATCGGGTTATGATTTTCTATCTCAAGTAGTACTGGAAAATTTTAATTTCAGAATTTTTATATTTTTTGTAAACGTATTTTTTTAACACGTTTTTATCTCACATATATTATATCATTATAATATATATATTATAAAAATTTCAGAAAATAACAATACAAATGGCTCAGCTCACAAAAGATATGAATATCATTCTTGAAAATCCAACTAGAATTATTACAATCATGGTCAAATTCAGAGCAAGACATGCTTACGAAACCACTGATAGCACTAGCTAATTTTAACTCTACATCTTATCGTTTTCCTTCTTCTTACTCCCTCCGTCCCACTTTGATAGTTCTATTTTCCTTTTTCGTCTGTCTTAAATTATAGTCCACTTTTCAATTGAAAAATATAATTATATTTTAATTTTTCTAAAATACCCTTATTCAATGTAAGTTGTTGTTACTATAAACCTATCTCATTTAATGAGAGTTGATTCTTTTTTTTACCATAAATTCAAGTTTCCATAAAGTTATGCTCTAATTAATGTGAGGGTATTTTAGGAAAATAGCTACCTACATTGATTGTTCCAACAAAGTTAACTACTTTTTCTTAAACTGTGTGAAAAAAAAATCAAAACTATCAAAGTGGGACGGAGGGAGTATTTTTTTTCCCACCTCCTTTTGGATTTTCATTTAGCGCAGAATCGATTGGTTGTACCACCTCCGAAACATAATAGTCTCGACCAAAATTTGGGTAGATCCGATTTTTAAAAATTCAATGATTCAAATTGCATGACGTCACTTGATGAGTTAGCACGATACAATCTGAATCATTAATAAATCTTTGAAAGTGTTTCCAAGTTTGAGCCAACAGTTTGGCCAAAAGGCAAAAGCATGTTTCTAAGAAAGTAGATATTGACTCGTGGATGCAACTCCACATTTTGGTGTTTGGTTTGGAGTGTAGGACCTTTTTGATTCACGCTCTCTCTGGCTCCCATTCCTGAATCATCCTCCCTTGGCAGGCATTTAAATTAGACATGCAGTCCATGTGGTGGCTATACTTGTGTGTGGGCAATGGTCATAAATAAAGAGAAAAAAAGAAAATGCATGTTGGGGAAAAAAGAATTAGACATTCAGCTACAATAATGCTGGAGGTTGATATGTGGTGCTGTGACATATATGATGGGCAATTGAGCTACAACCGACCAAATATTAAATGGTACTGGCATCGTAAATTGGGTACAATAAATTAAAGAAGAGAAACAGCCAAAAACAAAAAGGAACGAAGAAAGAAAAAAAAAAACCTTAAATAATTTGCTGTTTATGTGTAAAAATCAATAATGATTGGTTTCCTCCGTTTCTAAATTTTCTAGTTGTCCATGTGTATAATTGAATCTTGTGTCTAACTGCCATTTTCTTTGGTTAATAAATGCAAATATTAGACCAACGCTGCGGAAAGCCTTCCACAGAAAAAGCAGTCCACCGGAAACGGCTAAGTTGAATGGGGAGGAAATGAAGAAGAAGAAGAAGAAGAGTAGTGTGGCTGGAAATAATCATGACGGAAATTGGTGGGTTCCAGATGATCGAACTGGAATATTTTATCCTAAAGGCCAAGAAAAAGTCATGGAAGATGTTCCGTCCGGGGCAGCAAAGGATATTGAAGCTATTAATTGGTTCCATAATCATGATTTACAATGAGATTTATGTTCAGCGGCGCGTGAAAGAATTTATTTGTAATTCTTGCAGATTTATTATTATTTCTGTTCTCAATAAAATGTTTCCTCGTGTGGTTAAGGTTATTGATAGCGATGGAACAATTGGGGTGTCGTTAAGTTTTATTTCGTCAATAAAAATAGAACAAGTCATTACTCAAACATTATACGTGCTCGTGAGTTTCAATTATATGTTTGTGTTTTCTTCTTTGTTTCCTCCTATCGAGGCTACATTTTTCAACAATTTTTTTGTCTTTCTTGTTTTATAATTGCTCAAAATTGATAAATGAGGACTAATTCAGATTAGCCTTGTTCGACCGGAGAGACAAAGGAAAACGAGTGTGTTTTGATTGCTGAATTATTTTATATAATATTTTGTTTGCATTATAAATATATTTTTTAATTTATTTTTTTATATTTTTAATTATTATTTTATCTCACATAAATCACATCATAAAAAATACTACAGTTATTATTTCAAATAACACTCTATTCAAATAAAATGCAGAGAGATACATGCGCCTAAAGTCTTTTAGTAAAATAATTCCAACAATGTGACTCGTATCACTTAGCCGGTCAATAATAAGATTATTATAATCAAATGCGTCAGACGTTTGTTTGGGGAAGATGTGGTGAATAATCCTCGTGGGGGCACCAATGATATGATGGTTTGGGCTGATGCGCTTGATTGGGACAGGGGGGCAGGAGAATAGGGTAAAGAAGCTGTGCCATGATACAACGGTACAAGGGGGCAAACAATAAAAATAACAATCACAATTAATTCTAATTTTTTTCTTACAAGTGTTTTCGGATATGCATCTTTTAATTTTGCACTTCCGACAAAATTTACTAGAAAATGAATAGCTGAATGTCTAACCTATCAGCAATGCTGTTTTTAGAAGTTTTTATAATACATATATATAATATAACGATATGATACATGTGAAATAAAAAAAATAATTAAAAAATACGTTTATAGAAAAGATAAAAATTTTTTTAAAGAAAACTCCAATCTGAACATATTTTTTATTTGGCTATTACATTTGGAATACATCATTCAAGTTATCATTTGGATAGGAGATTATTTGTCCAAATATATTTGTTTACATTACCATTACAATTTTCAATACACTTTTTTATCTTCTCAATTACCTTTTTATCTCACATACATCACATCACAAAAATTGTAACAGTAAAAATATTTCAAATAATTTACAATCCAAACACACTCAAGACAATCTACCTCAAAATATGACGTGACCTTATAAATAACTCGCGTACTATGCCAACGTCATTTTCCTTGATTTTCCTAGTTAAGGTGTTAACATTAGGAAAACAAAAGACAATAAAAACATGAAAGTCATTCTAATTAGATTAATTTTGTTATCAAAATTTTAATTTTAGGGGAGATTTATATAATTTTATAAACTTTAGGAGAGGCTAGTAAAATTATTAGAAATTTCAGGGAAGGTTTCTAAAAGAAATTATCCCATGACTAAATGAACGTTGAATCCCACCCGCCGGCCGAACTCCGAAGGCCTTCTTCACGCTTCGTCATCAGCCGCTCACACCCCTCCGGCGAAGCTAATTGTGGTAGGTAAAAGCCAACGTGGAAAAGTCTCATCTACATAAGTCAACACATCATCATGTCTACCACCAAACCTTAATCCTTTAGGTGGTCCCATTTCCCCTGGCCCCACCCCCCAAAACAACCGTCCTCAACCAATTCTCAGTCTCTCGGGCCAGGGGACGGACGGCTTAGATTGGTAGTCATTTTTTTGCCCCCCAAACGCAATTTTTTTCTTTCTTTTTTTTTTGAATGGAAAATAATTTTGACATAATTGATATGTATGGTATATGAAATATATATTTTAATGTTGTACATCCATTGCTCTAATAATTTTGGTATTTTTAACATTATTGACGTGTACAGATTCACATGAACTACAATGTGACATATCATACGTGTGAAAACAAGAGTGTGACAAAAAAAAAAAAAAAAGGTATAAGATATCACAAATGTGGTATAATCCTCATATCTTCTTCTATATTCATTCAATTATAATTTATTCGGGTTTGACAAGGGAAAGTAGCTAGCTCTCAATTCCCACCTACCACACGCCCACAAACCAAAACCCCCCGAATCAATCATGAACATCAAACATCTTTTCTCGGTTTTACCCCTGAACAACCCCCATATACCTGATCATCCTCCATTTCACCAACCAATCCCCTCCATCTACCTACAACAATATGAGCCCCGCATATTAATATTGCCCCATCTGCCCAATGGACTCCCAGGAGAGCAGAATAATTACATCGCGCCTCCTTTTGACTGGTTCCATTTCTTGAATCTCTTAATTTCTTCCCTAGCTTGTAGTAACCCTTCAATAAGCCCTTTTTCAATGGCTGTCAAAACAAAGCAAGAAGAAATCATATTCCGATCAAGGCTCCCTGATATTTACATCCCAAAACATCTGTCCCTGCACACTTACTGTTTCGAAGACCTTCCTAAGTTCAGATCACAGGCTTGTTTGATAAATGGCGCCACCGATGAAATTTACACTTTCGAAGAAGTTGAGCTCACAGCAAGAAGAGTTGCATCCGGGCTTAACAAAGTTGGTATACAGCAAGGAGATACGATCATGATCCTGCTGCCAAACTCGCCGGAATTCGTGTTCGCCTTCCTCGGTGCATCTTTCCGGGGAGCCATATCCTCGATGGCCAATCCATATTTCACCTCTGCCGAAGTCATAAAGCAAGCCAAGGCATCCAACGCAAAGCTCATCATCACGCAAGGCTGTTATGTCGAAAAGGTCAAGGACTATGCATGTGAAAATGGGGTGAAAGTCATGTGCATCGACTCTGCACCGGAAGGTTGTTTACACTTCTCGGAGCTAACCGGGGCCGATGAAAGGGAAATGCCGGACGTCGAGATCAGCCCTGATGATGTGGTGGCGCTGCCGTACTCCTCCGGGACTACTGGACTGCCCAAGGGGGTGATGTTGACCCACAAGGGACTTGTCACTAGCGTGGCACAACAGGTTGACGGAGAAAACCCAAATTTCTATATACACAATCAAGTGATGATGTGCGTTTTGCCTCTGTTCCACATATATTCGCTGAACTCAATTTTGCTATGTGGGTTGAGGGCCGGCACAACAATCTTGATCATGCAGAAATTTGACATAATTCCGTTCTTGGAATTGATTCAAAAATATAAGGTCACAATTGGGCCATTTGTGCCACCAATTGTTCTGGCCATAGCCAAAAGTCCAGAGGTTGATGAATATGACCTTTCGTCGGTGAAGACTGTCATGTCTGGAGCGGCACCATTGGGTAAGGAGCTTGAAGATGCTGTTAGAACCAAATTTCCTAACGCCAAACTTGGTCAGGTAAATGATATAGACTTACTACTAACTACTAGTATAACTTTTTATTGGTTTTAGGCAGGCATAGATTTTTTTTATTTCCCCTTGTTTAGCTTTCATTTCTTTTGGTGTACGACGTATGAGGAATATTTTTGTGGTGGGGGGGAAGCCACGGCACTGGAATTGGAGTGTGTGAATATGCACTTTCCAGCTAGTTTCTAGCACTCTTTTTGAAGACTGTATATTGGCAGAGGTTGAATTAAATGGGGGAGTGCGAAAATCAATTCACTTTTGTGACCTATATGAATTTCAGAACTGAGAACTATCATTTAGTTTAGGTTGCTCCGGGTCAGCATTGAGAAGGATATAGGACTGGAGGCATTAGTCCTATTTGATTGCTGATTGCGGGTCAAAATTACCATGATCTATTATTCTGCGTCCTACAATTTCTTTGTTAGCATCAACTTGGTTTTCCGCTTTTAGTTTTGGGTGTGGGAAGGATGAGGATGGGCAGGATCTATGTAATTTAACATTTTAGCTTTGGGAATTTAATGCTTGTGGGTGAATTTAATGTTTGGAATAATTACGGTAGCACTTTTTTGTGATTGTGATGTAATGTAGGTAAGATAAAAGGGTGATTGAAAATATAAAAAAGTGAATTGAAAAATATGTATACGGTAAAAACAAAATATTATTTGAAAAAATTTGATATCCAAACATCAACTAAAGAATTAGACTAAGAACTATGCAGGCCTACCAAGATGGGAACAAGAAAACAATGATGCAAAACTTCTTTGTGTGTGTTCTTGTGCGAATATGGTTAGAATACTTGTTCAAAAGTATAAACACAATATTAATTAACAACACATTCTACGTAAATTCTTGTGTGTACTCATACATATGGCCTTGCTTGGATTGCTGTTTTCCATAGAAAAATTTTGTCATTTTCCGTGAACACATTTCCCTATTAGCTTTTTTCCTCACATACATCAAATCGCTACAGTAATTTTTCCATGAAAAATGACGGAAAATGCAATCCAAACGGGAACTCTTCACTGAAAGGGGAAGAAAAATCATTTTCATTTATGATTTATGCTCAATGAAATAGCTTTAAATATGCATTTCTTTCAAAAAAGTTTATATATTTGAGTTCAGAGTATACATAATTTAAAGCCACCGTGGTGACCCAGAAAAATTTCAACCCCACAGGAAAACCAAAGCCAAAAAAAAAAAAAAAAAGAAAAGGAAAGCTGATGATGCATGACTAGACATTAGGGAAAGTAGCTGATTAATTGTCTGATTCAGTTGAGGAACAAATATTAATGGTAGAAAATGCATGCAGGGTTATGGGATGACAGAAGCCGGCCCTGTGCTAGCAATGTGCTCAGCATTTGCTAAGGATCCCTTTGAGGTTAAATCAGGCGGATGTGGTTCCGTTGTTAGAAATGCTGAAATGAAGATTGTAGATCCCGAAACTGGTTCCTCTTTACCCCGAAACCAACCTGGAGAAATCTGCATCAGAGGTGACCAAATCATGAAAGGTAGGTGTGGTTATAAATAGGATGTTATGTGATATATATATATATATTTAACAGAGTCAAAAAGAGTCTCTAAGGCTGCTTATTGGATCTTTATTTGTGTAACTATTTTCTATACTTTAAAAGATATGAACAACATTGTAGGTTGAAATTACAACTCCAAAATTGGAGTTCTACCCATCCACCAAAAAAAAAAAAAAAAACTATGGTAAACCAGGTACCTAAAACTCGGAAAATCTAGGTTGTTTCGAGCTGGCGACTGATGGGTCATAATTTAGATGAGGAACAGAATTAGGTAAACCTAACAATGAGAGAAAACAAAAGAATGCTTGTTAATCAAATACACAGAATCATTATGACAATCATCCGTCCTTTTGTAGCCAATATCAGGGAGGTTTCTTATAATATCACTTGACACTCTTAAGATTTTAGAAATATTACTTATCTTTCTTCATAATTGTAAAAAGACTATATTAATCCTTACTGGACACATAATTCACAACACATCAAATAAATGGAGCTCAAAAATTAAAAAAAGAAAAAAGAAATAAAAGTCATTTTTTTCTTTTTCTCTTTGCATCATCATTCTCTTTGACTCATTTTTTGGATGACTATGAAATATTTTATTTATAAATTATAATAAATTGAATTTTGTTTATATTTTACTTTTTGTGATTGTGATAAAGTAATATATGATTTATTTGTTTAGTTTGAATTGATTTTTATAATGATTGATACAGTTTAATGGTTTTAGCAAGAGTTGAGAAGATGTTGAAAAAAAATATAAATTCATAAGAAATCGTTTTGAACATATAGAGTTAAATTGATGCAAGTGTATTTCTTTTCAAATTTATAATTTTATGGGGTATAACATTATGATGTGGTAGTACTACAAGAGATTGTTTTTGAGGTGATGGTTTTCTTGAAGTGAACAAAGTGGTCTAGAAATATTTTTATTTAGAAAGTGAAAGAGTAGTTTAGGGTTTTTAAAAATTTTGTTACACAAATAACAAAAGTAAAGGAGGTAAGTGATATTTTTAAAACCTTTGGGATCCCAGGTGATATTAAAAGAAACCTCATGGATGTTTCTCGTGGGTCCCACCTTAGATTGCTCGTTTGGGCCGGTGTGTTCGGTGTTACCTCTGCGTTCTGTGTTAAATTAAGTGTGCGTGTGTTGATTCTGTCTATGGAAAAAAAAAAAAAGTCATACTCTTGTTTTTCCTGGGCAGAGCTCAAGAAATATAGCAGTAAAACTAGTAATTCTTTTGGCAGAGAAACTTAAATTTGTTTCAATCACTCACCTAAGAAAGAAAACTAACACGGATAATTAGTCCCGTCAATTTTTGAGGGTCGGGAAAGAAAGTCATCCTACTACAGATCTTAACAGTGTAGCAGTACAAGTTTTCCTGGACGGGAGTGATGAAACCCGAGTGACCTGTTTCTTATTTTGCTCACTGTCTAGGCTATCTTGATGACCCTGAAGCCACAAAAGCAACCATAGACGAAGATGGTTGGTTACATACAGGTGATGTAGGCTACATTGACGAGGATGATGAACTTTTCATCGTTGATCGCCTTAAGGAGCTAATCAAGTACAAGGGGTTCCAAGTCGCACCCGCAGAACTTGAAGCCCTGCTCCTCGCTAACTCTGACATCTCAGATGCTGCTGTTGTCCCGTAAGTCGAAAGTGATTAATTACCTTTAGACAAAAGGGGTGTCAATGTTGTTGTCATCAAGACAACAGTTTATGTCCTTAATTACCACCATGCTATGTTTTTTGACTATCAAGTGAAAAAGCGATCCTTAGCATCGTTGTTGGTCAATTTCAGAATGAAGGATGATGCAGCAGGCGAAGTTCCAGTTGCTTTTGTTGTGAAATCAAAAGATTCCAATATCACCGAGGATGAAATTAAGGAATATATCAAGAAACAGGTCATTCCATTATAGTAAAGCTGGATATTCAATCGTTGTTTTTGAGTTTTTGCTGCTTTCAGGCCATTAAATTGGTGTTCTTTTTTGCTGTTTTCCGTGGTGAGCAGGTGATATTCTACAAGAGAATAAACCGTGTGTTTTTTGTTGATGCCATTCCGAAGTCACCATCTGGCAAAATCTTGAGAAAGGACTTGAGAGCAAGACTAGCTGCTGGCGTGCCAAAATAAGCAAAGGCAACAGCAAATTGGCAGCTAATCTAGAGGACATTATAGCGCAAAAACATCTGGATTTTTGATGCAGCACAACTGCAGACAAGGCTCTACAGCTGCCGATTATGGTGTGTGATTGTCGATTTAGCTGCCCTTTCGGAAGAAGAGAGACAAAATATCTGTAAATCTTACCAAGACTTTGTCCAATTTTCATATGCTTGGTGGAATTTCTCTGAAAAAAGAAAAGACAATCACTACTATTTCATGAGGCAATTATTTTATTTTTTTTCCTGAGTGATTTTCTTTTTTCAGTTAGAGGAGTAATTGTTTCGTGTTAGCCATGTTCGTCCCATTGCAATGAATTAGTTATTGGTTCACTTGCACGAGAATTTTGAAGAATTAACGGCACTCGTAAAGTTTGTTTTCAGTTCCACTTCTAAACTTTTTTTTCTTCTCATTTTCTTAACCCACTAGAGGGTAAATTTGTATAAATGAAAGTGACAAAATAGTAATCAACTTAGAAAACCCACACAACATTCGGTGGGTGACTCTCGAAAACGTGCCTTCATCTTGCACTTTCACCCAAAGTATAAAGCGGTACTAATTATTAGATTTGAAAAACACTAGGCCTAGTTGTTAAACCATTGGAGAGCCAAAAAAAAAGAAAAGAAAAAGTGCGGTGTACGCTTTTCAGAGTCGCGAAAAGAGTTTTTCCGAAAGGAAGGTATATTTTCCTTCTTTTTTTTTCCGACCATCTAAGGCCTTGTTTGACAAGCAAGTTTTTGGTTAAGTTTCTCTGCTATAAGTTTTTTAACAACTTTAATTACAGTAATTTCAAAAAACTTCTCAAACTTTTTAAATTATACACTTCAAAATATCCAAGTATTTATACACTTCAAAAATTTTTTCTACATCTTCTACAGTAAAATTTTAGATAAATATCCAAGAAATTGACTTGCGAAACGAGACCTAAGTTTGCAACCTATGAGTTTTTGTATTGTATTACCCAAAAAAAAAAAAAAAGTTTTTGGAGAAATGCAAATCACAAATTCCCACCATAAGTTAATGCCACGGAAAGTTTGAACGCAAGCACGATAAAAAGGGCTTGTCGGAAATTTTGATAAAGCCGAAAGTAACGCGGTTACTTGAACTTATACGCTCGATTTGATAACAAATTGTAGGAAATAATCCAATTGTAATTGTACGGAACATCTTTCAAATTGGCTTGACTTGAAGTCAAAATGTCGAAGATAAAGACACCGAAAAGACGAGTCACAAACAAACTCCCGGAATTCCAATAAGAGAAGGCTGCTTCCAAGGTAAGCCATCTGAAGAATCTACATATTACTCATTTCCTATCCAAAACCCCCATTTTCTAGTAGTTTACTTCATCCTAATTCCTTCATAGACAAAAAATTCCCTTGTTTCTTATGCGTTATGGCTCAAGAACCGGCATTATTGGATCTCTCCTGTGATGATTTTTACTTGTCTGCACTTTTTCGTGAGACGGATGAATTAGATTCGGAAGATGATCAGATTTTTCCCGTATCAGATGTGAAGTATGCTGAAGGATTGCAGTTGCAAGAAGCTCTAGTGGCTTCGATGCTCCCAGAACCGTCTCAGGGTTATTCGACACTTAATATTGCTGCTAATGCTGCATCATCATCATCATCAGCGAGTTTTAAAGTAGAACAGGCAGAGGAAGCAGTGACAGCAGAATCGGGCGAATCTTCACTGAGTTTTTGTGAAATTTGTGTGGATAGAAAAGAAAGTGATCAGATGTTCACGATTCAAAGTTGCGGCCACGTGTTCTGTAACGAATGCATTAGCAAACATGTTGCAGCCAGACTTGAGTACAATGTACACGGTATCAGGTGCCCTGCAGTGAATTGTGGGAGGGCGATTGAGTTTGATTCTTGTAGGTCTTTTATGCCTAAAGATGTATTGGAAAAGTGGGATGAGATGCTTTGTGATGCAATGGTTGATGCATCTCAGAAGTTTTATTGTCCTTTTAAGGATTGTTCGGCGATGTTGGTGAGAGATAGCGATGAAGTTATTAGGGAATCCGAGTGTCCTGTTTGTCGGAGATTGTTTTGTGCTCGATGTCATGTGCCGTGGCATCCTGGGGTTGATTGTGAAGAGCTCCTCAGGCTGAATCAGGATGAAAGAGGAAGGGAAGATCTTATGCTGAGGGAGCTTGCCAAGGCGAAAAGTTGGAACAGATGTCCTAGATGCAAATACTACGTCGAAAAAAATCAGGGCTGCATACACATGACTTGCAGGTCAGTTTCTACTTTCTTTCGGCTAATTGATCAGAATATAGACGTAAAAAAAAAAGGTCAGACAACTACGGTTCTGGCATGGGGGTTGTATAAATCTATGGGTGCCGGGCTGTCACACCAATTTTTTTTTTTAAAAGTTGTCAGGTGCCGGGCTGACTGACACCACTTTATTTTTTTTTTAAGTTGTCATAGCCCGGCGCCCATCAAAGCATCCCAAACCAAAGATATCCATTTTGTGTTTTGGTTGAGAAAGGGAGAGACCCGAAAAGTTGTGTTGCATGAAGATTAATTTGAATAGGGCACTATATAATCTGATAAAGGTCAACCAAAATAAAAAATTTGACAAAGAAAGTGTCAAAATTGGCATGGAATTGAATCTAGTATGTACCCTTGCAGAGTTCAATATTATTATAGCATAACTAAGTATTGACGGATTCCAACTCAAGTTGCATATGTTGCTGCTGATTCAGGAAACGGGGTAGCCGGAAATTATACACAGGAAAAAAAAGAGGCAAATAGGAAAAGTAAACAAAATTACTAGCTGGGCTTATTTTAGTTTAGATCAATGAGAATGGTGCTTGTAACTTTTGCTATAAGTATGAGTCAAAATTTGAATCGGTATAGAAAAATAAAAATAAAAAACACATTTGACATTCAACTTTTACAAACACGCAAAAGGTGAAAAAAAAAAAATTTTTGGGTCAAGGCATCTTGACAAAAATTTTTATAATATTTTGGATTGAGCATTATTTCTTCAATTTTATTTGTTTACAACATCATTACAATTTTCAATACACCTTTTTATCTTCCCAATTACCTTTTTATCTCATATACATCACATCACAAAAAGTGTTACAGTAAAAATATCCCAAATAACTTACAATCCAAGCAAATCCAGGCGTCGTAATTAAATTTCTTAAAATATATATCATTTTTCACGGTAGCTCCTAACAATTTTTTTGTCTCGCTTTATCTTGCATTGGACACAATTATACCTATACTATTATTAACTCTTCTTTCTCTGGCATTTTTTTGTTCCTTTTTTGTGGTATTATATTTTCTTTGTCACTTTATTGTTTCTTTAAATTTTCTTCTTTTTTCACAAAAATTGATATCTTAATGATTGAAATTGAAAAAGAGAAACTGTAGAATTCTATCTTTTCCTTAAATGATTAAAAAATATTCAAATCACTTGACTTGAAATACAATTATCTAGTATCCATATTCTTTTAATTTTGAATTTTCCTCTTTCATTTATAGTTTCTCATTTTATTCTCAAGAAAATATCGTAAGGCTGAAATTGTGATATGATTAGTAATTATCAATTCCAATTTGTGACATGTTGCATCATGCAAAAGATCAAACCCCAAACCCTAAACACTAAACCCTAAACCCTAAACCCTAAAACCCTAAACATTAAACCCTAAACAGTAAACTAATTCATTTAAATTCATTTAATCGAAATTCATTTAAACTAATTAAACTAATAACATATACTAAATAACATAAACTAACCTCGCCAAATACATCTAAATTCATTTAATCGAACCTCTTAAATTTAACTAATTCCACAATTAATTCAACTAATTAATCGACTAAACTAATTCAAATAATTGTTTACTAAATAACATAAACTAATTATCAACTAATTTGCATAATAAAGTAAATTGTATTAAACTAATAACACTAATATCTATACTTAAGTTATGCTAAATACATCAATTTTAGTTAAACTAATTTAATTAATCCATTAAACAAATTTAAACAACTGGATACTAAGGTGAGATTCCACCAACTAAGAAGCACCACTTATTAGTCGACATCTCATAAATACAAAAACTCTGCGGCTTCTTAACAATTGAATCAGAAGACAGAAAATTGAATTAGCTTTAAAAAGCTGTCAGGTGCCGGGCTGATACAGCCCGGCACCTGACAATGAAGTTTTTTTCCAAAGCTGTCAGGTGCCGGGCTGACACAGCCCGGCACCTGACACACCAATTTTTTTTTTTAAAGTTGTCAGGTTTTAAAGTTGTCAGGTGCCGGGCTGTGTCAGCCCGGCACCCATAGATTTATACAGATCCAATGTCAGAACCGTAGTTGTCTGACCTTTTTTTTTTTCGTCTATATTCTGATCAATTAGCCCTTTCTAGTGCTCGTCGCTCCTGTGTTTGGGAATGGTGATTGTACCATTACTTTTATTTTTTTTTTGTTTCTAGAATCTTGTTGTGGCTTCCTCCTTCTATGACTAGTATGGGTGATCCCTTGATTATCACAGCCTAGCCTAATCACAGAGCATTGTTCAAAGACCAGAACCAGGAACTCACAATCTCCCAAACCTGGTTGAGTGTCATTGTAATAAAAATATGCTTACCACTGATTGAACCATTATAAGAAATTAGCAATTGAAACTTGATGTTTATTGTATCAAATCTTCTTCTAAAAATGTTCCTCCTGCCTCCATTGGCTTCACTTTTTTTTTTTTCTTCTCCAAAACTTCTCAATGCAAAGCCCAATCTAGGTCTAGAATTGTCTGATCCATAAATGTGTTTTGTGTGGCACAAGAGAAAAGGGATAATAGGGAGGAACATAAGAAAGAGGAGAGCTCGAAGAGGTGGAAAGATGTGGGATTTGCAGAAGCAAGTGCAGGGACGTTGCTCTTGATTTGATCCCTGTGGTATATTACTTGATGGTTTTGTACAATAGAGAAGCGCCAAGGAGACTGATAAGTTGCGATAGATAGTTGTCGGGAGAAATTAACTTCCGTATCTTAATTCCAGAATTCATTTTACACCAAGTTATGTAAAAGATTTTCTACCGGAAAAAAATTTTCCTGACCTTTTTGCAGCCAAACACCAGAAATTGAAGAAAATATTTTCTGGAAAAGATTTTCAGTCCAGACAAACAGACCCTGAATCAAAATTATCCATTTCTTTATCTTTATCTGTCTATGCATTCGAGGATCCTGGATGATTCAAACAAACAAATCCTACATTCAATTACTTGAACAGAAACAGATGGGAAGTTGAAAAATGTCTTCTTTATGAGTGGTGATGCAGGTGTGGATTTCAATTCTGCTATGCTTGTGGAGAACCTTGGAGTTCAACTCACGGTGGTTGTCAGCAAACATAATTTCTGCACCTCAGCACGAATCTTATGTACAAGTTTCAACTTAGTTTGTCTGAAGACCATTGATTATGGGGAAGCATCTATAGTACTATCAACTCAAAACTTGAGACTCTAGCAAATGGACAACTATAGTAGCAGTGCACAAGTAAAGAATGTACCGGACGTAAAAAGGCGGTTGAAAATATAAAAAAAAAAAGGGTTGAGAAATGTGTTTATGATGTAAGCGAAATATTATTTGAAAAAATTTGGTTATCCAAACACACTTTTTGTTACTAGGTTCCAAGACTTGATCTGGGCTTGATGGATGTTTTGTTGAACTAAATTGAACTGAAATGGAGAAGAAATTGCTTGTTCAATAAGGTTGTCTGTTCTACTTCTATTCCTTTTCCTTTTCCTTTTCTTGCAGCATCATGTGACATGAAAAGAATCAATTTAGAGCTGGTTGGTTAATCGTAAGACGTTCCCTTGCATCTCTCACTTTGCCTTTCCATGCCCTTTTTATTTTAGTACGTTTGTTCCCAATAAAAAATACAATAGAGTCAAGGAAGTTGGGAAGAAAAGCTCCATGGAAGCGGAGCTGTCGATACAGACTTATGGGCCTGGAAGTCATAGGTTGGGGGCCTTGGAGCTGGAAGCTTTGGGACCAGGATGGATGCTACATTTAGGGTTTGGGGCGCTTAACGTCAGCATATCAAGGAAGGATGTAATACGTTGGTCATATAAGGTATTTATAAGTCTACACTTACAACCTTGCTCTTATGTCTTTTAACACTTCAAACTTCCAAGATAGACTCTCCATGTAATTCTATTTCATATATTTCACCAAGAATTTTTGTTAGCGTTATATGCATTATGATCTTGAAACTTCAACTTCCAAGATAGACTTTCCATGTTATTTTTTTTCATACATTTCACCAAGAATTTTGTTAACATTATATGCATTGTGATCTGAAACGTTGTGATTTTGCCGGTTTTAGATACCACATAAATTGAAATGGTTCTTCTTAGGGCTTGCATACCCTAGGTAGATTTAGACTCACTTAGGGGCAGTTTGAAATTGCAAATAAAATGTGCTCACCGTTTCTTAAATTTAAGAGCATAGGTTTTGGACATTTAAAGCAATTCTTTCTAGCTTAAAATTCAAAAATAAAAACAATTAACTTTAACAATTTTATTATAATTTTTTTAACTAAATAAAGAGATAAATATTTTTTTGTAAATTTAAAATTGCAGATTATCAAATAGAAAAAGTACTTATTCAATTAAACGCCCGGACAATTACTTTTAGTCAAAGAATTTTATTATCATATTGTTTGGGGCGTATACTTGAATAAGGATTTATCAAGCATTTAATAAGTACTTTCATTGGTGAAAGTTCTATTCATTGAAGTGCTTTTAGATAAAACTACTGCAACTCCAAACAAACAGGCTTTTAAATGGTTCTCTTAGTCGTATTGAACAAATAATTAACGGTTAAAGAGTGTTCGGAAGTTCTAGAATCACAATAATTAATGTTGAAGGAGTAAAAGTATAAGATGGACGTATTTTGAACCTAAAGTATCTGAGTGTTTGTAATCCATTTAGCATTTCTCAGCATATTTTCCTACAAAATACCCTCAAAAGAGTTAACAGGGGGGAAAAGAAAAGTTTACAGGTCAAAGTAGAAACTTCACAATTTTCTTCTCGTCGGCAACACAAATTTCTATAAATTCCAACATATAATTGTCTATTTTGGTGAGATTGATCAGGAAAAAGAGAAAAGGAAAGGGGTATAGGTGAAATTTGATATTTTGGTCCAGAGTAGAGAAGTCATTTTGACAATAATGGATGACTCTTTAAATGAAGGAAAATGTCAAAGCACTGGGAAGTATCATATAATTGACATCCTATACCAAAATGACTTATCCCCCCTCCCTTCCCTCTTCGGTTTTCTTGATCAATGTCATCAATTTATACAATTTTATATTGGAATTGATTGATATTTTTGCTATTAAGGAAGAATTAATGGCACTTGTAAAGTTTTCAGTTCGACTTCTAAACATTTTTTTTCCTATTTTCTTAACCCACTAGAGGGTAAATTTGTATAAATAAAAGTGACAAAATAGGAATCAACTTAGAAAACCCACACAACATTAGGTGGGTGACTATTGAAACGTGTTTGTTTCCTTCATCTTGCACTTTTACCCAAAGTATAAAGAGGTACTAATTAGTAGATTTGAAAAACACTAGGCCTGGTTGTTAAACCATTGGAGAACCAAAAAAAGAAAAGAAAAAAGTGCAGTTTACCCTTTTCAGAGTCGTGAAAAGAGTTTTTCCGAAAGGAAGGTATATTTTTCCTTTATTTTTTTAACCATCCAAGGCCTTGTTTGGCAGGCAAGTTTTTTGACTAAATTTGTCTGCTACAAGTTTTTTAACAACTTTAGTTATATTAATTTCAAAAAACTTCTCAAAAATTTTAAACTATACACTTCAAAATATCCAAAAATTTACACACTTCAAATTTTTTTTCTACAATTTCTACAATAAGTTACAGTAAAATTTTAAACAAACACCCAAAAAATTCACTTACTAAACGGGCCTAAGTTTACAACTTATGAGTTTTTGTATTGTATTACAAAAAAAAAAAAAGGTTTTTGGAGAAATGCAAATCACAAATTCCTACCATAATTTAATGCCATGGAAAGTTTGAACGCAAACACGATAAAAAAGGGCTTGTTCGAAATTTTGAAAAGGGATAATTCACAAACCTTCCTGAGATTTATAACAATTGCACTCAACTCCCCTCAAGTATTACAAATTACACCAATCTCCCTTGTCACAATAAAATGACTATAATGACCTTCACTTAATAAATAATTCATAGTATAATGAAATGAGATTTTAAAAAAACAAAGAGAAACCTGACCTTTTCAGCGATTCTATTAACAAGTTACAACCAACAACGATTCTCTCCCACTTATTATCACTTTATTCTCATCCGTTAACCCCTTTCTCCTATAATTCGATCTCAAATTACCACTAATTATTGTCTATAATTGCAGCCAATCACATCACAAGTGATCCCTTAAACTCTACTATATATTCCTATTTTTCCTTTTTTCTCTTTGAAATTGCCAAATCATATGTTTAGTTGAGGGATTGGATTTGATGATTGAAGTAAAATCCTATTTCATGATCAAATTAAAAGGAGATGAAAAGCCACACAATAATAATGAAACAAATAATGCAATCATTGGTCAAAAGAGAAGAGGGATTGAAATAGGTAAATTTGCTAATTTGTCTATCATCCATCTAAAAAACTTTTTAAGATGTTAATAAGTACATTTCTATTTCTTTTTATACTTGACAATTGTTGGTTGTGGTTTCACTATGGAGATAGAGCTTCATCTCTGTATTTAAGCCGTTAGCATGTTTGGAGATTTAATGGTAGGTTAGATTATTTTGTTTTAAGTAGATGTAGGCATTGGGTTTGAAGTTTGGGGTGTGATTAGTTATAAATAAATTTTGATTTTTGGCAAAATGAATTTCTTGGAGATCTCTATAGTCATAATGATGCATTTTTTTAAAAAAAATTTGATTAATCCCATCCATGCCTAAATCTCCCATAAGGATTGTTTCCAAGGCCATTACGTGGTTCATGTAGTTGGAGTTAAACCACTTATATGGAACCAAACCATGGTATCCTATGTTGAAGATTATGCAAACACAATAACAATTGATTTGCAGTTTGACCACATGGAACCATATGGTGAGAATATTTTTGAAAAATGGAACAAATCTTCAGAATTGAATGCATGTTTTGGGAGAAACAATTTTATGAATATGATGATGGAATTGTTTGGGTTTAGAATTTGAAATTACACTATTTGTTAGACTATTTTGTTAGTATAGTGGTTTTAGTTGAAATATGAAAAAAAACAATTGGCAAAATAATTTTTGTTTTATTTTTGTACAAAAAAGGGTAGTTTAGGATTTTTAAGAAAAAATATAGCCTTCTCGGTCTATATTATTATATATATAGTAAAAGCAAGGGAGGTAGGTGTAATTTAATAAACTTGAGTGGAGATCTCTGCAATTATCAGAAACCTCCCTTATACGGTTTCTGAAATTATCCCTTTTGATAAAGCCGAAAGTATTGCGGTTACTTGAACTTATACGCTCGATTTGATAACAAATTGCAGGAAATAATCCAATTGTAATTGTACGGAACGTCTTTTTTAAATTGGCTTGACTTGAAGTCAAAACGTTGAAGACAGAGACACCGAAAAGACAAGAGGCACAAACAAACTCCAGGAATTCCAATAAGAGAAGGCTCCTTCCAAGGTAAGCCATCTGAAATAATTTGCTAGGCTCCTTCCAAGTTATTCCAAGTTAAGCCATCTAAAGAATCTGTTAATTTGCTAGGCTCCTTCCAAGTTATCCCAAGTTATTCCAGGTTAAGCCATCTAAAGAATCTGTTAATTTGCTAGAAGGAGTCATTCCAAGTTAAGCCATCTGAAGAATCTACATATTACTCATTTCCTATGCAACACCCACATTTTCTAGTAGTCTACTTCATCCTACTTCCTTCATAGACAAAAATTCCCTTGTTTCTTATGCCTTATGGCTCAAGAACCAGCATTATTGGATCTCTCCTGTAATGATTTTCACTTGTCTCCACTTTTCTGTGAGGCGGATGAATTAGATGCGGAAGGTGATCAGATTTTTCCCGTATCAGATGTGAGGTGTGCTCAAGGATTGCAGTTGCAAGAAGCTCTAGTGGCTTCGATGCTCCCAGAACCGTCTCAGGGTTATTCTACACTTAATATTGCTGCTAATGTTGCTACATCATCATCATCATTCAGTTTTAAAGTAGAACAGGCAGAGGAAGCGATGACAGCAGAATCGGGCGAATCTTCACTGATTTTTTGTGAAATTTGTGTGGATAGAAAAGAAAGAGATCAGATGTTCACGATTCAAAGTTGCGGCCACGTGTTCTGTAACGAATGCATTAGCAAACATGTTGCAGCCAGACTTGAGTACAATGTACACGGTATCAGGTGCCCTGCTGTGAATTGTGGAAGTGCGATTGAGTTTGATTCTTGTAGGTCTTTTATGCCTAAAGATGTATTGGAAAAGTGGGATGAGATGCTTTGTGATGCATTGGTTGATGCATCTCAGAAGTTTTATTGTCCTTTTAAGGATTGTTCAGCGATGTTGGTGAGAGATAGCGATGAAGTTATTAGGGAATCCGAGTGTCCTATTTGTCGGAGATTGTTTTGTGCTCAATGTTATGTGCCGTGGCATCCTGGGGTTGATTGTGAAGAGTTCCACAGGATGAATGAGGATGAAAGAGGGAGGGAAGATCTTATGCTGAGGGAGCTTGCCAAGGCGAAAAGTTGGAACAGATGTCCTAGATGCAAATACTACGTCGAAAGAAATCAGGGCTGCATACACATGACTTGCAGGTCAGTTTCTACTTTCTAGTGCTCGTCACTCCTGTTTTTGTGAATGGTGATTGTACCATTACTTTTTTGTTCCTTCTTTTTTTGTTTCTAGAATCTTGTTGTGGTTTCCTCCTTCTATGACTAGAATGGGTGATCCCTTGATTATCACAGCCTAGCCTAATCACAGAGCATTGTTCAACACGACAATCCAGGAAAACGTATATGTTGTAGGCACAGGAAAGAGGAGCAATAGAGAGTAATAATGGGCCATTGAAGGCCTCGGGAATTTTTAGAAAACTAAAACCAGAAATTTTTTTCTTCTCCAAAACTTCTCAATGCAAAGCCCAATCTAGATCTGGAATTGTATAATCCATAAATGTGTTTGTGTGGCGCAAGAGTAAAGGGATGGTAGGGAAGAACATAGGAAAGAGGAGAGCTCGAAGAGGTGGAAAGTTGTGGGATTTGCAGAAGCAAGTGCAGGGACGTTGCTCTTGATTTGATCTCTGTGGTATATTACTTGATGGTTTTGTACAATAGATAGTTGCGATAGATAGTTGTCGGGAGAAACTAACTTCCGTATCTTAATTCCGGAAGTCATTTTACACCAAGTTATGTAAAAGATTTTCTACCGGAAAAAAATTTTCCTGACCTCTTTGCAGCTAACCACCAGAAATTGAAGAAAATATTTTCTGGAAAAGATTTTCAGTCCAAACAAACATGGTACCCTGAATCAAGATTATCCATTTCTTTATCTTTATCTGTCTATGCATTCGAGGATCCTGGATGATTCAAACAAATCCTACATTCAATTACCTGAACAGAAACAGATGGGAAGTTGAAAAATGTCTTCTTTATGAGTGGTGATGCAGGTGTGGATTTCAATTCTGCTATACTTGCGGAGAACCTTGGAGTTCAGCTCACGGTGGTTGTTAGCAAATATAATTTCTGCACCTCAGCACAAATCATATGTAAAGTTTCAATTTAGTTTGTCTGAAGACCATTGATTATGGGGAAGCATCTATCGTACTATCAACTCAAAATTTGAGACTCTAGCGAATGGACAACTATAGTAGAAGTGCGCAAGTAAAGAATGTACGCTGCCTGAAAAAACGGTTGCGAATATAAAAAAATGGGTTGAGAAACATGTTTATGATGTAAGCGAAATATTATTTAAAAAAATTTGGTTATCCAAACACATTCTTATTTGGATAGGAGTTTATTTGGATGATTTATTTGAGATAATTACTGTAGCAATTTTTGTGATGTGATGTATGTGAGATAAAAAGGTGATTAGGAAGATAAAAAGGTGATTGGAATTTGTGAAACACATTATTTTGTTTCAAATCTTCTCAATCCAAACACCCAAGACTTGGAGTATCAATTACAGCATTCAGTTTTGTTTGGAGTATCTATCATTTATCAAACGCTAATGACCAAACTCTTTTTTATGCTTTTAAATGGGTCTAAGGAGCTTAATTTGAAGATTGAACCGGATTCATTTGACATTTAGACCAGCAATAGTTGTTTTTAAGTTCTTTTTTTCCTGTTTTTTCTTTTTGACAGGAAGTCGGTTGTTAAATTACTGTCCCGCTTCTATGTTCATTTAGTGTTCCAAGTCAGTGAGTTGAAGTTTGTGTGACCTGATGACCACATATAGTGCTCTAATATATTAATTGATGTATATTTTATCACTAAGTTAAAGGCACAAATAATCACGTAAGTAGATTATATGTATTAATAGTTACGAAATCTCAAAGAAATAGATTCGTCGCATGATAATTTTTCATTGTATAATAGTTACTCGGGTTTATTTTATCACTAGATTAGACTTAAATAGATTGAATTTGTTTTTAATTTGAGACTCATGATGTGAAGGAATCTAAACTCTATAAACACCATAGCTCCTAATCTTTATCACCACTCTGAATGATGGATATGTGTTTTTCACGTATATTGATTAAAACAACATAATATAAAATAAAATTAGGGATAACGTTTTGGAGGGGAGGAATGGATTGAACGGCATCGAGAGAGGGAGGAGTTTCAAAACCTCTCACTTACACCCATAAAAAAAAAAGTTTAAAAAGTGAGGAAAGACATACAATAGAGTTAAGAAAGTTGGGAAGATGGGCTCCAAGCTATGGAAGCGGAGTTGTCGATACAGACTTGTGGGGGCCTTGGAGCTGGAAACTTTGGAACCAGGATAGATGCTACATTTAGGGTTTGGGGCGCTTAATGTCAGCATATCAGGGAAGGATGTAATACGTTGGTCATATAAGGTATTTATAAGTCTACACTAGCTAACAACCTTGCTCTTATGTCTTTTAACACTTCTAACTTCCAAGATAGACTCTCCATGTAATTCACCAAGAATTTTTGTTGGCGTTATATGCATTGTGATCTTGAAACTTCAACTTCCAAGATAGACTTTCCGTGTTATTTTTTTTCATACATTTCACCAAGAATTTTGTTAGCTTTATATGCATTGTGATCTGAAACTCTATGATTTTGCCGGTTTCAAATACCACATAAATTGAAGTGGTTCTTCTCATACCTAGGTAGATTTTAGACTAACTTAGGGGCCGTTTGAAATTACAAAAAAAAAATAAAATAAAATTAGGAGCAGAGGTTTTGGACATTTAAAGCAATTCTAGCACAAAATTCAAAATCGGTGCTTTTAGAATAATTTTTGTGTTTTGAAAAAAAAAATAAAATTAACTTTAACAATTTTATTATAATTTGTTTAACTAGATGAAGAAATAAATATTTTTTAGACATTTAAAATTACAAATAGAAAATAGAAAATGTACTTAATCAAATATATGTCCTAAACATTTTAATAATTGTTTGGGGCGTATACTTGAATAAGGATTTATCAAGCATTTAGTAAGTACTTTTACTGGTGAAAGTTCTGTTCATTGAAGTGCTTTTAGATAAAGCTACTGCAACTCCAAACAAACAGGAGGCTTTTAAATGGTTCCCTTAGTCGCATTGAACAAATAATTAACGGTTAAAGAGTGCTGTTTCCTTTCTTTACAAATATAAAAGCATCTTTTTAAGATGGCTAGGACTTTGTCAAGAGTAATAAGTCCTAAACAACTCGATTAAATTCAATAGAATCAACCCAACCCAATTTATATAAAATGAATAAATAGAAAAACGAAGCATTGGCCCCACTACCATTGCAATATTACGTCCATGATTAAGAAGTCTGGTCTGGTGTTCATGTTAAAGTGTGGATTTCAGCAGTGTTCAACCAATTCTATGTACCTGCTTTTAAAAGATTCATCTCTAAAATTCAATGAAGTTTACCAATAGGAAGCAGAAGATGAGCAATTACTTGTCGATCAAACAATATATCCTATTGTAGTTAACTTCTACTTAAAGTTTAAGACTTAGACCGAATCAACGTACTTAAGATTTATTTTTTCTTGATGAACATGTAGTCAACTTTGATGGAACGCGTACTAAAATATCTGCGTGAAATCGTTGGAGGAAGTGGGGAGAGTAGGTTAGAGGTATCAGATGCTGAATATGCAGAAAAATTACAGGTCGAAGAGGCCCTGCAGGCTTCTCTGGCCAATCTTCAGATATCCCACCACAAAAGTCCATCATTTAAAGCCAAACAGGCTGCAGGTGAATCACAAACAGTATACTGCGAGATTTGTATGGAACGAAAAGAAAGGCACGAAATGTTCAAATTTGAGACCTGTTCTCACAGTTTCTGTTGTGATTGCGTATCCAGACACACGTCGAGGCAAAGATCCAAGAAAACATTCATATGATAACTTGCCCGACTTTAACTTGTGACCACATCATTCAACCTTTTTCTCTCAGGGGTATAATCCCTGAAATTGTTTTTGCTCGATGGGAAAAGGCCTGGAATGAGGCAACAATCCCCGATTCACAGAAATTCTATTGTCCGTTCAAGGATTGCTCAGCCATGTTGCTGAATGACGATAAGAAGGGAAAGATGATCAGACAGTCCGAATGCCCAGTATGCCGTCGATTGTTCTGTGCACGATGTTATGTCCCCTGGCATGGTGGTTTCAACTGTAAACAATTCCAGAAGCTGAAAGTGAATGAAAGAGGCAGCGATGATCTGAAGGTGCACGTCCTTACTAAGGAGAAGAAATGGACCAAATGTCCCAACTGCAATTATGTTGTTGACAAGGTTGCAGGATGTATTCATATGACTTGCAGGTCAGCTGATTCTTTTGCTACTATAGTGCAATATGTCTATAATGTGATATTTTTCTTCCCTTCTTTCTTGATCTGATGATCTGAAAGATCCAAAAATAACTAATATTGTAGAATTCCAGTCCATACTCAGTGTCCCCAACTGACGAATGCTTGTTAGACTAGAATTTGTGACATCTCATATGCTGATCTCGATGCTTCATTTCAAGACCCTTCTTTAATAATCATTCACGCTCTCTCCCTTTTTTTTTTTGTTTGGTTTGGCGTGCTGTTGCATGCAGGTGCAAGTTTGAATTCTGCTACAAATGTGGATCAAAGTGGAGTGCAAGACACTGGCGTTGCCAGGCATGAACGATAGGATCATACTCATAGTTAGTAAGACTGGTTCAGCTCCAACTAATTTGGATAGAATCCATTGTATCTATCTCTTGATAACTGTATTCCAAAGCAATGAAGTTTCAGTAGTGTTTGTCATTTTTGATTAGTACTGTATTGGCGACCAAGGCGCCTTTCACCAAGCAATTAGCAACTATTGGGTAGATTTTATATTTTAGCTTCTTATTCTATCCAAAAATCAAAATTTAGATGCAAAATCGATCGAGAATATTTAAAAGGAAATTCAAAATCAAAGTTTCAAATCAGGTAAAGAGTTGGTAGGAATTAGCTGTAATTAGTCTAAGAATACAGCTATATAATTAGTCTAAGATAGCTGCTGTAATTAGTCTAAGAATACAGTTATATAATTAGTCTAAGATAGCTGTTGTAATTAGTCTAAGAACACAGCTGTATATAGTCTGTAATTACAGACTATATACAGCTGTACATGGCTGACCATTTAACCTAGTTACTTGTATAAATAGATCAATGAAATATGAAAAACATACTTTTCAGCATAATTAATAACTTGGTATCAGAGCATTGGGGTTTTTTTCCTTGCTCTCCTCTTCTCTGAAAATTCCAGCCATTCTTTCAATAGCCCACAGTACTGAAATTTCTTCTCTAAAACACTAATCACATCACAATATGTCAACCAAACCTGATGTTGAATCTCCTAACAGCAAGAATCTCTCCACTCTAACCATACAAGATGCTTCTTCTTCCATCCACATTAAATTGGATGGCATTAATTATCGAGTTTGGTCCAAAATTTTGCAGATGCATATTGCTGGAAGAAAAAAAAAGGGCTATATTAATGGAAAAAAGGCTGCACCAGCAGTAGATGATTCAAGTTATGATGAATGGGAAGCTGAAGATTCTCTCGTCAAATCTTGGCTTATTAATTCAATGAGTGATAATATGATATCTCACTTTGTACAATGCGGCACAACAAAGGAAGTTTGGGATGCTGTAAAAAGAAGTTACCTTGATGTATCAGATTCCTCTGAAGTTTATGAACTAATGAAGAAGACTTTTCATTTACAACAAGATGGTCGGCCTCTAGCAGAATACTACAACGAATTAAACTCAACATTTATGGAGCTCGATTATCGACGGCCCAATGACATGACATGTGCTGCTGATAAAGAAAAATATAGAAATCGTATTGCTGAAGATCGAGTTTATATTTTTCTTGCTGGGCTTGATAATAAGTTAGATCAAGTTCGCAGCCGTGTTCTAGGTACTTCTCCTTTACCAAGGTTAGAAGAAGTCTACTCCATGGTTCGTAGAGAACTACAAAGACAAGTTGCCATGGGAGCAGAATCACACTTTGAGGCTTCAGCTCTAACTGTTCAAAAGAGCACTCCTATTGTCATTAATGGAAATTCTACAGCCTCTCAGTCTCGATTTTGCACCTACTGCAATAAGAATACACATACAATTGATGTTTGTTGGAAAAAGCATGGCTATCCAGAATGGTATAAACTTAAGCAAGCTGAGAGAAAAAATAAAAAATTGGTTCATAATACTGTTGCTCAAAATGTTGCTGCCATAGACACTACTCCATCTTCTGTGTCTCATGTCTCTCGAGCATCTTCTCAAGAAGGTATTTTTGGTTTGTCCGATATTTCTGCTCATCCTAGCACTTGGATTATTGATTCAGGGGCTACTGATCACATGACTAGTAACTCTTCTATCATTGACTCTCTTACATCTTCACCTGTGAAGTCTGTACAGGTTGCTAATGGAAATTTTACGCCAATCATAGGCGCTGGAAATGTGTCTCTTTCACCAAAGTTTTCTATGTCCTCTGTTTTACTTGCACATAAACTCTCAAATAATCTCCTATCCATTAGTAAAATAACAAAGCATCTTAACTGTTCTGTCATTTTTCACTCTACTCATTGTGTTTTTCAGGACAATCTTACGAAGATGACGATTGGCATTGGTAAGGAGAGGGATGGTTTATATTACTGGGAAGACAATCGAAGCATAACAATATCTACTCGAGGTTTTCAAACAAAAAGTGGGACATCAGACATAGAAAGAATAATCCTTTGGCATCGTCGACTAGGACATCCATCTTTTTCTTATTTAGAGCATATGTTTCCTAAGTTATTTTTCAATATTTCAACTTCTAGCTTAAGATGTGAACAATGTGTTTATGCAAAAAACCATCGTGTTCCTTTCAAAGTTAGTTTTAATAAAAGTGTCACTCCTTTTTCATGTGTTTATACTGATGTGTGGGGTCCTTTCTCAACTACTTCTACTTCAGGACATAAATATTTTGTATCTTTTATTGATGACTGTACTAGAGTCAGTTGGGTATATTTGATGAAATCTAAGAGTGATGTTTGTCATATTATTCCTTAGTTTTATAACATGATTCTTACTCAATTCAACACTAGAATTAAGGTTTTTCATTTCGATAATGGTCGTGAATTTGTGAATCGATCTCTTGCTGATTTTATGATACAACATGGCATTCTTCATCAAATCACTTGTATTTACACACCCCAGCAGAATGGCACAGCAGAACGGAAAAATCGTCACTTTCTTGAAGTAGCACGAGCCTTATGTTTTACTATGCATGTTCCAAAACATTTTTGGGCTGAGGTTTTTGATTGTGTATGTTATGTTCATGTTCATTCTCATCATAGAGATAAACTTGATCCTCGTACTATCAAATGTGTTTTCCTCAATGTTTTCAGAACCGGTCCAACCGGTCGAACCGGCCGATCCGGTCTAATGCTAAAGCCGGAAGTTCATGGAGAACCGTTGAAACCCGGACGAACCGTGCGAACCGTTAAGAACCGTGAACCGGCGGTTTTTTAGATTCTTCAACAAAATATCAAGAATGGTGTAGCTAAGATTCGAACCTGGGTCTCCAAGTTTAAATATGACAATCTTACCGCTAGACTGTACTTAAGTTTGTTGAGAATTCTACTTGACTAAAAAATATATTAAAAAATCAAGTTCTTCTCTTATTTTTTTTTTCAATTTTTTCTTCTTAACCATTTTTAACCCAAATATCCACAACAAGATTTTCTCAAGTCTTCACCATTATTATCAAGTTATTATCTTTAGCAGATTGTAAACAAGTTGAAAATTTCAACTTTTATTGTTTTCCAACATTTTAGTAAGTTTAATTTTTTTCTTTTCAAGGTTTTTTTCTATATTATTATCTTTAGTTGGTTTTTTGCATTTTCCCCTCAATTTTCATATGTTTCCCTCATTTTTGTTTTATTTTTATTCGATTAATTAATGATGAAATTTTTGCAAAAGTAGTGCACATCCGTGTAGGAATTGGGTAGGAATTACAAATAATAACATTGGGTTGGTAAAAAATATGGTAGTTGGCACATAATCGAAGCTATTGATAATTGAATTTAAAATAATTAATGGTATAGGATCATTGAATTTAATATAACATGTTAATTAGTAATGTTTAGTAGCAATTAATTTTTTATGTGTTTAACTGTATATTTGTTTTTCAAAAATTTTTAGTTTTTTTTAGTTTGAGCAATTAGATTTATATTTTTATAATAAATTTTAACTTTTTCAGCTTAAGTTGATGAAATTGTGAAGGTGGTGTGGTTGCTTATCATGCCACTGATAAAAGTTTGCTATTCAAATAGTTTATCTTAACTTGAACTCTTTTATGGATTTTTTTAAGGGTTGTAAAAGAATTTCAATATTTAATTTATTTATTTTTTGTGTTTTTATTTGTGATAATTGGTGCACATTTGGATTGTATCTATTTATGTTTATAATGAATTTATGAAAACTTGTAGTGAATTATGATATTTTAATTATATTTATCATTCCATGTTTTGTGTATAACTTTTAGAAAATTTATTATTATCATAACTTAAATTAAGTTATGTTGGTAAAGTTCAAGTGTAGAATGAAACCTGCTTAGTACTTAACACTAAAAATTAAAAAAAAAAAAAAAAACAGTGAACCTTTGAACCGGCCGGTTGGACCGGTCGGACCGGTCGAACCGCGAACCGGCCACCTCTCCGGTTCACTGACCGGTCCGAGTTTAAAAACATTGGTTTTCCTTGGCTATTCTAATTCACAAAAGGGATATAAATGTTTTCATCCTCCTACGAGAACCTACTATGTGTCTATGGATGTTCAATTTTGTGAAAATGAGTCTTATTTTTCTGGACATATGTCTGCGGTTCCTTTTCAGGGGGAGATTAAAAGTAGAGAAGATGAAAAATAATGGCTAGGAGAAAAAAGGATATGGATCTTAGGTATAGAGAATGCAAAGGAAAATGGGAATTCCTTAGTTTTAGATGATGGTCAGGAAAATAAAATTGAAACTAATAGTGAGAGACCAGCTCATTTCTTTGAGAAAGGATATTCTAGGAGAACAAAAGATATCACTGTTATGCCTCCTGGTTCTTGTACCTCCCTTAATGATAATACCTCCCTTGATGATACTACCATGCTATCGAATGAATCTTCCAAGATTGACACTAAGGTATGTACTTCTTCTGAAAGTCTTGACTCATATCCTAATATTGATCAGAATAGAAGATATCCTCTTCGTGAACGAAAAGAACCTGATAGGCTTGGTTTTTCAAAAGCTTCCAATGTTTCCTATCCAATTTCTGATTTTATATCCTATCACCGTTTGTCTAAGACAAACTTGACATTTGCTCTTCAGTTGTCTTCTGTATATATGTTCCTAGTCATTTTCAGGAAGCCCTTGATGATCCTAAGTGGAAAGATGCAATGGTAGAAGAAATGATGGCTCTCCAAAAGAATTCTACTTGGAAAATGGTTGAGTTACCAATGGGAAAGAAAACCGTAGGGTGCAAATGTCTCTTGATAGTCAATACCATAGGTTTGAGTGTAGCCTTTTGCAACCAGTCTAGCTTTGTATCTTTCAACTGTCCCATCAGACTTGTATTTGACACTGAATACCCATTTACACCCTACGGTCTTCTTTCCCATTGGTAACTCAACCATTTCCCAAATAGAATTCTTTTGGAGAGCCATCATTTCTTCTACCATTGCATCTTTTCACTTAGGATCATCAAGGACTTCCTGAAAATGACTAGGAACATATACAGAAGACAACTGAAGAGCAAATGTTCCTAGTCATTTTCAGGAAGCCCTTGATGATCCTATGTGGAAAGATGCAATGGTAGAAGAAATGATGGCTTTCCAAAAGAATTCTACTTGGGAAATGGTTGAGTTACCAATGAGAAAGAAGACCGTAGGGTGTAAATGGGTATTCAGTGTCAAATACAAGTCTGATGGGACAGTTGAAAGATACAAAACTAGACTGGTTGCAAAAGGCTACACTCAAACCTATGGTATTGACTATCAAGAGACATTTGCACCGGTTGCCAAGATGAACACTGTTCGTGTCATATTGTCACTTGCAGTTAATTTAGACTGGACTCTACGACAATTTGATGTGAAGAATGCCTTTCTTCATGGTGAGTTGACTGAGGAAGTTTTCATGGATCCTTCTCAGGGGTTTACACTAGAAGAAGGAAAGGTGTGCAGACTGAAAAAGGCATTGTATGGATTAAAACAATCACCAAGGGCATGGTTTGGAAGATTGAGTCATGCCATGGAGGAGTTTGGATTCAAGCAAGCTTCAGCAGATCACACGCTGTTCTATAAACGTAACTACAATGATATTACCGTGCTTCTTGTCTATGTTGATGATATGATTGTAACAGGTAATAACAAAGAAGAAATTGAGAACTTTCGAAGTTACTTAGCCAAAGAATTTGAGATTAAAGATTTGGGGACTCTTAAATATTTTCTTGGCATTGAAGTATCACGGTCCAAGCAAGGACTCTTCCTTTCCCAAAGGAAGTATACATTGGAACTCCTAGCTGAAACTGGTATGTCTGCTTGTGAGCCAATAGATACTCCGATTGAAGTGAATCATGGCCTAGCCTTCTTTTCTGATCAGATTCCAACAAACAAGGAAAGATATCAAAGGATCATGGGTAGACTAATCTATTTAACTTATACCAGGCCAGATTTAGCATATGCAGTCAGTGTTGTTAGCCAGTTTATGCACAATCCAAGTGATCAACACATGAATGCTGTTAATCGAATCTTGGCTTACTTGAAATCAGCTCCAGGAAAAGGTGTCTTATTCTCCAAACACGAACATTTTGATGTGGTTGGATATACAGACTCTGATTTTGCTGGTAGCAAGTTGGATAGAAAATCAACTTCTGGATATTTGGCTTTTGTTGGAGGCAACTTGATGTCTTGGAAAAGTAAAAAACAGAACGTGGTTTCATTATCTAGTGCAGAGGCTGAATATAGAGCTATGCATCATGCTATCACAGAACTCTCTTGGCTGAAAATTCTCTTAAAGGAGATTGGGTTTAGTCCAAAAGGTTCTATGGTATTATTTTGTGATAATATGGCAGCCATTAAGATTGCAAATAATCCTATTCAACATGATCGGACAAAGCATGTTGAAATTGATAGGAACTACATCAAAGATAATCTTGATTTCGGGACAATTGAAATTCCCTATACAAGAAGTTCAGATCAGTTGGCTGATATTATGACTCATGCAGTTATTAGTAGCTTATTCAATGCATCTCTATCCAAGTTGGGCATTTGTGATATCTATGCCCCAACTTGAGGGGGAGAGTTGGTAGGAATTAGCTGTAATTAGTCTAAGAATACAGCTATATAATTAGTCTAAGATAGCTGCTGTAATTAGTCTAAGAATACAGCTATTAGTCTAAGATAGCTGCTGTAATTAGTCTAAGAACACAACTGTATATAGTCTGTAATTACAGACTATATACAGCTGTACATGGCTGACCATTTAACCTAGTTACTTGTATAAATAGATCAATGAAATATGAAAAACATACTTTTCAGCATAATTAATAACTTAAAGTAATCAAGCGAAAGCAACCCTTTGAGGGTCGTGAATATTGTCACCATACGATTTAGTGGTACATGTTGGTTTGCTGCACTGTATATAAGGATATAGCTGATAAACTGAATATATTTTCCATGGAGAAAAATCATAATTACATGTAAATTTCTGCTTACATTAGAATTGTACGTTCTACTCCTGAACAGGGAAAAGAATATCAACAGATCCTGGCTCAAATCATTGAAGTACTTTCTCCACATTCATGGAAGGAGTACTTACAGTTCCATATCCACCAGATGCTGAACAGGCAGAAGATCTACAATTGCAAGAGGCCCTGGAGTATTCCGTAGGTAATCTTCAAATTTATATCCCAACTCGAAAAAGCGATCATCTGGAGCCAAAGAAGTCGCTGGTGAATCATCAAATACATCTTGTGATATCTGCATGGAAGAAAAGAAAGACGTGATACGGTCAAATTTGGAAGCCGCTTTCACTGTTTCGTTCCATTGTAAAGCCAGACATGCTCGCGCTAAAATGGAAGATATTATTTGTATTGTAACTTCTCTGAATTCAGACTGCAACTACATCATCGAACCTGCTTTTGCTTGAGGTATAATCCCTGAAACAGTTATTGCTCTATCGGAGTGCGGGAAATATTCTTGATTCTTAAAAATTTTACTCCGTATGAGAATTGCTCGGCCATGCTGGTGAATGATACTGAAGAAGGGATCATTAGGCAATCCGCAATCCTGATGCCCCATCTGCCCACTATTCTTCAGTGCACGGTGTTAGGTTCCGAAGCATCAGGGGTTAGAGCGTGCAGAATTTCGAAAGCTGAGACTGGATGAAAGAGGTAACAATGATCTAATTATGGTGCTGTCCTCGCAGGGGATGAAAGAGAAATGTACGCTCATCCCTTGAAAGGAAAAAGGAAAAGGTTGTGTCATCAAACAAACAATGTAAGAAGTACGTCGATAATGAAATAGTACTAGTATCATTTACTAGAAGAAACATGGCCACTTGTTTTTGCGAGAACTTGGACTAAAATGAAAAGGCCAAAAGTGTAGTGATGAGAATTACTATATTCAAAAAGATTGGGGGAGCCATATGAGAATCAAGTAAAGATGAGGGGGGGAGGAACATGGCAATGGCATCATCATTCCTTCATGTGGCGCCAAATAACGTAAAGGTACAACTGAGAATAGCGTAAACACAAATTTGGGATTTTGCAGATATAAATAGCGAAATTTGAAAGGCCAGAATTAGTCGGAGCTCAATCTGCAAACGTCTCCGATGGCTCTCTTCTTCAAATCCGACCTATTTTCCCCCCTCGGCCTCGCTTCTCTTTCTTTCCGATTCCCAACTTCTTCTTCCTCACTCTTCGATTCCCGAATCATTCCAGCAACTAAATTGTCCACCAAACAAACCGCAATCGCCTGTTCTTCACTCAATTCCGGGAATGACGAAAACTTCCAAGACTCCTCCAATTCCAACGGATCATTGAATAACCGAAGATTATCCAAACAGTCCTCTTGGGAAGCCAAAGACGAGGAAGGCAACGATTACCTTTACACGCTGGGTAAAGAGTCGGATAATATGAACATTGCTGTTGGAGCTAGAGCTGGCATCATCGATGACCTCTTCGCCGGCAATTTCCTTGGGAAAGATTGTAATTTGCTTCATTTTGTTGTTCTTCAAGAATTTTAGTCTATTTTTTTTGTTGTTCTGAAAATATCTGGGAAATTTGATGATCATTTTTATTTGAATTTCAGCTGATATTGTGTTCGATTACAGACAGAAAGCTACAAGGTCGTTTGAATATCTGCAAGGCGATTATTACATTGCGCCGCTCTTTATGGTACGTTAATATAGTATTCTTCGACGTAATTTATCTGGCAAAATTGTCCTAACTATGTTGTTTAATTTATCATAATTTTTGAACTAATTCTTTTTTCCCACTGTGGCAGGATAAAGTTGGTAAGTTCAGCAATTCATCGCAAATGGTAAAAAAGAAAAAAAAAACTGAATTTTAGCTGCATTGAGAAGTGAGAGTGATAAAATTTGGTACTCTCCTCCTTTTTTTCTTAAAAAAAAAAAAACTAGTGGAAACAGTCATCTATATCTCCACTTGTGGTCATAAGTCCTAAATGGTATTCCTGCGTTGTCCTGATACCTGGCTTATTATCCGCACAGTGTGCCATATCGCGAAGAACTACCTTGCTCATCTGCTCAATACGAAAGTACCACTCATCCTAGGCAAGTATATAGTACTTTGTTACCTCAGTATCAGAATCTGTGATATGAGTTAAAGATTTACCAATAACCAATTTAAAAACTTATATTGTCGCTGCACCATGCCTTGTGCTGCTCGTGTTTTATTTGTTCTGAACGTTATAGGCATTTGGGGTGGAAAAGGGCAAGGGAAGTCATTTCAAACTGAACTCATTTTCCGGGCCATGGGAGTTGAACCTATTATCATGTCTGCTGGTGAACTGGAATCAGAAAGAGCTGGTAAGATGGTTCCTGACAGTTCCATGTAATACTGTGTGCATCTAATATCTAAAATGTTTATTTATTTTCCCTTTTGAACAGGAGAACCAGGAAAATTGATACGTGAACGGTATAGAACTGCTTCTCAAGTGGTTCAGAACCAAGTTAGAAGCTTTATTACTTTCACTACTGGTATATGTATATATAGGATTGTGAATTTATTAGTTGCCATACTCCATTTTATACTTCTTAATCGACCTCCAGAATGTAGCCTTCCCCTTCTGCTTCCTAGCAAAATGCATTTCTTTAAAAGGTTATTGTGCTGCTGTTGATTGAATGAGTATTTAAACAGATATTAGCAAAGGAGAGCAAGGAAAGATAGACAAATTTGGATGATCACTAATATGAGTTGAAATATTTCATCTGATGTCAAGTCACTTGAACAGAGAAAAAGTTGATAGATATAATGGAAGGAATGTTCAGCGTTATGAAGGCATTGAATTTGAGCTGATTCAAGAGTATTTTTGTTGCTTGCTTTATCCAAATATTTAGAGCAGCAAACCTTCTCTTCCATCTTATAGAAGCTTTATCAGCTAGAAAAACACACCTATTAAAATCATAAAATACTGTCAGAGGTTTTTTTTTTTTTTTTTCAATTCACTCAACTTGGTTTAGAAATAAAGTTCAATTTGGTTTTATTTGGATTTTGGCATATGCAGGGGAAAATGAGTTGCTTGGTTATCAATGACATTGATGCTGGTCTTGGAAGATTTGGTGAGCCAATCTATAAGTTGGATAAGCAAATCTATTTCCATTTTCTCTTTCTCCTTATCTTTCTTATGCAATACGCCTTTGTGTTCTTTTACCCACCTTTTTGAGTTTATAAAATTGCCTCCATTGATCATCATGTTATATTGTGATCTTCTGAAGGTAATACCCAAATGACTGTCAATAATCAGATTGTTGTTGGGACACTGATGAATTTGTCTGATAACCCTACGAAGGTAAGTATTGGGCAAGTCTGGAAAGAATCAGATGTTACAAAGAGGATCCCTATTATTGTTACCGGAAATGATTTTTCAACAATATATGCGCCGTTGATTCGAGATGGAAGGATGGAAAAATTTTACTGGTACTTGTAATGCTTACGAGTTTAAATTTTGCGTTATGCATTTTAGAAATGATTGCTTCATTTGATTTGGCATGTTGATATATATTTCAAGGATATCACAGAAGAATGATGGTTAAACCTGTATTAACATAGCAGGCCGTGTAATTCCATCCAAATATACTTGAGCATATGAGGTCTTACTGAAATAAGATGGACTAGTTTATAAAACCTTGATTATAAAATATATTGTTTATTAGATACTGGTTTCTATGTTCTAATGGTAGACAATTAGTAATCAAATCCAATGAAAAATTTTGTATGTTGAAGCTATGGTTAATCTCTTTTAAGTACTTGACCTAAGGATTGTTGCGTTGCTCAGAATTCAGTCAAGTACCTCCGCTTTCTGAAACAAAAACCATCATGAAATGATTAGAAGCTACTCAAATCGATGAACTTGAACTCAGAAAATGAGGTAGTTAGGTGTCATTTACTTGAATTGACAGATGAGTTTCTTAATAGTTCTTCACCAATAAAAATAGCAAGCAGAATTAGCTTATTGGTAGAGCAGCAGATGTCATGTTTGGAACTTTAACAAATATTGCAGTTCAAATTCTGTACTAATAATTGGTTGCTTTTGAGGTTGCTATTTGCTAGTGCAAAATTACTGTTGACATGCTATTGTGATTACTACGTGACAGCTAGATGTTAGTACTCAGTTTTGTTATTTCATATGTTGTGTGCTTTTTCCCAGTTCCCTTCTCAGATGCAATTTTTATGAACAGGCAGCCCACCCATGAAGATATTCTGAATATTGTTCACAGGATGTATGAGAAAGATGGCATGTCAAGGGATGAAGTTGGAGAGATAGTGAAATCATTTCCTAATCAAGGTAGCTATGAATCTTCATATATGATGAATAAAACTTATCTAGTGCCAAGAACATTTAGTTTGGATTGCTATACATTCTCTTATTATTACCTTCTGACAACTAATTCAAATTTTTGCTTGTTTCCTTAATTAAAGAAGTTCTAGTTAGAATTAGAAGTGTGTCTGCACCGTAATTAAGTTTGGCATAAACTAGATAGATGGTTTATGAGAAGATCCAGAGCAATAACTGTGATTAGAACAGCATTTGCGTTGGCCAAAAGTGTACCTACTAATGAATTTCTTTTGAGTCCTTTAAGGAAAATGTGTTATCTTTGGTGATGTTAAACTTCTTTTGTTCAGAAATTGGACATTCATAATCATACTCAATTATGACACTGAACTGCAATATGCAAACTGGAGGATGTCTTTGTTTTTCTGTTTTTGCTGATCTTATTCAAAATCTACTGGCAGCCTTGGATTTTTATGGAGCTTTGAGATCTCGAACATATGACCGGTCAATCTTAAAGGTGCAAAATATTCAACTGAATTATGTCTTTTTGGTATTTGTACGTTGCTGACAACTCCTGATATTCTTTAAGAACTATCTTGAGCTCTTCACGTATGCAGGTGCGACCGCATCTTGCAATGTATTATACCCCTTCCACTTAGGCTCACTTTTGAGTAATGACTATGAGTGAACAAGTTAATTCTCAAGGGGACATATTCTTTGCATGAATAACCATCTATGCATGTGCTTTCAGACATCTATGCAATATAACTTTGCAATGCTTAATCTATCTAGTCACCAATGAGTAATATACTTCAATACCACGGGAGATGCATTTTGAATCTCTACACTCCAGAGAAATTTTATATCGTCTAACATTTTCACTTAGCAAAAGACTTCCTCAAGGTCACAGCCAGTTGTCTGTCCCTGTTGAACTTACAAATGTTATTATATTCTTTTCTCTGATATATGTGAGACTCTATATCTTTTTCATCTTTGCGTTGCTTTCCCAGATTCAACATATTTTAAAATATTTAGTTCAACTTCTTTTGTTATAGTGGGTTGAGGATGGTGGAGGGGCCGACAACTTGGGCAAAAGACTTTTGAAGCAAAAAAAGGATGGAAAACTTCCAGTTTTTACTCCGCCAAAGGTAAATAATTTTACAAAAGAAGAAAATTGTACTTGAGTTTTTTTGTTTCTCAATTTTTATTTGTCTTGAAAAAATGAGCTGCTAAAATTATCTGGGGTTCTTGCTCAAAAAGCAAACCATAGAAGCTTTACTGGAATCAGGGCATTCTCTTGTCAAAGAACAAAGGCTGATAATGGAGACAAAGCTTTCAAAGGAATACATGAAGAATATTGATGACTAACCGGTACGAACAAATATTCCCCTCGGAAGATAGTAATGGATTATGATACCCTATATAATTTTGTACATGAAGTTCTTTCTGTTGCACCATAAAGGCAAAAGGCTTATGCACACGTGTTTGTTTCTCAAAAAAATGAATCTCAGTGAATGCAGCAACATTCTTTGTACCCATCTCGTTAGGGAACGTAGTATCCTTGCAGAAAACATGGTTATAGTGGGTATCTGTAATGTTTGTTAATCTTATCAAGCTCATGGATTTAGGTGATCAGTTGATTTCCTGATCCCATGATCCTTCCAGAGCACAGCTTTCGTTCCCAGTTCATCTATGTATATGTTGTTATCAGGCGGTTTTGTGCTCTCCATGGAGTTGCATGTACATTTACTGCTATTAAGAAAATAACTGAATTACAGCCTGACAGACCCATGGTGATTTTGAAAGAACGAGCACTGCTATTGGAAGATCAAACGTCGTTATCCAATACTCAAGAAAAGGTGGGCTATCAATTAGATGACAGCTGATCATGACGACTGGATACACGAATGCGACTGAGATTTCTCATTTGTCGTCGTTATGAGCAGTGGAATTTCGATTAAGCACTGGAAAGTGTAGGTATCAACCTAGTGTGGTTCTGATTCATCTAAGTGTTTGCTTATTTAAAATAGCCAAGTCGGAGGAGGGGTCTCTGTCTCTCCCTCGAAGGCATAATGCAAAGCAATACCCTACCTGTTGATACGCTTTTATGATGCAAGGTAATAACAACGCCACATTCAGTCCATATAACGAAAAATATGGACATAGATTCTCAATCATTACGTATATTCTATTCTTGAATAATGCTAACTCCTGTGTTCATTTTTCCAACTTGAAGCCTGGTTTCGGACAATTTGAATCTTATGCCCGTCCACTTGAGATAACCGATCGAGAGAGAGGTCTATTCGATATGGTAGCTGAAAAGCAGAGGAAGAAAGAGAAGCCTGATATGCACATTATTCTCCGAAATAGACATGAAATCATTGACTAAGGAGACTGGCCTTTATCCGTTGCTTTCACTTCCTGTTCTACCTAAGCTAAATAGCTTACGCTTTAGTTAAGGAAAATGATATGCACTCTGCGATTCAATTGTCATTCAACGGTAAATGCAGGCCTAATAATTTTGAGCTTGATTCCAACAAGAACTGCTGAGTGTGCTGAGTTTAAGATGTATAGCGGGAAGCTTTTTATAGTTTTATATGATAATCGAAACGTTATACAAAGTTTCATCCTCTTTTTTTTGAGAATGCGAAGAATGGAATATAAGAAACAAAGAGAGAAAAAGGGGAATTTGAACTCAAGATCTCTCATTTCTGAAGTTTTAACTTTATTCACTAGATCACAACCTCCTTAACAAGTATCATGGTCGTTGCTTGCCAAAACATTGAACTGACCGTCTATCAGTTAGTGCCGAAAGAGAGAAAACTGGAGAGTAAGTATTTTTTTTTCCCTTCTATTTTTCATGTGGGCTGCCAATGCCATGGAATCCTTTGACTTAGCAGAAGAAACAAAAACACTACTATGAATGGCACGGCACACTCGATAATCAAACTAGCGTACAAATTGAAGTTTCCAATGCACCTTTTGTGAACAGAAAAACAAAGGGTGGGGAATATTAGAAGACTTTGCCCACCACTTGGAAAGTGGGAACAAAGGCCACTTAGCAATAGTTTTCAATTTCATTACCATTCACGTCTAAGCGCAATGTCTTGTTTCATGATTGAACCCTACAATTCGAAATCAACCTCCTAAAAGCTTTCTAAGAGCACATATATATGATAATAAAATTTGATTAGATTCAGCTTGCTTAGGCTGTCGAATTTGGAAATTGTAATTAAAATTAACAGGGTTTTCTTGTCTTGTTTAAAGGGGATCCCACCTAAACATTTTTGTGCTCGATACCACATAAAGGGTTTTCAGTGATACCACATACTATCGTCATTTATATTTAAGAGACAGTTTTGTGCTCGATTCATAAGCATTTAGAAACGAAGATGCATTGATCGACAGGCCATCAAGAAGTGAGGAAAGTTTGGTGACCTCAAAAAAAGGTTGTAAAAGGTGAATTGTCTGGCACTAAAATTGCTAGTTGAAGTTGACGAAGCAAAAACGAAAGCCATTAGCCATAGCCCATTGAAGTTGAAGGATTTAATTGAGCACCCATATGAATAAACTATGCTTATGCTCTACGATCTGGTTGGTCCAGTCTTGATGTTATTATTGGACTCCACCAGACTAGAATTGTCAAAGAGTGAAGAAACTGATGACTTGAAAAAATCAAAATTTTGCGTATGTTTTGAATAATTTATTGCATCGATGGGTCCCATAAATTGATGTCTTATTAAATCATTGGGACCCTTTGGGAGGAGGGCATGCTTGAGCAGCAAATTAAAGAATTATTGAGTGTTCACATTTCCTTGAGAAAAATTAATTGAAAACTGGTAATGGTCAAGAGCACTCTAAATTTCTTTAGAACTTCAAAACACGTATAACATGAAATATTAACTGAAAGATCAGGCCTCTTACCAAAAAATACATATTGACTACGACGGATTAACAAACTAATAATACAGCAATCGTACGATGGGTTAAAGAGGAAACATTAGTGGAGGATACTTTGGGCTTTCACAGAAATGGTTGTAAGTGCTAATCTCATTATTACAGACCACAAGAAGATCGTATTATATGACTAATCAAGAATAGTTGCTAGTATTGATGAGTTTTATTCGTTTACAAAATCATTCAAGCCTCCCCGTATGATTTTTTTTTCTTTTTTGGGTAAGTGAGAGATTTTGAATTCAAAACCTTCTGATTACAATTCCTTTTCCCTTATCATCTAACCCAACCCTATCCACGTATGATCATTGTTAAACCATCACTAAGCGAAAGGTAAGGTGGTCAGGGCTCACAGGCCACTGCGAGAATCTTTCTTTAGATTTCCCTAAGCATACTTGGATCCCATATACAATTAATGCATGTTTACAAGTCAAGAATGACATCAATGCTGTTCTGCACTAACATAACTCCCCCTCTAATGGTAGTTGAAGAGTAACAATAGCTAAGCACTGAGAGGCACCTGTGCAACCATACAAATATATTGGAGGAGATAGTTGAAATGCTATGCTTCAAGACTTTGTTTATTTCTTTGCATGCAAAGACCATGAAATGGACTCAAAGCTCACACACTATCAATTAGAAATCTAAACAGCAAAAAAGAAGAAAATGATTAATGAACAATTGAAAGCAAGATTTGAAATATTATTTGAAATAATTACTGTAACACTTTTTGTGATGTGATGTCTATGAGATAGAAAGGTAATTGAAAATATAAAAAGGTGGTTGAGAAATGTGTTTATGATTCAAGCGAAATATTATTTGAGATATTTGTGCTATCCAAACACCGGTCATATGACAAAACTACCCATCCTTCCATGATCATCCTTAGAGATGGTTCATGCATGTTTGTCTTTGTCTGATTGGCTGGAAGTTTATTGTCATCAACTTCAAGTTCAAAACCAAAGAGAATATATGAGTTTTGAGAGTCAGTCAATATGTAAGATGAGCAATCTTTTTCATTCCCCATGATCCAAAAAAAATGAAAAAAGGCCCTCAGATTATTAACGTTAACCGCGTGGACTAGACGGCTACCGACACTCACCAATGTCTATGGGAATTGGAGAGGCCAACATTTTCTATAATGGTTAATCAAACTAGACCACGTTAATTAACATTATTGTTGTGATTCCGTAATTCATGAATCATGATTAGGTAGGTAGTCCTGCAGCTTTGCTGCTATCTTTGGAAGCTCAATTAGGGGAGGGCTATAGGTAGGTAGTCCTGCTACATGTTTTTCTCTTCTCTTTTTCCCTCCTAAACCAGCTTTGAAGATGTGTTTGTGTAACGTTGCTCAGCACATTGAATTTCCAGGGCAACTTTGTACTCATTTAGCACTTAAACTAAAACAGGTTCTAAAAGCTAAAAGATCCAGCCACAAACATAATCATAATGCTGCAGCATTTGGAAAATTTTAAATGCTTCTTTCTTTCTTTCATTTTCCGTGACAAAGAAAAAGCACAACATCATGCATTTTCAAATCTAAACAACCCCAGTTAAAATAATTAATGTTTCACAAATCCATAGTTCGAAGTATTAAAATCTTTCATCTGGTTGATCTGAAACCGAAATTCGATTGTTGTAAAAATTGTTGAAACTAGAGTAATCAACCTAAATGTTAGTAAAAGGTAGGAAATGCTCAAGACAAAAACAATAATGTGCTTTTGAGAAAGAAAGTGTAGAGTAGGCAAAAAAGAAAAGAAGAAGAAGACGAAGAACTCGAACTCGGGTTTTGTTGATGAATTCCAAACTTAAGGTTGTGTTTGGATTGCATTTTCCGTCATTTTTTATGGAAAAATTACTGTAGTGATTTGATATATATGAGGGAAAAAGGTGATAGGGAAATGTGATCACGAAAAATGATAATATTTTTCGACGGAAACAAGCAATCAATCAAGGCCTTTAAACACCGCAAGATAAATCAGTTTCCCCTATTAATCCGTTTCCATTTCAGGCTTTTTAGCAAGGAAGCCAATTATGATTTATGACAGAGAGCCGTCTCAAATCTTGGGGTAAAAACTTTCCAAGAGTCAAACCGCCCCCAGTGACAGGCAGACCAATTGTCTCCTTAACTTTCAATCTTATCCACTAACTTCATGACACGTTTCCCCGTCCATGATCCATCAAAGTCAAAATTGATGGGAAAAGGGGCAGACCCATAATTGTAAACCAAGCCCCCCCACCCAAAACTGAATAAACAAAAAACTCCTCGTCCTGCATTAACCACGTGTCCTAACATATATTTTTATGAATATTGAAAGAATTGCATGAATGGTCCTTCCTTTATCCTCTACAAATTAATTTTACTCTTTCGGTCTACAAATTTACAATTATGCAGCTTGATTTATGACACAATCCAGATGTAGCAATTCGATTTTGGACCAACCTTTTGCGCCAAAAGATCAATATGAAAAAACAAACTTCTTCATGACACAAAAGGCGTCCGTCTTAATCTCAAATAAGTGAGAGATAAAGGGATTAATTCACTGAAAATTTGTAAAGGATTAAATCGGAACAAAAAAGTGAATAAAGATGACGTTTAAGATGAAAAAAATGTCCTAATAAACTATTAGACAAATATTTAAATATCAAAAAAAATACATTTATACAACACTAATAATCAATGACATTTGAGAAATGAGTGCCCAATAGCAAATTTGCCTGTCTAACAAGTTCACCGACTCGTGTGTTAAATTTGGCACTACTATATAGTAGGTAGAACTAAAGTATTTGCGTGTGAATTACGGCAAAAGTAAAAGATTGTGAAAAGGAAGGACTGGCGCTGCAAATTAGACCGTATAGAAGAAAAAGTTGATAGTTATAGTTAAAAAAGCCCACCGCTGCTGTCACGTGTCGGTGAAAAAAGATTCCAATAATATTTATTTTGAAAAAAAAAAGACAATCTAATTAGTATATGAATGAATTATGAATTATCTCCACACCTCAGAGCCCGTTGGCCTCACCAACGCAACGGTTAAAACATAAACTCAAGACGGACGGACAGACGGACTGACTGACTGACTCCCCACTCCCCCAACTTCAAAAATCCACACACGACACGCCACAAGAGTGACCATTACTCCTTCAACAGAGCTCTCCCCCGCAAAAAAGAAAAAGAAAAAGAAAAAGAAAAACTTGTACTCGAAAGCTTCTTTCTTTCTTTCTCTGCTTTCTTCGGTTGAGAGTGAATTTCTGTTGATGCATAATAGTTTGAAGAGAGAATTGAACAAGGCATAGGTCTGGCCGGGTTAAGGGTGTTTTTCAGCCGACTCGGAGGAAGGAGTAATAACACTAGTAGGAAGAGGAGAAAACTGAGGGTAAAGATGATGGATTGGTGGCATAAAATGGTTTTTCCTGTAAGAAGAGTTTGGATTGCTGTTTCTGCACGCGTCAAAGCTCGCAAAAATGGTTTGCTCTCTCTTTCTTTCTCTGATTTTTTTTTGGTTTTGCCTCTAGCTCCTTTTCCTATTTTTTCCCACCTGAATCTTTAGAACTGGGCATGGGAGCAGGGGAAGGGAAATGCTAGTGGTCTTTCTTCCTCGTTCTTGAACCATCGTTATCAATTGTGAGTGTTAGCGTCAATAATCCTTCCACCCGTCTGTTCAGAAGTGTGTGTGGTGGTGTTGCTACTTTACCACGTGAATTTTGATGTTTCTGCTTGCCACTGGAAAAAAAGAAGCCCATAAAGTTCTTTTTGCTCAGAAGATGAGGAGAAAGAATCGTTTTCTACTCATGTACTGTTTCCAGAGAAAACAGTACTTGATGTGTTGATGCTCGGTTCTTTCTTTTCTTTTCTTCTGTTTTGGTTTAAAATTTTGTGAAGCAATATTCATTTATTTAGTTATTTTTGTTTCTATGCTAATGAGTTGGGTTTTTTAGTTATAGAGTTATGTTATTGAGTAAACCATGGAGAAGATTTCCGGGGAAAGAGTCCTTAAATTTTTTTTTTTATTCCCACCCTGCATAGTTTGATGATGATAAATGGAATTTGAACCTACCAGTTACCATGAATTATTCTTTGGTTTGGTGAGGAAAACACAAACGAAGTAAGAAAAGGGGAAAGATGTCAGCACAAAAGAGGTAGCAATACATTTGTTAGAATTATTATCGTACAATTTTGGCACTTGGTACTTTGGCTGGAATTTGTATTTACAATGACCTCTTACCTAGTTTTTAACTTTATTGGAATAATCGTGTGACAGCAGATTGTTGCATACAACTCTTGGAATTGTACTCTATAGATTTGTTAAGCTGTAAAAAGAGTTGCGTTTGTCGGAACCAAAAGAAAAAAGAAATAAATGTAGTGATTTGTTGACGGTAACTACTGTAGAATACTATAAAGCATCTTATTGGCGTTGAAGCAAAGCATAAATGCTTGGCCTTTCTGTGTTTCCTGATAAATTTGAGCGAGAAAATATTCTAATAGTCTTTTGGAATTGGTTCTTTTCTCTTCGAGAAATTTATCCAAGTTGACCTTACTCTTTGAGATGGAGTCCTTGTTAAAAAGGGTGATAGATGACTATTATACATAGTGATTTTCTTTCTGTTACCATTTGAGGCGCAAATAACAGGCCCTTTGATGCTTTTCTCTGCAAAGTTAACCTTTATTAATACTACTTATTAGATCTTGGCCGTTGGTAGCCAGGTATATGATCTGCAATACAAAGGGATGATGCTATGCTGACACTTGAGTCAGTAGTATTCCTCTAATAGTTAATTTCCTGAGTAGCAACACCAATATTCTATGAGGGAAGGTTTATCAGAATGAGTTTTAAGGGGAGCTTTATTTTGTAGGACTGTATATTTTAAGGTGTTAACTTTAGCCTTAATTGGTAGGATTATGGACCCTTGTTAAGGCCTCCGGCAAAATATAATCGCCACCTGGTTTCAAAAAGAATTTTATGGGTTCATCTATACCCCCTCCCCTTGAAGGGTTCTGGATATCAACTTCAGTTAGAATATTCCAGGGTTGATGGCTACTAGCACTAGGCAAATTTTCTAGAAGCCAGGCTGCAAGATATTGTATTCGTAGAAGAAGCCAGACCCTTTGGTTTGGTGATGATGACTCGTGTGAGTTTGGATACTATTAGAGAGAGCACCACTACTGCTATTAGTGATAAAACCAGAGAGTTAAGACCCCACATTTGTCCGCCCTATTCATTGCCTTTCCTTAATAATTGTACCATTACTGATAAGTCATAGTCTTGGAAGTCACAGTACAAAATGTTTATCAGAAAAATGGAACCATCTTTTGATCAGACTGGCTTATCTAATTCCACTATAGTACGAGAATTCTGATCAGACTGCTTTATTTGCGATGAGAGAGAGAGAATAGATGCTACTGCTGCTGATGTTAATTAGGTCCGTCAGTTCTGAGTTCTAACCAGGCTCTTAAAAAGTACTACTGTAGTACAGTTTCTGGTTTTTTACCCTCTCAAAGTTGTTCTTTCTTTAAAGATTCCACTAACGGTTGCATATGGCCATTAGGTTGGTTAGGTTAGGTTATTTCCACCAGCAGCCATTGCCTCATCTGTACCTTTCTTTTGTTTGAGCATGACTGCTTTGTTGGATTTCAAGTTGTATTAAACAAATATATATCCTCATCCACCTGCGAGATACTTGTTTTTTTTAATGAGTATGAAGTGATGGTCAAAAAGATTTCATAACCAATAAGATTTTGCTGCGTACATCCTGTGCAGAGAACTGACAAGCAGAATGACTACCCGACCCAATTTTTTTTTTTTTGGTTGGCTGGTCTTAGTGGTTCATACATACTCCCATTTCAGGAATCTGGTTCCTCATTCAGCTTTATAAAATTGCACCGCCGCCTTTTTTCCAGCGACCATATGTCATCGTTATCTAGACAAATCGTCATCATCCGCATAGTTTTCTGCAGCTGTTTTTGTTTTGGTAAATGAAAGAACAGTAGTACGTTATTTAGATTTCTTGCAGACTTGTACACATTAAAATGGCCCTTATCGGTTTTGTTACTGTCAGGTGCTGGACTTTTGAAACTCAGGGATGACATACAAACTTGTGGATACGAGGACGTCCAAGTGATGTGGGAAATGCTTAGGAGAACCGAGTCGGAGTTGATGTCTCGCCACGCTAAGCGTAAGCAGCACCGTCATTTCTGGAGGATCTTCATATGGTCCAACCATAATCATGCCTCGTCCTTCGCCTCAAATCCTGCTCAGTGAGCCAGCCCAGTTTTACTCCAATAAAGCAAAAAAAAAGTCCTGATGACATTCCACAGCAGTGTTTTTCATGGATGGAATCATCATTTCTCCAGCCTCCAGCCTGCAAAGTGTTTTTCATGGATGGTTCAGACCACACCGCTTATAGCATGTTCATACTCTACCTATATGATGTATTTCATCCCTCTTCCCTGAACACATAAGAGGTCAGATGAATGTGTGTTACATTGACAAAAGTCAGATGTAAATATTATTGTGTTTTGTCATGATCCACAATCATCTTACAGCAAAAAGAAATTCCAATAAGTTCATTTTTCCTAATTTTGTGAACTTGTTGAGCGTTCACGTTGAGACAATCATATTGTGGGTCAAATAATATACAGTTAAAGAAGTTACCACAATACCTGAAGGGTTTAATTATACATATGTCGTTAGTTATATACAGAAAATAAACTAATTTTTAAGAGCCATAAAAGACAAAAGCAGGAGATAGGTGTTATTTTCTCGAGTGATCCAAGTTAGAAAAGTAGCTCTTCAAGAAGTATCATCTCGGCAATGAACTTATATGGCAGAACTTTCATAAGCTGCCGATGGATTCTACATCCTAGCTTCAGGGTTCCAATCGGATTGGCTTCTGTCTGTTTGAGGGCAATCAATGGAAACTTCAAACCATACGTGCCATCACCAGTTTGTATCAACCCTATGGGATTCACAAGGAGATGAGATGAAGGTTTTACTCCAAGAATTTCTTTTGCAGTTGACCTGGCAGGAAAATGTTTAATGGCAAGATATGGGATCTTAAAGATGCCAGATGTGGGCGGTTGCTGGTCGTTTCTTCCTGCAGCAAAGATCCTATAGTCTACATAAGTTGCACCAGCAACAAAGAGGTTAAAGAATATCAAATTTCAGGTATCATGTGCTTCCTAGGCTGACAAAATATGGATATCATGCACCTCGTTTTCAGGCTTCCAAAGGATGATACTGAAGTCAAACTCGAGCATATTCAACTTGTTTGATAGCAATGAATATGATGCAGAAAAGAGAAACCACTCCTTCCCCACACCACCCAAAATCCTATCTTTGATTACTGAAAGGTAAAGTTCTGTAAGCACTATCCTGCTTTAACTTCATCAAATCCCAATCCCGCGTCTCAGATAAGGTACCAGATTCCATTTTGCCACCTCGGAAACCCAGCCAACAGGATCCAGTAACCACCTCCTCTTACCTCACCACCACGGCCAGCTCCAAACCAGAGCATGCCGCCACAAATACATCCTCAAACCAGCTTCCCAAAAAATAGTCACAGTGATCGCTACTAACAACCAAACTTAGCGAATATCAACCAGACCACACAATACTTGCAACCAAAAACTGCTACATCGAACAAGAGAACCCTCCTCTCTGCGATTGTTCTTAGAAAATAACTAAATCCACCAAAACCACGCCATTTTCCTTGCAGTCATTGCCTTCTAGCACACTTCTATAATCAGCACAACGGTCGCCACTCTCTGGAGCATCACGACTGGATTGTCAGCACAAAAAGAGTGAGTTTAACAGTTGTGCCATGGACCCATCAAGAACCCAAATACTAGCCTATTAGGTAACTACCTGACCTAAGCAAGAAAACCCATATAATGCTCCTTGATCAATCAATCAGGGACCTTGTACTTCCCGAAAAGGTCATGTAGCCTCGCCATGAACTCCAATTTTCCTAGAATGTCCTCCTTCATGAACCCTTGGCCACTACCTTTTTCTGGTTACACCTCAGGCGCCAAAGTATAGACACCAGCAGGTCATCCAAGGCCCCAGTCAATCACCAGAAAGACCCTAGAAAAACCATAAATAGTATTACCTCTCCTCCACATTTAGATGCCTGGATAAAACGTCAGCACCTCTCCAAGCAATGATTGGGGCACATTGTTCCCTGCAGTCATTTTGTCCGACACGAGATAGAGCTGCAATCAGAGCCTAATCCTTTTCTTCATGAATGGCAGGACATGCACAAAGAATTTTCTGCCTTCCCATTTTATATGCAATATCTGAAATTGCTTACTCTGTTTCAGTTTATCTTTACCTCGAAGGCTCGAAGTATCTTGTTGTCTCAAAAGATAAACAAGGAAAAAATTAAAAAAAAAAAAAACCAAGAAGAAGAAGAAAAGTTTTCTAATATATTAGATGAAAATTTACTATTTAAGGAATTCAAGAAATTCAGCCAATTAGCCTTCTAGGTGAGTTAAACATACACTTCTAAACCACGACTTTCATTTCAAAATCCAAGCAACTTTTTTCAACAGCAGTCCACTATTTGCCCAACTACAGGTAACTTACCAGCAACCAATAGTAGATTTGGGAAAGAAGCAATCTGAAATATCCATAGCTATCCTAAACCCACATCAAGTTTTTACGAACTAGAGTTTGGCCTTTCTGTTTCCGTAAGCCAAGTAGATTACAACAAATTGACTCGAGCTGTGCTGTAGATGACTTGGCTGAACGAAGGGCCTGCTTTCAGCCTTAAGGGGAATGGTGGAGCCAATTTGTATGATATTAGCTTGCCAGATTGTAGGAGTTATAACGCATGCTTCATACTTCAGCCAGATTGTATGATGTCACTATTACTGTTTCTTCTGACTGTGCAGTAATAATAACGCCAGAACACTGTCACAGCTCTCCCGATAGCAGAGCTTCTCAAGACCCCCAGAGCAGAAAATCTGTCTGGCTCACATATATTCAAGACTTTGGCTGCAATCAATAAACATGCAAAAGATAAAAGTAGCAGCAACACACACATCACAGTCTTGTTAAGATTCTAAATTTATAAAGCCTTGTTTTATACCAAGCATCAAGAATTGCCCATGTAAACTGAGCTGCAAATACACTTGCGTAAAAAATGCTGCAGGACTGGCAGCAATCTGTAGACATCTGAGCCCAAAATGTACTCATACGATAAACAGGAAATATACCTCAAAACAAAATCATGGAAAAAAAATTCCTGCTATAGCAGCGCATAAAGCTTATCTCAGCTGATCGATCAGAATGCTTAAGATTTACAACTAGAAGCAACATGTATTGTCCTTCCTTTCTAAATGAAAAAATTGATTTTTCCTTCCTGCTATGAAAGTTGTTCAGCATTATACAAAAATAGGGGATTATTTGAACAAGCATGAAAACGGAGAAATTTTACAGTTGCTGGAAGCACTTAGTAGTGCCTTACTATAAGTCTCTTCTGCTTCATGTTCCAAATCATTCAAGATACTTGACATGCATAAAATTTTGGACTAATCCTGTCAACATGAATTTAGGATAAACATATCACCCAAAAGATTAAAAAATAAAAAAGTAATAGCTTGCACTCAGTTGTGTTTTTCGTTAGAAGTCAAAAAGGAACAATCTGAAAAAGGCAGAAATGACAGCATATACATGCACCACCCGGGACCATAGGGCAGAATCAAGCATTCTGTCTAGTTGAAAAATTGAACATACAACAGCAATGGGAAGATGCAAAGAATGAGTTACATATTCCTTGATCATCCCACTCATTATTCAGAATTTTATCATACTTATACACATCCAGTAACAAACAAGAGCATGCTGTAAGGAACACTAGGTGAATTAAGATACAGACTCCACTTCACTACTAGAGTTTACGCTCAAGACTAGTGCAACTAAAACCAGAAGGTACAATTCAAAGACCAAAAATATGGATAACACCAAAAAATGATAACTCCATCCCATTTAGCGTACAGACAAACTAGGCTAACTGGTCAAGGCTACTCAGAATTGCATAACTCAGGATATGCTAATAATAAGAAGTGCTAGTGAGCGCTTACAGTTCTTCATGACAGATTTACATAGAGGATTGACAAGTTTTCCACAATGCTAAAGCTAGCCAATTGCATTATCCATGTCAACCAGTTGATACCAATTTAACTTCCTCAGTCATGAACCATGCAACAACATGCTTATAAGTTTCAAAAGAATAAAATCACCCCACGATGCGAGCATTAAGGTAGAGAAGCTTCAGTTGGTAAGTAGTTCTTTTGGACAAATGAAAACTGATATATATCTCAATAAGGTAACACAATACTATTCAAACAAATACTTCGGTGAAAATTGAAAACTTTGGTTAATTAGATTCCAATCAATCTTGATGTTGGAGATACATACACATGAACTCTTGCATGACGCACTTTCACCTTTCTGCTAATGTACCTACACTACACATTATTCCTGCAAAACTGTTCTAAATTTTCTCATTAACTGTAAATTACAGGAGAAAGCAGAAAATATGAAGTGAGATTTATGCTAATCATACAACAGTGCAACCAAATCTGGGGCACTTCCTCTGCAGATCCATTTTCGCTGGTTGCTGAAAAATTGGATTTTCTGGCCGATGGCAAGCCCATGGCAGGATAAGACAAGGATTCCCTGCTCTGGTCCCTATCATTTTAAGAGACAGTTTTACCTCGAGCAGTAGACTGGTTCAAAAGGCCATGAAAGGAAAACCATCACTTTACTGATGTGCTTTAAGCCATGAAGAACAGAATGACCTTTGACCCAGCAGCGACCAATCCTTGTCTAGCTGGGTGATAATGAAGTCCAGGTGCACAACTTATTCTTCAAATGCATGTGTACAAATTCTCTCCAGCAACAAGGGCCAATCTTCACCAAGCTGCTGCGGATTCAGCTCCATGGCAACCCTAAAGTCTTGCAAAGAAATAGGGCAATGTGGTCTATGCTCAGGCACGACTTCTAATGGCCTACCGCTATTCTGCATCTGATAAAGATGACCAGGCCTGACACCATTAACAAGCTTCATAGGTGCCTGATGCTTCTTGTTCCTTATTGGTTCATGTCCTGATCTTGCCGCCACAAGATTGACACAAGAGCTAATTAATCCCTTCAAATAAACGTCCAAACCATTATTCAACAAATTAGCACAATCAGTCGAGACCCCTTCAAGGCCCTGTGCTGCAGCAATCTGCTCCATGCGCTCTCTCAGATTTATGTTGTCCAACAAGACACCAGAATTCAAAGTACTAACAAATTTACTGCTACTTGCTATGGGCAATGCTCTGCGTGCCCCACCTACACTGACTGGGAGAAGTGGAACTCCAAGCGGGGCTTGCAACTGACTCCTAGCATGCATCTCTTTTGCAGCTCCTCTGTCTGACGCTTCATTCTGGTCCTTGCTATGTAGAGAAACTAGACCATCTTGTGGCCCCTTTGTTGCTGAAAGCTTAACAGGATGCAGAGCTGAAGCCTCCTGGACATTCTCTACCTGCTGCATAAGTCCTTGATGATGCTGCACTGATCCTTGAAGATCAGGTGGATGAGAGATCCCATTCTCCAAGATAACACTAAAATCACCCGAATCTTTAATTACTATTTGCGGAGAAGAAAAGTTTGTCTTCCCATTTGGCCCAAGAGCACTGCGACGATCCCCAGCTCTCCGATCACGAGACCCTGTCCTGGCCTTTCGTGGTGATAAAGGTAGCATGTCACCATTTGGCAAACCTTGCAGGTTGGAAGCCTGCGCTGCAGCACTATGGGACCCATTTTGGTGGTAACCATCATTGGGAGTCTCTTTACTCCCAACTGCAGTAATGGACTTCACAATATCAATGTCATGACTTGGCGGCGGAACTTTTGCACTACAAGCATTCTTCAAGATTGAGCGAATGAACTGATTATGTAGGGGAATGTTTTCTCTGCCTAAAATCCTTACACAAAGCTTATTAAACTCAACCTTGCTAATCTTCAAACTCAATAACCTATTCAAATAATAGAAGTACTGCTTGGACCCCTCTGGCCCAAGTTTCCTCACTATTTGAGCTTTCAATTCAGCAAGATTGATCCGCGAATGCTGCTGTGGCGGATGCATTTCCCTCAACATTTAAACTCCATAAACAACAACAATGAAACTGTATACTATATCATACAATTCCCAAACAACAGCGAATCAGAGACGCCCCAATTACACTACTAAATTAGGGTTTTACTCCGACATCAAAAACCCATCTTCCAAACAAGATTTAAACCCTCTATAAGCAAACCCAACAATGCCAAACCAAAACCCACCTCCAAAACCCAAACTTTGAATTGTACAACAATTGGTGGGATTGGGTTGACATCCTGAGATCCCAATTCCCCCAACTTAACTAACTCTCCCTCCAAAAACCCAATACCGCAATATTTCAAATTCCAATTCCACCCAACTCAAAACCAAACAGACCCTCCCTTTTTTCCACTCAAAACCCCCACCGAAGATGCCTCCCTCCAACTTCAAGCAAAACCCACAAATTTAATTCCCAATTCCAATTAACTAGAAACTACCAATAATTCCCACAAAACCACAAGATAAACTGAAAATGCCACCTTTTATCAAAAGATTCAACCTTGAAGTTTCCCAATTCAAGTTCAAATCTTTTTCATGAAATTCCAAAGCACAACACAGATTCAAGCTTAAAAACTCAGAGAAATTAGACTATGTAAAGCCAACAAAATTTATGGGCTCACCTTATTTAAGCTCCAAATACTGATTTGAATTCTGGGTCTCAACAAAAATGGGAAAAAAGTAATAGTTGTGAAGTATTACTTGTTCGTTGGAACCCAGGTTGCTTCTTCTTCCATTGCTCTTTCTCTTTCCTTCTTATTTCTTCCTCTTTCTCTCTCTAAAAAATTATTTGCATTCCAATTCTCCCTCAAAAATTTCAGAACTTTGTTTTCTTTTTTTTTATTTAATTTTCGAATCAGAAATCGAAGACCCTTCCCCTCTACCCTTCTCTCTCTCTGATCGCTCTTCTCTTCGATACTCACTTTCTCTCTCTTCTTTCTTTCTTTCTTTTTCTCTCTTTTTTCGTTATTGTGTCTGATTAGAAAAGATTAATGTTTTTTTCCTTATTTTTTTGGGGAAATTTTAATTTATAGCAGCTTCTGCTCTACACGTGGTCTTGGCGCGTGTATTCTACTCGCATCAGCATCTAGAGCTTTTACTGACGTGCTCAGTAATGATTGGAAGTTATATTTCTGCACCCAAAGTGCGTGTCAGGAGATATGTAGTTTATGGATACATATTATTTTATTTTAATTTTTGCCCGGGAAAATTGAGTACCAAAAAGAGAGAATTTGTCAATGCAAAATACTAATTAATCAAGCCAAGTACAAAAAAAAACAAAAAAAAAAGAGTCAAGTACAAATTTCATTCCATCATTCTTGTGAGGTATGAACCAATCCTTGTGAGGTTTTTCATGTCATATAAGAAAAAGAATGAAAGTTTTAAGATACTCTATCTAACTCATCCAACAACTATTGATTTACAGGTTTTAGTATTTTTGTTGAAATGAATCTTTAATTGAAGCAAAAATTTCCCCAGTATGCAGAGGAAATACTTATTAGTAGTTTTAAACACTATGCTGCTCTGAATTCATGAGTAGCGAGTACTACAAAGTCAGAAATCTCAGCATGACATCAAGAAATCTGCTTTTCCCCCTTCTATTGACTACTCAAGATTCATGAAAACCTGTTTTTTTTTCTTTTTCTTTTCTAAAGTGTTTTTCTATTTTTTAAGCAGTATGTGATCAATTTTCATGAATTTCTGATGTGGGGTTAGCTTCCTCAGGCTGACTTAAAGATAGATGCATGATGCAAGTTTGGAACAGAAATTGGTTGAATTAGGACGTTTCCTAGTTTCCAGTTTCTTCTTTGCAAAGAAGGAACGGAGCTACCTCAATTCATTTGCAAACAGATCAAATACGAAGGACGAATAATTGTCGAACAAAAGGGATGTCATGCAAATAGGAGTATGCAAGCATGAAAGGCTTATAGCTGCCTGACATGGCCTCGTCCACCGCCCCCCTACTTTCTCCCTGTTTTCGTTTCAAAATTTTCTACAGGAACCATGACCATGTAATCTCTCTTTAATTGGGTTTTTTTTGGGGGGGGGGGGGGGGGGGGGGGAGTGGGGGGATGTCAAAAATTCACATCACAGTGTGTCTTTTTATCTATTGAGTAATTTCTATTGGTTGCAACATTTTATCAAGATGACCAATTAAGAATAGGTTGACCAGCTTCTGCTCACTTAGTGGGGACAAAGAAATACACCAACCAGTATAACTCTTCCCTATCTTTAGATGTTTGGCTAATTTGGACCATCTTTGACTGATCTTTGAATTGGCCAACTATGTACCAATGTTTTTAAACTCGGACCGGTCAGTGAACCGGAGAGGTGGCCGGTTCGCGGTTCGATCGGTCCGACCGGTCCAACCGACCGGTTCAAAGGTTCACTGTTTTTTTTTTTTTTTTTAAAGCATGTTTCATTATACACTTGAACTTTACCAACATAACTTAATTTAAGTTATGATAATCGGCTTTAACATTAGACCGGACCGATGACATGGCCGGTTCGCGGTCCAACCGGTCGAACCGGCCGGTCCGGTCCGGTTCTGAAAACATTGCTATGTACAAGTTCACTAAATCTCTTGACTTGGGCAATTTTTGAGCTAGGACTTGGATTGATGCTTTGATTGGCAATCAGACCATTCTCGATCCTTTCTTTGTCTATTCCAACTTAGCAGTAGTGTCATTAAAAGGTTTTCTCCCTTGACCAGACACTATATCAGGAGTTTGGAGGAATATGCCCAAGTGGAGTAGAAAGATAAAGAGTGACATGCTGAAGAGGAATCCTTGTCCAGTAGAAAGATATGGTGTGATAGTAGTCCTTGCAGTGTCACAAATCAAACATTTATTTCAAAAGAAAAGGAAATTATTCCTGAATAAAGGAAGCCATAGACCGAAGGATAGAGCCAATCACTATCAAGAAATTTTTGGTTTTGAGTAACCCAAAAAGAAGAAACAATAGGTCTTCGGTTTTGACAAAGACGATCTCGTCCTGTCAAAGAGTGAGGCAGGGGAGATTCATGTCCTGCAGCAGAACAACAGAAGTTAGATGGAGGAGGTACTGGGCTCCTCCACTACTTACCATTTTAAAGTGTTCTTCACGGTTAAAACAGGCAAAGAACACTTTACTGGCGAAGGCGAGATCATGTAGTCCAGTTCTCAGGTATAGGAATTCAAGACTCTTCCGAGCAAATCTTTCTCAGATACACAATTCCAACCGGCAATCAAATGTCAATAGCTCAGTCTAGGCTTCATATTTGACAAAATTGTTTCAGATTGGGGTGAACCTGAACGTCTGGGTTCATGTATGCTTAAAGAAAACAACAAAATCTTTTCATGACAGCTTTTAAAATGCATTAGAAGAAGAAAAGGAAAAGAGAAGAGTTCACAGAATTCATCCTTCTGGTCTCACAGGCTTAAGGAATACCACATCTTTACTGCTTACAAGATGCAACCTTGTTCCACATGCATTCCTCAAAAATGTATTTTCCTGTTAATTGAGGTAAAGCTGCGGCACTGGGTAATCAGAAGAGTAAATCACGCATGCCCAACAGTATTCAGTCATCGCATATTAATCTCAGATGTCCAAGGTTTCTCATTCTCTTGGCTGTAATTTGTGGAAAAAATCATTGTCGAGAAAATATACATTAAATTCTGCCTGATGATGTGAAAAACAATCATATCTTATAGATACTACTGATAATGCTGAACTTAAAGTTAATTTGGGTAACAGGATGGAATTCATTCAAAGCACACAAACAATTAATTATAGAGGTGGTAATTATAGGGAAGTATGTAACCTCCTCTGACAATCCTTTAACTGGAATGCAAAGTGCGTCAACAATATCGTTTCCATTTCAAGGAGCCGAAAAAAGGCCACCAACCCCATCAACAGCTTGGCGGTTGCAATGAGAAGCATCACAAAAGCAAGAACAGAATCAAGACTAGGAAAAAACACCAGACTCTAGTGTCACAAAGGGTTAATAACAGTACAAACATATAACAAGTTTTCTGAAAAAGCAAGTAAATGAATTTGAAAAGACTGCATTTACCATAACACTCCAGTTTTCATTTGTTACTTTTCTCACTTTAAGAGAGCAGACTTCTTTCCTCCTAATACACAGAACATCAGGACCATGAGGTTGATAATGAAATCTTTTCCTCCAACTACCAGGAGTTTGCAGCTTTGAAGCTTTTCTTTAACTGGATGAGCTGCTTGGAAAAGGGATGGGCAACACGCTGATGTATAGGCGCATTAAATTCTTTCTCCCCGTCAACACAGAAAGGAAATCTGAGCTAAAAGCTTCCATGGTCCACCCAACCTTAACTGCATCCAGATAACCAAAATAAAATCAAGAAAAAAAATTAAAATGTAAACCAGTGACATGCATAAAACTAAGCTACAGCACACTTGCTGATGTAAGGAGGACAGGTTGGTATATTCCTTCCCCAAAATCGACCCCAAAAAAGAAAAAGGAAATAAAAAAATTCCATTGTTCTGTCTAGGAGAGCATGGGAAATAAGATTTGGCCCCCTACAAGTTTGTAGTAAAGAGAAAGTTACCCCTGCATGATAAGTTTCTCCATCTTCTCCACCCTAGCCCTCCCCCCACCTCCACTCTCATATCCTGGATCCCCCATACTATAAGGTAAGAGACAATCTTTTTAAAACACACAAGTCAATACACAGTGTCTAAAATTGGAAGGATTCAGATCATAAGATTTGTTTGCGATGTCAGCAAGAAAAAAGATTTACAAGCGAGATTCCTCAAAATTAAAGTGATGTGGGGAAAGGAATCCAGCAAATGAATATTCTATGAACATAGGTAAATGCTATCATCAAGGCTTCTCTCATGAAACATGCATAATGATTTTAAGAAAGGATCAACATAGATCTCATGAAATCTTGGAGCAGTTACCTTATAGGTTCTCCTAAGGCTTCATAAAAATCATTAATGAAGTGGTAGAGAAAAATTAGACACATAGTGAATGAGCAAGAACCAGGATTTTCCAGAACTCTGACAAGCTAAACCAAACAGGACAAGCATACAGAAACAGCAATATACCAATTTACCATCCCATCCCCACATCCCCTTTTGTCCACGAAAACTCCGTGACCCCAATTTACTGCACCGAAACATTTCCGAAGCAGCAAACCATCCGGAAAGCTAGTTACACGTTTTCCCAACCCCCTTCAAAGTAACGTATAAAAGCAAGAAACAAAACCAACTAAAACAAAACATGACAAAATGTCAAACTGAAAGTTGTTACATGGTAAATAAAATGGAATGCACAGGTCCACTATTGCAGCAATTTCCTTTATTAAAGAAACTATAATCAAAAGATAGCATGATACAGATAGAGAAAGAAACACATACCAGTGATTCGGGCAAAGGATCTTCTGAAATTCAGATCCATCACCACTGAGGTATTCTGCCTTAGCATTCAAGGCATCTATCTGAGCTTCAAAAGGAAAATGGAAAAAAATGAAACTCAAAAATCAATAACAAATGATAATCAATAAGGAGTACAAAGAAATCCAACAGAGCAAGGACCATTCTCTTCCGATTCTAGTCTTAGGCTGTATACTTATATGATGACAAGCATTATACTATGCAAATCCACCTAGATCAATATCAAATGATTTTAGTACTGAACCCACCAAGGGGATATATTTCAGAAAAATTATATTACACACTGGAGATCATGCAAGACTGCATTACCCTTTTAAGATGTTACTGTTCATATATCGATAACATTTGTAGAAAAGTTTTGAAAGAAATACTAAACTAGCAAGAATAAACAGAAAAGGGAACAACAGATGTTACCACAAAATTAAAGAGTAAAAAAAGGACAAATTGATCTCTTAAGAATTTATATATTCAGACGGTCGCAGTTATTGACATAATATTAAGCCAACTGGCTCCGTTTCAAAAAAAGTCCAAAATTAAGGCCATTGATACAGAAAATTAAACTCATTTTATTAAAAAATCAGCTTCCCAAACCAGCAGCATGAATTCACTCCAATTTTTTTCATCCGAAAATTAGGAACACTTTCAGCTTGACTTCGAAGGGCATGCGTTCTGGCACTGGAGTCCAAACACATGCTAGTGTGAGAATGAGAGAGATACAAGAAAATAAAAATGGATTTAAAAAGGAAAGGAAAACAAATGGTCACTCTTGGAGATAGAACCAAAATGCATACAGATAGATCGCTTTTCCAGTTTCCACTAGACTTTTCTTGATTCATGATTATTTACAGAAGCCCCTATATGTGCACAAACAGTAGATTAAGCCCCAATGACCATTAACAAAGCAGTAACCTACAAATCCAGTAAACTGACGAACTTGAATTGCACCGAAGCAGAGCAAAGGAATCATTTGTTTGTTATGCATGCTGGACAAGGTTTATTATTTCCAGTGTCGTATAAGTTGATACTACAAGCCATCAATAAAGACAAAATTTAAAAAAAATTAAGAAAACAGGCGCAATAGTTTTCCTATAATAAATGAAGGTCAGATTATACATCAGAAACTTCCCAAGACCTTAAGGTCACATCTTTGGAATAGACATTGCAAATAAAAACACATTGACTGTAGAAATTGAAGAAAGAAACCTTGCCACCACCACATTCATAGTCCTAAAGGATGTTCATGAAACAGTCCAATATGCCTGAAATGCAGGGAACAATTCAAATTAAGATATAAGAAGCCTATGAAGACTAATCTAGTATGTTGCACAAATAGCTTGCTGCTTTAGCTGCAAAATACAAAAAAATGATAACATGCACATTACTGGATTACTGCACAATGGAACAGAAAAAATGCATTTCAAATGAAATAACATTAAATTGGTGCTTCAAAATGCTCAGAATCAAGTAAAATTAAACTCTCTAACCAACTGGAATTGATCACTAGTTGTTCATAACCTTTGTCAGCAACATTACAACCATACAATGAATCAATTTTAGTGGCTTCTTTTCTGAGTCACCACTGAGATGCCTAAGATATATCACTTGTGAAATCCTAGTGGTTGGTATTAGGCAACATATGATTGCCTAGCATGAGAACAGATATTAAATGGTGTACAGAAGGACGAGGAGTTGCCTCTTGTTCTTAGATAGAGAGAGAAGGCTTTTACCTAATTAGAAACATCTGTTCTCCTCCAGTCATCACTTTCATCTGAATATTCACCTCGACATCTCATTTTATCATCAACCTTGCGTGGTACCTTCGTACCCCGCATTATACTTGATAGCTCCTGTATTGAACAGGAAGTACTTTTCTCCATCTTATCTGCAAGTATCTCAGTCTGCTCTGCAATTCCTAACCCAATAAGTTTGTTTCTCAACAAGTTACAGGTTTCAGTATAAGGTGGTAATCCTTCATCAACCATCATTTCAAAATATTTACATGCCTCCTGAAGATTGTGTTTCTTCTTGCATAGACCATGGACCATTACAGCATAAGTTGAGACTGGAGGATAAAATCCTCTCTGATCCATACTCTCCCAAACCTTTTGAACTCTATCCAGTCTTCCCACTCTGATAAGCATTTTTAGCACCATATTGTAGGTATGCCTATCCAGCTGGCACCCATAATCATCCATTCTTGAAATCAGCTTAAGTGCTCTATTCACTTCATTGTGATCACAATGAAAAGCTAGAATAGCATTGTAACTCCAGACGTCTGGCATCACTCCCCTCTCTACCATTTCGTCCAGAAGTAGGTATGCTTCCTCCACATTATTATTCTTACAAAGCTTCTTAATAATACAATTATAAGTATACACATTTGGCACAAGATTGTACCTTTTCATCCTATCCAGAACTCTAAAAGCTGAATGCATATCATTTACTTCAACAAAAGCATGAATGAAGATTGAATAACTAAAAGCATCAGGCACAAATCCCTTCGACCTCAGCTCACTGAACAACTTATATGCCTCATCCACTTTCCCTCCCTTACACAAAGACTCCAAAATACTATTATAAGCAAGTAAATCAATTTCAGATCCTCTACCAAGCAATTCATCAAACAATTTGCTGGCATTGCCCAACTCCCCAATCTCACCCCACCCTCTGATTAAAATACTGTAACTTTTTGCAGTTGGAGTGAAATCGTCCTTAACCTTATCAAAAAATTCCTGGGCATGTCTAACATGCTTTTTTTTGCAAAGCAGATAAATAAGCTGATCAAGGTCATTAACAGTCGGGGTAATCCCAAAATCAAGCATTTTATTAAAAGCCCTGATAGCTTCAGCTGGCAAATTAGCTCTACTATAAGCCCTGAAGACAATCCAGAAAATTTCTGAGCTGATCTCAAATTTTCGAGTATCCCTCATCTCGACAAGAAAATCCCATGTTAATGGAAACTGTTTACTACTGCCTAAAATATCAACTAAAATATGATGGCTATCTTTACTATGCTGAAAACCCGGTAATTCCCTTGCCCAGAGGAAGAACCTGTGAGCTGAAAAGCTCAGATTTTTACACCGTTTAAGGACTTGTTCGACTAAGTTGGTTGACATTTTGGAGGAAAATGGATGAAGGACTGATTGAATATCGTGGTGGGGGCTTCTGTAGTCGCTGAGAATTCGAGAAAGCTCGTTCACAAGGTCCGGGGATGGTGGGTCCTTGTCACAGAAAGATGAAAAGGGTCTAAAGGAATGGGCTTTCTTGAGTAACGATTGGAGTATATCTTTTGTGGTCTTGGCGCGAGAAGAGACGAATGTGATCGCCATTTTCCGTTTCTAGATATAAACTGAAACTTGAAGAATCAGCGGAGTATACATATATGTAATGATATCTCTTGTATCTCAGCTAACAACGCCGTTCGGGGAATAGCTGCAAGAGCAACTCTGCAACTCTGGTCTGGAATAGCGCACGTTAACTGGAGACGATACGAAAATTACGAAAATTTGCATTCGGATCCTCTATGGTATGGGCTAATATGTTTATTCTCATGAAGTTCTGCAATTTGACATTTTAGTCCTCTAGACAATTGACCTTTCTGTTCTCCATCCGATTAATTGGGAAAAAAAATTCCAAAAGTTGACGTACACGTAAATAGAGGAAGTAATTAAAAGAATGTATAAACTTTGTAGTATTTGGCCTTAAAAAAAAAAAACTTTGCAGTGTTTGTATGCTCAACAATAAACAGAATCTTTGAGAACAAGGCTACATTACTTACAAACAGAAAAAAAGGCCAACGCTGTAGTCCCTGGACACTTCACCTATCCTCCATTTTAAGTTTTCATTTTCACAATGTGTATAATCTTATTTTCCTATCGTTTCAGAAAAAAAAAAGAGAGTATAATCTTATTGCTTTCAAAGAGAAACGGAAAAATCTCTACTACTTGATTTAGAGTTATTTTTACTAATATTTTCTTTTCAAAAAATTTATAAGGTTCCAAATTCATATTTGTTTTTTGTCATTTGTCACTTATCTACTCTACTATTATTCTTACTCCTATTCTTACTCTAAAATAATCTAGGAGAACTGGACCTACAGGGAACCGACGAGAATTGAACCATCATCTGAAGGTCCAACTGGACCTACAGGGGAATCGATAAGAATTGAACTACCATTAGATAAGATAGCTGTACTACATACCCGTATGGATTTGAAGAAATCACACGCAAATGGTGGGGAATCGATAAGAATTGAACTACCATTAGATAAGATAGGTGTACTACATACCCGTATGGATTTGAAGAAATCACACGCAAATGATGGGAGACAAGATTTAAACCTATGATCTCTCACCTCACTAAAACTTCAAGTCTTTGGCGTTAGCCAACAGCTTTGGGCTGTTGGTTCCAAGTTCAATAATGTTGTGGAATTTAGGATCATGGTCCTCATGTGCAATGTGACTACACACGCACAGTGAAGGTGGGCCAAACATATAATTACTTTTTCCTTTTTCTATGAGATGCTCTCTTTTTGTTAAGAGAAAAAATTTGGATGAATATGATTCCGATCACTATTACAAATTAGAATATATTTTAGTCTATAGGTTGCTTACAGAATTTTTTACAAATTATTCACCAATACAGAGTGAAAGTTTTTTTTTTGATATCGCCCACTAACTCAACTCATCAACGCAACCTTCCCTTCCACAAATTCAGTCTTTCTCATTAATTGGACCCTTTTTGTAAAGCGAATAAGAGTGGAGTGCTGACATGGTGCGGAGGGGGGCAAGGCATTGAGCACTTTGGCACACAATCTAAATTTCATTTGCTAGCTCACAGAAGTGGCAGCCACCAAATACAGACAAGAGCAGTAAAACAAAAGGAGATTGGATGCCTACTGTCTAAAATTCCTAATTAAATAACAGGAATTGTTTAGTAGACCCATATTAATAGGACTTTCGTCTGGCATTTGTGAAGAGCTTTCTTCTCATTCAAATCTCACCTTCAAACTCCTATAGACAATTAAAGACATTGCTCCATCAGTCATATGATCACAATCCCTTTCTCTCCTACCTCAGACTCCTCTTTCCTACATACTTATTCAGGGAAGGCCCCAACAAAAGTTTTGGGAGAAATTTGTAGTTCATTCACCATTGAAGGTACCTAGCTGTCATTTCCTTTCAATTAAAGTTCAAGCTGTTTTCTATTTTTGTCCTCTTGATGTACTTGTATGTTAATTGACTTGCTCATTTTGGTTGAAATAACATGTGCATTTTATTCCTTAGAAATATATGATGTTACAACCATAAAGGAGTGTTTTCTATTCGTGCTTTTATGCCAATTCTTCCATAAAATGTCTTCACCTGAATAAATCTCTCTATCGTCAGCATAAACTACCAATCAACTAACTGATACATTGGACGTTGAGACTTGATTGAGTGGCACTCCAAGGTTTCCGATGGTGTAATAGAAGCCCCGGCCCGGATCTGAATTTTAAGCTGTAGATTACAGGGGATCACTATGTCAATATGATGCTTAATGTTTGCGTTCATTACTAAGTAAAGAAATAAACCAATAACAGTAATGGCAGTGAAAAATTACTTAAGTCGCAACATTTTCTATTTGGATTGGGGGATTTGACAATGGGTTCAAGATTCTCTCAAATCCCTCTAATTATTTAGATTATTTATGGGATATTTGACAAATAGACCGATTTGAGTTTCACCAAATTCTTCAATCCAAACAAAGACAACTTCTTTCTTTTTTTCCGTAGGTAGAACCTTTGTTTTTAAACTCGGACTGGACTGGCCGGTCCGATCGATCGAACCGAAAACCGGCCAAATGTCCAATCCGAATTAACTCTAAAAATCGAAAAATTAAAAATTCCATAAAAAATCGGGTTTAACCGGAAAAAGAACCGGGTTTCTTTTTTTTCTTTTTACTTTTTTTTGAAAGGTCAAAATATTTTTAATATTATGTTTTGACCCCTAAGTTGTTAAAAATTATTAGTATATCTCAAATATTTCATACTTTATAAATATTGTCTTAAAGTTTGGTGTTATTTTTCCATTAAGTCCATAATTTTAATTCTAAACTTGTTAATGCTCATTAAATAATATAAATTGCTACTTGATTGTTCTAATTTCTTGTTAAATATATTTGAAACATCAAATATATATTAATATACCTTTATTAATATTAATATGTTATTAGGTATTTTATATATAATATTTTAATTTTTAAATAATTTTTATTTATGACATCATCCGATTCAACTCCGATCGAACCCGATTGAACCCATTGATCCCTGAACTCGATCAAGTCGATACTCGGTCTCAATGCATCGACTTCAAAACACGCTTCAGAGTTTGACAATTCAAGATTATCAATCTTACTTGTGCACTTTGGACGATATTGGTGGTACATAAACTTGTGCCACGTTAAAGTTACTCTGTGAAGTAAAAAGAAGCAAAACAAAAGTCAAAAAGTAAGGCTCGTAGCAACTAGCTAGCCAAATTTCCAAACATGAAAACGATCCATAGAGCCACTAAAAACTGATTCCTCAAGATAATAGAACTTCCAAGGATAGGAGACTCTTTCAGAAGGAGAGGAGATACAATTTGTGGTTGCAAGAAACTCTAAAGCAGTCCGTGCTACAACTTGTTTGGATGGAGCTTCCTTTAAGCTACGCCAGCCGAACACGGAGACAACCTCTGCTGATGTAGAAATCCATCTTTTGTATCATCAAAAGCTTTTCTTCTTTGCTTTAGAACATAGATTTTTTTGGAACCCTTTAGTTGGAGCCAACTTTTATGCCGTATACTAAGTTCTTGATTACTAGTTATCTGAGGCAAATAATGTTTGAAGGAAGGGAGTGGTTTCCCCTTGGTGTTGAATTAGAGCTGTGGTGTTGAATTAGAGCTGTGTTTAAAGCTGGCTAATGCTCCCAGTGCTGATGCGATGTATTCCACCAGTTGCCTGAAGGCTTGATTGTTGGTATATCGATCCGTCCAGCATCGATTACCAGTTGAAACTGCTATCAACGAGTTCGGGTAATGTTTCCGTTTAGTTTTCGCTTTCTGAGCAGTAGCTCAGGTAATTGATTGAATCATTTAGTCGATAAACCTTATATATTAATCTCAAGTACAATATCCTTTCGGTCTCAATAGTTATACATTCTTTGCGTATAAACAGCAAGAAACTCACCCTTTATTTTTTTTTTTTTTTTCGAGGAGGCAAGAAAGTTACTTTCAACAACATATAGGCTTTTTTCTCAACAACCTATAGTATTGTTTTAGGCCTTTTTCTCAACAACATATAGCTTACTTGCAAACTTATACTCGAAAAACGTAGTATAGTTTTATTCCTTTTCTAGGTTAGAGTATGTCTAAAATGTTAGGTTACTAGATACTTTTTTTATCATATAGGCCTACTATAGTGTATGAGTATTGTAATCGAAAATTAATCGGCCACTCAACCATGCACTCATTATTAGAAAATATCAATTTACATTTTGAGAGTATTAATATTATACTTTTGAATATTCATTCTTTGGTTTTTGATATAATGCCCTTTTTTGCACTTGGTTTTTTATTTAATGCCCTTTTTCCGCATTTAATGAATTAAAAGAAACATTGGAACCCTTGGTTTAATCCCCATTCCGGCCAGGCCAGTCTGGCCGGTCTAACCAAGAAGGCAAAAACTTGAGTAGACTTGATCTTGTAGAGCATGTGACCCAAATTTTATCGTATTTTCAATTTTTGGATTGGTAAGATGGTATGATAAAATTTGGACCTATGATCTACATAGATCGGGTCTACTCAAGTATTTTTCCTCATTGGAAAGAAGTAATTAATAATTTTGGATTAAAAAAAGGATTATAACTGGAAAATGTCAAAATGGATTGGTGAAATTGCACGAGATCAACGAACGAACGATTCAGCAGAATATTGGAGATCAGCTTCCACATCAGTAGACTTGTCAAGCCGATCTTTAGTAAGGCCAATTGGCAATGTGGCCCAAAAACTGACCAATCAGGCTCCTGAATTGGGCCACAACTCAGCCCAAACTTTTGAGTACTTATGAGGTTTTACCCAACACAGACTTGAGCTTCACATTTGCAATTCTTCAGGCTTTAAAATTTAACTAGTTTAAGCTGTCTTCCGTAGAGCATGTCATTTTGAAACTTGGGCAAATTATCCAATTGGCCCTTAAACTCTTTGTCTAAGTAAAAATAAGCCCCTCATCTATTTTTTGCTGACTTTAAGCCCTCGAACTTGTAAAATTGGACACCCGTGACCCTTTTTGCCAGTTTCTCCGGTTTTGCAACCGGAAAGTGAATTCACACGAATGCCAGTATGCTTTTAAGAAGGGCATTTTTGTCAAGCAAAAAAGGAACAACTCCTCTCTCCTCTCTCCTCATTGACTTCTCCACCGATGCCGTCTCCCTCTCCTCTCCTCTCTCCCGCAACCTCTCCCTCTCCCTCCCATTCGTCTCCTCCCCCATGGACACCATCAATGCCGACGTTTCCCAGAAGCCCTCCAATCCTTCCAAAATACCTATTCGACCTCAAAAAATCCGAAAGCTGTCATCTAACCCTACTTCCACCATTGCCACCACCCCCGTTGTTCTCACCGCCGTTAACTCCTCCTTCATGCCCACCTTGCAGACTTCCGAGGCCAAAGCCCAACAAATTACTGATTCTTCCTTCTCCCCTTCTGCCATACCTATTCCGACCACTGCTTCCTCCTCCTCTACCACCACCACTACCATCACCTCCACCTTCGCATTGACCAGCACTGCTGTTACTTCCACCACAGTTTCCACACCCACGGCATCTATGCCCAAGAATCGGAGGCGTAGTGCTGTCCAATCAGCTAGGGTTCTGCCCTAGATCATCAAACCCCTGTCGGCCGAGGGTGAAATCAATGCCGCTCTCCACCACCTCCGTGTTGTTGACCCTTTACTTGCTACCCTGATCGATACCCACCAGCCTCCGGCATTTGAGTCTCACCACTCCCCATTCCTTGCCCTCACCAAGAGCATTCTCTATCAGCAACTCGCCTACAAAGCAGACACCTCAATCTACAATCGCTTTGTAGCGCTCTGCGGTGGCGAGACTGCCAAAAATGCCGATGGCTTGCTTTGCTTCCTCCTTCTTTGCCTGGGCTGTTTCCCTGATCACCTTTCCTTCCTCCGAATCCATCAACCCCCTAACTCGCTTCTCGATTTTAGCCGCTTTCACGAACCCACCTTCCGTACTTTCATCCATTGGTAAGGCCAACTTCATCTCCTCAACTAAGAACAGCCTATTCAGCTTCTGCTCAGCATAAAGCGGCCACCACACCATAGGCACACCCGCACAGACTGCTTCCAACACTGATTTCCACCCACAGTGGGTCACAAACCCACCCACCGACCCATGATTCAACACATTCACCTGCGGTGCCCAAGAACTCACCACGAAACCCCTACCCTTTGTCCGGTCCAAAAACCCGTGAGGAAGCAACAAATCCAGATCTGGGGCGGGTGGAGTTTGAAAGCGGCTGGTTTTGTCCTCAGAAGGCGGACTGCGCACCACCCACAGGAACTTTTGCTCGCTCCTCTCCAACCCGATGGCTATCTCTTTCAGTTTTTACGCGAGTTTTGAATCTTTTGACAAAAATGCCCTTCTTAAAAGCATACTGGCATTCGTGTGAATTCACTTTCCGGTTGCAAAACCGGAGAAACTGGCAAAAAGGGTCACGGGTGTCCAATTTTACAAGTTCGAGGGCTTAAAGTCAACAAAAAATAGATGAGGGGCTTTATTTTACTTAAACAAATAGTTTAAGGGCCAATTGGATAATTTGCCCTTGAAACTTTGACATGGACGGACGAAACAAACCATTGGATGCCTTAATCGGGGCTAAAGATTGGCTTTAGATTTATCAGATCTTTATTATGTAATGACTACCAGACCTGACTTCAGCCTAACTCGAACTGATGGGAAGTCCGTCCCTTTTAAGTGGATTGTGGTATGGGTAGAATTGTTATCTGAGTTGAGTTGAATTTTAAGTAGTACTTGAACTCTACTCAAATAAAAATGTTAGAGTTCAAGCTTGTTGAGTTCTTCAATGTTGACCTTGAGTTCGAGCTCAATCGAGTTTAAACAAGTTTTAATATTGATTTTTTATAAAATAAATTTCATAATTTTACAATAAATAATTAAAAATTATATCATAAATACGCTACTTGATAAGGTTCGATGAGTACTTGAGTATTGATTTTTTCTACTCAAAATCGACTCCACTACCTTATCAAGTAAATCGAACTCGGTCAACGTTGAGTTCAAGTCGAATTTTTAATTGAACTACTCGCGAGTCTGAATTGAGTAACTTGATTAATGATACCCTAGTCGCAAAATCGACTTGAAGCTGGCTTTGCCCGATTAAGGTCCTATACTCGCATACAAGGAGACCAATTTTATGGATACTATTTCTTCTCCAAAAAAAAAAAGGAATTCTAACAAACTTGCCAATTTGCCATAGAAAATATTAGAACAATACTTTGACCGAGTGGATGCTAGTTTATTCTTATGGGAACATACTCCCTTTGCGCTTCAATGAGACCAAATAACCTCCATTTTTTTTTCTTTTTTTTTTTGTGGAGCTTTTCCTAGTTGTCTTAGTCGGATGTAGTACTCCTTAAAAGTTGAGCTTGTAAAACATTCTTGATAAAAATACTCGGCCAAAATGAACCAAGATGAAACTCGACATGTGGAGTCGAATAAATAATACTCCTATATGATGATTGTTTTGGCATGGCAATCAGTCTGAGTAGTTCCTCCACCGGATAAATGAAATGGCTGATGAAACTTTTACCCGGAAAGACTGACATGAGTATCTAGACAGGTTTCTTCTCCTCCAGGTTTGATCCCACAACCAAATCCAAAGAAATCCGTACCCTTTGTCGTGCAACAATATATTGTCACTATCAATCCATTTTTGCATTTGACAAGAGTTCCAAAAACCACAGATCATAACCCCAGGCAACAATAACACCAAATCTATACAAGTCCACCACATGAACATGGAATATATGTGGTAAACTTTAGAACTGAATAATCAGGAGCATGTTTTATTTAATTGCTAGTTTTTTACCTGTTTGTTCCAGTGACAATTTGATAGATTTTAGGCCAACTTTGTGGCTTGTGTGTTTTATAAACTAGCCTACCTTCCGGACTGCGAAACATCTCGGGTTCTTAACTAAGAATGGTCAAGAGGTTCAATATATCAAGAGAATCTACTCGTTGAACAGTTGAGTTCTAAAACTCAAGCCCATACTTTTTGGATACACAAATTTTTTTTGAGTACTATTTTACTTGCATCATAAATTGTACAATTCACTTGAGTCACGAGCTACATGTCCAATTCTCTATTTGTTTATTGGGGATTGCAGAATTATTCAGCAGGATACTCCCAAAACCATCCCTTTCCTCTTCCTGGAAAACAATTTCTTTTTCTTCTTCCTCGATTAAACAATCATTTCGTGTGGTCAGAATCCTGAGACTTTGTCCAATTATGCAAGAAGTGGAACTAGGGAAGGCAGTTCCACCTGCCTATAAAAACAAAGATGCAGCAATTCACCTCTCAACCTTGCCTTCTTCTTCAACTTCCTACACTCCCATGGGGTCTTACTCAGGTCAGAACATCATCATACATCTATACAACTTCTTTTCCAAAATTGATTTCAAGAATTGATTTTTATTTTGTTCAGTAGCATAAATTTCATTTCTTGATCAAAAATCTTTTACCCTTTTGACTTATAGGGCTAGATGAGGCTGAGCAACGCTTGCTAGTGGTGGATGTGAATGAGAATGAACATGGAAGCGGGAATGAATCATCAGATGCTAAAATTCAGATAAGGGAACTGTCAAAAGTTTCAGACAAGAGTGTTCCAATCCTGAACAAAGTCAACGCTGATATTCCTAGAGGCGTGATCATGGGAGTCATAGGGCCTAGTGGCAGTGGAAAGTCTACATTTTTAAGGGCTCTCAACAGATTATGGGAGCCTCCATCCAAGACTGTTTTTTTGGATGGTCAAGACATTGGTGACCTCGATGTACTTGCTCTTCGTAGAAGAGTTGGCATGCTTTTCCAGCTTCCTGCTCTGTTTGAAGGTGAATTCAAATCATAGCACTAATTCATGAGCTAGCTGATTGTGTAGAGATAGGCACTGCTTTATCTTGGAAATTGAGTTGATATGTTGATCAACTCAAAAAAAAAAATTTGAGTTGATATGTTGATCAAACAAACTAATGTCTGTTTATTGAGTAGATATGCTTCCTAGGAAATGAGATTAGTACTTAATTCCGTTCTCCCAAATTGTGATTTTTTTTTGCCTTCCTCGCAGCTGAATATGCATATAGACGATGTTCTGCATCTCCTGTATTTTTTGTTATAAGGATCTTAGAGGAGTGTCACAATCTGAAAGAGGTCTTTCCCCTACTGCCTGCTAAGTCACTCTGCCCCATTGAAGGCTATGAACTTTTGATACTATTACTACTGTCTGTCGTGCTTCATTAGATTTATGTGGTTGAATCATCAAATTGTGATATCCGCTTACATGTCAAGGATGGTCCCTGTGTCATTCATTGCCTAAGCAGCTGATTGATATAAGTATATAACCATCATCTGAGCCTGGGGTATCTAGGCTAAAAAACAGCCAAAGAGAACTAGTGAGACACCATGTTCTAAGTTTTGTAGAAATAGATTTTTTGATATCATAATGTGGTTTGATGATAAATAGATTGATTGACTGATTGATCTCGTTACCTACTGTGGACTTGTGCAGGCACAGTGGCTGACAATATAAGATATGGGCCGCAGCTAAAGGGGAAGAAGCTGACTGACAATGAGGTTTATAAGTTGCTTACTCTTGCAGACCTGGATTCTACTTTCTTCAGTAAATCTGGTGGAGAGTTATCTGTTGGTCAAGCTCAAAGAGTCGCTCTTGCTCGTACCTTAGCTAATGAGCCAGAGGTAAGATTCATATGCGACTGCAGGACTCCAATAGTTGTATGTCTAGGAAATTCTCTTTTTATGGAGTCTGTGGAGTTCCAACATTTAACATTGCGTTTCCCTTTACAATTTAGGTTTTACTACTTGATGAGCCGACTAGTGCCTTGGATCCAATTTCAACACAGAACATAGAAGATGTTCTTGTAAAATTGAAGAAGGAAAAGGGGATGACTATAGTTATGGTCTCTCACAGTATCAAACAAATCCAGAGGATTGCTGATGTAGTTTGCCTTCTTGTCGGTGGTGAGATTGTTGAAATCTTAAAACCTGATAAACTATCTGAAGCTAAGCATCCTATGGCATTAAGGTTTCTTGAATTGAGCAATTAGCTTCTGCAATAGGGAAAAGCATAATGACTTGACTTAATATATGTGAAGTTAATTACCAGTGCTTTTTATGTTTTTTTTTTTGTACCCGTCTCATTGTTTTCAGCTTTCCTGTGCTTTTGCAAGTGTATTATATTAAATTCTTGTGATGTTTGAAGCTCAGAATTCTTATACCAAATTACATTTATCCGCTGGACTTTGTAAGCCTATAAATGCCCCTAAAGCAGCTCAAGTATGATGATTAGCTTTCGATTGGCAAAGAATGTTCACGGTGCCTTTAGATTTACTCTGGATGTGAATATATATGTTCGTTCAACCTGTTTAAATTTCTTTCTTGTTCTAAAAAGGAAATGATTTGGAAACGATTGTTGTTAAGACCGCGTTTATAATACAAGCTTTCCTGTGCCATTTATCATCCAGGCCAAAATTTCCAGAGTGAGAGTTTCTTTCTTGAGCTCGTAATAACTCTCTGCAAACTGCTTTTAAGTCAACTAGTATGTTGCAGTTCTCTGCGAGAACGGGTTAGTACAGAAAGATTTGCTGCGCGGTTTGGAGCTTGCAAATTATGAGATTTCACATTTTAGATGGATCTCGTATAAACCAATGCAAATTCTACTTTGAAAACCATTTCTAGTTTATCCCAAAACACTGGAGCAGAACTAAAGTTGCAAACTGTTTAGCTAAACTATCCCTTGTCAAATTGTGGCAACAAGCCACAGAACAAATGAAATAATCGTCAAGCTAGCCCCATGGCTGAGCCGCAGATTCGTGCCTGCACCATGAGCAGCATCTACAAGTGGTGCATCTGCAGCTGGAGTAGGACCCGGCATCAGCGGGGAGGCGGTGGGAGGCTTGTTGGGGCAGGTATAGCTGGGGATATGGTCGAGGATGAGGTGGGAGACTTCGCCGGGGGCATCAGCGGAGGGGGAGACGGTGCTGGAGTAGGGGACTGAGGTGAGCTAGTGCCGGTACAGGTGCAGGCAAATGCGATTGGGAGGAGGGGAAGAGAGTTTTAAGGTGGAATTGTCAACGGGATTATCACAGTGCTAATCTGCGAGACACAGACGTCGTGTGGCTGGACAGCAATGGACTTAACCAAATTGGCACCAAAGTGTAGCACCTTTGGCAGCGGAACAAATCACAACACTTCCAGTGCCCGTGTCTGTCGCATTTAGAAAACCTGGTTGGCCAGTGGCAACTCCACTGGCTTGAAAAAGAGTTGTGAGAATTACAGTTTTGTTTTGTAAATGCTGGAGCTTTCGTACATCGTAAAAATCAAGAATTACATGTACGCTCATGATGGCCTTGAGTACGCCTGCTGGTTTTCCTGATAGCGGGGACATGCCTCCATTATCTTTTTTTCTTTTTTGGGGTCGAAGCGATAAATTGTATTGCTTATGTCAAATGTATGCACAATCTTAGCATCTACAAAAGTTTGCCAAAAGTATGTACGATCTGTGTAGCACATGCCTCCATTATCAACCGCTAAGATAGTGACTGTTTGGCGTGAATTTATGGTGTTTGCTACTCGGGTTTGAGTGATATAGTTAGTTAATGTGTTTGAAATGTTTATAACATTTGTTTAACCGGGGTCATATTTCACTCGTGTCATATTTTTTAAAATATAAAATTAATTAGGGAAAGTAAATAAATACAAGGGAGAGTATGTAAAGTTAAATAGAGAAAGTACGTTGATGTAAGACAGAATAATAATTGTTAGCATGTGTATATATATAATAGGTTTAGTTAAATATTAAATGTGTCAACGGTTGCCCGAACCCGTTAGAAAAACCCACGTTTATATTGGCTAAGAAGTTGAGTGATGTTAATATGAATCAGCACTGTAGAAGAGAAGAGAGAAAGAGAACAGAAACTGGTATTTGAAACGCATTATGTCAATTTCTCAATGACAAATAGCAAGATTTGCAACAAGCATTGGAGAAGAAGGTAAAGGATAAGATTTTACATCCAAATTGGGTATAGACTACAACCGAAAAACTGCTTATAGGAGTAATGTTCTTTCCGCCTAATTTGGTGGAGAATTGTGGCTTCAAATCATCTGTTTTCCGGATTTTGACTCTGTCCCATCTGTCCCGTTTTTACTTAAGTGCCACGTGTATTGTCCTACTGACTTATCCCCCAATTGCAGGACTTATCTACAATAAAATTCTAAAAGTTATTAATCAGTATAATAGAATTCTAAAAGTTATTAATCAATACACATGACAATTAAACAGGGAGGGGACAAACGGGACAAAAACGAAATCCCAAACAGAAGATTCCAAGCAGGGGGGAGAAGAGAGAGTGTGTGTATGTGCTTGCATTTTGTTTGACATCGTAATAATATTGTACAAATTCTTTTGTTTTGTATAGGTAACATATTAAAATTTGGGATATGATGGAGCTCTTTCTCCAAAAGGATGAGATAAATGAAAGAGGAGAAAAGAGCGTGATATCTATGAACTGGCAACAAAAGAGAGTATATTGATACCCAGTTGATATCTATCGATCTATGGAAGGAATAGACAGCAGCAGTTTAATGAAATTCTGTAATTTGTTTGACCTGCATGGGCTTGAGGCCATGCCTCAAGGCAGCTTTCCACACAACATCAATCTGATCAACATCGATAGCTCCCACCTCATGGTGTTTCCAACCTTCAAGAAAATGAACCACCCCACCGGCATGGCAAGCATGAACTACACCTCTTTCCATTGTGTACTGGAGCAGTATGGAGAAGAGTGTTAGTAGACACAAACAAGAAACAAACCAAACTCATTGCATGTTATTATTCATTTAAATGGTTCATTAGCGTTTTCCTACAAATGCTAATACCTTTAAGTCAACTGTTGTTAATCTCCGAATGATCGATCGAAAAAGACGATCTATGACATTGAGGCGTAGCCAACTAACATGCAGGAAATAAATAAGTTGATCATGCTAATGAATGAAACCATATTTCCACCCCCCTTCCCCTTCCCCCCCCCCAAAACAAAAATCTTCAATAGACTTTCATCCTGAACTTGTTTTCTTGGTGTAATCCCTGTTTTTCTAAGATAATAACGAGACTGAAAGGTGATAAAGTCAACTCTACCTCGCATGATCCAAGGCCCTCTACATCTTCTGGAAGTCTCATTGCTGCTAACTTCCCGAAAGTACAATCCCTGCGGAAAGGAATGACGGGGGGAACCACATACTGATGAAAATGTGTCCCTGATGGCGCCCAACTTTGTTCCCGAGGAGTAGTCCACTTTCCAATAATCCATGTCTAGTGATTCAAAAAATAAAAAGGTGATTAGTTATTGTGAAGCATCGTGAATTTCAGGATTACACCATCAAAGTCAATGACCATGCTAAAAATACAGTAAGTAGGAAAAGTTGGCACTAGACAGCACAAAAAGAAAGCCATCTCCCCCTTCAAACAGTATTGATCAGATAACATCTTGATTGTCCAGTGGTTTACTTAAGGACATGCAATTCTTCGTCCGACTTGACAAATTCAAACCAAGGATCCTGAATGACCAGATTGTACAAGAGGGAAATTAAGAAGGCCGCATAGAAGGAGATGCATGGAAGGACATTTTCAGACACGAGTGATGCTGTTCATGCTCTGTTATAAGATTGGTTTTCCTTATGCTTCGGGTCTCTATACAAGTTGGAGTTCTAAACAATCTTCACCGAGATAAGCACATAGATTAGTAAGCAAAATCTGGTCAAGTTATGTTTCTTAAAGAGGATTTGGCATCCTCCAAATTGTCTTTGTCACTTTCACAAATAAAATTCTATACTAGTATATATGCAGAATTAATCCATGTAAGTTAACAATAACTGTTACCTTGCACTGCTTAGCTGCTTGATACTTGGTTACTTGAACAAGAAACTTTTGGAGTTCCTCGGGAGCTTCCTTTTGGATTTTTAGGAATCTCTCCGTGGATTGTGTAAGCATCTGCATATGTATAAGGACCTTACCAAAAATGGAAAAATAATGAAAAGGGCAATCTTTGTTGGATTTAAAAAGGGAATAAAAAGGCAAATGTCTATCATAATAGCAGCAACATGCCATCATTGTGTTGATAACAAAATAGTACATTGTACATTCTGTTCACGAGAATTTTGCCTTAAAGATTTTATAGATTTCAGCCTTTCTTCGGCTAGCTGAACTGGTATTTGTATGTGGCAGCAGCATGTTGTTCTTGTAGCAAAGACATTTCAAAGGGAAACCGCAAATGAATCTAAAACTCCACTCATATCCCAACTGTTAGTAGGTGACTAGGTGTCAAGCAGCTCTTACCAGAACCCTGACCCTTCGACGAGCCAGATAGAGGGCAATGGCCCTTCCCAGTTTTGAAGTTGAACCTGTCAAGAACACCTCATCAACATCTCGAGGAATCTCGTTTAGGATCACAGCAGCAGTCAAGGTGTTTCCATGGACGACCCGAACTTTAAGATCAGGATGCTTGTTAATAAACAGCGTTCCACCTCCATTCAGACTTTCATTCTGTCAAAACATATTTCAAGAAGTGAATCTTTACCCAGTCGAATCATCAAAACTTTTCAGTAGAGATCTGTGTAAAGCATACTGAAGAACATGTTTTTTATACCTTGCAAATTTATGTACTAGTTTTGAGTTTTGACCATGGTTCTTTCCCTACAAACTTAACGGGCAGATCATTGTTCAAGAATTTATTTTGAAATTTCATCATCTAATAATTTAAGCTCAGCATTGAATAAGTAATAGCAGTTCAGCTAGAAAGATAAACAAGGTAGGATCATAACAGGAAAAGCAAAAGAAAAAGGACCGAGGCCAACCTTGTTTAGTGCGGCAAGGCTAATGACCTTGACACCAAGTCTATCCGCTCTAAGGATGGCTTCTTCGATTTGCTTGTTTATGCCGTCTGCAGCAAAAGGTAAGAAATACTGCAAAATTTAAAATCACAAATGCTTCAGATTAAATCGGTAAAACCTGATCACCTAAATCAACAGTAATATCAACTAGTTTTCTCTTAGTCCATGATACTGAAAATCTACATGAAAAATAAAAGCAGCTACAATGTCCGCTAATTTTCTCTTTCAAATAACATATTCTAGTGTTCTTTATCAAATGAATTACAAAGTTATCTATGAAACTTAACCTCCAATAATAAACTGCAGAATTTTATAGCTTGTCCAGTAAAAGAAATGTTTAGGAATGAATAAAAAGCTGTGGATACATGTCTATTAATCATGAAGGTCTGAGTTTCTACTTTTTACGACATTCTAGTAACTTGCATCAGGTTCATAGAAAGTTATCATATGTAAGAGAATACAGCAGATAAAGGAGTAAAGCAGCTACCTGGAAACCAAACCTTGGCACAACCCATGTCTGGTGCAGTCTGCCTCTGAGATTGTAAAAACTGACCAAAAATGTCTTGGACTTGGCCCACATGGCAAGCATTACTAAAAAGGTAGGAGGCCAGAAAGGAAACAGGAAGAACTTTTTGCTAAAAGGTATGGAATTGAATGATCGGAAAACAAATGGAGTGTGCAATGCAGCCATTATATCCACGACGTGGCCAAGAAAAACAAACCCTGGTGCACTTGTTTCTGTCCAGCCAAGAAAAGATAGATAAATTGAAACACAAGGTGATCAAAATTTTTAGAAGCAAAGTAACAAGCACTATCATAAATGAGATGCCTGAAAGACAGCTGCTTCTGACCACTCAGATGTGCAACTCATCATTACCATGATGATCTTTTGAGTTATTGGAGCAAGTTGAAGGAAAAAATGAAAAACGAAAACTACGTACAGAAAAAATGCCAAACTAAAATGAGGACCTTCCCCCCCATAATTTACTGAACACCTGCACATAGCTTTGTATTGTCGAAATTACATAATGCTTCAGAAAGTGCAGCAAAAGTACCAAGAAGATGTTGCAGTAAGTCATTTTTGGCAGTAAAACAATGAAATCTAGAGTAATAAAGTATTGAGTTATACAATCTTAACAAGCATAATGTCTGACGGATGATAGAATCATGTAGATAAAGACTCACTTTTCCTTGAGCTTATATCTTTGTGGAGATCCCAATAACGAGTGTTTATTGTCTTTCCCAATATATCATAAACTGGCATGAAGAGGCAGAAATTTGTTCTCATGTCCATGTGGTGTATGTTATGGTATCTGCAGAGACAAACAGAAATTATATTTGTGATTATGGAGTGACTTCAGTTGTAACTACTACATGTTAAAGACAGCAACTTTATTTGCTTTTTGGTTTAATTCAAATTTTTTGATATCAATAATTAGAATTTTTTGCAAGGTGTTTTAAGTTCTGCATTTACTTGGCTGAATCGTAACAGTACCACCCATCAACCTAGTAGGAAAGGAACTACTCTCATACTGTTAAATGTACGTCTCCCGATGACTAAGCTTTTGAAAGAGAGCTCTTAAGTGATAAAAGAGAGAGAACAAAGTGAGCTCGAGTTGATCTTAAATTCAGATCAAAACAGCAAAATCATTTATCTGGCCTCCATTAAATATCTAAATATTTTTAAGTCCAGCAATCCAACAACGCCCAAAAAAAAAAAATTGTTTTGTGACATCTATCATTAACTAAGATTCAGTTGCATGGTGCCCCTGCTATATCCTTGCATCACTGCTCTGCAAATTCCTACTTCAGAACCTTGTGCAATAAATGGCACCCAACACTACAGAACTTTTTGCTTCCTGAGCCAACATAACTGCACTTTCTACTTCACTTATTTCTGAAGGAAAACCAGATAAAGGCAAAGAACCGACAGGCAGAATTCACAAAGAGAAAAAAAAATTAAACTTGCTCAAAAAATAATACGGAAACAGGATCTTCAGACTTACGTAGGAGTATAAACAAGATATCTGAGAAGTGGAATATTCTCAAAAAGATGATGAGGAATAACTTCCACATTGCTATGTCCCAAGCATCTGAGCATATCAAAAAGCAAAACATAACTGTACAGTATGCTTATTGATCCATAGCCGATAAAGACAGTGCCCAAGATTGGTACTCCTATAACTATACATAATACCAGATGTTCAAGAAATGTTGCATGTCCAGCTGCACAAGAAAAAAATGAAAAAGAAATCATTGGCCAATAAATCTTTTAACTTTTTAGTAGCTGATAATGTTGGTAATACATCATTTTTTTTACCTGTGAACGGATGTGAAACTTTAGAGCTGTGATGCAGCCAATGGTAATCTGTGAAGAGATTTGGGGAATGCAGTAATCTATGTAGCCAATAATAAACTGGCTCCGAGACCCCAATGTGGAGTGCAAGACAACAAAAAATACCCCTTCCATCCCAGAGGGGAAGATTGGTTAGAGATGGGAAGCTCCAGTAGGCCAGCACAGCCACAATAGCATGAAGAATTAAGAAATTATCCCTGTCCCACCATAAAGCATAAAACTGGTTCACGAAATAATAAAGGATGACAAATGCTAAAAAAAAAAAAAAAAAAAAAAAATTCTGGTGAGATTTGGACATGGGAAGGCGAAGGAGAAAGACAGTAAATTGTTACCAATTCCATTCTGCATCAATTTGCTTAAAATCAATGCCCTCTTCAGAAATCCGGCGAGTTCGATTGAGGAAAAACATATAATCATAAGAGCTCCACAGTTGATAAAGGAGACCTCTTAGGAGGAACAAGAGTAGAATATGTAAGCACCAACTACTCCCCTCGGTGCCTTCTTCAGTTGTAGTAGTAGGATACAAGTATTTTGCAAGAAGTGCCACGTAAAACAAGTACTGTATCATCCCATAAACCAATGCACAAAATCAGTAGAGACAAAACGTTTTTCATATGGAGGAAAGTTGGAAACAGACAAAAATACACATAAACATACATACACGCGCACAGAGCAAGACATACCTTGTAATTGCCATAGTGTTCCCATGGCCAGGCAAACAGGGGAGCAGTCGTTGTCCCAGAAAAAGCAGTTCTTTTATCTGGGATTGTTATCCTTGCTTGAATCATTGTAGTAACCTTTTCTCCCTCCATTTGCGGAAACCTCCAAAGCTACTATAGCATGGAACTTTTTTTTTTTTTTTTGAGACAGAGCTCGCTGAAACTTATTTCAAAATAACTAAAATGGCTAAAAAGAAAGCAAACAATAATGACAAAAAAGAACAAACTTGGTAGGGTAATTAAAACAACATGAGAATGAAAACCACCCTTTAGTCATTTTTAGCCTTGCACTGTCACTTTTAGGCTTGACTCTTGCTCAAATTTATATGTATAGATTCCAAGGAAACAGAATACTTATAGGACTTGAAAGAAAGCAGCCTATCTAAGGATACAAAGCTTTTACCGTTCATAATCATGAAAAACTTCTGTCTATGCGTAGCAATTGCAGTTTTCAAAATCCCACCTGCTAAAAATTGACAAGTAACCAATCGTCCATTTCTAATTAAACAAATCAACTTTAATAGTTGACAGTTGTTGGTTGTGCCATCACATACAAAGAAAGGAATTAATGAGAGGTGTGTATGGTGGTGGCCAGTGACTTGCTACATTCTTGGGATTGGGGGCAGAGGGGGGGGTGGGTGGCCGGTAAATCAAGAAAGTAGTGGATTTGGATTACAGTCGAGACGTTGATGGTATGATTGTTGTAGAACAGCTCAATACTTTTCACTTACAAGTTTCTCTGATGTTGGCCCTGGCTCCAATGAAGCTTTCTTATTTGTGAGCTCATTGAGTAGTGTTGAATAACTGCAACAATGTTCATCGATTTTGTGTGGATATGTAAGCCATGAGCTTGGGCGGAAGGGAAGGTGGGGGACCAACCGAACCGAACAACTTCCAGTGCAGAGTAGCAGTGATCTTAACAGCTCTGTACCTAACTAACAGCCCATGAAGTTTGGACGCCCGAATTTGGCTTCTGTTTCTTTGCAAGTACAAGCTTTGCTAGAGTTCATACTTTGGCAAGCAAGCCCTTGATGTTGGCATCAATTTAGCAAATATATGGCTTGATTTGGAGCTGTTTCGTGTTCTTAAAAAATATGCCACTTTTATATGATAGACCTACGCTAACAACATGGAATTTCCTAAGCCTGGTCTTGAGGATTCCATGCCATCATAACTTTCTTATTGTAGCATCACAAGATTTTGAAATTCACAAGCACAATAATGTAAGTTCAAAATATTACTTGTTAATTACTACTGAAACGCTAAGACAAAATTTTAGTTTTATGTGGACGTATACAAGATGAACCCTTTATTTTATTTATAGAGAACGAAAGTACCTAAAATTTGAGGATGATAATAATAAAGTAGTAACTTTAGATTTCAAGGTGAATCGCATTACTTGTTTATATTAGAATGCAGTGAGTGGTTTAAGTATTTGCATCTCTCAAACTCACTCCATTCTCTTTTTCTTTTTCATTTTTTTCCTGGTAAGATGTTCTAAAGTTATTCAATGTTTTTGAGGAGGATAAAGGCGCCACTGGAGTGCTAGTTGATATTTGCATGTATGTACGGGTTTAAGAAACGATACAACAAAAAGTAAATTGAAAAGGGTGCTATCATCTTTCATGCACGCATCCGGTTGCCCATAATTCAAAGACACACCTACGTGGATGATTTTAGATTGAAGAAATTGTTTGGTGAACAATGGGACACTTCTTGTATGAAAAGAAATTAATGATGAATTAATCGGAAAACAAAGCTCATTAATTGGAAAACAAAAGCTAGTACGCTAATGTCACTGCGATTGATTTGTCATTTATCTGTTCAGATTGAGAGTGCAATTGTCATTCTCATTTACTTACAAGTTAACATGTTTCTCACAAACCACTGAGCTACGGCCCGGTGGCCACCGAAAATTTAATTCCTCTCTGAGCTGTAGATCAGGGATTTGAATCCTATCTAATGCAAAGAGGTGTCGAATCAATCCACCATCTTCGTTTTTGCTATGAAAATATCTCATAGTTTCAAAAAGTAAAAAGAATGGTCATAAATAGAAGAGGAAATTAATTGAGATGTTTTAGGTATCTTTTTCCTTAATAAGAAGCATTTTAAAAAGTTTTCCTAGTAATCGACAAACATATATTGTGAATTATTTTGAAATTCGATGAACGTTTAAGAGACTTGAGCGCTGTATAAAATAACTGGATAATGAAACTTTACAACCAAATGATGTAAATTTTGGAAATTTTATATGTGCTTGCATGTTTTTTTAGTTGAAAATGAATAAAACTTCTAAATTCGGTTTAAATTTGAAAAGCCACCAAAGCATTTGAACTAGAATTTGGTGATCATTAATATGTCCCTGCAGTGATTGCCCAGAATTTAATTTCCTTTTGGTTTTTACCGTATTCAAGAAAGATAAAGAATTTTTGCTTCCAAATTTGGTTGGATAAAACGAATTAATTTACCTCAACAAGCATAATAGCATGTCATAGAAATTCACAAAATCGAGGATGTCCTACTGTTCGTGTCATTTTCATCTGGGACTAGAGGACAAGTCAACAACTATCCTCGTCCCGCTTTACAAATTAATTTACTTAATTGAGAATAGAAGAGAGGACAAAGAAAAGAGAGTTAGTTGTGCAATTAGTATGTGCTTCCAAGAGATTTTGTGATACATTAATTGGGGGGTTGGTATGTGCAGTGAATCATATACACTCTACCGTTGCTATTATATGATTACAATCTATTTTTATTTTACTTGTTTAGACTCTGGTCCCGGTTTAGGTATATGGATCATACATGATCTAGACTCAAAGGTCAATTCAAATCCAAATCAAGATCAACATGGATTATACATTCCCTCTCCACTTTCAAGTTTCAAGTCCATCATAATTCACGTAATTTTCAATATTAAAACCATGTTTGATAACTCAATTTAATACTATTTACATATTATACGTCCAGACATTTTTTGTAACAAAAAATAGGACTTGATTAATTAATTGGTTCTCTATTGTTTAACAGAACTTGCTCAATACAATAATTGATAAATTGTTCACTTATTACTTAATACAAAATACTATCAAATGTTAAGATTTCAATACTTAATAATTGAATAAATTAGCGGATTTAAATATCAAGTTTCAAACTTCAGTTTTATTAGTGCTGTTAAACGAACCAAGCTGCTCGTTAGCTTGGTTCATTTAGGCTCTTTTCTGTTCGATAACTGTTCCTTCGAAATTTTATATGAGTCAAGTTCGAACAAACATTTTGGCTCGACAAGTAATCGAATGAATACAAGGCCTAGTTGTCATTTCACAAAATTTAGGGTTAGTATTGTATTCCTAATTCCTATTACAGGCTTTTCAGCCTCTGTTAGTCCCGTACATGTGTTGCTCAAACGTCTCCAGAGTTTGGATTCGAATATCTCGAGCCTGTTCGCAAATGACTCGTTTATGTTAAATGAGTCGAATTCGAATTCGAACTCGAACTCGAACTCGAATTAGGATTTTGCTTAACGAGCCGAACACGAACACTGATTTGAAACTTGAACATTATCGAACGAACACGAGATTTATTTGAGTAGTTTAACAAACAGTATTTAAACACGAGATATTCGACTTATTTACGCCTCTAAATTTTATTAAACGCACCCTAAATCTGCTAAAACAAGACCGCTTTAGCCGCAGCTTCTGGCGAATTTGCAGCAATTATTACTCACATCGGTGATTGTTCAACTTTTCATGGACAACGGGCAAAGCTTTTCATAGGTTATTTTTAATGTTAGAAAAAGGCAAAATGATAGACTTTAATTCATCCAGGGATCATAGGTTCCGGCGGCTTCACCAGATTGAACCTAATTTATTAATGGTTTTAGTTTTCTGGCATTTTCGATTTTGTTTTCAGACCATCTAATGCGACAGAGATTGAATCTTTATTCAATCCATCCAACTGGCAAATGAAACTCTGAAAACATAATTGTTGTTTGTCAGGAAGCCACGATAGTATTAAGCTAGATATCAAAGCTAGATCACAAGATCCACAACCTTTGGTTCCTTTTTCTACAGACAACATTAATAAAAAATCAGGCTCAAGACCGAACGTAAAACCAATTTAGTATCATACTCCCTCCGTCCCACTTTGATAGTCCTGATTATTTTTTCACACAGTTTAAAAAAAAAGTAGTTAACTTTATTGGAACAATCAATTTAGGTAGCTATTTTCCTAAAATACCCTCACATTAATTAGAGTATAATTTTATGGGAACTTGAATTGATAGTAAAAAAAGAATCAACTCTCATTAAATGGGGTAGGTTTATAGTAACAACAACTTACATTGAATAAGGGTATTTTAAGAAAATTAAAATACAACTACATTCTTCAATTGAAAACTGGACTACAATTTGGGATAGACGAAAAAGGAAAACAGGACTATCAAAGTGGGACGGAAGGAGTATCACCTTTCATCGTTCCGGAAACTAATGACTATTATCGTTGGATTAGCCGCCCTTGTCAAAAGTAGCCTGTAGGCTCTGTACTCGAACATTTGCTGTCCAGCATTCAAATTATCAAGGTACAATAAATTAAACTTCGAAGTGAGCTAAAGAATTGGACATCCACCTACCTTTGATTTTTTCGACCTCAATTCTCTAACGTAGAAGAGTCTATAATCAGCTACCACGTTATTAAGCCTGCAGCTACCTTGATAGTTCTCCCTTCTTAGATGCATTGTGCTTGTATCTTCTTACAAAGCTATAAAAGACCTTTTTTGTTTAAATTTTTTTGTATACGTACGTACCTCCATTGTATTTGTTACTGTTCCCAAATGCAAAGGTTGAACAAGAAGTGTGGAAAGAGCCCAAGAATTTGGCAATGAGTGACTATTTAGCCTGAATCGAACATGGTTCGTTGTGTTTAAAACAAGTTACTAACTTTATTTTTTTAAAAAAAATTATCCTTAAAAAAAAAAAGATTACCATTAGCTAAAATTTGGGATGTTAAGCCAACCCTAGTTAAGGATATCACTAGCTGCTCTCTCTTGGCTGACAATGCATGAAAGAAAAGATAAATTTGAACAAAATGACGGATTAGGCTCTCTCTTTAATATCAATGGCGGCGGATTAGGCAGCCTAAATTTGGTACAAAAGAGTATGGATTAAGGTGCAAATGAGCATCAAGATTACCATTAGAAGCCTATTCGATCAAAATTTGAGTTTGAGTTTGAAACTTAAATATCTTATAACTCAGGTAGAATGCAACTTGTTTCGATAATCGAATATCATAATTTGATACGTACGTCGCTACCAATATGTAGATGAAGATTTAAAATCAGATTATATAGTAGTACCGACAGTTAGGTGATATTCCACTTCATGTTACAAGCCCGTTCATGTTGCCATTGAATCTTATCCATTACAGATTTCTTATTGTTGCCAAGCATTCCACACAAGACAAATCCGGGCATTGTGCTTGACGTCCTTCTCTTCTATCACTATCCCGTTCCCCACTTTGTTTAAGCAAGAAAAGCTACGTAATTATGGCTTCCGCCCTCAATCCCCAAAAAAGAAAAACGGAGGTGTTTAGCACGAAATTAAACACAGGCCCAGGCCTCGTCCTAGCCTGTTAGTTTAGTTTTGATCATTACAAGCACCCAAATTAATAAATGTAGATCTTATATACATTGACAGTGAATGCGCTGTCTCACTGTTGGATCCATAACAAGTGTAAAAGTCGAATTTTAAATTCATTTGTGAATACGTGGACGATTCCGGCAACACGTCAAAAGTTCTTAATCTTCCGGTGATAGCGTATTTTCTGGAGTCTACTTACTCGATCCAGTGTACAGGTACATATACAGACAAAAGGTTGAAAAAGCACCCAAAACTCGTAAAAGTGATTTAACATTTGATGAAATAGACAGGCTCCTACAGATTTAGCTGTCTAGGTCCCTAATCCAAGGTTTAACAACCCTTTGATTTATTATTTAATGCCAGTGATGTAGCTGGCTGAACTGTTTTTATACGTGATCTGTCAACAATGCAATTGTGATTACGAGTTCATAACCATGTCACTCTTATTTTTGATGGAAGAAAAATGTACCCGCCTGCATTTTTCTGAGTGAATTCCAATTTGCATAGAGCAAAGGCCTTGCGTGCTCAGATGAATGACACCTTGTATCAATTTGTAATTAATTAGCATACTCATGATCTCATGGGTGATTGATGATGCATCGGACACACCAAGGCTTTTAGAAAGGCAAGTTGACAATCTGATTTTTTTTTCATTTTTCTTGAAATGGACAGCTTAAACTTTGATCAGCGAGGAAAGATTAGTTGCCAAATCTCTTTGCTCCGCTACTCTCGGTACGGGTTCTATACATAATCAATCATCAGGTATCAACTGAGGCCAAAATCTAATTTCTAACTTAGCAACATAAATAAAGAAACCAAACAGGTAATAAAGTATAAGGAGGACCAGCCTAAGTCCATCATCAATCAACCAATGGTGGGAATTTAGGATTGGAGTGTGTGCTTCAAGACATATAGGCAGCTGCAGTAGGCTTGCGACGGTGGGAACACAGGATTGAAATTTGTTCTGATTGGCTTCTTTACCAGGAAAGTTCCCGTGTTGGCTAATTTTAAGGAGAAAAGAAATTAGCATGAGTCTACTCCATACGATCGTGACTAGATATCACAAAGTTTAATGAAAAGCTCATTATGCACAAAGCCGATTTCAGGCTCAGAATTGGCACGAATTGGTAATCTATAGTAATATGTTAACCTACTTAAGAGACCAACTGTACAAACACCAACCTAATTTTGACTACTCTTTCGAACATAAACCTCATTGTATTGCTCTTCAAGCATATCAAAATTCAGCCTGTGCATTTTCTGTTTTGCATTTTTGAAGCTCTTCTTGGGCAGATATGAGCCTACATAAAGGAAATGAAGTGCAAAGCAATTAGAATTTGGTTTTAACACAAGTTAGCATGATGCCTTGTATGCATGTCATCACAAGTACCTCCACTGCAGATCAGTTACTTCACGTAGTAATTCCTTCTCCCGATCATGAGCTGCCTCCATCTAGTCCAAAGGGGAAAAAATGGTTAGCTTAAACTTTGAAAAATCAACCTCAAAAGACTAGTTTAAACAACACAATTCACGAAGGCAAGCTCCTTGGTACTTGACTAGTCAAAACTATCAAGTCTAATATCCTCAAAACTCATCTCTATACGCAAGAACTTGGGTTTGAAATTAAGATTTCATGACTTGAAAAAGTGATAAAATAAAGTTTTCATGCAACTACTACAACACTTAAGTGCCACATGAAGAGGAAAATCACACAAAACAAGCCAAATTCTTATATCACACAACTTCCAAGAAGTGTAAATAGTTACGTACCAAAGATTTCTCTGTCATAGCTGCATTTGCCGATGCACATGCTCCATCCACTGCATAATAGTGAATTATGTAAGAAAGTCAAAATGAGCAAAACAATTCAATTTAATCGACATCACCTACCTGTACTATCCCCAGTAGAGAGTAGCTTCATCAGACTCAGTATACTCTCCTGTTGAGATCAATATAAATGTCACAAGCTATAAGCAAAATGATACCGCTAAAAGGTGATATGTAAACTCAATCCATACCCTTTGGACAATATTTGTTTGCAAAACTGATTGCAGCATTGAATGAAAGGATTGGTTAGGAAGATTAGGAGGTATAGCAACCGCAGCCTCACTTAGAGTAACTGGTATAGATGTACCAGGCTGTGGTGAAATGACCTGCATTATCCGTAATGCTATTTAAAAAAACTTTATAATGACAATTGACAAAGTAGCAATCATGCAATTGCTGTACTTAGGGATGCAATTGCACAAGACATCTAATGAACAGAATATTGTTTTTTTTATGCATCACCTAAAAAAGCTCACCTGCATGCTCTGACTTTTCTGAAGAATTGGAGAAGGGGAAACCTGAAAAAAGAAAAAAGAAAATTTCTAAAGTACGTTCAGACATTATTGCGGGATGTTAAACGTTAAGACAATGGAAATCACCTTTTCAAAGTCGACGTTCTCGGAAGTAACCTTAAAACGGCCTTTTTGCTGAACAACAGGGCATTTTGCTTTTTCATCTAGTTCGTCACTATTTACTGCTCAAAAAGTGTGTTTTATGTAAAAGATTATTATCTTTTGACAGCTATAGAAATCAAGAAACAAGATCGCAATGCATTTAAACAAAAAAGATGTAAAACTAGCAAAATCTTGCCTGATGTTTTGGAAGCCTTAGAACTTGTCTCAGAAGGCACATCATTTACTGCTTGATGAGGAAGATCAACATTGTAATTTGATGTGCTTTGTGGCTGACTTTGAAAACTATCACTGCATATTTTTAAAATAAATAAATAAAAACATGTTCTAAAAGGAGAAATTAATAAACTTAAAAAAAAAATCACCAAACATGCATGTACACATCAAGATGCTATCAATGTAGCAAGGAAAGTTCCTAGAAAAATGATTATGGATGAAGAAATGGTCATTAAAGCACAAAAATCTTCAAATTTTGTAAGAGGATTTTCTTGGGAATGCTTAACTATCATGAATCATAAAAATTGGATAAGTTTAGAAAAATTCTTATCCCTTATTCATTAAAACCATAATTTAGCAAATGGTCCAATCCACTGTACAAAAGTGAATTTACCTCTGATGAGAATATGGCATGAAATTCTCTGCTAATTTTCCATTGGTCTCTGGATGTGGTCTTATGGAAGAATTAGTTTCTGCATGATACTCAATCTGGGGGATAGAGTTCTGGTGCTCATGGACTGAATTGAAACAGCTTGCATCATCATCAGATTTCTCGCTTTTAGCTCTGCAAATTATATTGAATTAGCGAACCCCTAAAAGACTAAAATGTATGAGATCCAAGTTCTTTAGTAACGCGCCCAATATGCATTAAAACCAAATATGAGCTCATAAATTATGATTGAGTAAAATGCATGCACCAATGTGATTAAAACAATGAATCAAACTTTGATGTAGGATCACATACATATTATAGACCACGGTAGAATCAGCTGACGAAGGATGAGTAATCAGATTATTGTCATCCTGAGAAGCGACAAGACATTAGGTCATCAAGAAGAGCAGCTCTCATAGTGTTACATACTAGTAGAACACATTGTAAAAACCAAAATGACCTACAGGATCTGAATATTGACTTGCAAATGACGATTGACGCTGTAGTGCAAATTGACTGGCTGAAGACAATTGACGTTGAAATTGTTTTCCATGTATATCAAGACTTGAGAGTGAATTCGTACTCCCTTTCTGGTCTTTCTCAACAATAATGTCCTCATCTTGGATCTGAGATAAAGAATAAATTAGATAAAAAGAATAGCATCAAATCCTAAAACCAAGAATACAATATTTCTAAAAATATATATATACTAGACAAAGTTATTTATTATACCAGGGAAGCCTGAGCCTTCATGTCTTCAAGATCAAAATTCCAACCACTGATGCCACGTTTATACTCATTCTGCAGACATTTGAAAACAAATTAAGTAGTGCAAGAACCAAATAAATTGAGACAATTGACAATGTAATAATTCTAGTACAGGTTTTAGCAATATCCTAAGAGATCACAACCATCATGGGAGTACCAAACATCAACTCTTAAGCAGCTTCACTTCCTAGGTAAATTAGATAATAAAACAATTGCTAAACAATTGGGCATATTACCAAAATCCTAAATTTCCTTCAAAAGAGTAAAACTTGACACTCCAAACATACTCTTGCAAGGGATATACATCGGATCAATAACTAGACACGTAAATTGTCAAAAAGGATTATAAAACCTCAATATCAACTGTCATAGGAACAATCCATGCAACTAGATCATTTGAAAAATGACTCGAGTACAATTGTCTACGTTCTTGGAAGAAAAGAAGTTTGGAGCATGACGCACATTTTGATTCACGTTAATCAATTGCTCATATTAGTTCACATGTTAATACACTAATAGCCACAAAGGATGATTGTCATGACCATAGATACAGTCACTATCAATTGGGTACCCAAAATTTACATGTAAGTGCCTATCCTACATAGGCATGTTTAACCAATATCAATATTTATTGTTCACCATAATTCTCAATAATCTTGCAGAGGATGCAACCAAAAAAAAAAAGTAAAAATTATTAGTTCCCTCGAAACAGTGCCTATTGAAGAATCAAACCTGTGACATTTCTTCTTTTTGCCCATCTGGTATTTTCTTTTGTGCTAGCATATCTTCCTCCTTTCTCTGTGGTTGACATAAAATACTGTCAACAAAAATAACCATGAAAATGAAAACTAGTGCTTGTATCAAAAGCCATACTTCACTAACCTTAAGTGCTTGAAGTCGGTCACCCAGAGCAGGAAGACCATCCAAGAGCGTTCTTGATATATAATCATTTGACCTTCCTTGCTTGAAAAAGGGATGTTTTAATAATTTCTTTGCCGAAGGCCGTTTGGAAGGGTCTTTTACCAGGCAACTAGCAATCATTTGCTTAAAGGACTATAATAGGAAAAAGGCCCAACAACATCTCAGAATACAATCATAATGGAAAAAAAAACATCATATTTGTCAATAGCATACCTTTGAGAACTTTTTGTCTCTCTCATAGTCAAGACCAGGAGGTGCATTTTGCAAGGTCATAAGCAAAACCTATAAGATGAGATCCTGCTCAAACTAACAATTTTTTGATTGTGTCAAACATAAAAAGCATGTCACTTGAAGATGCACACCTTCATTGGGGGATATTTTGAAAAAGGAGCATGGCCATGGGCAAGCTCCAAAGCAGTTATACCAAATGACCAAATATCAGCTCTTCAAGATAAACAAACCCAAATTAAATACATAGAATTTATATCTTAAATCCAAATTTACAAAGTGAGACAAGATTTAGACATACTTGAAGTCATAACCATGCAATTGCATAACCTCAGGCGCCATCCTGTAAGAAAATGGACACACGACAGAAAGAAAAGTGATAAGAAAATGAACATAAGCTTGAATCATAAAAAACTGGTTAAGATGATATAGTAGACTAACTTAATGTACTTATGCATGGGTATGAATCAGCTTTTGAATTATAAAGGTATTAACAAGAAATCCTCCAACGTAGTCATTCAAACAAACAAAATAACATTGAGAAAGTGCTAAAATGTGAAAAAGTAGTCTCTTGCTATGGAACATACCAACAAGGAGTTCCAACAAATGTATTCCTCGTGCGCTGCCTATCACCTGAATCAAACAAGCAAGCAGAAACACCAAAATCTCCCAATTTGATTCCACCACGAGAGTCGATGAGAATATTTCCAGCCTAAGAGTGCAAAAAAAAAGGGTAATGAAAATGATGATGGATCTAAATTGAGTACTTTCAAAAAAGCTGTCGCATTAACAACAAGATACAGTTTAAGTGTCTTAAATATTGCCATCAATGAATTTCCAAAGCCATGCTCTACCATCTCATCGATTAGGATTAGCACTCCTCTTTTAATGCATAAAGCTGTCGCATTAACAACAAGATACAGTTTAAGTGTCTTAAATATTGCCATCAACGAATTTCCAAAGCCATGCTCTACCATCTCATCAATTAGGATTAGCTCCTCTCTTTTAATGCATATGCCTATTTGATCTTAAAAGTTATCAAAAGCATGAAACTCAACATGCTTCCAATTGGACAAAATTATTCATCCTGCTTGTATCGAAGCTTTCTTTCAGTTTTTATTAAACAAGAGATGCCTTAGCTAGGCATTTTCTACCGGGAATGGTAACATGCAGCTTTATGTTTTCTTCACTTAATCTGTAGTATAAGCATTATACATAGCTAAGAAACATTAAGGCCTCCCAAAAGTCTTTTCTACCTCACATGCAGGTTCATCTATTAAACATTACTACCTAGTGGAAAAGCTCAAGTTTATTCTTAGAATATTTTACATACTTACACTGTAATACTTTTTCATATTCATGGTTGATTTTTTGGACAAGTCTACTATATGCGCATATACCAAGTGGTAATGAAGATTGAACTAAAATTTCGTGCCTGTGTTGTTAAACTATGAAGTAACAAGAAGTTGCCCACAACTTGTAACTAGGTACACTTGTGTATTTAAACACACAATTGCCGTATTGCACAACACATGCTGTTGCATGTCATTATAAATATGATAAGCTGTTGATTGAAAGCAAAAATAATATGTAATGAAGATTGAAATCAAGACTATTTTGCATACAATTTGCTCAAAAAGTTCAACGGCAACTTACTTTAACATCTCGATGAATGTGGCCATGACTGTGAAGATACTCTAATCCCTTTAGTACATCACGTAATATGGTTGCAATAACTGTCTCCTCAAAGCCATCTGGATGTACAGCCTTGAGTATGTGAAGACAAGAACCCCCAGCCATATAAGGCATGACCACCCATAGGGTATGATCACTCACAAACGAACAATGCGATTTTAGAACATTTGGATGATCAACCAGGACCATTGTTTGGGCTTCTCGAGAAATGTTATTCTACGTAGAGTCAAATTATGTAAGTTTGTCAAATTATCCAATATACAACCATGGTTATAATGAAATAACATAACATAGTTTTCCAAACAACAATTTTCAATTGCCAAACAAACAAAAAGCTATATATTGATGAATATGTTGGTAGTCTATATGTCTATAATTCATTTGATATCAATCATAAAATCTGTTCCATCACTTATATAATACCAACATTTGATAAAACTAACAAGTTTATTTCAAAATTGCAACTTAAAAGTTGGAAAAAAAAACACATATCCAGTGAAACTACTCTGTTTTCATTTCTTATTCATATAAAACTAATTTAACAACAACCATGAAAACAAGGGAAAAGAGCACAAACAGAGCTCCAAATAATCAAAGCTTCAAGGACTCCAGCTTTTGTGCAAACAGTAGATAGTAATGACGATAACTGGTCAATATTCAGTAACTTTTCCACGTTGCATTCAAACAATCCAACGTCTAATGAATTAAAATATACTTACCTTCTGTGTATCATACTAAGTAATAGGCTAGACGACAAAAAAATGCGCTTCTTCAGATTTATTTGTTTTGTCCCTCACATCTTTGCCGGCGATCTCTTTTAAAAACCTTATCAATTTAAACACTCTTAAGATCTGATTTCGCACTCGTTTCGACATAAGAGGCGATCACTAGACCCAATAATATAAAAACCCACAGAATTAAAAAAAAAACTCCAATTTACTTTCTGTTTCCGTTAAAACGATAAAAAAAAAAAAAAAAAAAAAAGTACGCACGCCAGCATAATGACAGTTGACGATGAATCAAGCCCACATGCAACAACAACAGAGTCACCATATTAACACGAAGCAAAAATGACTCGAAAATACGCAAACACACACACACATATATATATACATATAAAAAAATTAATCGTATATATACTGTCAGTATATATACACTGTCATCATACGATGCATGTGCAAAATTTGCTCATATGTCACACTAACAATATATATATAATTTACTCATAAAAGAAGGCCATGAAATTATTTAAGCAAAAAGTAAAAAACGCAGAGGCAAGAAGGGAGAGTTACCAGATCAACGTTATCGCGTTCGAAATCGAGAATTTTGATGGCGACAATCTCATTGTACGGAATACAAAGCGCCCGATGAACAGAAGCGCTTACGCCTGTCCCGACCTCCTCGTACAGGGTATAATGCTCCGCACCGATTGGATACTTCTTCTTCTCCATTGTTTCCTCCTGTTTTTTCCTCCTCTATTAGCAACTGTATTTGTAGAATCAACGTTTTATAAAATTAAAAAAAAAAAAAAAAAACTTAGATTACTCTGGTACCAAAAAAATTTGCAGCTAGCTAGACGGTGATCTGCAGATCCGAGTCCTAAACAAAATTGTCCAAGCCAAGCCAGCAGCAGCCCGATTCCAATTCTGTCTCCAACTAATTGAATGAATTTCACTTTCACGCCCAAAGTCAAAGTCAAAAACGAAAAAATACAATTAAAATAAACCTTTTATACTTGCAAGCAACTTAGAAGTCAGGTTATTTGTATCTAGAGAAGATATCGGAGAAGGGCCAAAAAAAAAAAGCAAAAGCAAAAGGTGAGAGTAGCAGTAGGGCAGGACGGGGACATTGAATGATGATGACAAACCAGATTGTTCTCTCTTTCTCGTGAGCAGAGAGAAAAGGAAAGAAAAAAAGCAGTACGTAGAGAGAGGAAACGAGAAAACGCGGTTAAATCGGGACGCCGCTCAAACTGAAAGTAAAGTACTCCAAAGAAAAGAGGAGTTTGCATGCAGAAATCCCGCCACCTGTTCTGTCACAATTAGCAGTTGTACATTTGGTTAAGAGTTCTAGATTTGGTTTGATGGTTGATATATCACCAAACTCTAACTCTAGCAGTATGATAAAAGTATGACAAGTACGAGGAGTGCAAGTGCATCTGAGATTCCGTTAATGACGCGAGAGAGTTGGACAAGAAATTTGGATATTCCGCCCCACCGAATTGAATCTTACCTCAAAAAAATCTTAACGGGCTACTGACCAGGTTCTGTTGCACGGCCGAGCAACACGTATGGTTTACTTCCCAGCACTAAAAATAGAGTAAGACGGAGTCACCGAACTGGGTTGACCTGCTTCACCGCAGGTCCAATGTTTCAGTTAAAGTTGCGAAATCCTTATCAAAATTTTGCCCAAGCTTAAATAAGCCCCAGATAGGCCTCGGCCAATCTACTCACATAAAAGTTACGAAGTAATTGTGCTCGTATTGATTCTAAAAAAGTACTTGTGTGGATCATTCCACCTGTGGATTTTTAGATTATCGAGTAATTAGTCAGTATTGCCACATAATTTATATTAATTATATGATACACTACGATGATGTTATAATGATGACTAAGAAAATTGTTTATCGGGCAAATATGATAATCTATTGCTAAAAAGTCTCCTACTTTTTATGCGGTTTCCATACTACTGTAAACACATAACGCAAACTAAAAAAAAAAAAGGAACGTTTTTTATGTTGGGCTGGCCTGCATTCAACCAAAGTGCCCTTTGTTCATATGTTGTGGGCTCGAACTTATTGAAGCCCGATTAACGAGCCCAATCAGCAATCTTACTCTCCGAACACTAGGGAGTCATGAAAGGATGTTTGCTATGACTGTCATCGTTTTTCATGCAAGTTTCAACAAAAAAAAACCACATAAAACGAGAATGGCGATAAAGCACCACAAATATTGAGCCTTTTCAAAGTTGAAAGTACGCGGCTCGGTGTAATAAATCACAGCACAAGCCACTGAGACCCTATGAAGGGCTAGATTTATGGTGTTATATGATTGGAACTGAGGCACCACGGGATTAATGTTCTTGATGCAGTCCTCTATAGGTCTTGTGGACTGTTCTTCATCAAACAACGTGGTCCTGATATCATTCTTGCTGATGGCAAGCGAAGCTTCCTCGTATTCATTTAATACTACGTCATAACCCTCTTCGCAGATTGTAAGAAGGTCTGCTACCTCTTTAGTTGCCCTGGCTTTCGCCCGCTTCACAGCAACTAGTGTGTTGGTGACATTTACTATCACCAGCCTGATCGATATTTCGACCAAAGTGCGAGCATCTGTTGATGGGCTATGCAGATTTTGTTGTAACACGTCCCTGCAGAATTGTGTGTCTGGTGTTCGGTTACAGATTTTGACGATCAATTGAAAAGTAGGACCATCGGGTGTGACACTCAAGGATGGTTGAATGGGAAGGGTTAGGAGGAGCAGGATTTTGGGTAAGCAATATTGAACGTGAGATGGAAAAGAAGACATTTTTTTTATTGGCCCCAGGTTTTGATTATGAAAGAGATTTTGAGAGAAGATGCAATCTTGATATTTATAGTTTTTGTTTGGACATTGGACATAATGGTTAATTCGATGATATTATGAATTCTTTTACCTTCAAAATGGAAACTGGGCAGGTTTATATGGTACTAACTTTGGTTCGTAAATTCGTGAATGCACGAAGCCAGATTTAGTCTCTTGTATCCATGAATGTATACTTGGAAGGATCAAATGCAATGAAACTTTACAAACAGTAGTCAAAGGTTCAGATTAATTCCAGAACCTAGAAGAGTGTTTGCATAACAAATTAAGTATGAAACACATATACTAATTAACGAAATACAAAAAAAAAAATTGCTTTTTACCCGAATCAGTATTAAAGTTTTAGATCAAAGAAGTATCAAGACTTCTTTTGAACACTTCTGTATCCTATTCCAGTGTCCGCTATATAGGAGTATCGAACGATTCGCAATGGTGAAAGTCCAAGCCTTTTTTTAAAAAAAAAAAAAATTTCCAGGCTCGATGGATAATTGCTGTGAGAATGGGAAACTTTCCTAAAGAATTTACTGCCTTGTATCTCCACGAATGAAGCTTGTATCAGATGAAACATCACCGCTACTATGCCTTTGTATATTTGGCCAGCTTGTTAATGCTGTTGAAACAATCTCCAGAGGCTGTAGAATTCTCCTCGGTGCCCGCGTTTGCTGGATGCAGCTCTTGACTACTTTCATTCCCCTCCTCAATATGACCACCGTTCATCGTGGTTATCCGGAATTCCTCCTCCTCCTCCTCCTGGTTGACGCTTGCCATCAGATGTCCGCTTTCATTATCCTCTATGCAACCAATCCGCGACTGGACATCCTCCTCCTCGTCATTGCGGCTATTTCCTTCAAGACCATTCTCCTCTTTGCAGCGCATCCGGGATTCATCCTGCTCTACCATAACAAGTCTAGATCGTTTTGGCGGACCAGAAGGCAGTCCCTCTTGATCAAATAGTGCAACAGATTTATGGTGGTTGCAGCTTGATGTGCCTTTTTCTGGGGTGGACGTTGGACGTTGCTTCCTTTTGGTGCAAGTTTCTCTTCTCTCAATTCCAGCAGAACTGTCACCTGCGTCTCTGATTCGTAAACTTGTGCTATCCTGATCAGTTCGGCTCTTCTCTTGTTCTGCTTCAGCCTTGTTTCTTTCATAAATTCTACACAACACAACTTGCTTGAGCTACACCACAAAATAAATTAAGTAAATATATAAATATGGAAAATATGAATTCAAATGACTCGTCCACCTTATTTATCTAGTTTAGTTTAAACAGAAACAGTGGTTCTCTGCTTATTTCCAAAGGACCCGTCTACCTATATGACTACATGTTTTATAAGTAGAGAACTCACATGAGAATTGTCTCTATATTTAAACATCTAATGGAATCAATTTTCACGTTTTGTATTTAACTAGAACAGCTCTTAATCATCATAGCAGAAACCAACTACGATAGTTTGTGATGCAGGTTAATTAGGAAGAACAAGTCATGTATACCTTGTTGGTTGATGCTGATGGAATCTGACAGCAATCATATAGACTTCTGTCGAGAACGAATTCATGCATTATCCAGTTAGTCTTGAGATCCTTATTTGAGGGAACACCTGGTCCTGGGGGCTTAGTGAGGTGGTAAACTAGGGTATTCTTTCGACCCAAGTTTGAGCGATCAGCTTCAAACAATGGAGTACGCTTGCTAGTCATCCTCCAATGGCCCCTTCCATCCTTTGTGGTCCGGGCTGTCCTCTCACTGTTCTCATACCTCAGATCTCTTGTGGTGAAAAAATAACACGACGCCTCTCCTTTGTCCAAGCCTGATCATTTTTTCCAGGTTGAGAACACGAAAAAAACAACACATCATAAGAACGAGAGAAAGCACATCTTGCAGATTACAGATTACAGCAGCACAAAAAACACATCTTATAGAACACAGCATTCCAAATTGAAAAAAAAAAAAAAAAAAAAAAAAAAAAAACCCCTTTAAAGTGGGAGAAGTAATTACCAGGAAGATTAGCAGGATGAGATTGGTAGACATCAGCTTCTCGAATAATACCCAAACCAGCGGCCGGCAAGGTGAATCCACCACGAACCTTTGGGAGCAGGTAATACTTGAGAAGCTCATAATCACTTGGGACGAACTTATAACCAATTGGGACAAATTTAATCCATTCCAACTGTTGAATTCAAAGCCACGCCTCAATTATTGACTTTGAAATAGCCAAAATTGTTGAATTATTTGGCACAATTACAATCCCACATCGATAGGTTTATAAATTGGAGAAGATTTTGAGAGTTATAAATAAGCTCTCTACCTTCTCAATTAAGATACACCAAGCAAGAGCATCATAACTTGCTTCTTTCTCTCTTTTTGTAATATTTCTTCTAGTGAAATATTAAATTGTCGGTAGTGTCCAAAAACGTAGATAAATAAGCCGAATCTCGTTAAATTCTAGTATTCTATTTTATTGGCTATTTAGTAGCTATATTTGTAGGTATATTTGTAGTAAGTTATTGTGCAATTAATTGCATATATAGTTGATTCTGTCTAGGAAATTGATACTTAAGCAGGTCAGTGTGCCTCACCAAATATTTCTTGGGAATTATCATTTTGCAATTTTAGGTACAATAATTTACTCGTTATACCTTAATTTAGTAGAGTTTCCGCAACAATTGGTATCAGAGATCAAGGTTTCTTAGTATGCTCTGTGGTTGCAACATAGTCTGATCTTCCACATCAGAACAGATTTCTTGGGCCATTATTATTCTACATTTAGGAGCTACTAAATATAATTTATAGAGATGGCCGAAAGTAGATCTTCATCTACAATGCAAGCATCGACAAGCTCGTTATCGTCTATTATGGCAAGAAATGCTATGATGAATGCAAAATTAAATGTGGAGACATTTGATGGTACCGGTCATTTCGGTATGTGGCAAAGTGAGATTTTAGACGCGCTCTTTAATCAAGGTCTAGACATTGCCATCGAAAAAGAGAAATCAGAAGAGATTGAAGAGAAGGAATGGAGGACGCTAAATCGTTTAGCGTGTGGTACAATTCGATCGTGTCTTTCAAGGAAACAGAAATATGTATTCTCAAAAGAAACTTCTGCAAATAAATTGTGGACTGGATTGAAGGAGAAGTTCTTGAACAAAAATTGTTAGAACAGGCTCGATATGAAGAAGCGTTTATTTCGCTTCACTTATGTTCTCGGCACAACTCTAAGTGATCACATTACTAATTTCAATCAGTTAATCACTGATATGATGAATTTAGATGTGACATTTGAAAATGAAGATTTGGCTCTCATGTTGTTGGGATCTCTTCCTGAGGAGTTTAACCATCTCGAAACAACTCTATTCCATGGGAAAGCTGAGGTGTCCCTCAGTGAAGTTAGCTCTGCCCTGTACAGTTACGAGCTCAGCAGAAACGACAAGCAAAGTAGTAGAGATGGAGTAGCAGAAACTCTGGTAACTAGAGGACGCTCACAAAATCAGAGAAAGGGGACGAGAGGTAGATCCAAGTCGAGAGCTAAACTAAGCAAAGATGAGTGTGCTTTTTGCAGAGAAAAATGACACTAGAAGAAGGACTGCTCAAAATTGAAGAGTAGACCTGACAAGGAAAAAACTGTTGCGGATTCAAATGTAGCTGAGTGCATTGATCAAGATTCAGACTTTTCATTAGCTGTCATGCCTACTGGTTATTCTAGTACATGGCTATTGGACTCAGGTTGTAGTCATCATATGACGTCCTACAACCTGAATCCAATAGGGAATGGTTCTTTGATTTCAAAGAACAAGAAGGTGAAGTCGTCTACACGACAGATGAGACCACATTAGCAACAAATGGGGTTGGTTTAATTCGGCTAAGGAATCAGGATAGATCAATTAGGATTCTAACTGATGTCCGATATGTGCCAGAATTGAAAAAGAACCTCATTTCTGTAGGAGTACTAGAATCAATGGGCTACAAGGTGTCAGCATATAATGGAATGATGAAAATCATTTCAGGTGCATTGGTGTTGGTGAAAAGAATTTGAAAAAATAATAACTGTATTACTATCAAGGTAATGCAGTTATTGGAGTAGCGGCAGTGGCTTTCAGTGATGATCGAGAATTGAAAGTAACCAGATTATGCCATATGTGCTTATGACATACCGGAGAAAAATTCTTGAATTTTCTGACGAATCAAGGACTGTTGAAAGGAGCCAGTGTTTGCAAGTTAGATTTTTATGAGCATTGTGTCAAAGGGAGATAGACAAGGGTAAAATTTGGCACTGCAATTCACGATACCAAAGGTATTTTGGATTATGTGCACTCTGATTATAGGGACCTTCCAAAACAATTTCTTTGAGAGGCAAAAATTATTTTGTTACCTTTGTCGATGATTTCTCTCGAAGAGTATGGGTGTATACTATGAAGGTGAAAAATGAAGTATTGAAAATTTTCATCAAGTAGAAAAGATGGTGGAAACTCAAACAAAAAGAAAGATTAAACGTTTTCGAACAGACAACGGAGGTGAATACACTAGTGATCCGTCTATGGAGATCTGTGAAAATGAAGGCATTGTTCGGCACTTCACAGTCAGAGATACACCACAGCAGAACGGGGTGACAGAGTGTATGAACCGAATATTGGTGGAGAAAGTTCGGTATATATTGTCCAATGCTGGTTGGACAGACAATTTTGGGCTGAGGTTTTAGCATATGCAAATCACCTCGTTAATCGCTTACCATCAACTGCTATTGGCGGCAAAACGCCATTAGAGAAATGGTCGGAAAAACCTGTTACAGATTATGATTTCTTACATGCGTTTGGTTCTACTGCATATTATCATATTAAAGAATCAAAGTTGGATCCAAGGGTAAAGAAGGCACTTTTTGTGGGGACCACGACAGGCATTAAAGGTTATCCCCTTTGGTGTCTTGAGACGAAGAAGATAGTTTTTAGCAGGGATGTCACCTTTGATGAATCTATCGTTTTAACAAAGGTAGATGTACATCAGAATGATGGTACTCCCCAACAGGTGGAGAGCACTCCTAAGCAGGTGGAATTTGAAAGAAGCATTATCAGACCAACAGTGGATATAGGAGCAGATGAAAGGACTCCTATGGTAGAAGAAAAATCAACTGAAGAAGGCGTTCCAGTTGGAGAGTTTTCACAGCAACTTGAATCAATTGCATTGAGTAAGCCAAAAAAGAATATCAAAGTACTTGCTCGGTATGTTAATATGGTGGCTAATGCATCTGCAATTGTAATAGATGAAGTTCTTACAACTTATCTTGAAGCTGTCCAAAGTTCAGAGAAAGGAAAATGGAGGACAACATGGAAGAAGAAATGCAGTCCCTTTATAAGAATCAGACTTGATAACTCGTCAATCTGTCAAAGGGAAAGAAGGCAATTGGATCCAAGTAGGTATATGCAAAGAAGAAAGGATTTCCTAACAAATCTGGTGTTTGCTACAAAGTAAGATTGGTTGCTAAAGGCTACGCTCAGAAGGAGGGAATTGATTACAACGAAGTGTTTTCTCCAGTCGTGAAACATTCCTCCATCAGAATTTTATTGGTTTTGATAGCACAATTGGATCTGAAACTTGTCCAATTAGATGTAAAAATTGCGTTTTTACATGGTGACTTGGAAGAGGAAATCTACATAATTCAGCCAGAAGGATTCAAAATTGCTGGTAAAGAAAAGACGATGTGTAAGCTTGACAAATCGTTGTATGGATTGAAGCAATCTCCAAGGCAGTGGTACAAGCGATTTGACAAGTTTATGATGGGGCAGAGGTACACAAGAAACAAATATGATGACTGTGTATATTTGCGCAAGCTACGAGATGGATCCTACATATATCTTCTTCTTTATATTGATGATATGTTGATAGCTTCCAAGGATCAAGGTGAGATTGAAAAATTAAAATCTCATTTGAGTCGAGAGTTTGAAATGAAGGATTTCGGTGAAGTCAAGAAAATTCTCGGCATGGAGATAAGTAGAGATAGAAGATTGGGGAGGTTTTATTTGATTCAGAAAGAGTATCTTAGTAAAGTATTAAAGAGGTTTGGCATGAATGAAAAGACCAAACCTGTTAGTACTCCACTTGCTCCTCATTTCAAGTTCAGTGCATCGTTATCTCCAAAGAATGATGCAGAACGAGAATATATGGCAAATGTACCATATGCAAATGCGATGGGTAACTTGATGTATGCTATGGTGTGTACAAAATCCGACATTTCACAAGCAGTTGAAATTCTGAGCAGGTACATGCATGATCCTGGCAATGAGCATTGGCAGGTTGTGAAATGAATTTTACGGTACATTTTGAATACCGTAGATGTTGGATTAGTATTTGAGCGGGATGAGAAGATTGGTCAAGGCGCAGTTGGATATTGTGATTCCGACTACGCAGGTGATCAAGATACACATCGATCAACGATTGGGTATGTGTTTATACTTACTAAGGCACAAGTCAGTTGGAGGTCTACCTTACAATCAAGGGTTGCTTTGTCTACAATAGAGGCGGAATATATGGCAGTTACGGAGGCTGTTAAGGAAGTAATTTGGGTTCATGGGTTGCTTGATGAATTGGGAATCGCACAGAAGCCTTTCAAAGTTCATTGTGATAGTCAGAGTGCTATTCATTTAGCAAAAAACCAGGTTTATCATGCAATGACGAAGCATATCGACGTATGGTATCATTTTGTGTGGAAGATTTTGGAAGATAGTACGATACTACTTCAAAAGATTCAGACCAAAGAGAATCCTGCCGATATGCTTACAAAGGTTGTGACAACTATCAAATTTTAACACTGTTTGAATTTGATAAATGTTGTGCACAACTTGAAGATTGGTGCTTGACAACGCATTTGAAAACTCCACCGAATTTTGAGGGAAAAGATTTGTATTTTTGGTAGGATTAGAAATTATACCAAGGTGGAGATTTGTTGAATTAAAAACCAAGCCTCAATTATTGAATTTGAAATAGCCAAAATTGTTGAATTATTTGACACAATTACAATCCCACATCGGTGGATTTATGAATTGGAGAAGGTTTTGAAAGCTATAAATAAGTTCTCTACCTTCTCAATTAAGATACACCAAACAATAGCATCATAACTTGCTTACTTTTCTCTCTTTGTAATATTTTTTCTAGTGAAATATTAAGTTGTCGGTAGTGTCCGAGGACGTAAGCAAATTAGCCGAATCTCGTTAAATTCTAGTGTTCTATTTTATTGTCTATTTAGTAGCTATATTTGTAGGTATATTTGTAGTGAGTTATTGTGCAATTAATTGCATATATAGGTGATTCTGTCTAGGAAATTGGTACTTAAACAGACCAATGTGCCTCACCAAATATTTCCTGAGAATTACTATTTTGCAATTTTAGGTACAATAATTTACTCGTTATACCTTAATTTGGTAGAGTTTCCGCAACACCAACAATTGTTTTAAGGCCAATAATGAACTTGGATTCTTCCATTCTAATTCTGCTTCACTCATTGACATATGCTGCTTCCATCCCAGTAACTCTGCTACACTCATTGACATATAATCCTTCCATGCATAAGCCAACTCCTGGGATTCGTTTTGATCATCATGATTATTCGTACTACTTTCCTCCATAAGTTTTCCAACCAGATGTAACGAGCAAATAATGTACTATGTTTTGAGGGATAAGTTGTGTACTTTATATATGCATTCGAGTATGGAAATTGACTTGCTAGTTTTTTCCATGGTTTAGTTGGGTTATGTCTCCTTGTTATGGTACAACTTGGGTTAGCGATGATTAGTCAGAAACTAGTTAAGATTTGCAAGTCCCTAACCTGGATCGTCCTGAACCTTGTTGGGTTATGTTTCCCAATTCCAAACCTATCCGAATAAGGGTGTGTTTGGATTGCAAGATTTTTAAAAAAAAAATTTAAATTTTGTTTTGCTTACATCATACACACAATTTCCAACCACATTTTTATCATATCACAATTAGTGCTACAATAATTATTTCATATCACAACCTCCTATCCAAACAAATTTTGATTTTGATTTTTATCTTTTTTACACATGAGTAACTATTGTTGGATTTTATAATAACTTCCCAAAAGGGCTATTAGACATTTCAAGTAATAAAATCTTTTCTTAATTAATTGGTCAATTACAGTGAATACAATGTTGGAGAACTGATTTGAATAATGAAGGCCAAAGGTGCCAAGTTCACCACCTTCTTTGAAGAGAAATCTAGGTAGGATTATAGTACAATAATTCACATTATTAAGTGGGAGAACTCATCCACTTATATTTACCTTGAAGTATTACTTGTAATTTTATCCAAAAAAAAGTATTACTTGTAATCTTTTAATACTTATAAGTCCCTTTTTTTTTTCCTTTTAATAGGTTCAAAAAAAAAAGAAAACGAATTTATTATTAACAGCACTAAGTAGCTGAATACACTTTTTGTGATGTGATATGAATAATTATCACGCTTTTGTGATATGAATGTGTGCGAGATAAAAAAATTATTAATATTATAAAAAAATGATTAAAAAATGTGTTTAGTAAACAAAGATTGTGTTTCGATTTCGATAGATAAATATTTTCAAATAATATTTCGCACGCATTATAAACATATTTTTCAACTTATTTTTTTATATTTCGAACTAAATTTTTATTTTACATACATCACATTATAAAAAGTACTATAATAATTATTCCAAATAATATTTCAAATAATACTCTATCCAAACACACATGTATTATTTCGAAAAACTTGGCCGTCCAAAATCTCTTTTGAATGGCAAAGGGGTAAAAAAATGGAGTTGCGCATTTGCAACTTTCATTAATTAAAACCAAAAAAGAAAGAAAGAAAGAAAAAGGTTTACAAATTTGCAAGTCACGTCCTCCGTTCTTGCGCAGTCGCACAAAAAACACATTTATTTTGATTCCCTCTGGCGCTTCCTTTTCTGGAGCATTCCTTAATCAGCATTGCCTGGTTCTAGGGTTTCCTTTTTCCTCCAACTCTTTAATCCAAAGCCTCGAACTTCACCTACATATTTTTCCGTTCTGATTCGACCGAAATCGAAAAGCCTAGGACAAAATTTGTGCAAAAAAGCAAAAGAAGTCTCATCAAATTTCGAGTTCGCCGATATGAAGCTCACTGTGAAAACTCTCAAGGGCAGCCACTTTGAAATTAGGGTTCAGCCCAGCGACACTGTAAAATCCCTTTTCTTTTTTCATAACATATTATTGAAAATTATGTGATTTTGATATTACATTTGAATTTGTTTTCTGGTTTTTTATTTTTCAGTGTTGCTTCTTTTTTTTCAGTTTTGTTCGTTTCGCAGGCTCTTGTTTTATTTGATAAATTTGGAGATATCGTTCGCTTTTTCATGGTGCAAATAGGAAATATAGGGGTTTTTCAATTAAAGTTTTATCCTTTTTTTGTAAGATTTTTTGTTCTGGCATTTGCATTTAAGCTATGGTTTTAGCACTAATAATTGTTTTTTTTTTTTGCCCCCTGTTTTTTGTTCAAGCCCTGTTATAGATGATTTGGGGAACTTCATGTTTGTTGAGTGTACAAAAGGAAGCGAAGAAATGTTGAGAGCTTATATGGTTTAGGTAAACAATTGTTTGGTGGGCAGTGGGTTGTACTTGTTTTAGTTAGAGTAGTAGTGCTGGACTTTGAGCAATTTGAGAAATGGGTTATAGCTTGACAGGCGGTAGGTCTTATTTTGTGGCTAAAAATAGATAAATACGGAGGGGTTTCAAGTGGAGTGGTCTCTGACTTGTTGGTGGGATACAGTTCTGTGTTCCTCAATGGTTTTTTGGACAGGTATATACGACATCCTTATTTGTATAATTCTAATCAAATTTGTGAAGCTGTTGTGGAACTTTGCCAGATTTGGTGTTGGTTTTTGATTGCAGTGCTACTTCCATATCAGATCCTATGACAACAGTAGGCAATGGGTAACTTAATGAAGTAGAGAGAGAGAGAGAGAGTGAATGACGTGCTGGTTATGAGATTGATTTAGGGATCAGAGGTCTTCAAAAGAAGGGGAAAAGATAAAATATTGTTATCCAGTACCAAAGGCCCTTCAACCACCCCCCCCCTGGGGCCCAAAAAAAATAAAAAGGCTATTAATGTAGGCTGAGATTTTTTGGTTCTGATGATAGGAAACATGTGCAATAAGTATGGTGACTAATTGTGAATTGGAGAAGCCTGAGATTTATTTGATGGCGATGGAATTCAAATTGTGGCGCACTTATTAGTGGTATCAACATACAGCTTGGTTTGACAACAAAAACAATACAAAAGACAGATTTTTTTTTCTTTTTTTTTGTTCAGCTTAATTGTTTATATTTTGTGGTTTTAGCATATGTTGATTGTTTTCACTCTATTTATACCCTTCTCCAGTCAATGGTTCCCTTTGAGTATGTTGAATTGTTGGGTGCTTCAGAATTCTACCAGAAATGTTAAAACAAATATAAAATGGTTTTTTTTGGTCAAACAATTTGTTTCTGAATGATTCAGATGCTACTTTTCTGGTTTCAGATTATGGCAGTTAAAAAGAACATTGAAGATATGAAAGGAAAAGATAGTTATCCATGTGGTCAGCAGTTATTGATTCATAATGGAAAGGTATTGAAAGATGAAAGTACCTTGGCAGAAAACAAAGTGTCTGAAGACGGGTTTCTCGTGGTCATGCTCAGTAAGGTATTGTCTTGTGCACCTCGTGTATTCCTTGTGTAATACCTTCTAGGTGGCACTTCTAGTGCTCAATGCTTCATGGCGTTGATGGTTATTCTTGTTATCTCTTAGCAACTCCTATAGAATCAGTATGACTTCTGAATATATAATTGGATGGTTACTTATCAATCTTTTTGGGTTATTTTCATGTCTGCAGAGCAAAGCTTCGGGCTCTGGTGGGACATCTTCTACCCTGGTATTTCTTAACGGATGGATATGTTATTTCTCTAGCAAGGGGTTATCTGTAATAATGAATGTTTTGTGTATTTTTCCCCTGTACAGCCTACAGCTACTGCTGCAGCAATTTCTAATCCTACACCACCTGAAGCTCCTCCTCCAGTCCTGTAAGTTGATGAAGGATGGTAAAAATCACCACTTTTATGTTAGGTTGTTGGTTAACAATGTAATTTTGCTTTATAGGGCCTCAAAGACCAATGCATCTGCTTCTAATCACGAGCCTCTGCCAGCTGGGTATGGATCTCAGTCATTGTAGAAGTTTTAGTGACTACAACTCTTATGAGAGAGTTAACATACATTGTTTTTGCCTTACAACAGTGCACCTTCCAATGCTTATGGAGAAGCTGCTTCTAATTTAGTTGCTGGCACTAATCTCGAGCAAACAATTCAACAAATAATGGATATGGGTGGTGGCACTTGGGACAAGGAAACAGTTACTCGAGCTCTTCGAGCTGCTTTTAACAATCCAGAAAGAGCTGTGGACTATTTATACTCTGTAGGTTCTGTTACTTTTTCCTCCACCTTTAGCTTTGTCGTCCTCAATTGTTGACCTTGTCTTCCATATCAGGGAATTCCAGAAATGGCAGAAGTTGCTGTTCCAGTGGCTCCAACTGGGACTAATTCAGCGACGCAAACTGGCTTGGACTCTGATGTTGCTGTTTCTGGGGCACCCAACTCTTCTCCACTAAATTTGTTTCCTCAGGTCTCTCCTCAATTTTGCTGGTGTTTGCTATGTTTAATCATTTATACTGTATCTTACAAAGTCCAAGATGTATTCTTTCCAGGAGAATCTTTCTGGTGATGCTGGTGCAGGTCTTGGTTCTCTTGATTTTCTTAGGAACAACCAACAGGTGGTGGTTCATTGTTGCATAATTTGTACTTCAAGTAATCATATTTACACAACTCCAGAAAATGTTTGATGACAAAATTGATTACTTTGTTGATTTTCTCAAGGAGCAACATAATTTGTGGTTTTCTTGTTAATTTGGATTATGTTTTCTATGAAGTTAGAATAGCCAACTTTTGAATCTACCATTGGGCTTTTGCATTAGATCATCTCATACAGCAACTTTCTTTGTAACAATTGTTCTTTCATTTGCATTTCAGTTCCAAGCTTTGCGGTCAATGGTTCAAGCTAATCCGCAAATTTTACAGGTGTAGATTTGTATATGCTCTTTGCTATCATATGTGTTGATTTTTTTCTGTTTGGAAAGTCTAATGTTGTTTTATTTCTTACAGCCAATGCTTCAGGAGCTCGGAAAGCAAAATCCTCAACTACTGAGATTAATAGAGGAGCACCATCAAGAGTTTCTTCAATTAATCAGCGAACCAATGGATGGTTCTGAGGGGTGAGTGGCTACTCACTGTCTGGAAAATTCAAGGAACTGGAAAACAATTCCAGTCTCTCATATATTGAGTTATTACCAAAAACACATGATCGTTTTTCATTTTTAATTTGTATCAGTCATTTTTTGGGTCTTTTTTCTTTGAGAAGAGAGAAAGAGGGGGGGGGGGGGGTTCTGACCACTGAAACACCAGTCCAATGGGAAAAAAAGAACATATAATAAAACTGTTTCATTGTCCATTAGTTCATATTGGCAACAATTTTTTTTTTGAAAGTCATAAGTTGCTGCTGTATTCAAGATTGTGCGTAGAAGGTTAGTTGGGCTATGTTTATTTTTTCTTTTACATATAATACTTCTTTGTTTCTGACAGGTGTTTGCCTGGTACTCTTTATCTCAATTCTAGAAAATGTTGGATATTTATAGATTTTCTGCTGGTGGTGGTGTATAGCTCTTTGACATTTGATCTTTTAATCTAGCTTCAACAAGCAGTGGACTTTGTTTGTCTAATGCAGTAATGATGAGCATGCCCGTACGTTTTGATTTTGATTTAGCTCCTTTTTCTAGGGATTTATTTGATCAGGCTGAGCAGGATATGCCCCATGCAGTTAGTGTCACACCAGCAGAGCAGGAGATCATTGAGCGAGTATGTGAATGCCTTCCCCTTTCTTATGGTTTCATTTGCTACTTTGTATTTTTGACATTTTGAAAAGCTTTATTTGTACCATCTATTAACTATGCTAACAGCTGCTGGTTTTTTTTCAATTTAGCTTGAGGCAATGGGCTTTGATAGAGCCCTTGTTATTGAGGCCTTCCTAGCATGTGACCGCAACGAGGAACTGGCAATCAATTATCTACTTGAGAATGCTGGAGATTATGAAGATTGAACGCGGAAACATTCTATTTGAAGATTCTTTATTACGTATAGTTATAGTCCGGAACTTTTGAAGATCGTGTTTCCTGGAGTTTGTCAAACTTCTGTGTTTTACATTTTGATGGCTCCTAATTATAGAGACATTGTTAAGGCGGTTGTATGGTTCTGTATCATTTTCCCTTAAATCCCCCCCCCTCCCTCCCTCCCTCGTCTCTCTCCCCCACCCCCCCCCCCCCCCTCTTCCTTTTCTCGAGTCCCATCCCTCGACTACTGCAATTAACCTCGCTCGTGGTTTTTCTGGAAACTGGTATAGAACGTTAGATTGGAGTTCAGAAAGCTCAACACTAAGCAAGGTTTCCATTTCTTTGATAATTATCGCAATCGCCTGCAATCATTTCCTGGCTGAATATTGGTTACGAGGCATGCAAATCAATAATGACTTTTTAAGATTTTAATTCAGATAAAAGGGTCTCATTTCCCACGCCCATACGGGACAGCAATCTTAGAGCATGAAACTAGCTGAACAAGATGTTCTGCAGTCTCTCCTCTACTTTGTATGCTTGTAATTGACCGGGCAGGTTGGGTCATTTCCCTTTTCCGAGCCACTCTTATCCGCTATAAATGCTCATTTTGCATTCTAAAAAAGAGTGGATATCTAGTACCTAATTCCTAGTGTCTAGCGATTTCAGAACTTCAAATATGGTTGATCTAATCTTCCAACTTGCCCCTTCATATCTTGTCATGTTTGCCTGGATTTGTGAGTTCATTTTTTTCTTTGCAAACAAGGGTTGTGGACTGTTATCTGTATCGTTTGCTGGGCAGTTGGCTGTGGGTATCCACGAAAAGGTTGTGCATGTCCATTTTGCATTTGTCGTCGCAGCAATTCGTGTATTCCTCTGTTTTGGTAAGGTGGTACAATAATTATTATTATCAGGCAAAGATAGATCCATGGTAGAACATGACTTGTTTGTAAAAGGTGGAATTCTAGGTCCATCCATCCACATATAGTCAGTGCCTTTCATTTGATTATTGGAAGAGAAAGCCACGTTAGACCTCAAGAAATCATCGGTGGGACATTTATGGGCTACACAACTGAAGTTGTGGGTTGAGCACATGGATATTCAATTGATGTTTGTACGAAAAAGGATTTCTTGTGCTCGAGTTTCCAGTTTCTTTGCAATAATAGCTCAATAATAGTGCAAACCAGGGATAAAGGTTCATCATACATACCAAATATATATATATATACACACATTTATGAAAAGCTTGAGATTTTTATAGTCTTGCGAGATTTTGATCTTTGCCGTCTCATTTCCCCTCCATTTCTTGCTTCTTCCCTCCCACCCTCTCCTCCTGAAAATAAGAAATTTGCTGATGAATTGCACCACAAAAGTTCGAAATTTTTGCTTAAGCATCACTAATTCCACGAGCACAAGCACAAGACATTATGTTTAATTAAAATGTTTTTGTGGTAATTAAGGATTTATCATCTTAAGGTGTGCCTTTGTGAGTGTTAATGCAAGACTTCAGTTTAACACTTGAATACAATTTTTACTTGCATAGTTAAAGAGTACAATATGAAATTGTTCTCATAAACTTTCGCGGCTTCCTATTTGTAGCTAGGAACTTCAAAGAGAAAAATGTAAAGTTAATATTACATGTAAATTTCAAGACTTTCAAGCTCGCCTATGAATTGAGAAATTATACGATTAACAAGAAGAGTAAATCTTATATACACTCACAGTGTAACGCTATCATCGTTGGATCCATGATATATGTGCAAAAATTGAATTTTAAATTTAAATTTTGTATAGTTGTCATTTATTCAACGCTGATACTGTATACATTATCAGTGTAGGAAAGATTAATCTTTAAAAAAAATATATATAGAGAGTATAAGACATGAAGAATACATTCCATAACAATAATATAGTTAATACAAACTAGAACGAAAACATCACAGGAATTAAAGATTCATGAATAATCTTTAAAGATTCTTTATTGAGTTCACTAAAATCTATAGTCGATTCTTATTCAAACCCCTATTCAAATTCTCGACGAACAAGAGGTATTAAGAGCAAGACGGTATAAAATTCTATAAAATTTGAATCCAAAAGAACTTCTATAAAATTTAGAAAATGAGAAGAGCTTGGTTTAACTTCGTTATTATAATCTTTCCCCTCTTGTCATCGAAAGATACAAACCAAAATATAGGTCAAACATCGCACATTTAGTTAAGATCAGATATAGATCAATAACCAATTAGTTGAAGCTAACTGCATATTTGGGCTGCTTGTTTGGAGTGAAAAGGCCAAAATGTTTCTCAGTCTCATGTCCTGTTTTCTCATTTTCATCAAACATGGCAAACAAATAGGTCTCTATGGCCTTTCCAGGCCTCTTCGGAGTCCCTGATCCTGCCTTCACGTGATTAATCAAATTTTTGTAGTAAGTTCCAGCATTTTCCACTGAAGAAGCAGAACTTCCCTCAGATGGCCAGCCAGTCTCTGACACAACAATCTCGACAGTATTTCCACCTTCTTTCTCCAGAGCCCAGTAAAAAGCATCCAACATTGCATCATAAAGGTTTTCATACCCCAATGAACCGTCTTGAACAACAACTCCAGGTGACCTGAATAATGCATAATCAAGCTCTCCGTTGCCTTGATTACCAAGATAGGTAAAGTAAGGGTATATATTGACAAGCAATGGTGCATTGTGTCCGACTAGGAGATCAATAATAGGTTTGATGAATGGTTTGGCAACATCGCTGAATGAACCTTGTGATGGAGGGTTGGATGCACCTAAAAGAGGAGGATATGTTGAAGTTGAGACCTTGATTTGTTCCTGTAGACCTGCTGCTACAATTGCATTGTGCAAGTTTTCGATGGCAGGACCGATGAATGGAGCATATTCAGATTCAGGGGTCACTTCATTACCTACAGCTATGTATCTGAACTTGACATCAGGCCAATAGGTTTGTACATTGTTGTGAATCCAGATAGGAGCTACTGAAGCATCTGTTGCAAGTGGTTTAACATCTTCGAATGATACATCGACGAGGAGTTCTATGTTGCTCCCTCTTAGAGCATTTAGAACTTCTGGTACTGGGGAATAAATTCTCATTTTTGTGATGCCTTTTTCCTTGTATAGATTTATAGCATCCTGTTTTGAAGGTAAATTGTTACCATTCAGCCCATAGCAGACACCTATTGGCAGTGCTCCTGCATAAGAAAGATCATGTATAGACGTATGTTGGTGTCAAATGCAGTTGCTATCATTAATTTGAGCATCACTAGCCATATAAATGTGAACTCATTCATCATATCACCAAATGAATAATTTCATGTACAAAGTTTTGAATATTTCTATCATTTTCTACCAGAAAACAAGAAACCAAAAAATGATAACTAGTAGGCTTTCTCGCAGACATAAATTCATGCAATCATGCTCGGACCAAATACATATACATAGCTATATATATATTGAAAGAGATGGATATTGACCTGCTGATATAGTGAAAGGAAGCAGGATCAGTCCAAGAAGTGAAAGCGTAGATGGCTTTAGAGCTTTGGCGATCATTATTGAGTAGAGTCTAATGATCTGAAGTTTGGGGAAAAAAAAAAGGAAAATTAAAGACAAACTCAAAAGTCGAAGGATTTATAATCCTAATTTGTGTGGGCACACCGTAGCAGCCCTTTTTATAGGGAGGGAAAAGAAGAAGAAATGGTATTGGCTCTGAAAGAATTAAAGAAAAGGAAGAGAAGGCTGAAGAAATAAAGCCAAACAACAAATTAACAGACCACATGAGTAGCAAGACTTCTGAGGAGCTGTTACGAGCTGTTATTGACATTGCTAGTTATATTGTACTCTGATTAATTGAAATTAATTGAATACTTGGGCTGTTGGTTAGGACTGAAGAGGCCAAAATGCCTTTCCGTCTGAGCTCCTGGCTTCTCATTTTCATCAAACATGGCAAACAAATACGTTTCTATAACCCTTCCAGGCCTCTTTGGAGTCCCCACTCCTCCCTTCACATGATTGACTACATTGTTGTAGTAAATTCCAGCATTTTTTAATGAAGCAGCAGGAGGATTTCCGCTAGATGGCCAGCCAGTCTCCGATACAACGATCTCAACGTTACTACCACTTTCTCTCTCCAGAGCAGAGTAATGAGCATCCAACATAGCATCAAAAAGGTTCTGATATCCCAACAAACCATCTTGAACAACAATTCCAGGCGAGGTGAATAGTGCATATTCAAGCCCAACATTGGCTTGATCACCAATGTAGCCGAAGTACGGATATATATTGACTAGTAATGGCGCATTATTTTGTACCAGGAAATTAATTATAGGTTTCATAAATAGCTTCGAATCATTCCCGAAGGAACCTTGTGAAGGAGGAGAGGAAACAGCTAAGAGAGCTGTGTATGTTGCCGTTGAGACCTTGATCTGGTCCTGAAGACCCGCTGCTATGATTGCGTTTTGCAAGTTTTCCATGGCAGGAAAAATGTACTTAGCATTGTCAAAATTAGGCAACACTTCATTTCCGACAGCTATGTATTTGAATTGAACATCTAGTACGTAGCGCAAGACATTGTCTTGAACCCAGCGAGCGGCTGCTGAAGCATCTGATGCAAGGGGCTCAATGTCTTCGTTGGCTACATCGACAATAAGTTCTATGTTGTTTCCTCTTAGAGCGTTGAGGACTTGTGGAAATGGGGCGTATATTCTCATTTTTGCAATGCCCTTTTCATTGTAAAGATTTATAACATCCTGCGTAGAAGGTAGATCGTTGCCATTTAATCCATAGCAGACGCCTATTGACTGTGCCCCTGCACGTGATATTCTGAGAGTAAGCAGAAACAGCCCAATAAGAGCCAGCATAGATGCCATGAGAGGCTTCTTGATTACAGGGGGAGAAGATAGCAATGCAAAAAAATGGAAGAAAAAGAAGTTTTTCTAATCTCAAAAGGTTCGCACTGCATATACATATGTTAACAATGCCGAATAGCAGTGCCTCTTATAGGAGAATACGCTATGACTGGGACAAACAAACCAAGTAAACCTCAGAAATGAAACATGGCAGAAGTAGTAGTAGTAAAGACTGAACCTTGGAAATGTGTACTTAATCAAAGAAATGTTTTTATTACCCGCTCAGAGCTCAATCCCAACATCCCAGTCAATTTGAAAATTAATGACACGCATTTGAATATTTTATGGGTTTAATGGCATTGGTTATTTAAATAAGCCTTCAACACAGTGAATTGCTGAGAGTTCATTCAGTCACAGGAAAAGCCGCGGCGCCATTGAACCAAGTCTCCTAGTTCAGATGAGTGTAGGACAACCCAATTCTTCTTCTGACTTCCTATTATTTCCTTCAGCTTCTGTGGCGTTTAGCTGCAGAATACGTCTTTGAAACCCATGTAAGAAAGAATACTGGGCCTTCACTTGTTTAGTTATTATTTTCAATGACTCTAATTCACTTCAATTTGAAAATCATTTTGAGGTTTTCTTTCCATTTTTTATTTATGTATTCGTGAGTCGGAACTTTTTCTTTTTCTTTTTTTTTTTAAGAAGAGAAGGAACTTAGATAAGTAATCTTGCCATCTTGGTGGTGTTTTAGCAAAGTGTTACTTTCCAACAGCCTAAAAGACAAATATCATGCTTTCATTTTTCTCAAAACAGTAAAAGCGAAAACCACATATTTTTTGTTTATATTGAACAGCTTTCTGTTAAAAACGAGCACAAGTGTAGTAGCGATAACCGGTGAACATAGCAAGGCTGACCTTTATGCCGGCTATGACAGAAAAATAAGGCAGAAAATTAATGAATCGCTACAGCACATCCAGATCAAAATCAAAATTCAACTCTCAACAAGTAATGAACACAAGCTTAAACAATTTTTCCACTGCGAGATTTAAAGCCATCCATCCACAGCTTTCAACACATTAATGCAGCACAACCGTACGACATTCTGCTTTCTACTAAACGAGGTGATTACATGTTTGACTTCCCACAACAGTCATTGCAAACATTTACACAGACAGCCACCAAGTATCCGAACAATAAATCAGAACTCGCGTTCTGGGAATAAAATAGGTGCAACCAGTGACCACAGGAACAACGCAGCGGTTGCCCAACCTGTTACAATTCGGACCCAAACAGATGGCCACCCCACATCAACCAACTTCCCGCTCTCTCCCACTGAAGTTGACCATCCTGTAAGGAGCATTGCAGAGTACATGCTAGCAAGTGAAAAGATCAAGTGGAAGAAGGAATACGAATATGTAACTGGCTTGGCCTTTTCTTTCTCCTCCTCTTTGTCTGCCTTGTCTAATGGTAATAATGGTTTCCCTTCATTGGTAAAAATCCAATAGTCAGACACTGTTCACGAAATATCTCACTAAATTTTGCTGCAAAGAAGTGACTAGGACTAAGGAGTTCTTTTCGGTAACACCACAAAACCACATATAACTAAACGCCAGAAGTTAAGTAGCAGGTAGTGGAAAAACATTTTAGTAGGTCGGTCAGAGGAAACAATTGACCAGTCCAACAAATAGCAAACCAGAGACAAATAGGGTACACCTATTGAGCTTCACAAATTGTAATCAACACTACAACTCCATTTTAAACACGGAGAAAACTGAAGGAGAAAACCAGTATCTTGAACTGACATCCAACAACTTAATAGTTACATTCCTTCTAAGCTTTGCATATTCAGAAAGGAAAGGAGACCATACAATACAAAAACCAAGAACAAAAATATCAAACATTCCTGTTACAGTTCACTTTGTATGATCGAGAAAAAGGGTAACAAAGATCATGAAAATGTCTTGTTTTAGTTTACTTCAACTCAAATAATCTTGAAGCCATTCCAACACCAAGTTACTGGCAACAAACATCAATGAAATTGATGTATTTCTAGTCCATATTATTGAAACAGATCCTAGGCATCTTTGCTCGACACAATGAAATAAGATCCTCACCTGCCCGGGGTGAGCTTGGAGGGGAGGGGGAGAGCAAGGTTGTAGAAGATCCAGCCCGAACAGCAGAGTAAACAACAGAGAGCACAGTGGTGAGTAGACCAATAGTTAGTGTGCTAGTGGAAACAGCTTTTGAATGCTTGTGAAGGCCATTGCACTCATAATCCCTTGGTTCGCTGGCAAGTCCACTATAGCAGAGATACATGCAGTACAATGAAATAACTGAAGCAGGCAAGATGCTCCCACCAACCTATTTGTGCCAATTTCAGTTGTGAGCAATATCATCAAGAACTACTTAAATGCAGCATTATCACATCTTACCCATGTTGAACATCTATGCACTTAATTCCATTAGAATTAAGGAAGCTCAGTACATAATATACCCCAAATAAAAAAGACCAAGGAAAAGGATATTTAATACTTCTGGTCAGAGAATGAAATCTAAGAAACTTACTGATGGATGTAGTGTCACCACAGCAAATGCAAACACAGAGATCAGAGTCATCACAATAAAGAAAGTGTTGAGCCCACAGTCATGTCCAGAAGCAGTAAAAAGATAGAAGAGAAGCCCAGAGAAGGCAAAAGTTGCCACATAGCACACAAGAGAGATGACGAGCAAAGCCATATACCTGCAATACATGAATGAAAGAAACAGAAAAAGAACAACATTAAAAATAGTTAGAAGAGCCAATCTAAATCAAAGTGTGGTAAAAGTAATAGAATCTTGAACAAAATGGTGGTCTAGAAGTAAGTGAGAACTGCTAATATAAAACAAAGTAAGCTAACCAAAACTTCTCATCATAGCCGACCCATTTGTCATTCCATCCATGAACAAAGTCCAACAAAAGCACAACTTGAACAAGAAGAAAGAATCCCGCACCAAACTTTGATGTTGTCTCTGCGTTTAACAGATGAAATACTAAGCATACTCCAGGTCATGAAGAAAAAAGAAAAAATTGCAAAAGGAAAGAGAGATGAGGATTAGTTGGCCATTATCCAAAGATTGTAATACAAATTTACCATTTTTCCAACAATGGATAATCCATTACGTGAAGCATTTGCCCCAAATCAATTAACACCACATATAAAGAAACTTTAAGGACAAGGACAATCCATAACCATGGGAAAACCTCAAAAAGATATGGCTTACCATAGAAGCTAATGATTTCATTTGGAACAAAAAACATCAAAATCACAAGAAGACACCAACAAATGATCTTTATCATCCATCCGCCATGGTGCACACTATCCCGAGGATCCTTCTGGTTTTTTATGCCCATCATGAAGACAGCTAGAATCGTGAAAAATAAGAAGTTTCCCAAACTAACTCGCAACACAGCATCTGTTTCAAACCACTCTCTATCCGGTGTTTGATGGAAATGATTAATCCCTGGGGAGAAAACCAAATAGCTGTCATCTTCATTATAACTGATTTAGGAATAAAACAATGATGCCTATTGACAATTTAAATTTTTCCCCCCTTATTTGCCTCTCTCTCAATTTATTACCTGGTTCCTAGAGGTCTATGAATATATGTAGGCAGCATAGCAGATGAGAAGCCAAGTAAAATTGATCAAGGGCAGAATTCACTTGTTTTTATGAACCAAAGTCAATGCGAGTTTAAAATTGCTCAACAAAGTAAAAGTTTGAGCTACAGAATATATATATCCTTCTCCAATTTCCCAGAAAAGCAAAATACATCAAAAGAAAATCAAAACGAAGATACATTTTCCTTTAGTTGGCTAACCAGGCTGCAGAGACACGTAACTGTGCAGTACAGGCCACTGAAGCAACAGTTAGAAACTCAAACTTAACAGAAGACATTTTTTAAAATAGATTCCCCTTCAGAAGGGATGAACAAAGAAGGAGAGAGAAGCAGGCAATATGAAATTCATGTTTTAAGATGGCAAAACAAGGCCCTGAACCACAAGGTAGTATTTCATTGTCCACCTAGTCTCTCATTCGATCACTTCTTTTCCCTATCAAAAAGATCATTCTTTTTAACTCTTCAGCTCGCAAAGCCCTTTTCATATGTTTTTCATTTCATACTTGATAACCACCTTAATAATCTTAACTAGTAGCACTTAAAAAAGCACTGCCTGGATATTGAACTGGTATCTAGAATAAATGAACCACGTTAACTATACAAAAATTCAGCTACGTCTCCAACTTAAGACCAAATTTGCCCTAAAGTACACAATTATAAATCAGAATTCTTTCCTCCTGCAACTAGTCCAACACTAAGATAATGCGTATTCACCCAAAAATCATGCAACAAAAAAAAAAGAGAAATTTTGCTAGTAAAAGACAGATAATCCAGTGGCTGCTTACAGGGGATTTTTTCCATGAGAGGTGCAGCAACTTCTCTAAGAATCCAAGAAACGATTAACGATAACGCAAAGAGGCCACAGTAGGCAATCCGAGCCGATTTACGGCTGATTCCGGACACCACCGTCCGGCAGGCGTCGCAGGCGCACCCGGCGCAGCATGACGCTAGGCATGTAGCTGCCCACATCTTTAGCTTCCACTACTTTAACAGATTGATCAAAAACCGTCCAGCACTGATTGATCAAACCCTAGAAATAACAGATGCAGTGACTAAATGGCAATAATTTATTTTTAAAAAAAAAACAAACAAACTAGTGCAAAATTGGTGTAATTCCCGGTGAAATAGATGGCTTAGGTTTTAGTTGTACCTTTTGCTCTTTTTCTGGTGATCGGAGGGTGAAAAGGTAAGGGGAATTAGATGATCAAAGGCGGATGGAAGAAGGGGAGAAATTGGGAAAGACTAGAAGAAAGAATCCATTGATGAACGATGACTCTGGTAACTTTGGAATGAGGACCTGGTTGTATTCCACTATTGAGACTTGAGAGATTGGTCCTAAATTGGGCGAGTTTTGAGTATGGGCTTTGACGGCTTAAAATCAGCCAAGAAAACGGGTTGGGCTCGGTCTTACGAAGTGTTGTATTGTTAGGTACCCTACACCAGTTAGTTATTTTTGACCCAAAATTTTTCTTTAATGTAATTTGATCTTAAAAAAACATGTGTGTTTGGATTGAAATAAAATAATTTGCTTCACAGATTCCAATCACCTTTTTATCTCACATACATCACATCACAAAAAGTGCTACAGTAATTATCTCAAATAAATCATCCAAATAAACTCCTATCCAAACAAACGATAATTGCGTTAAAGTCCTAATATCACGGAAATGTTTCCTTGTGCTCTATGATCCTTTGAATCTTCTAATGCAAAAATTTTCTTTTTTACGCATTTGTGGGGGTGAAAAGCAGCTAATTTCCTTTGAGTAATAATAAAATAAAACAACAATTTGTTAGATTTATCTCAAATAGCTTAAGTGTAGAAGCATCCCTTGTAATGTTTGTGTGTTACACTGTCCAAATTTTGCAACTTTTAGTTTTATCTTCTGCTATTGATATATTATTATTCTTTTTAAGACAAAAAAGAAAAACAAAGAGTAACAATCAAACAAACAAATTGCATGTTTGTCTGCTGGATTCCAACCTTTTCCTTCTCCTCCTAGCATGTAATGAAAAATATATGAGTAGTCGACCGTAATTTGAGGAGATTTTGATCTAGTGATTAAAATTAAAATCTTGATGTTTTTTATTCTAATCGCCCTACCTTCTCATCGATTTTTAAATCCCGTGTAGGCATGGATTGGAGCGATTTCTTCTTACATGTTATAGTTTGAAACTGAAATGTGCTTCTTTTTTTTTTTTTTTTTTTTTTTGTGTGTGTCAGCTACCATAACATTTGAAACTGAAATGTGTTTCGTTCTATATATGACTGAAATGAATCACGAACTTTGACACTAGCTCCTAACCCTCCATTTTTTTACCGAACACCACCTAAATTTGGAGCACCCCGTTTGACCTGTCCAGGCTCCAGACAAGTCAAAGATACGTGGGTAGCAGTAGCACCCCATTTGGAGGCTGGAACAGAAATTGATATGACCCTACGACCCCTCCAATAGCCGGACTAATTAACGGACCTTTCCCCCAACCTTCTACGTCCATCAGACAATCGTCATCATTGATCATTTTGCCATAGCCATGACCCGACCCGACCCGACCCGTATTGGGGTCCCATATAAAATAATATCCGATTCCCCAAAACCCATAAATAAATACCATTCCCTTTCTGTCCAAAAGAAAAAGGAAAAAACGCGCAAAATATCAGAAAAAGGTTCCCAGTCAAATCGCACACGCAAAATCATACTATCCCAAAACCCAAAAAGGTGCCGCAACTCTTACCTTTTTTTTTTTTTTTTTTGCTTTTTTCTCCTCCTATCCTATTCCTATCTCTCTCGTTAATTAGGGGAACGCGTCGTCCATTTCCACAATACATCAATAAAAGTCCAATCTTAGTTACCATATATAAGTAGCAGCGGAAAGATTTTTTGATAGTCTCCTGTCTCCGGTCAGTAGTTTGGAAAGAAGTGCGTGTGTGCGTGTGGGCGGGCAGGCTCTCCTCCTCACATCCACCCGAAACGCCAGCCCCCCGACGCACACGGATTTCGAGCAACCGGAAGAAAAAAGCCCACAAAACAGAAAAGGAATACTCTGCTAGTACTATTTATTATTGTCCCAATTAAAGATTTTGATTAAATATTGATTGATTTCTTCTGAACATTAATTATACCTGAAGGGAAGATTAAAATCCGGAGTGCATCAGCTCTGATCGGTTCAACTATCCTTTTCTCTTCATTTTTCTTCGGTCGTAAGTCTCTCTCTCTCTCTCTCTCTCTCTCTCGTTTTGTGTTTATCTAATTCTATGTACCTAATGGCCGAAACTCGTCTGTAAATTCCTTGGCGCATTTTTGTTTTGGGTTGTTCCTTTAACTATGTCGTGAAGCTTCTTTTTACAGATCTGCTCCTTTTGATTTACGCGTTGATTTGCCGCATTATATTGTTAAATTTTGATCATGTGATTTGTATTGCCGACTGCAATGTGGAATCTCATTTTCCAGCTGTGAATTTGAGGGAACTCCTTTGTGGAATATTTTTAGCTGTTAGTTTTGGTGTGTTAAAACTTGTGATTAATTTTTGTTTGTCTGCGATTTTTTATACTGTTCCGTTAGTAGATTTGATTGAAGCGAATGTGAATTTGGAGGTCAATTGTGGACTCAAATTTGGGTATGAACTTGCGTGTATAAAACTAGTCACATAAGATCTAGAAGCTTTGGTTCGTTCTCGGGAATCCATCAGGATATATGGAGTATTTGGTGATTGTTTGTGTTTCAGAGGTAATTCCAGTGCTAAGATGAGTTGGTTACATTTTACAACTTGCGAGGGCTAAGGCATTGTATCGTAGTTTGGTGCATTTTCTCAGATCTCACTGATGGTTGAATTGTGCCGTGCTCTAACTCTAAGCAAGGATTGCAGATGGAGCAAAGAGGAGTGTGTGTTTTGAGCTTGTAGTTCTGATACGGCCTTTTTGATAATTACGCTAGGAAGGAATTGGATATCATTTCTAGACTGGATGTCATGGAGTCAGCAATGTTTGACTGACACTATTTAATCTGCCGGATGAAAGAGAAGAATAAAATTGGATGAAATGACTGAACCATATTCTTTGCCTTCAGGTGTTTGATTAGTATGAGTGATCATCTTTTCATATATTGCCTGCAATTGTAATTTTGGGCTGTCAAACTTTTCTCAGTCGTCTTCTCAGATTATGTTTGTAGTATCTTTCTCTTTATATTTTCAACCCTAATAACAGCCAGAGCTATCACATGAGGTTGGCCATGTTAACGCCTTTATTCAGTATAGAAGTGGGTGAACCTTTTAACACATTGAATATAAAAGTCCAGAACATTGACGTTTTAGCGCCATTTTGTTATTATGAATGTAAAAGTCCAGGGTGTCAAGTGATCACATGATCAAATGGTTGTTGATCATGCTTGGATACTTCCATGTTAAGCTCCCTTACCAGAATGTTTGAACAGCCCTGCTCATCTGGAAGGGATAAAGTAAGCAAACAGGGATTAAATTGATCTCGAAAACTTCCTGTTCTTTGGCTACTAGGTGTTCTCCTCTCTCTCAAACAGCAAGTTACATTTTAATTGCTGTGGTTTTGTGAGTTTAATATTGTGGACTGAATATCTGAAATGGGACAGTAAAGCAAGCACTTTTGATATGCTGCCCCTGCTTTTGGTTATAGTAAACGCTAGCCAATCTCTTTTATTGCCTGTATGATTCCAGATGATTGAGATTATATCATGGTGAATTTTCATGAGGAGAGTATTCTGATTGCCACTGAGGGCTCATCTCCTTATGACGTACCAGTGTGCCTTAAAGGAGAACTGTTATTGTGGTGGATAATTCTGTTTTTGATCTATTATTGCTCCATAGATGATTGAAATCATTGATTTATTTAATGATGTATTTCTAATTACTTTTGTATAATGAAGTCATACATCTTGTCTCTGTTCTATGTTAATTCTCACTCAATTTGCTAGTTGATCTGGCTTTGTGTGAATGCTAGCTGTTATTTTGCATACCAAAGACTTTTTTTATTTTCTGTATTGAATTTCATTAATGTGTTGTGATGAATTTTGCTTGAATATGGTGCCTGTCCTTAAGTTTAGATTGATGCAGGTGCAGACAAGCTGAAGTGGTAGCAGAAGCTTACTGTGTAGAAAATGGCTGCTATTGACAGCATCATAACTTCACCTCATAGGAGATCTCAACCTCAGAGTGGGTTTTCTTCACCAATGCTTAAAAAACAGATGTCACGTGGGGATGAATTCGGGAACTGCTCAACCCTCATTCAGCGGCACCGCTTCCTCCTTACTGCTCTGGCTCTTCTAGCTTTTCTCTGCACTGTTTACCTCTACTTTGCAGTAACCCTGGGTGGCAGTGACTCGTGCTCTGGATTATCCAGGGCTCAAAAAGCAGCATGTCATCTGCAGCAGGCAAAGGCAGCTGTAGGCAAGGGGAAATTGAAATTCTTCTAGCACCATGGTTGGCTGCTGATTTCATTTTGACTATATCACTCTTGGAACCTGGAGGAGGAAAATCTGAGATATAGACTTTTGAATATCAAGTAGGTTAGTTTAGCCCTCACTGCTTGAGTAGGAGGATGTGAAATTTTTTTTTGGAAAGCCAAATGATAAAATTGTAGCCGATTAAGTGAATTCTCCCTCGTGGAAAGGGATAAGTTGGGTTTTGGTGATGAGGGTTGTGTTGTCAATCATGGTCATATTATTTTTTGTTGTTAATAGTAAGAACGGCTTTTGTTTAGCTTTTCATATACTTTTATAACCCCCTAAGCTTTGCTTCGCTTGGCTTCCAAGCTCTAGATTTTGCTTTATGGCTTTATGAGTATGCGCTGCTTTTGCTTTTCATTCTCTGGTTACCAGTTTTACTTGAAACCTTTTTCCTTGTCCGCCGAGATCAGCGAAATTGCTGGTTTCTGTGAATCAGTAACTGAGATTTTGAGAAAGATCGACCACCATCAAAAGCTTTCTAGCCGTCCCCCCTTAAAAATAAAAAAAAAGGAGCTTTCCAGGCGTTGAACTATTAAATCCGATGTGATGGCAAGATGCCACAATTTGTCTCGCTTGATTCAAATCGCAAGAAATTAAACACACTTGCAAGTTACGATTTTCCTCAGCCCATGAGCATCACTGCTAAAAAGTCTCTAAGCCACCAATTTGTTTTTGTACTTGTACGTGGCAAATGGTGGGTAATATCATGGTTTAGGTTTTTCAAACAAAAAAAATATATAAAAAATTACTGTTCCAATTTATACTTTTAGGGATTTCCTTTTCCTTTGTCCAATTTTTAGCATTTGATTTTATGCAATTAAAATTTAAACCCCTAATCGGCTTGAAACTTGCAGTAATCTCCCATAATTATTTTTCCCTTATTTGCATGGTCCCATTCCGATCTTTGCTTTCAACTTTCAAGTTCCACTCATCTCCTTCACTAAATCTCCATTCCGATCATTCCCACTTATCATTTTCCCGCACCATTTCTCAATTTCCATTCCCAAAACCATGCCCGATTCCCTTCGGGTCCACGCCCGACGACTCGACTACAAACGCCTGTTCCCGTCCTTGCTCTCCTCGCACCAAACATTCCTCACCCTCATCTGGACTGCCGGATTCATCCTCGTCGCCCTTTGGCAAAAAACCGCCGTCGATCGCCTCTTAACCTACCACGACCAGCGCTTCTTCCCGCCCCCTCGCCCTATTCCCAAGCTAAGACGTCTGGCGTTCAACCTCGCCGACTTCGGTGCTGTCGGCGATGGCGTCTACTTGAACACTATGGCCTTCGAGAGGGCAATCTCGGAAATTCGCAAGCGAGGCGGCGGCCAGCTGAATGTTGGGCCTGGTCTTTGGCTCACTGCTCCTTTCAATCTCACTAGCCACATGACATTGTTCCTTGCTGAGAATGCTGTTATTCTTGGAATTGACGTAAGCGCCCTCGCCTACTTTGTTGCCTCCTCAAGGCGTATTAGGCAGCTATTTTTGCTGGTTTTGTTGTTTTACTGCTGCATTTGTTTGTTAAAAAAAAAATGTACTTAGCTGACTTGAAATGTAATAGGATGAGAATTATTGGCCTCTGATGCCTCCATTGCCGTCCTATGGATATGGAAGAGAACGTCCTGGACCTCGTTATGGAAGTTTAATCCATGGCCAGAATCTGAAGGATGTTGTGATTACAGGTAATTTGGTCATTCTGAAGTGGTTTCGCATTATGGAAATTAGATTTTTATTTAAACTCCTTGCAGATCTGATTTTTATGAGCTTGTGAATCTTGTACGTATATCAATCATTTTTGGCATGTTAGTAGAGTTAATAAGGTTCCAAAAGTGCGCCGAGTAGTAAATTCTGATTGGAAATAGCTTGTTGAGTTGGTGTGCTGTGATCTTTCAAATGATAACAGGGCACAATGGTACCATCAATGGACAAGGTAAAGCGTGGTGGGAGAAGTATAGGAAGAATCGGTTAAATCACACCAGAGGCCCCCTTGTGCAGATTATGTGGTCAAGGGATATTGTGATTTCTCACATTACCTTGCGAGATTCTCCATTCTGGACACTTCACCCTTATGATTGTCAAAATGTGACGATCAGAAATGTAACTATTTTGGCTCCATCTTCTGAAGCCCCAAATACTGATGGAATAGATCCTGGTAAATTTGCATTGTTTTATGCTTTTTCATAGAGTTTCATTCTTCTTTCTTGCTTTACCTTCCAACTTACAGAAACTGCTGGTCTTTTTGGTAATCTTGATCAGAAAATTGGTGCTACTTCTGGTATACTTACTTCTAGGCATGTTGTAATTCTTTCGTGCTAAATTGTAGCAATTAGTATGACATTTTTTAGTGCCTAGCCAAAATGGTGTTCAGTTATGATAGATGTTGGACCTGGAAGAATCAGAATGTCATTGTAGTTAGCTTGTTAAGAGTGTTTAGTAACCCAATGACTGTCATTGGGTTGGATAAATATGAGTTCAATATTGTGATGCTATGTTGTATGCCCTACAACTTTTTTCAAAATTTTCTTTTCCTTATTATGCTGTGAATATCTAGGCTATTCATAGACCATCTGCATGTGCCATTCTTTTAAGCAAATGTTAGACTCTATAGTGTAAAATTGACATCCTGGCAATGCAGATTCATGTGAAAATATGATCATAGAGGACAGTTATATAAGTGTTGGAGATGATGGAATTGCAGTAAAGAGTGGCTGGGATCAGTACGGAATTGCTTATGGTCGGCCTTCCACCAATATTGTCATTCGTAATCTCATTGTCCGTTCCATGATAAGGTGATCATTCTTCTGAAGTGTTTTATGAACATTGCACAAATGTACCACTCCAGTTGGGTTTCTTAATTTATCGCAGTATGCTTTCATTGATTAAACATTTATCTTCATGGAAGCATGTAATGCCCTTTCAGCAGAGTGGCAATTTGTCAAGGGTACCTGATATTTATAATTATGCTCCTTATTCATCTCATCATTTTAATGCATTTTTTAAATAGAAAGCTCTACCTGTGCTTCATCTATCCTTTTAACATTTGCATGCTGTGGGCACCTCCTGTGGGGAAAACTCAAGGTGTCGTAGTTTCTGAATGTTTGTATTGTTAGATCACTAGCTTTTCCAGCTCCTAATAGGTTATGTTCTGGATCACTAGATAATTTTTTAAATTATATGATGTCTTGATGTGCTACATTTGTTTGCTTTTGCCCACTGAAATTGATTCTTGAGTGTTAGCCCATTATATGTTGCGAAGATTTGTTTTTCCTGATCTTGTTTATACAATTTTTTTTTTTTTTTGGCTGATGAGCTATATACCCCAGATGCACACAAATATTTCCCCCTTGAATGTTGCTGGTGTCAGTGCATAATGATGCATTTTTTGTTGGCTTGGTATATGTATCAAGATATCCACCTGGCCTGTGCACTATATATGCACATTTGGGTTGTATATTGAGACATGGACTCGAGAAGGTTGGAAGTTTCTGAGAGTAGCAGAAGTATAGGCATTTGTGCATCATTCTTTCTGACTTCGTGACGTGGACTAGGAAGCATATGTAACGTATCTCTTTCAACTGAACTGTACATGTTTTTTGCAGTGCAGGAGTATCAATTGGCAGCGAAATGTCTGGTGGAGTCTCAAATATAACAGTGGAGAATCTCCTGGTATGGAACTCTAAAAGGGGTATAAGGATTAAGACCAGTGCTGGTAGGGGAGGATATGTTCGAAATATATCCTACCAGAACCTGACATTTGAAAATGTGCGGGTGGGTATTGTGATAAAAACTGATTACAATGAGCATCCAGATGAAGGCTTTGATCCAAATGCCCTTCCAGTTATTGAAGACATAAGCTTCACCTCCATACATGGACAGGGAATTCGTATTCCAGTTCGCATATATGGGAGCCGAGAAATTCCTGTGCGGAATGTCACTTTTAGGGGCATGTTAGTTGGGATAACATACAAGAAGAAGCATATATTCCAGTGCTCTTATGTTCATGGCCGTGCAATCGGAAAGATCTTCCCTGTCCCATGTGAGAATCTTGATGTGTATGATGAAATGGAACGTCTGGTCAGATTAGGAACAGCACAAAACAGCACAGATACGGATTATGATGCTTGACAAGGTGAAAGAGCCCATCCATGAAGTACTGTTGGCAAGTCCATATCATTCTTCCACGTCTACAATTTTTTAAAGCTCAGCAGTTCGAAGGTCAACATGCTTGGAGTGCTGAATCTACAGGCTTCATGAATGATAAAGATCTACAACTGCATTCTTTTGTCCAAGAGGTATTGGCTGTTGATATAATGCAGAGCGAATATCATGGTTAATGATGAAAGAAACAAGAGACTCGGTTCTTCAAATGTTGTCATGCTTGTTGAGTACCATATGCATTCGTTCGTTCAGCTGGTGGTGGTATTTAAAATGCAGCATGTTGAAAAGACCTGTAACCCGTGCAGGTGGCTTAGATAGTGAACTCAAGCGGGAGGAGACGATGCCCTTTCACGCGCAGAACAAAATACTACTGACACCCTGGTAACACACCGAAGGGCTATTACTCTTAACCTTGAAAATATGACGTTAGATGATATGGTTGTGCTACCTAGCAAATGTATGCCTCTGTTCAAAGCCTGTCTCTACCATGCCCCCAAGGCGAGCTTTCCACGGGCCCATGGTTGTATTTAGTCAATTATTTACATCCGAAAGAGTAGTGTTCTTTTGGTTTATTCATGAAAAATAGTCTGCATTGAGTATCAGATGATACAAGGAGACACATTCTGCAATTAGATGTTACAAACGTGCAAAAATGGTTTAAATTCGCTTTAAATTAAAAAGCATGAGGGACTTTTTCAAGTTATCCAGGACGCCTCAATATGTCGAATAAAAAGGAACATCCATTTTGTATTGAATTAATTAAGACCTGAATTTCTAACCCTTCGATTTTCTTCCTGCCTGGACTCTGTTAAATCTTGGATATACGTAGCCCAAATCATGTGTACAAGTGCCTAGGGCTCAGGTTACAATTCGTTGTCAGCATATAAATTAATGGATGACGTAATGAATCTAGCAATTGAAATTTATGCAATTCTGCAAGCATACTGATGCTGACAAGTTTAAAGTTCACGCACCAGAAGGCAAAAGCACTGCAGTCAGGAGAAGGAACTGCCTGATCTAAGAAACTGAAACCATTGTGTGCATCAGCCTTGATTCTGATCTATAGAAACTTGCGAGTTATACTACATTTAGTTCTTTTAGCCATGCTGTATGTAATGGGCATGGATCTGGTTTCCCTTCTGCGATTGCCTTATCAGAAAGTGAATAGAACCAACCATTCCTCCATTTGAACTGTGAGCATCAAACAAGATTCATAAGTTTAAAAAACTCAGTCAACCACTTAACAGACGACAAATTCACGTTCTTCACCTCCTTAACTGCTGTTGGGAAGTGTGCAACTGTCCGAGAGTAAGCACATAGTCTATCCTCCATAGCTGGTTCAAAAACAATGCCCTTTCCTGCAGCTGCTGCAGCAGCCAATTCAGAGATGAGGCTAGACACCTGCAACCTTAATAAATGTTAGCACCTAATTCTGTTAATATGCAAAACCATACTAGTATGGCTCATGCAGTGTAACATAAATTAGTGAGACATTCAAGTTTCTTCTATGTTCTACATGAGCACACTTAGAAGTCAGAAACATGATGCAACTTCAAAACTAGGTTAATTCAGAACCTAAGACTTAAAACTGTCTCTTGTACAGTAAGTGAACTTCAATCCAGAATATATGAGGAGTTGACAAATGGACCGTCTTTCAGACTTTCTGTAATGATAATATATACTGAGACTTCATCCTGCTGTCTCTCACGTACAAAGTTAGGACTGATACAAGCAATGTCAATCTGTAAATATTTTGTCCTGATAAGAGGTGATGTAAAGGAAGGTGTTTGCCAACTAAATTTATGCTCTTTGTCAGGCTTTTCAGTTTAGATCACGAAATGAGCAGAACCACTGTCCTTATCAAACCATTAACATATCTTCTTCCAATTTTTTGCAGCTTCCTTTACTTTTCCATTGTACAATTACTTTTAATTGTTGGGTAAGCTAAGAAAAAGTCACCAATTGCACACCAAGAAAATTTTCAAGATGTCTAAGAGCTATGTTTCCCAGACCAAGATAGACGAAATTGTTTTTTAAGAAAATGCTGCAGCTCACCCTCAGCATTGCTCAAACATAAACATAATTTCAACAAATGCATATCCTCCCCAAAAATTCACCTACTGGCTGAAGAAGGAAATGAATTGTGTTGAAAGTGCCTTAAGAAATGCAAGTGCTTGAGTTCTAGGGAACCTATAGAATCTCTCTCTTCTTTTACTTTCCTTTCACAAAACTATTTGTTAGGAAGTGGCATTGTTTTGCCATTTCCATTGTACGTGATTTTTCTACATGACAAGAGATCCTCATTCCTAGAAAAAAAAAAAGAAAAGAAAAAAAATATTTCATCAAATTAATAGTTCCTGGTAAAGATACAAACTGAGAATAAGCTGGATCACTGTATGCACAACCAGAAGAATGATTGCAAAAGGTGCATTCAATTCACCATAGGTAACATAATAGTTGGAAAAATGAGTGCTGCTTGTCAAAATTACTCCTAAGAGTAATAAAAGATAAGTGAAAAAATGTCATGCTTCACTTGTTTAACAGCTGCAAAAAATTTACCTCAGATCGGTATTCCTTCTCAACAATGCCTACAGTTGCTCCAGGATGGCGAGCACCAACGAGCATGAAGGCACATATCCATATAAGCTTCTCGAACATTTGCTTCTGGAATGCTTCCTTTTCAAGAACCTAAATTTTCCACGAGAAAAATCTTACTATAGAATCTCAAACCTGTGACTCAGAAAAGTGTAATGGTGCATGTATAAACCAAAAAATCGAAATCAGGAGAACTGGTTAATGACTTAAATTGCCAGCTCTAGTCTATAAACTATCACTCACATGATAGATTTATAGAGCATCCCCAAAACAAGAGTACCATCTATGGAATAGAATCAAATATTCATTGACACCAAGAAGAAACATGGCCAAGTGTGGATTTGATTCTCTTTGAAAATAACCATTTAATTTTTGCAGAGGATGAATCAATGCATGCTGATGTTTTCACCAGACAATTACCATATATGGGCAAAGAATCAAATATCATTGGCACCAGGAAGAAACATGGCCAAGTGTGGATTTGATTCTCAACAACTATTTAATTTTTGCAGAGGATGAATTAATGCAAGCGGGTGTTTTCATCAGACAATTAAACTCATCGCCTGCATGGATGAGCAAATGGACATCCCTATTTCACAATCATTGACCTGGACGCTCCTAATTTTTCCTCAAAAGCTGATTGGGTTTCATTTTTGCACCTAAGAGATCATTTACAATCAATAGAAATCAAAACTAATTTTGTTACCTTACATGAAAGACCTCCTGCAAGCAATCTACCAGCAACTGCAGAAGCCCACTTCCCATAAGCTGCTGTGAGTCCCTCAGGATTTGTGTCTGTTTTCCCATCAGTAGGAGGTTCACCAAGCTTTGAAACAGCAAAATATGCCAGAACTTGGTCAGGGTCACTAAGACCTTTACTTTGGAACCAAGTCTCCAGCATCCCATTCTGGAAAAAAACCAGATCTGCTAGATTTTCAACATCTATTACAACTGTGCTTAGTGCTTACACATCAACCTATGTCCCATTCTAATTCAACCTAACATGCACTATTACACATCTATCCACTACAACTCCTTGGCTAGTGCATAAAATTATATCATGTAGAACCGGTAAACATTCATGAAAATCAGGTTTAGAGAAACATTTAGTTCTTCATCCTGAAACAGGATGATAAAGATAAAAGCCTTTGAAGTATGACTACCCAGTTCTGAACTAACCCAACAATCATTAAGCCAGTCTATTACATAATTTCCTCTCATACTCCCCTGTACTTACCAAAAAGCAAATTTCTTTTACTAGTATGAGTGCAAAGAAAAATGAAACAAAAAAAATGTCTAGTCAAGGAAAATGCGTCAAGTAATTTACATATACAACTATACAAGGGAACCATCAAAGCACCAAATGAAAAAATGGAAACCCAACTGGCACACTTTCTCGAAAGCATTTGTAGCTCAAACACTATCTTTTTCACCCGTCTAGCAACCTATCTAGCAACAGCATTCAGGATGCTCAACCGCTAGAATACATGTATTACCAATAGTTACTCATCCCAGACTTTTGTCCAACTTTTGATTCTCAAGAGATGCTATACTGAACTGGCCCTATGTGCTAGTAACTTACTTCGGTCATTGCAGATAGCCAAAGACTACCAAAAGGAGAAAAAAAAAGGGATGAAATACTCAAAAATTCATGAATGCTATACTGAACTGGCCTTATGTGCTAGAATACAAGTATTACCAATAGTTACTTATCCCAAACTTTCGTCCAACTTTTGATTCTTAAGAAATGCTATACTGAACTGGCCCTATGTGCTAGTAACGTACTTCGGTCTTTGCAGATAGCTTGAGACTACAAAAAAACGAGATGAAATACTCAAAAATTCATGCATGGACCATCCAAAACAAAGAAACAAAGGAAAATTAAAATCCACAAGAGTAGGAATCAGGTTTAGATAGCGAGTAATCGTACCGCTCCAACGAGACTTGGGAGTAGACTCAAGAACAGCTTCAAGATCATCGTTCCTAGTACAAACCAAGACGGGCCCAGGAAAATCAATGGGCACGGATTCACCCCTCTTCACCAAAACATCATCACCATTTCCCATATCTTGTAAAGCTTTTCCTACACGTCCACCTCCTACTATAATCGCAGGGACAACTTTGGTTGTAGTTGCGGACATAGTAGCCAATGATGCTTTTATCTTGAAGATTTTTGGTCTTAATGAGGTGGGTTTTCTGCAGCAGAGAGTAGAGGAGCTAGTGAAGAGAGCAATTGTAGTGGTGGTGGCGGCGGCGGCGGCGGCCATGGTGATGGTGGCTGGTTGGCTTTGGTGCCATGGTGGAAGTGTGCGTTGGTTTTTCAGATGATTCGGGTCATCAAGAAAGCCACTCGTTTTCAGCGTGGCATATCGGGTTAGGTCCAGTGTTTTATTCGGACTTTGGGGCATGACCTTTGGGTCGACTCTTAAGTACTTAGTCGGGTCAGAATCATGCACAGGCAGATAGGCTGGCCGGCTGGGTGAAGGAACGCAAAACGTTTCAAGACTAAAAAGGTAGAGTTCCCGATATCCAATTTGGCAACAGTAACCAGATAGTCAAGACTCAAGAGATCGAACTTTCAAATATTTGCATTTATTACTTTAGTCTCCTTTCAAATATTTTCACGTATTGCTTCATTTTGTAAGGTTTTGAGCCTCCTTAAAATCGAAAAAAAAGAGATATTGGAAATCTATAAGAGGGCGCCAAGGGGTGCACTCATGCAAGTTTAAGGATTAAAATCCTGACTTGCATCCAAAATTGCATTTTATGCTTTACCTAATGGTTAGCTAATCTATGAAAGATTAGTTTATCATGAAGCTTATAAATATACACAAATGAAGCAATACTTAAAGTCATAAATCAATATGTTCATGCAAAATAAACTCACAGAAAGCTAAGTGTCTTGGTCTAGGGATGACAACAGGGCAGTTTTGAGGCAGAGGACAGTTCTACAAAAATTCTCATCCCCTACTTATCTAACCCCTTGCACTCCAATTCATTCATTCACTAAAAATATAACTTCCAACGAGTGCTAGGCTAAGGGGTATAAATATCACTTCCCTTTATCAATCTTTCTTTTAAAGTTTCAACAAAAAAATTATATCACCTTAACATGACAACATAACATATTATTTATTTCATACAATATTTTTATTTAATAAAAATAATAAAATAGCATTTATTTAATATCATACATATGTATTATACTATATTAAAATATAAGTGAGGCGGGGAGGGGGGTGGGGATATGCTCCCTCACCCTCCCCTCCTCATCCCATTCAATGCAGCAGAGAAAATTTCCCACCACCCCCGCCTTGCTTCGCTCCAACCCTCTTCCTATTCCTCCCTTGCAAGGACATGCACTTATGGACATTTGTCTTTATTGCCATCCCTACTACAAGTGCCTCCTTGTTGCCACCTCTATCTTGGACAACCTCAAGTATAAACACAAATCTTTTTTTTTTTTAATAATTTTGGCCGAGTAAAATTGGACAACTTGAGTTAGAACTTGAAGGGATCTAGCCAATCAATAAATTGCAATTTGAAAACTTTATAAATGGCTTATTGTCCATAAAGACATAATTCCAGGGGCTCAAGTACTAATTGTAAAGCAGGGAATTAGTCGGGCCCCGTAAGAATTGACCCGAACACCCCTGTGTCGATAAAAAAAAAAGAAAGAAAGTACGAATTGTTAAGCATTTAACTCATATGTAGTTGCTCAAACACATGGTAGATAGTATCTTGTTCCTAGCAAAATTAAATCAGATTCCAAGGATTACATAATCAAAAATTTAAAAAAAATGATTAGAATACCAAGAACGTGACAAGAGAGTATTTTAAATTTTTAAGTGTACAGAAACTCAATTGGTGCAAATGAAATGTTTCCCCATCTTAAGATCTTTTTCAAATACTGAAGAAAAATGTTAAATCTTAAAATTCCCCAATCAACTACTATCATTTTTAATGTACTTGCTAAATCATCTGCTAGATAGTTGCATTTTAGCAAACTCGCACTTGAACTTGATGAAGTGTAAAATGATAATTGAGTTTGTTTGGATTATACATTATTTACACATATTGATTGATTTGGTTGCATCATCAACACATTTTTCAATCATTTTTTTATTTCACATACATCACATCCAAAAAGTGTTACAGTAGTGTTTTCTTTATAAAATTATCTCAAATAATTTACTATCCAAACACACTTAATAACTCGATAATATGATGGATTAACGCTTCACCACAAGATGCTAGCACAAGACAGTAGAGTTGATAGCTCAGGGATTACATGGCAAACAGGAAGTAATTCAGGGGGCGCTTTGCAATTAGCCTGAAGAAACAAAACTGGAAGATGTGGGACAGCCAACCATGGTGATGGATGTCGGGTTTTGAGTTACTTAGTATTCTTTTGAGTCATAATTACTTACCAGATTTGTACGTAACAGGACAAGGCTTTTAATGATGATAGCAATAGATTCCTACTTTTATTGATTCCTCTATTCAAATCTGCTTCCCGCCTCCGAGTATTTATTAATCTTCACGAATTACGGCTCCCATGTCCAACCGACCAGACCACCAAAGCCCTACAAGAAGTCCCAGACAAAACTAGTTACCGTTACACTTTCCTCCAAAAATCCTCAACTCACACATTTTCCAATACAAAATTTTCAAATTCAAATTGCGGTTGATTTTTGTTGATTCCATCGATGGCATCAAACACTAGATAAGGCAGATGGCATATCCAGTCTACCAACGAGTACTTCACTTCAAAAGCACCAAAAACCGACAATCCCATGAGAAAATCTACATGAACCACCACCCCACTTCAGCAGCAGCATAGGCTTCGATACTTCACCCCATCTATCTTTTACTTCCATTTTCAGACCAGAAAAAAGAATGTCTGAATTCAAGAAAACCTCAGTGTTTCCTCGGCAGTCTTCGTATAATTCCTTATATGCTAATCCTCTCAGTGAGCTCAGGCATAACCGGAGCTCCAGCGAAGGTGGGAATTCAGGCAACAACATTGTTCCCCTTGCTGTGCATATTCGAAGGAATCTCAACCCTGCTAATGTTCCTTCTGATGACAAAGAGAATTTTACTCCTAATAGGACTCAAATTGGGTGCTGGAATGATAAAGAAAATGCAGGCTTCTGTAAAGGGATTCGGCTAGACCCCGGGGATTTTGTCCCTAATTGTCCTAATTTGAATACGAAAGACAGGGCTTTGAAGCCGTCTTCACTTCAGCTATGTATGAAGAAACATGAACCTGATTCGATAATTGGGACCAGAACTTTGGAACCTGTTGATTCTGGAACTACAAATTCTGGGAATATTTGGGATTACTCTGATTCAGAGGCTGCACCAGCTTCCTCCTGGTCTACTCTGCCTAATAGGTCTGACATTTAAGTAGATTTCCCATGTAAGAAGCTGCTTGCATATTTTTTAGCAAATTAATAATGTATGTTTTGGCGGTATGTTTTCAGGTCATTGTTATGTAGGCCTTTACCTGTGGATATTGGAAGGTGTACTTGTCTCATAGTGAAGGAACCATCTCCAGAAGGACTGGATAAAGGGACCCTCTACTCTCTTTACACTCATGTAAGTCTCTTTTGCAACTTTAAGCGGTGCTTCACGGAGTTTTTAGCCTATCTGTGCAAAACTTGATAGATATAAATAGTAAGGCTTGATAGATATCTGTGCAAAACTCACAAAATAGTAAGGCTTCTGTGCAAAGTTCAAATCTTGATAGATATAAATGGAGTTTTAGCTGCAGCACTTTACCGCAGTTCTCTTATATATGCACAGAGGGGCAGCTCATATGCTTAGGGATTATGATATCATTATGATTATTGGATTATAAGCGTCTAGGCCTTCTTGTTTATTGAGTTTGAAATTTGGCTGCTCATTATAGTCACTATGCTTTTTAAAAATAATAATATTTTGACGTTTTTCGACCAATCATAACCATTATAGTTAATGGTCAATTTGCTTTCTGAAACGCCTCATTGGAGCAAGAAACATAGACGTGTGTGCATGAATTTGATTACAATGCTCTGCTATAAGAAAATTCCTATCAGTAATGTTGTTGACCTCTAATTACAAGAACTTTCTCAGTAGATGCACTGAACATATTTATGATTCGCCTTTAACACGTCACAGGAGGGTCATGGCAGACAAAACAGAAAGCTTGCTGTTGCTCATCACAGAAGGCGAAATGGAAGATCAGAATTCTTGGTGGCATCATGTGTTAAGGGATTAGTAAGTGGTCAGGATGACAGTTTAATTGGCAATATGACAGCAAATCTTATGGGTTCAAAATACCATTTATGGGGCCAGGTACGATACGAAAAGTCCAAATGAATTGTAGTGCCTCTCATAGAGGGCTAAGGTGCTCTGCTCAAGAGCGAAAGCAAGCACAAATTTCAAGCTTCTAATTGGACATAGCCAATTTGTTGCAGGGAAATCAACTCAATCCCTTGACCAAACTGTTCAAATTACTTGCAGTTGTAACGTAAGCTACATCATCCCTCCCTATCTTTATGTTTCTGTGTTTTTCTGTGATCTTGCAAACTGTTAAAGCCAATTATTTCCCCTCTTTGTGAATAGGTTTACTCCTACCATAACTACCTGGACTGGTAGTCATAGAAGCATCAAGGCATGGATACCAAAGCATCAATCAATGCAGCTAAAGAACGTGACTCAGGTTAGCTTGACAATTTTTTTCATATCTTCTGTCACATTCACTTAATCAGAAGCAACTAACTCTTTACTCATATGGAGCTATAAACGTTAGTCTCCTTTTAGATTGGAAAAATGCTTATACCTCTTTTTTACAGCATATCAATGGACTACCCCTGGATTGGAAGGAGAAAATGGACAAAGTACATCAACTGTTCTCAAGGGTTCCACACTACAATAAGGTAAATGTATGTGGTGGCTGTTTTATTCTTCACAGATGTTTTGCACTTTTACTCGATTAATCTGCTGATTTACTGCTTTATTGTGCAAAAAGATTTCAAAGAAGTATGAATTAGATTATAGAGACAGAGGAAGGACAGGACTTCGGATCCAGAGCTCAGTAAAGAATTTCCAGCTGACATTGGAGGTAATCCTGATAGCTTATTAGATCGACGTAAGGACCTTACAAGATTAAATCAAACGAATAGAATTAGTTTCTCAAGCATAACTATTATATGCTCTTAAAGCCCCAGGTTCTGTTTCACATAGACGACACTTTGCATAATGATGTCGATCGATTTTCTAAAAGATTCTCTGTGTCACTAGAAGAATGGAAGGCAGACAATCCTCCAGCTTGGAAGGGTGGGGAAGTCCAACTATGTGATGGATTTCAGGTACCTGCGTAGAGAAAACTAATTCAATTTTGGAACACACGACAGTCAAGCAAGAAATGAATTTTTTATACCAATGTCATAATTCAAGGAATGTAATCTATCTTGCAGATATCCCATGACTGGATTTCAGGCCTTCTGCATCAGTTTAGCTTCTATTGATTCAAAGGCCTGTTGCACAATGTAACTACAATATCCTGTTGGCAATGCAACAGCCAAAGATGAAGCCACTGATTCATTGGCTGACTTCCTCCGCCAACAAGGGATAGAGGTGCCAGGCATACTATTCAAAGCAGAAGTTCGTTTTGAAGACCTGAAGCTAGCATGTATGTAACTCTAAGCCAGTAACATAGGTAGAAGAAGCAAGACCAGGGTATTAGACACACAAAAAGCAGCAGCAACTTTCATTGACTATGATTTTCTTTTGGTTTTAGTTCTTTACAAGCGAGGGAAAGATAATTTTTAGCGAGTTCTTCGGTCATTAGCTAATTCTTAGCTTGATTTGGGGGGCCTCCACAGTTGAGGTTGAGGCTCTAAGTAACATTCTGATTTCTGATTTGTGAATACCATACTTTGGTAACATGCTAGGCGACTAGAGATGATTAAATGGAGATAAGAGAAAGTATCAGATTCTTCTCCAATCTTTTCTTTTGCACTGTTCTGTGTGATCTTTATGTGGGAATTTTGAAGCATTTCCTGTAGATAGAGGAGATAGGCTATTGTATAAATTTAAGACCTCCGAGTGGACCAATTCTATCAAAAAGCCTGTACGTGGGAATTTGAAAGCATCTCGTGTACACAGGCTACTGCATAAATTTAAGATCTCCAATTTGCCAATTCTACCAAAAAAAAGCGACTTTATAGTACGGATAGCCATACAATTTTCTAGATTTAGGTAATCTACACACACAGGAATTTATCAATTGTAAAGAAAGTTAATCATATATGCACTGTCCAAATCTTCTAAGCAAATTCGGGTAGCCCTGAATTAAGTACGAGGAAAAGAAAATAAAACGAAGCAAGAGTACGACAAACATCCGACAAAGCAAATTTAAACAAAATTGATCCCAAACTTACTGTCTCAAGCTATAAGCAGCACGCTACTTGACCTTACCTATGCTTTGACGTTGTCCACATGGGTATCGTTAGTACATTAACAAAGACTGTGACATTGAATTCCCAAGAAATAATCCCAGAATACATATCCCATTATACTAAGTCGGGGGAGCAGGATAGCGTAGAACTCCAAAAAGGTTGCCAGTTGGTTGCTTATCTTCCACTTGTTTCTTTTTTTTTTTTTTTTTTTGGATTTGGGACCAGCTGATGCGGATTTTTACGCATAAAATCGGATATTGCCCGTTAATTTAGTCGCTAACTGCCAATAAATGGCCCTGAGCTGGCCTTTTGTGCAAATGCATGCTGACATTTGGAAGCTGGTCTGAATTGAAGAGATAAAGATGAATCTGGTTTGTGTTTTTTCGATCGACATATATTCATTGCACCAATCAGAAAGTATGTTAAATTCTTTAGGTCGGAGAACAAGAAGTTCCAACCAAATGACAATAAAGAAAGTCCAAGGAAACAGAAAGATTCAAGCATTCAGTTTATTTGGGAAGAATTGCCTAATCGGCGGACATTGAGAAATGCAGGCATGGTACATTTGTTTGGTGACTTCCTTGATCCTTCAAAGTACTTTAAAAATCCCTTAAAAAAAGAAGACAAGTGTTTAAGTTATTCTCCCTAATGGATGTTCTTAGCTACTTTTGAGTGAAAACACTTTGATACCCCTACGTGAACAAGGGGATTGTCGGTAAACAAATGCAATTTTGGGGTATACAAATTTTTCATACAAAAACAGTAATCTAAATTCAAACTTTTAACTTATTTGAGCAAACTATATGATACAAATAGATAATATAAGATAGTAAAGTTCAAAGAGTTGATAGTTTAAGGGCAATTGCAATTAACCATAGATGTTTTGCAGTTTTTACGGGTGAATCGCAAAAGGAGATGAAAGAAGTATCTTAGAAAATTCCGGCAAGTAGTCCAAAAGAGAGAAACTTCGGAGTTGATTCGCATCTGGAAAGCAAATTGTAAAGCAAGAATAGGCTTTTGGAGTCCTTTGTCTTTAATAGGAGAAATGTCTGTAGCACGGAGTATTATTGGCAGGCATGCTCAAGGAAAAAGAGCATAGATTTAGACAAGAAGCAACTTCCACATTGTGCCAATGTCTAACAATTACTTCTACATAAACGATTGATTTTAAACTTTTATTTCGTATCAAAGAACCTATCAAGAAGTCTCTTGATTCCCCAACCAGTCCCAAATATTTGGCAACCGGACCCAAATAAAGCCGCAAGCCTCATGAGTATGCTGCTTATATATGTATGAAAGTATTTGGATTAGATAGCGGACAGGGGATATAAAGCATAAAAGTTTAAGAAAAAATAGACAGTGTGACACTAACAGAAGAATAAATGCCCTTAATTGGCTACAAAAATTTTATCAATGCAACTGATAAATGAATGTCTATACCCAACCTATCTACATTAACAACCAAAGTAAAACAAACAAACCAACAGACAAAAGTAAAAAAGGAAAGAAAAACTCTCCTCTTCCAATATTGCAGATGGGAAGAGCATGGAAGCACCGTGTTAACTAAAAACTCGATAATAATAATTAGAAGCCTAAGACTCTTTTTTGTCGCCTTACTTATCATTTCTCAGCCGCTGTCTTCAACCTTTGTATTCACAAAATCGATATATAATTCTACATTTAATTCTTGAGAAGCCACCGTTTATATATTTGCGTCGACTCTTCTGCTATGCATCAAGCTCACATGGGAACATAGTTGATGCAAATGGATTATAGTCACCAAAAATATTGTCATGTTCGTCGGCAAAGTTGCCCGAGTCTTGACAAGCAAAGTACGTCTGAATATCATCAGGGAAGCTCCTCCGCGGCGGCTCTGGCTGTTCAGGAGGCGTCGAAGGGCTGTCAACAGCTGATGTCCGCTCGAGCATTTCCTTGCACTTGGATGACTGCAGGAGAAGCCCTAATGCGGACGAAGCGGTGGCACCGCCAGCTGGACATGGCTGTGGCGCGGTGGAGCTGGTGGTGGTGGAGGTGTCGGGCGAGCTAGAGCTTTGTTGTTGTTGCTGCTGATGGATGAAGCTTAAATCCACTTCTTCACTAGCATCATCTTTGATTGGATTAACATTAACTTCGAGGTCAACGTTAGGGTATTGTTCGGAGCTGGCAACGTTATTGACACCGTTGCCAGTTTGGTTTGGTCTTAGCCGCTTGACGTAACGGCTAAGGTCAAAGTTAGTAACGGCGTTAAGTCCTCTGTACTCTATTGCTGCCATGTCATATGCAGTCGCTGCTTCTTCTTGTGTAGCTGCATGACAATGCATGCATGGGCATAACTATAACAAATTCAAGAATTCATTCCGCATATCATAAATAATATTTGGTGGAAAAGGTTGAAAGAGTTATATTAATACTCCATCATTATCATAAAAGTTTAAACCTTAAATGTTTGCCTTAGCAGTTGAGAGTTTGGTGATCCACGTACAACTACCAACCATATTAATTTGATGCTCTCTTTCATCTACTAATTCTGTTCTTGACTACGCAATGCATGTACATGTACTTCAAAAATTTCATCTTTAAAAAAACATAATCACTCGAGATTAATTGTGGTATTTATTAATAATACCACGTGAGAACTTGACAACTAACACAATAATTATTGTTTGCTTTCACTTGGCATGATGACTTGTGTTAAGAATGCAAATCTTAATTAGTGACATATGGAGCGAGGTACAAGGAGCTTTCTCTACTAAAATATCCAATTAATTAAGCGTATCAATAGATAATCTTAAGGGTCATATCATGTTTATGAAATCTGTTTGAATAGATTAATTAGCTCATTGAATTTGGAAAGTGCCAAATGTTGTGCCACGAGCAAGTAATTGGGAGCCGTTGGTTAATAATTAGGTGGGCGACCAAGATGTTGATTTCATTCTATGGTAGATTATCTAACCATTAATGAGCCTTGCAGACGCATTAGTCACCAACTTTTGGTAATCTTGACAACGATTTTTAAGAAAGCAGGTTTATTTTTTATTGAATCACGTCAGGGGAAAGGGGAAAAGAAGAAAAAACAACAACAACGACGACGGACGACGAGAGTCATAATTAAGCTCTTAAACCAAGAAATGAAGAATAACACTCAAAAAACCATGAAATTTTTTAGTTAGATTTATTGTTTGGTTGGTGGAAGGAGGCAATAAGCATTTTTGGCATCAAAAAATATACCAGCCAACAGAGAGTAAATAAAGGGCAAGATGGAAAGAGTTACCATATGTTCCAAGGTAAAGGTACTTGTTGCCAAAGACTCTTCCTATTCGGGCCTCCCATCTCCCATTATGATGGTGTCTGCGCAATCAACACCGCCAGAATTTAATGCTAAAATGTGAAAGACTTAAAGAAGAGATCAAAAAGTTCCATCTCAATTCTACCAGATTTGTGGACTGATTGATGTACTATTGCATGAAAATGATGAGAACCGATCAGACTCGGCATGCATGATGCATGTCAATTGGGCAAGTAAAGGTGATGGATACCTAAGCACTACTTCGACAACTTTCTATCATTGGTCCAGCATCAATTAGTCCAAAGTCATAAATTTTCGTCTTCCTAACTACTTTGTGGCTGGATGATGCCCAGAAGTTATAGTAAGAAGTTTACTTCACCAGAACCGGCTGGCTTTTAAAATGAACTGGATGGAGGGGCCTTGCCATTGACGGAGGACAGCAATTTCCTGTGTATGTATAAACCCTACCTCACACTGTGGAAAGCTTTGTGATATGAACAACAAACATTTGGATTTTGGAACATTATATATATATAAAAAAAAAGTCCATCTAACGGGTGCCAACGGATACTGGTTATGATTTATTTCACGTGTCATATTTTTTGAAAAGATAATACTCTTAATTAGAAAAAAAATAAATACAAAGGAATGTAAGTAAAAATAACTGAAAAAAGTATCTAGAAAGGGTAATAATTACACGGTACTACGTTAAGTCAATTTTAACGTTGGGCATCAGTTAAACAAAACTCCAAAAAAAAAGGGACCGTAAATGATAGGTAGGTACTAATTTCAGGAGAGAAACATACTTATGTGTCTTAATCGTCTTATCACAGGTGGGACTCCTTTAATTTATTTTGCTTGATGGTAAGTGAACCATGCTCATCAAATGCGAAAATTAATATTATTACTCCCTTCGAGAAACAAACAAACTAATTTTACCTTGCCACTCCTCTATATTTGGAGACACCCCTCGAAAACCCGCTGCTTTTTCTGCCAAAACAGATTCTTCAAATTAAGTTGATATCCGACTTTGCATGAATACAGGAAGAAAATCAAAAAAGAGCTCTAACATTTAAAGGAAATTTTGTGATCCTATTGGCAACTGCGTTTGTACACATACCTTCTCAATGATCCAATGTACTCTTCTTTAGACTGACCCTCCATTTCGCTGAGCTCATTTTCATACGTCGAGAGCTACATACATTAAGCAAAACCGCTATGATTATCTAACCAAAAAAAATTCAAGTCTTTTAAAATCTTACAATATAAATTTCTTCAACAAAAAGGGCAAAAAAAAAAAAACAAAGATTTGCAAGATGAATTATAGATTACAGGAAAATTGAGAATTGTGTCTTGTCCCCAGTACTTCAATGCTGCCAAGTCATATGCATGTGCCGCCGCTTCTTCATCATCGTAAGCTCCTGCCAGCCCAAAAAAAAAAAAAAGAAAGAAAAAAAAAGCCCGATTCATGGAGCATCCATCCACTTGTACAATATTTCTTGTATCCACGTAGCTACACTAAAGTGACTCTTTTTTTTTTTTTCTTTTCTTATTTCATATATCAGCACAAGAAGAGTGGACCTTTTCAAACCGATAGAGTAATATTTCTTTTCAAAATTCGAATTGAGGTTTAGTGATAATTAAAGAATTTATGACAATGCTGATAAAGATGGAAACCTACTTACCAAGATAAACTGCATTTTTTGTTGCAGTCCACCGTGAACACCGGTCAACAGAAACACCCCAACAAAAAGGAAAACATTAAACCCCCACGTTAATCACTCTCCACTAATTAAAACAAGGCGTTAAAACATGCATCCTTAATAGTGATTAAAAGAAAAAAGGAAAACCTTGTCTTCCTTTTTTGTTTTGCGACTCATTCCAACAGTTCTTATCCCACAAATGAGCTTCATACCGGCCAGTCCACCGGTGTCTGCAGCAAGCATAGATGGTAAAATGAAACCCTTTAATTTTATTCGATAAAGAAATTAAGGTAAAAAGAAAAGAAAATTTTCAATAAAGCCGTGGTTATGGAAAGATGATCACCACTTGTATATATTTACAGTACCTGGTAACACCCCGATAAACAGAACTTCGTTGCTGTGGAGAATCTCTGGGCACGCTCTTGCGGGTTCGCTTAGTTTTGGTGGTTTTGACAACGGGATTAGTAGAGTTACTGCTATTGCTACTATTATTATTATCGGCGTCAATGCTGGTGGTGGTGGTGGTGGTAGTGGAACTTGTTTTCTGCTTGGAAGATTTCGCCATGAAATAAGGAAGATTAGATAGTTCACCTCGAGGGACAAAAAAATTGAGGAAAGATCACTCTGATGAGTGTAGAGATTAAAGGCTATAAAGGAGGAGGAAGATAGAAAAAAGGAATAATGGACCAATGAACTATAGCTAGTAATGAAATAATGCGAAACTATTTAGAATGACTTGGTCCTCCTCCAATCAGATGTGAGGGATATGGAGTTTATAAAGGGAGGAAAAAATGGCGACAAGAGAAGATTGTTTTTGGAAGAGAGCGAGGTGGCAAATCAGAGGAGAAAACCAGAAAGCCGGCAGAGGAAAAAGGGTGGATAGTTAGTAGTTAATACGGCCGTCTATGAGCGGGTTTGGTGTGGGGAGTACATTTCTTGGTTTTCTTCTGAATTGTCTTGTTTTGCTAGTGAGTTGGTCGTTATATTGCTTAGCTCCTCTTCTTGCTGGTGGGGTTCAGCTGTTTTTAAATTTTGATTGAACAGAGGAGAAATATATGGTAACCTAAGAATTGATGTAGGTTGCAATTTTCTAGCCTAGATTTACATGCTGAGTTAAAACCAATACACCTTTTCTGCCTCCAATTTAATACATCAAATTCAATAAATCTTTAAAATAGTGGATAATACAACTAATCTTATCATTATTTCGAATTCAAATTTCAAACTCTCTTACTATTTCCTATTAGATGAATGAATTGAGAATTGCTGTTTATATTATTATTATTATTACTACCTTTTGTTTGGATTCATTCTAAACATGTTCTTTAATTAGTTTAGTTTAGTCCCTAAAAGCAGAATTTTAATGCCCATGATTTTGCAATGTGAATTTCAATTTTTATCAACCTTACCAAAATATAATATGCTTATGTTTGATATTGGTTACTTATCCCCATGTATCTAGACACTCTTCCAAATTAATTATACTTTTTTTTAAAAAAATAAAAAATAAACACTCAAAACTGCTCTTAACAAGTGCCTTGTTAACCAAATCGAATAAATAATGGTACCATTAATAAAGCCTAGATTTTGAAATCATTAAATTAAAAATAAATTCTACTGGCCCTTCAAACATGAAAATTTTAATTTAAGATATTTATTTTTGATGAAAAATAAAGTGAAAATAAAATGAGTCTTACCAAAAATAAAAAGGAAATAACAATATAATTTAAGAAAAGATATAAAATATTTGAACCTAAACTACACCTACTTAATTTGTATATATTTACCCAAATTTGACCTTGATAGGCTTGAAGAAGAGCCTAAAACCCAATGACTAAGAACATCCTAGAGTTTTTTGATTGTTTTGTATATTCTTATTCTTTTCTTCTTTTTTATTTTTTATTATTTTCTTCATATGTAAATATGTAACACCACCATGTCATTTTTATATTCTAAGTATTTTTAAAATTTTTGTAGTTGTTAAGGATGTTATACAATAGTATCAAATTTTTATTTGCATTTTCAGGTGCCTACACTTGAAACTATTGTGATCAGTTTTTTGGTTTAATATAATTTTTATATTATGAAAGGTCAGTTAAGTATTATATTTTGAAGACGTAAACCAAATTGCAAGAATTGTTATGAGATTTTTCTTTTTCACTTTAAAGTTGACCTCTTCAATTTTGAAGTTAAACACGGATTCAATTATAAACTGTCCTTTGAAAATTTGACATCACTTTAAACTTGGTGCTTTTACTTTGAAAATGCAAAGCTAAGTTTAGTTTGAAAGAGTAAAACCAAAAGAACGGCTCAAATTTGTTTGTTTATTTATTATTTTAAATGAATCAATTCTATTTTATCTTTTATATTATAAATTTTGATATATGAAACACGAATATCTATTTTATCTTTTCTTTTCTTTTCTTTTTCTCTCTCTATTTTGAACATGTAGCCTATTGTCGTAGTGTACACTCCTTTGAATCCTTTTGCTTTTTATTATATAATTTTATCTATAAAATATTATTATTGTTTTGACATGAATTGTAATTTTTAATAACTTTACGTGCGGACCAAAACTATTTATCATTTAGCTCCTTTTGTTAGTATATAATAATACACATTTCTCCCCTCCAAATACAACAGTACGCCCTCCAAACACAAAAGTAAGCGGAGACAATAAAGATAGAAGAGAGTGAAGTAGCGAGGAGACTAATCCATCGGTTAATATTACTGATGGCATCCAAATCAAAAAGCACGAGCCATATTAGCACGTACAAGGCTTTTGCCATATTAGCGGGATTCACATGTAGCGCCATAGAGGAGCATCTGATTTGAGGATCATGAAAATTTCATAAGAGCACCCTAACAGGAAGGACGACGAAAAACTTGAATAGCCTCAAACGAATTTTAACAATTTTTTTGTTTTTATTGTCAAAAAGATTGAAAATAAGCTAGCCATTATGAGCAAGAATTTGAGATTTCAATTCTAAGGCCTTGTTTGGATTGCTTGTTTCCGTCGGAAAATATTGTCGTTTTCCGTGATCACATTTCCCTATCACCTTTTTCCCTCACATATATCAAATCGCTACAGTAATTTTTTCATAAAAGATAACGGAAAATGCAATCCAAACACAACCTAATTATTTTAAAACTGCAAATCACTAGCCAGTGATTATGGAAAAACTGTTAGAGTTTCTGTGTTGCTGTTAGGTTTTGTCAAGTGTGGGTAGGAAAGTTCCAAAGAGGGATTGAAGGTTAAAAATTCGAAACTATAAAACAACAGCTATTAGAGATTCTATCGCGGTCAGGTTTCCATTGAATGTGGCTGGGAAGGGTCAAGTAGGGATGGGAGGTTAAAAAAAAAAACGGTAAACCAAAGTTATAAAGCAACAATTATTTGACTTGAATTAATCTTGGTCAAACCTATTTATAAGTTATTTAATGTTCATTCTCAAAAAAATAAAAGTTATTTAATGTAATTATTTCTCAAAAAATTGACCGGCCAACATGTAACATTAAAAAGTAAAGTCCAGTGATATAAAACTCTGGAGGGGGTTGAGCACATAGAACAAAAGATTTGGGGCTAAAGTAAAATTTTTGAAACTGCTTTCTTCTCCATCGTTTCTCGGCCCAAAAAGCCCCATCCCCACCAACGTCCATCGCAGCCACTATTCTACCCAATTCCACGCGGCGCCAGAGTCGGAGACGGCGACAATTCCGGGCAGTAGTCATCCAATCACGCGACTCTCTCCTTTTCTCTCTTCCTTCCTCTGTCCGGTGAGTTGCAGAAAAGAAAAGAGAGGGTAACTTTCCTTAACAACTGATCCGATTCTATCATTTTACTTGAAGATATGCGTGTTGATCCATCTAGGCTTCTTTCTCCACCGTTTCCGCACGTTTTTGTGTGGAAGCTGATTATCTCTTATTCTAGGCAAATTATGCGAACACTTCCCTTAGCAATTTCACTTACTTTCTTTCCTTAGTAGTTTGCATATTTGCCAAACATAGAAAACTCATTCCTGAGGAATTATTTTCCCTTTTCAGTCTCCTGGAGCCGAAAAGGGTATGAGTAATTTCGAATCTCTACTTTCCCTGCTCTTTATCAAGGTTTCACAAAACCTTCCAAGCTAAGCAAGTGTTTTTTCTGGGAAATTTGATTTTCTTTACTAAATGTCGAATCTTTCGATGCTAATAGGGGTTTTGGGTCCTGGGGTTTTGGTTTTGGCAGCTTCATCAACGTGAGTTTTATATTATGTTCATTTATTATAACTATTATGCGATTAGAGTAATACTCTGAAATAATTGATGCTATTTCCAGCTAAAAATCAAATTAATGATGGAAGACAACAATATAAGATGGCACCAGGATGATAAAAGGGAGGAAGAGGTGGAGGAAGAAGAGTACGTATTGATAAATCTGGATGCTGTGACGGACCTTGTTCACATTCCTCCCAATGCTCCCTATGTTCTCTCTGTAATATTTCTTCAACCTCGCTCTCAAACTCTAATTTTTATTCTTATTAGTATATTGTTAAATTTCATGTTGTCATTTTCTTTGTGTGTGTGTGTGCTGTAAAATTGCTTGATTGATTATAAATATGGTTCTTTTTCTGCTTCTGTTGTGGTAAATGCGAAGTCCGTCATCTATTCTGTTCTTGTTTAAGCTACCATGTTTAGAAGCAAAAAGTTTGGAATTTTGGAAGATATATTGTAAAGCTGGTTTATCCAATGTTTATAACTTTTGCAGTCTGTTTATCTTTTTGGTTCATGTTTATTCTTTCTGCTCCTGGAGAGGTGGATACGGTGTTTTCTGGTTTTGTTATTTAGTCTGATTGAAATTCTGAATGCTCAAAATTGTTTCAATATCTAAATTGCTTTTTTTTTAGGTGCAGTTTGGAATTTTTTAAATGATTTACAGTTCCGGCTTTTGCTATGTGATGTCTAACCTTTGGTTGATAATTTATGCAGGGTTTAGACACACTAAATCCAACTTTGATCATCGACGAGAAATTTAGACTGGTGAGTGTTAAGCTTTTCTGGAATTTGTTTGGTTTGGGTGGTGAAAACTACATTGTATTTGATGTATTCACGTCACACTACTCTTTTATTTCTCAGATAGGTGAATATGAAGAAACAATTGGGACGTGCCTTGTTTTTAGCGAATGTGGTAAGATGTAATCCTCCCTGTTCTTTGTCCTTTTTTATTTTAATTTGAAAAAAGTGTGTTTGGACATAGAAGTGCAGAGAAGGCTCCATACCTCTTCATTAGACCAATGAATTTCGATTATCCCTTATTTACCTTTAAACTCATCAGTCAAATGCTTTAGCTTACTCTCCTCCTTCACTTCAAATTTGACGCACTTTGCAACTTTAATTAGCTCTGATGTAAGTTTGCTGAAGTCCTATTACTGTATCTTAAATGATGGCTGAGTGAGATTTTATGCTTTGAATGGCACAACGGAATTCCAACCAAAATTTTTTAGGATTTTTGTCTTCTGATGATTCTTGCTTGTAGTTGTCTAAGTGGTTGGCATACAGGTCAATAACCAATCTTCCACCATGGTCAAGACCCTTCATTTCTTGCAACGAATATTGTGCCCTTCATTTCAATGTAACTTACAATGACTGCTCTAGTACTTGAAATGGAATTTTTGGTGATCCTTGAGTTGCTTTCAGGTTAGTTCTTTGGGGACTGGATTAAAAGTTGTAGATGAAATGATGGCCAAATTGCCCCACTCTAAAGAATCAGCTGGCTATGGGTTCTAAAATTTCCTATTTTTCGCTTGCTTTACATTTGTCATTCTGGACTTCATGTAAGTACTGGGGCAGAGAACGAGGAATAAGAAGAATATCTGCCCTGTTACCACTGAACGAGTAGATGAAACTTTACGAGCAAGTTTGGACACATTTTGGACTTTGAAATGTTGAATTTCTTCGTGTTACACAGTTGATTATTTATCCAGCATCTTAAATTTGTATCATTCTTAGCAAAAATCTTAGGAAGAATACATGTATTGAACACCTCTTCCTATAGTATACTAAAACTGAGTTATGTTTGTAGATGCTGCTCCTGAGCTCCATCAAGAAACAGGCCCATCTGAAGCCAACCTTTTCACCGGAAGATGTATAGTAGACAACAAGCGTGCCCCCACTAAGCAAGTCAAGCCAATAACACAACTTCACAAGATTCTAAAGTTTAGATTGTCGCAAGAAGCAGACATTGGAGATTCTACAGCCAAGCAGACGAATATTGTCAATAACGAGAATTCAAACCTCAAAGTCTGATGTTTTGCAGTTTGTGGTAGTATATTTTAGCAGTAGGTGATTTCTTGCTAGGTAGCGTAGATCGGCGCGTGCGTGTTACTTCTGGACTGTAGCCGGCATAATTCTTCGGTTGATTTGTTTAACTGTATATGGGGATACACAGTCGGTTAACCATACCTTCGTCCTCAAAAGCGATAAACTGTATATGGGGAAACTTAAAAAGAGTTAGTTTCCGTTGGTGTTTAATCAATTGCATGGACCATACTTTAAAAAAAAAAAAAAAAAAATTGAGTGTGCTTATGCAGGAATTTCCTGCCTCTCCTTGGATCTTTATTTTAGATGATAAGGAAGTGTATAATTCTTAACAACCTAGTAATAGCGACAGGTAGTATGTGTAGCACATGGATGTGTGGACGCATGTATACTTACTTGTAGTTGTGATTCATAAATACATTAAATAACTTATTTAACGTTACTATTTCGGACCAGGAGTGACAATACATCGTATTTTGGCTAATGGGTCAATTAGTTAATGCAAACCACTTGGAGGTGAAAACAACACTGGCAATTATGTTAATTGCTCTGGTTTTGACTTGATCTATCAGAAATATTTATATGATGTAATTTCTACCCTTCTCAGTACACATCTACTAAAAATATTTAAAAAATAATAATAATAATTCCATCTTGCATCCACCAGAATTAGCAGTATGCTTGAACCGACACTCGTGTTTAGTAAATGAGCAAATTTCCTTCAAGGGTAAATAAATTGCTCTTTGTAATTTGTTGGAATTGCATTAACGGAATGTTGGCTGCGTAGGCTTCAAAAGCTGCGATCCAAATTAATTAAACTTGTTTTTTGCTGAATGAACTTGTATCTATCTGTTCCTTTATTCATCCCTGCATTTTATTTGCTTTGGACCTGCCCAAGGCAATTGATTATCCGCGAACGCTCTCAGCCCCAACGGCTTCTGCCGGACAAGAGATCATATCATATGGGCAAGATCCAAATCTTTTTGATATCTTCACATCAAAGTTTGCTGAAATATTTTGGGAAGTAGGACAGAAGAAATGCTACTCATATGATAACAGTAGTGTATAACGTCCTTGACTTTCTGCTGGTTCAAGTTTTCAGCTATCTCATTATTTAAGCAGTTTGGCTGGAAGCCATTGATACAAAAGTGATTCAGTGAAGGAAACTTGCTTAATTGACTGCTGATAAAGATAATTTGGCAGTCTTGCCAGGATTTAACCATCCTCAAATTCTGGCTGGAGGGTATCAAGATCAGGTAGAAATTTGGCAAGTGATTGTGCCTTCAACTTCTAATATGTATTGTTTGTTGCTCCATTTCATGAACGAGAAATCATATGCTCTGTCTACGAGGCATTTCCAAAGATGAGCTTTGTGTGTGGTCATTCGTGTTAAGAATCTCTGATATAATACTTTTTATATTCCCATTTCATTTATTTTAGCACTGCAAAAGTGTTGGTTTTTCCAAGATTATTTGGCGGCATTCTTGTTGAGACCTCTGAATAGCCAAAAAACAATCCAAATCCCGCTGGCATTGTTTGCACCGATGTCTGCCTTAATTCGTACACTATTCTTATATTCCTGCTCTCGGATTTGTGGTCTAAGTTTGCTAGATTTGGAATTTGTGGAAGATACTGCAGATTTTGGATGTTTGCACATTTACCAGCACACTCCGGTGATCCAGATATAAACTTTGGAAATTCCTATGCTCAAAGTCTAATTAGCATTACTTTCATATACTTGTAGTCATTTTGTCCTTCCAGCAAAGAGATAGACGGGTAGTAAAAATCGCATTTCCATATAATAATTGCATAGGTGTAAGCATGGTTCAAAGTCTTGATCGAGACCAAGACGACTCGGCCGAGCCATTATCGGAATAGACCCCTCCGATATGATATCGGGACGAAATGATTTCGAGATACTTGACTCGCCGAAAACTCGGCCAAGTCACCGAGAACTCGGTCGAGAAGTCTCCGCTATGGATAGTCTCGGTCGAGAAAACCGATATGCACTTGAAGCTTTTTGCCTCCAGAACCCTAGCTACATTTCATAGTGTCATATATTACACTTGGACGCTCAGCAAATACAAGTGGCTTTTCATACAATTACACTACCTATACCATTCCCAATAATTAGGAATCATGGATATCATACATGACTGAAACAGAAATGGCTAATCTCCTTCATAGCAGCCAACTAGCTGTTTGGCTCTCCCCACCAGCAGCCTCTAGGCCATCTAATCTAATAGAAACTGCAAGATTCTTTAGCAAATCCCAATTTAGACTCTTTAGTGTCATATATGACTCTTGTATTCTTTTGCTGATAATTGCCAATAATACCAATCTCATCTTCAAAAGTCAGGCTTGCAAGAGCTAAGCAAACCTGAGATGCATCGCTCTTTGCAATGTAAACAATTCCAGTGACATCCACAGTGAGCTCAGCATCACCCTCAAACTGCATTTTAACCGTGGGAACATCTACTTCATCATATGAAGAAAGATTAAAGCAAGTGTCCAAGATTGAAAAGCTTGGTGCTGTAGGGTACCCTGAAAATTGTTTCAAGAATTCGGTCTTCACAGCCTCATAAATTGATGGAGGCAACCTCGTAATAACTGTCCCTGAATCAATAAGAATCCCAGCTTTACCAAAACTTGGAGCTTGTGTAGCAACCCCGCCAACAGTAATTCCAGTGAGATTGAGAAAGTAGAATGTCACCAGCTGTGGATTTGGAACCATTCTAGTATACGAAAACGGTGTAGAATTCTTGTAAACTGAAGCATCACCACCTAATATTAGCGAACCAGAAGAACCAACATCAGTTGTAGGTAAACAGTAGGAGAAAACACCTCCAAATACATCAGAAGTTTGAGAAATCAGGGAAAGATCGCTCCTTCCCAGCCCCATTAGACCTGAAGCAGCCCCAAAGAGGCCTCTGTTGTTTCTTCCACAGCCAAATACAAAGTTCTCAACAGGGATGGTTCCAAGTATTAGGCGGTCGCTGCCCAGAACGCCTCGAGTATAAGATCCATCACCATAGCTCACATCATACTTGCATGTTCCTGCATCACCTCCGCAGAGTCCTGAATTGCCTGTGGCAAATTGCAAAGACTGACAGGCTGATGACTTGCAAGGAATTGAATGGTATGAAGATGATAATGAGGGGTCAAATATAGGTTCGGGTTGATTATAACATAATTTGCAAGGTTGGCATTGAACCCATGTCAGATCACTGCCTGTATCAACAATTACTGTCATATTTCTGCCACCTACTGTCACAGGCACGATATAGTTTAGGGTATGCAGATTTACACCAGAAGCAATGGGAATCCGAGTTTGGGAGTGGGCTTCAGTTTTGCCGGAAGCCAAGATTTTAATTTGAGCTTGTATTGACTTGACTCGAATTCTATCGGCCTGTAGCCAATTTTGGAGCCTCTGATTCCAGTCAGATATGATTCCAGAGAAGCAATCTCTGTGCCTCATTTCCAAAATAGTTGCACCATTCTCCGTTCCTGCAAAAGCAAAGGTATTATTTATTCTACAGACATTTTCGTATGAAGAAAATTTATACTTGAAAGGAACCTTGAGCTTGCAGTATAAGTTCTATATAAAGAAATGAATTTTCCATTCTAAACAAGGAGAAAGAATGTACGTACGGGGCTTTCCTTTCTGTTGGCGTCCATAATTTAGACAATTTGCAAATAAATCTCAGTTCTGGGGGCAATGAAGCAATTCTAGCCAACTTCAAACAGTTAACATAGCCTAAAACTGTACCACAATCGAGAACTAAGCTTTTTCTTTGCTCTTTACAGCTGAATTCCACTACTTTACTAGTACTACTGCTGCGGTCCAGTCCAGTCTCTTCAGACTGAAGAGACAGAGAAAGAATCTTATGGCTTTTCAAGAAACTACAGTGCATGAAAACGGATCCCAAAGGAGTTCATAAAGCTACGAAGTTACAATTCACAATTAAAGAATCTATTAGCATTCATCATTTCACATACTCACTTGATTTTTGCGATAAAAAACTTGTTTTGCTACTTCTCTGTGACCATTGAAGCTTTTTCAGAGAAAGGACTTCCTTCTCTCCGTAGCTACTGAAAACTCCACGAGTATTAGTGCTAAGAAGTAGAATAACAGCTACAAGCACCAACGATGAGCAAGAAGCCATCTAGATTTCTGCCAATATCCCGGTGCAGTTGTTGAAGGAGAAACAAAACAATTAGAAATATTTAACAGATCAAAGGACGTGGGAAGGAGGCACGAAGGACTGATGAGACAGAGAGGAGGGACGAGAAGAGGAGAAGTGGAGAGATTCTTGAGAGTTGGAATTTGGCTTAAGAACAAAAGATACGAGGCTGGCTTTAGGACCCACTTTTGCATGAGAAATTATTGGGAATTCACGTGCATAAGCGTAGGAAAAGAAAAACAAAGCAAGTCTTCTCTTCTGTGTTTATTTTATGGGGTTGGAATGGGACTTCAATTTTCACGAGCTACTGTTTGAGCATTTTTCTAAAATTTGTTTTGCAAAGATTTTTATTGGTTCGTTGAGGCTTCCATGGATAAGGACTCATTCCTTCACGGATTCAACTGTCGCAGCTTACAAACAAACAATAGAATGGAGAAAGGGAAAGATGTTAAGCTTAGATTGCGAGAGAAAGGGAGAGATGCATATGGTGCTTATCCTCTTCTACTATTACAAAGTAGGCCACCTCAATCCTTGCCTATGGTCACTCAGCAAAACTCCAGCTTTGTTAGTGTCTTTTCTTGTGTAAGTTTGTAACTAAGGAAAACAACAGTAGTATTCTGAGGCCCTATCTCTATCCTGGACCTTTCTAAGATCCAGGCAAATACAATAATGTTTCCAAAAAAAATGTTTTACTTTTTGGGCAAATCGCCAATTTGGTCCCTAAACTTTTTCACTTAAACCAATTTAGTCCTTCACGGTTTTTTTTCACCAATTTAGTCCTCAAACAATTTTATCAAGTCCAATGTAGGACTTTTTGGGCGGCGCCACCACATTTTATGTATTTTTCACGGCGGGCCAGGGGTATAATTGGAATGACAGGTATAATTGTCTAAACACCTTGACTAGAATGGCAGCTCTGTCACGATTAGCAAAAGAAACCCCTGCAAATCGACTTCTTCAGAGCTCATAGGAATTAGGCATTCTGATCAAAATGTAAGAAAATGTGATTGCCAACAAAAGATGAGCAGATCCGTGTCTTCGATGATGGAAGGTGTCGATGGCGACAAGGATGGTGAAAAGGAAGCAGTTGCAGCAACACTATCCAGTAAGCTTTAACCAGATCTTACTTAGCTTCTCCATTTTCTGCTATGCTTGTTTGATGTTTGAGCAACTGCATGTTAGTTTAATCTTTTCATTGATGTTTGAGCTGCTGCATGTTAGTTTAACCTTTTCATCAGAATGTTAAAGCTAATGTGTTTGTACTTTGTCGTTGTATGTGGGGCTGAAGTAGTTGAACATTTTCTTCTCTGTTTAATGACAGTGTTAAGCATGTGGGCGATTAATTAGTGGAATATGGTACATTGTGGGGTTGACGTGTTTTTTTAAAAATGTCTTCTGCGTGGGTCATAGGCAGATCTGGGGATGGTGAAATATGCCATATTTAAAACTGAATTTTTTTAATGGTGATGTGGTCCCTGTAGTTCTAAAATGTAGTGTGCTGTTATTTTCATGTTTTAAAAAGCGAGACAAAGTAGTAGGAAAACAACAGCACACTTGAATGTTCTGATGTGGTCCCAGATCTGACTTTTGCGGTTGAATTTTCTGATGTGGTCCCAGATGTGGTTATAACATACCAGGATGTTGTTATTAATTAAGTCTTTTTTGTGGTTTAAAAAAATGCAGGACAAGAGGTTGAATTTTTTACTTTGAAAATCTATCATGGGGGTGTATATGTTAAAGAACCCGTAGAGCAATATTTGGGGGGCAGCATGGAAAGTTTTGAAGGTGTCATTGCCATGAGAGTGAATAGAGCAATTGTATCTGACTTTTGCTATTATCTTGGATATCCTGCAAATGTAACAATGATGTATAGAATTCCAACTGAAGGTGGTGGACTTGTGTTGAGAAAAATAGATTCTGATGATGCAGCAACTGACATGGCTTGTATAGGCAAGCAAAATGGAGAAGCAGAAGTTTATGTTGTTTCTGAGTTTCACATTAGATTGATAGATAGTAAATGTGAGAGTGCAGTTGCATCAAACAGTTGTAATGCTACAGAAATAGAAGAAGAAGATGACTTCTTTGTAGACATAACATTTGAGGATGTTGATGTTGCTGACATAGAGGAAATTCCTGTTCATGTGGAGAAAATAAAAGAGCTTGAGAAGAAGAACCAGGAAACTTGTCAGGCTGCTGAAGTAGAACAAGGTGATGCGGATGAGGCTAATGATGCTGTAAACTCAGACTCAATGGAGGGTGAAAAGTTCCATGATAGTGACTATGATTTCAGTGAAGATGATGATGATGTCATTTTTCGAACTTCAGTTGTGGCTCCATATCAGGAGTTAGGTGCTGCAATGGATAAATTGCCAACAGGAAATTGTCAAAGTAGAAACAGAAAGGCAAAGAAAGAAGCAAGACAGGCAGCAGCACCCAATAAAAAAAAAATCAGAGTCAAAGCAACTTCTAATTCACACCTACACGTTGATGAAGGAGATCAGATTCCAGTTCATGAGGAATCTGATTCGATGGTGTCAGATGACCTAAATAGTGTGACTGATTCCTCCGATGAAGATAGCACAAGGAAGAAGCCCAAACTGGTCAGATTCCGACCAGAAATGGACATGAATGATCCAAAATTTCATGTTGGTCAACAATTTGATGATAAGCAGCTATTCAAGATGGCAGTTGACAATTATGCAGTCAAATGGGGGAAGGATATAAAGTGGGTGAAGCATGATAAGCATAGAATGAGGGTGAAATGCAAAGCTGAACATTGTAAGTGGATGTTGTTTGCTTCTAAAATTGATGAAGGTGATGATTCCATTGCAATCAAGACAATGGGTCCAGCACACACATGTGGCAGGACCTTTTACCACAAGAGAGCTACCTCAGGTTTCTTAGCAAGAAAATATGTGGACTTCCTAAGGATGAACAAGAGAATAACAGTTTCTGAGTTCAAGGATAAGGTACATGCAGAGCTGAATGTAAACATTACTAAACCTCAAGTTTATAAGACATTCATGAAGGCAAAAATTTTGATCCATGGGAGCTACAAAGATCAGTACAACAGATTGTGGGATTATTGTGAGGAACTAATGAAGGCAAATCCTGGTTCTACAGTGTATATGGAAACTACATTAGATAAAGATTCTGAAAAACAAAGATTTCAGAGACTTTACATTTGCTTCGAGGCACTAAAGAGAGGATTTAAATCTGGTTGTAGGAAGATAATTGGAGTTGATGGTTGCCACTTGAGAGGTCCACATCCGGGTGTGTTATTAACTGCAGTTGGGATAGATCCAAATGACTGTGTTTATCCAGTTGCATATGCAGTAGTTGAAGCAGAAAATAAGAGGTCGTGGAAGTGGTTTATTGAATTCTTGAAATATGACCTATCTATCAATGATCAAAGAAATTGGAGCTTCATAAGTGATAGACAGAAGGTGAATAAGATCAACTTACATTGTTTATATATGTTTATTACATATATATGAATGCTTACTGATTGTGCTAAACTTGCATTTGTCTATTTTGCAGGGTTTAGGATCTGCAATTCAGGAAGTCATTCCAGATGTTGAGCACAGACATTGTGTAAGGCACTTGCACAACAACTTCAAAAAAAATCATCCGGGTGAAGCATTGAAGGAAAGATTTTGGACATGTGCAAGGTCATCGTACATGAGGATGTTCGAAAATCATATGGAGTGTTTAAGGGATTATGATGTACCTGCTTGGAAGTGGTTAAGTGACAACACCTCTCCCTATCACTGGTCAAGATCACACTTTCGAGTGGCTGCCAAGTGTGACATTCTCCTTAATAATTTATGTGAAAGCTTTAATTCGGTCATAATGGATGCAAGGGAAAAGCCAATCCTTGGAATGCTTGAGACTATTAGAATCTATCTAATGGAAAGGCTTCGTACAAAAAGGGAGTGGATGAAGAAGAGGAGTGATAAGATCTGCCCAAAAATTCAAAAGAAACTGGAGAAGGCAAAAACAGAAGCAGCTGCAAACATCGCGAGATGGTCTGATCAAGATAAATTTGAGGTTACACATATGTATGGAGGCAAACATGTGGTGGACTTAAAGCAGCAGACTTGTAGCTGCAGGAGATAGGAGTTGACTGGATTGCCATGCTGCCATGTGATTTGTTGTATTTCTTTAATAGGTCAAGAGCCAGAAAGTCTTGTTCACCATTACTACTTGCAAGAAAGTTACTTGAAGGCTTATGAGCCAGCAATTGCTCCTTTGAGTGGTCCAAATGTTTGGGTGCAATCGGATAAAGATCCTGTCTTACCACCCTTGAAGTTGAAGTTACCTGGTCGGCCAAAGAAAGTAAGAAGAAGGGAACCAGAAGAGCCTAGGCCTAATTCGAAGGGGGTTACCAAACTTTCTAGATCTGGCCTTGTTAGAATGACATGTACAAAATGCTATCAAAAGGGGCATACAGTGAGAAAGTGTCCACTGCTGGTACCTTCTAATGAGCTTGGTGCATCTACCAATAAAAGGCCACCACCGTCCAACTCCAACAAGTGTAGCAAATGCAAGGCACTTGGCCATAACAAGAGAACTTGTCCACAAAAATCTGGTAATTTGACCTATCCCTCATCCACTGATTTATGGTGTAATACTTAACTAATGATGCTTTGACATGTACAGATCAAGTGTTCGGGAAGGAGCCGACTGAAGTACCTCTGGAATCTAGCTCAATGCCAGATGTTCCAAGTGGTCAGCAATTTAGGATTTTTCCATGTAACTCATGATAATTTTATTCTTGTACTTGTTACTTGTTTTAACTTTATTTCATGGTCAGGTGATAAAGCACAGGCTGTTATAGATGAACAAGAGGTTATTGATTTACAACCATCGGGTCAAGAAGAACTACCTGAAGTGCAAAAGAAATTCACCAAGTGTTCCTTCTGTCATGGCTTAGGACATAACCGGCAAACATGTGCAACCTGGCAAGCTCAAGCATGGAGAAAAAGAAAGGCTGCTATGACTGTTTTTGGTCCATTCCCTCCATCAAAGGGAAAAATGACTAGGAAAAAGGAGAAAGTAAGTTCAAGTAATTAAAACAGAAACAAACAGCATGTCTTGCACATTTGCTGGACAATGATTTTGACATGACTTAAAACAAGACTGTTTATGGCTTTTGACATGTGCCTTTATTTGTGTAGGCACATAGGCTGTTGGATGAAGAAGATGATATTGTCGCCCAGTCAAGTTAATGGAGCTTGGGAATACAGCAGACTTCTATTTTGTGGGATATGCTCTGTTTTGTACATTAAGAGCTTCTGTTTTGTCAATGGATACTAATTGGATTAACAGTTGGTACGATTGTGTTTTGTACATTTGATGTGGCTGCATTTTGTCTAAAACGAATTCAATGCTGAAGTAAAATGCAGCCTGCTATATTGGCAATGTCGCACCTATGTTGATGACTATGAACTTCTATTCGCACTCTTCCTATACCATTTACTTTGACTTTCTTCTTGTTGTTTAGCAGTTTATATGGGGTATTTGTGCGAGTAGGGATTATCGAAATTTAGGATGAAATGCTGTCAAATTTTTTATACAACTTGAGGTGAATCTCTGTTAAATTTTAACAAAGACATCTTTCAAGGTAATATGCCCAACAACTGACAAAATCTCTCAATCATTTTATAGCCATTTCGTTTCAGTAAATGTGCCCAGCAACAACTGACAAAATCTCTCGATTAATTTACAAAAACATCATTCAAGACAATGTTCCATTTTAATGCATAAACATGTTCCATACACCCATGTCTACATTCCAACATTACAGCATTCAAATTACATGAAGCAATTACTCAACTTCTAACTTCATACAGGAACATCTAATGTAGCATTTTTAAGTTGACATTCCTTTCATTGCCACTGGGTAATAGTACAGCAATAACCATAATACATATGCAAACCACGACCAGCATTAGCCACTTCCTTGCTGCTTTCAACTTCCTAATTTCACTTTTGAGCGCCTTGTTCTCTTCTTCAAGCTTACACATTTCAATTTTCATGAAATTATTTTCTTCCTCAGCTTTCCTCAAATTCTTCAAAATTCTCGCCATCATATTTTTTGTCATCTGTTGCATAGGTGGATCATACCACAGAAAATAATTGCAGGCTTTTGGGGTCTACAATGACCATTAATTCCAGCTATTAGTTGTAGTAAATTATATAATACATCAAAATATACAAGTTATATGTCGTGATTAATTGTAAAAATTACCCCATAATTTATACATCCATGAAATCTTCTGCCTGGGTTCGTCACTGTCCATGAAGTTACAATTCTACATTCTTCACGGCAATGGCAAATTACTGCTTCATTCCCATTGTAGAATTCTACCCTCTCTCCCTTCACCCTTGTCGAATGCCCACTTACTCGACTATCCAGATTTGAGTGTTGGCTGCTACATAAACTTGAGGCGGAGTTGTCGAAATTTCTGCTTGATTGCATTTCACCTGCTTGTCGAAGTCTCTCCCTCAGTTCTGCTTGTCGAAGTTTCTGCCCTAATTCCTATGAGCTCTGAAGAAGTCGATTTGCAGGGGTTTCTTTTGCTAATCGTGACAGAGCTGCCATTCTAGTCAAGGTGTTTAGACAATTATACCTGTCATTCCAATTATACCCCTGGTCCGCCGTGAAAAATACATAAAATGTGGTGGCGCCGCCCAAAAAGTCCTACATTGGACTTGATAAAATTGTTTGAGAACTAAATTGGTGAAAAAAAACCGTGAAGGACTAAATTGGTTTAAGTGAAAAAGTTTAGGGACCAAATTGACGATTTGCCCTTACTTTTTTTTGGATAGGTAAGTTTTATTAGTAGCCAAGAACATATCAGCAAAATTCTCCAACCAAGCAAAATTCTATGATAAACTTATCAACAAAGCAAAATATTCTTGTGTTTAGTTTGGATAAAACAGAAGAATGCATAATGATGAAGAAATATATTTGATCAAGACTTATCGTAAGAACAAAAAAAAAAAGGATCAATATTTGCATTACCTTCCGTCCTCCTGGGGTGCGCCCTTCGTTTTTGCTTCACGTAAATTCAATAACAAATTAATTAATGTGTAAAGATTACACATAAAGTACAATGGTCCTTAATCATGCACGGTACTTGGAAATATTTTTTTGCAATCGCATACTTAGAAATATATATATATATATATATATCAAGAAAGAAGAAAAAAAAAAGAAAAGTAAAATGTACATGACATAACATTAACCATCACAAGCGGAGGATTAAATTCCTTGTCTCTGATACTGCAGCAGTAGAATTACAACTCAAAAGAGAGAAAATGTCCCACATAGCTAAGCTAACACATATTATTGTCTCTTTGCTATGCATAGGAAGTTTTAAAACCTTCCTGCTACAGGAATGTTTACATCTATATATATTTAGCTCGTGTGGCTTTTGCATTAATTAGACAAATTGTGTTGTTTGCGTCTGGAATTTCTCCGGCATTATCCTTGTTCAAACATAAACCAGCTCAGGTTTATAAATGTTTAGAGAAGATTTAGGCAAAGAGTAGCTCACGGGTATACCAAACACTTGTGGTGGCTTCACTGGAATCGCATTAATTGGCCGAATAACAAATACTTTCCACAGCTGGGCTAACTTAACAGTAGTATATTAGTACTATTGTACTACCAATAATAGAATATTTGGAGACAGATTTGTTTGGATCGCATTTTTCTAGATTTTTTATAGAAAAATTATTGAAACGATTTGATATATATAAGGTAAAAAGTGATTGGAAAATGTATTTACCGAAAACGTAGCAATTTTCTCCGAACAAAAGGGGACAACACCTCGCAAAGAGCTAACATTCACTTTGCATTATGTAAGTGAGACAAAATCGTTTGGACCATATCATATCTTTGATAAATATAAATTTATATAATTTTAAGCAAAAGACAAAATAGACTTTTTATCCTAAAAATAATATATATATATATATATATATATGTGAAGGTTGATTGAACTCGATTAAGCTCAACGAGTTTTCAATCTTCAAATATTAAGTTTGAACTCGACTCATTAAGTAATTCAATCAGATTGAACTCGAGTTCAAACTCGATCAATGAAAGTTCAAGTTCAAACTTTGATCGACCAAACTTGCAGCACCTCAAGTAAGCTTGACTCATTTGCACTTCTAAGCCCACCTTCCTGGCTACCCTTCCTAGTAAGGGAAAAAAAAAAACACTAACTAGGCGACCGTGAAGGAAAATAAAATGTAGTGGACAAAAACATCAATGAATTTTCAGCAAAGGACTCAATAGCAATTTGCCTTTACCGTTCTAAAGAAAATGTAGATTGGAAGATGTACATTCGTTGGGCCTTGATGTTGATTACTTATTGGGCCTTGAAGCCCAAATTTTCAATTTTGGAAAATGTGTTGGTCCTTCGACTGGTAACAAGGGTCAATTAGCACGTGAACGGGCCTCTTTTAGCATATACGTGGTCCATACTCCAGACCTCCCACCGAGGATTCTTCTCCTACAAAGCCTAGTAGTATGACTTTTTCTTCTCAACTATTATATTATATTATATTGGATGTCATGGAAGGGGAAAAAGAAGGAAGTGAAAAAGATTAGTAATATATTATAGCTAGAACAACATTGCTCAGTTGAGAGTAGATTTGAAGAAATTAATAATGTTATATTGCATGATGAGATGAATTGAAGAATGGATAAAATCTTTTATATAAAACTTTAGATAAAAGCATTTATTTATTTATTCGTTCATTTTGGCAACAACATCAATCTCAGTGGACGCTGTCCTAAAAGCAAAAAATCTGCTCTAACCATAAATAGAAACTACAAGAGCCCAAAATGGCAGAAGCTAAAAGGGCCCAAAAGGCAAGAGATAAGCAAGAGGTTTTTTTTTTTCTTTTTCCCATTAAGAAATTACTGCTCTTATCCTTTATGTCCGAATTCAACATCAATATCATAATCAAAAACTGCACATGTCAATAGTTTTCAGTAATCAAATTTTGGAGAGTAACTATAAAACTTGCCAGCCAAAAAGAGCATCACGCGCGTGATCTTTTGAAAAGAAAGCAACGAAACAGCGCGTGATGCAGTTGCCGCCGCCAAGTACCAGAAGCGAACGCGTGTGGATTACGTAACCTACGCAATAGGACAAAAAATGAGACAATAATAACTCACAAACATTATCCACTTGGGTTGCTCACGTGTCAATACACGCAACTGGATTTCTCCACGTGTACAGACATTATCATCTCAACCATCCCACCACCGCCAACCTCCACCATCTCCCTACGTTCCATCTCTCTAAATTTGTCTGCATTGTATTGTACTACTAGACGAGCAGAACGTTCTCATGTGCGGTCCCCGCACTTTATCCACTGCGCTCACGTGATCTTTCTAATTTCTATTCCCCCGACAGGCCAACACTTGAAATAGGATTCCATGGTTTTGGAACCTCTATGGATGTTTTTTTTTTTTAGTAATTGTTTGTAGAATAAAATACACTTAACACATTTTTTTTTTTTTGGATGTAATACATGTGAAGTAAAAAGTAATCTAAAAAATTAAATATTTTTACAAAATTTTAAAAAAAATCATGAAAAATATAATTTAAACAGAATCTAAAGAAGTATGAATCGGGCGGGATTCACTACTATATATATCTGTTATCATCAGAAGAGACAGGCTAAATTAGAAGGAGCTAATTCTGAGTGGACATTAAAATGGGGTCTCTGATTCGACTCTCAAGATCTAAATTTTTCATCTCTTCTCTTGTAAAGTTTGCCATTTTTCTTGAATTAAAAAAGATGAGCTATTGATGAAAATTGTATAACATTTGATAGAAACTACTTTAGATTAGGCCATAGTATAATCAGCGAGAGTCTAAGGCCAAGTTTTAAATTCGACGCGGTAATATAAACGTATATGAGTTGTAATTGATAGCAAGTAACTTGTGTAATTTTGAAATTGAGCAGTAAAAATTAATAGTATTGCATAAAGAGTTTATTTATTTGGTAACCTAAAGGCACAAGTTAGGGGTGGGAGCGGGTCAGGTACCCGCCTCATTCACCATTTGACTGATCTGACCCGCACCTTGCGGGTCAGTCATTTTTTGACCCTTACCCGTCCCGCATATTAGCGGGTACCCGTTGAGATAGGGTCGGATCAGCGGGTACCCGCTTCGCCCAATTTATTATTTAATTTTAAAAAAATAATTTATACCAATTTAATTTTATATTTTACACATTAATCTAAGATTTAATAAATTTTTTTTTCTAAAAAAAGGTTTCCCACCAAGAAACAAGCATGTGAAGAAAATATAAGATAAAGGAAAAAAATTAAAAGAATTCGAAATTAATAAAAGTTTGAAATAAGTAGCACAATTTTTAATATATATGTTCCACATTAATTAAACTTTTTCTATAAAATATAAGATCATGGCCTCTACAAATGAATCTTGTAAATAAACTATAGTCTCTCATATTTGTATTGCAATTTGTTCAATAAAATTACTTATTTAGTTCTTATTATTTTATAGTATGTGTATAATAATAAAAATAAAATAAAAAATATATATGCGGGCGCGGATTGGGTACCCGCGGATTTTTAATTATGTGACTCTAACCCGCCCCGCATCTTAGCTGGTACCCGACCCTCTTTTGACCCGATCAAATAATAAAAATCGATTATCCTAATTTTTAGATCAGATCGAATCGGATATGACAGATTTTCGGATTAGCGGATAATTTTACCCACCCCTAGCACAAGCAACCCAATGATATCTTTTGCAAAATGACCAAATTTTGAGAAAACCTTTACAAAATTCATTTTCAATAATTGGAAAAGAACTCATCTGGACCACACATTTTCTACTCTTACTCCATTTGTTACCCCTGCATTGCACGCGGTTGCTGTGGAGAGTGAGGGTATTGCACGTGCAAGGTTAGTAGCAGCGCGTGTTGGTGACACGTGTGAGTCGCGTCAGAAGCTTTTTACGCCTAGTTTTCTTAGCAGCCACTTTGTTTAAAGGCGAAGCAGTAGAAATTTCCATTCAAAGCTTTGAAGAAAAATTGAGATTGGAGAGATCTGTCGTTCTTTGGTTGTTTAGGGCAAACTCTTTGCTTTGACTTGGTGAGTTTTCCTATTGATTTGGGCGATTCCAGTTTTGTAGTTTTCTGATTTGATGGTTCAGGCGACGAAAAGCGGCGAGTTGCAGAGAGGGGAAATGGCGGCAGTGAAGAGGGAACTTGAAGACCCTTTGGAAGAAGAATATGGCCCTCTTAATAAGCGATCCAAACACTCTTCTTCGCTTCAAGTTCGTAATTTTTCTCTTTGTCTCTCTCATGTATACTTGTAGAAGTGTTGGGGTTTTGTCTTCCGCTTTAAGTTTGTATGTATATATATATATATTGAATCGGATTAACTCCAATTAATTGGATCTTGAACATCTCTCAGTTTTTAGGAGTTTATGTGAATTTTGGGTTTTTTTTCCTTGTTTTATTCTATGTGGTTTTGTCTGTATGATTGGAAAGTTCAATTTCTGATGTACTTTCGGGGGGTTTGACTGTTGCAGCAGGGAACTGGGGAAGTGGGTGGCTTTCCAGTGGCACCGCCGGCTCAGTATAACCCATTAGACGAGCCGAGTCCATTGGGATTGAGGCTGAGGAAAAGTCCTTCCCTTTTGGAATTGATCCAAATGAGGCTTTCTCAAGCTAATTCACCTAAGGGTGCAAGTTCCAGTAAAAAAGAGCTTAAAGGGGCCGCTGCTTCTGGTTCCTCTGAGAAGCTCAAGGCCTCAAATTTTCCAGCAACGATTCTGCGAATTGGGACCTGGGAGGTATATTTATACATTTGCATTTGATCATGGATTTTAGAAACTTGTTTTATTGGATTGCTTATGATTTCGTTAATTTTGATTGCATATCTTTGTTCTAATTTCTAGTATAAGTCAAGATATGAAGGGGATTTGGTAGCAAAGTGTTATTTTGCAAAGCATAAGCTTGTATGGGAGGTTCTTGATGGCGGGCTCAAGAATAAGATTGAAATTCAATGGTCTGATATAATGGCTTTGAAGGGGAATTATCCTGATGATGGACCGGGGACTTTGGATGTAGTGGTATTAACAACACTTACTGTGCCTTTGTTAATTACACTGTATGTCGTTATTATGAACTTTTTATAGTGAAAACATGTTTTTTTTTTTTTTTTTTTTTTAAATGGTGTAGCTTGCAAGACAACCTCTTTTCTTTAGGGAGACAAATCCACAGCCTAGGAAGCATACCCTGTGGCAGGCAACATCTGATTTTACTGGGGGTCAGGCCAGCATACAAAGGTATGGTAATCTCTCATTCATTCATGAGTTTATTGTGTTGCCATTTTTAAATGGCACTTTTTAGGCAACAAGCTACTTGTTCCATACTGTATGTGTCCTATTTGCTTATTTATGTAGCAAGGAGTTTTTGTTCTCCACCCCCACATTTTGATTTGTACCATTTGAGTTACTTCATCAATTTGTTATTTCTTAGGTGGTTGTTTGACTTTCTCAGTAACATCTCAGCATTATGTAGATAGCGATTTGTTATCACCACAGCTATACTGCCTTGACCGCAGATGTATCTGAACAATAGTCTGCATACACCTCTCTTCTCTGATGTTGACTTCCAAGTTCCTATCTTACGAGCATTTAGAGCGAAATGCTGACTTTTATGAGTATCAGCGACTCACGACTGAATTTCAATTGTTGGACTTACTCTATTCTAGCCTTCTGTGCTCTTAGCATTTCTCCCTTTATCACCAAAGAGATGATTTTTTTTTTATTGGGTGGGGGAGAAGAAACAGGGGAGAGGGGTAATCCCAAATTGGACATTTGAAATATATTTGGTAGCTTTTTGATACTAAAGATATTAAGAGATGAGAGATACTCTAATTTTTTTTTTTTTTTAAAGTGACAGTTTTTTCTTTTCGATGTTTTGCTCAATCTCTGGAGACTAAGTGCAATATAGCAATGGTCTGACTCACCATTGATTGGCATTTTTTCTGGGATTTCTGGCAGGCGTCATTTTCTGCAGTGTCCACAAGGCTTGTTGGGAAAGCATTTCGAAAAGCTTATTCAATGTGATCCTCGTCTTAACTTCCTGAGTAAACAAGGAGAGATAACGTTGGATTCTCCATATTTTGAACCCAGAATCTCTGTGTTTGATGACCCAAGTGAAAACAAAGCTGCATTTGATTTGAACAATCATGAGAGTCCCACTTTCTTCAACCTGAGGGATGCAGCATCACCATCAGGTGGTCAATCATCTTCTTCGAGGAATGAACAAGACACTGTTAGTAGACCTCGAGAATCTATTAGACATGAAACACCATCACCCAGCTCAGGTAACCGGTCCTTTTAATAGTCTTGAACCAAAATTTGATATTTACTAAAAGTTTCTGACCAGAGTATTTCTAAAAATTTGATATTTACTAAAAATTTGATATGTAAAATGTCATTTTCATTTGATTTATAATCTGTACAGAGTATTTCTTTTCCTCCAAGGAGGTTTATATATGTAGTCGCGTCTCTCTAGTAGTATTTGACTCTGTGTTTTGATTTATTCAGTAATGGATACGCATGTAATTGAAGAAATAAAAAATAGTGGAGGAGAGCAATGGAAGGAACTTAGCAGCTGGCATCAGATCAGAGTACCGGGGTTGCATTCTTCTATGTCTATGAGTGATCTTGTGAGCCATCTTGAAAATCGGATATCAGAGCAGAGGACATCTGACAATTTCATCCTCTCAAGTGACGAACGACAAGGGCTGGAGATCCTGGAAGAAATTAACCGATGTTTGTTTAGTGACTCTCAATACGTGCCAGCTTCTGATGAAAAGTCTCTCATGTCAAGGGTCAATTCTCTGTGCTGTCTTCTGCAGAAAGACCCTATGACAGGCCAAATATTGCCATCTAAAAGTGAGAGCATTTCTGATGTGTTGGTGATGGATAAGAGAATAGATGATTCAAGCTTTACTTTACAGGCCAGTGGAAGCAACATCGATGAAAAGTCTGCCGTAGCTGAGGGGGAAATGGAAGATATCTTAGGGTGCAAGCAGCCTCCTCCTATGTCTAGAAAGGACTCTGTTGGGGACTTGCTGCTAAATCTTCCAAGGATAGCATCTCTGCCTCAGTTCTTATTCAACATCTCAGAAGATGTTGACAATCAAGCTCGGTAGCATGTGTCCTTCGGGTCTACCAGTGAAGTTCCTTACCCAGAAACCTGTACATATACATACGTTAGGGTCTTTTGCTGCAATTTGCATACCGTGGTGGATTCGGAGATTCTCATTGATGAAGAATCCTAAATGTTTTTCTTTTTGTGTTATGCTTGTTGGGTTGTAGATTTGGTATTGGGTGTAGCTGATATCACATTATCTAAGTGGAAAGTGGAAAATGTGCAGTTTTATCTTATCGAAGAACATCTCTAGTATACATATGAATCCGAGGCTTCCTTTCTGGCAATCAGAAACTACATACATCCATGTGCTCAGTGCATGGTGGTGATTGCATAATTTTCCACAGGTAAGGACTTACCCTGAAGTGGGTTTCCGTGCTTATCTGCTGCTTAGATTCACAATCAAAGACCTCTTGATTTATGAACGACAAAAATGATGAGCATAAGAAACCAAAGGTAGAGCGTGTGAATGTAAAATGACAAGTATAAGAAACTAAAGGCAGAGTCTTTGATCGATTAGTCAAGCGAAAAGTCGGCTGCATGCAAAATAGAGCTCAAAGCGCAGAGTTGTTCTGGTTGACTTGCAAAGCGTTCCTCACACTTTCATTAAGAACATTAAGAAGATTTACAGTATACAATTTATGCTAGTTGTGAAATATATGTGAACTAATTATACACACACATGACCGCATAAGTCTCAAAATTACAAAATAAATATTGTGCCAACCGTATATGCAAAATAAAATAATACTCCCCAGAAGAAAAGTCCATATGACTAGTTCCTACTATTGAAGAAAGAACGAAAAAATCAAGGCTCCTCTCCACCTTCATCATCATCTACGTCGTCATTCTCCTGTAACATGTCCATGAGCATTGTAATTTGGTTTTGCAGCATTGCATTTTGACGCTCAACTTCAGATCGCTTGCTCCGTTCCTCCAGCAGCTGGAGTTGCAAATGCTCAAGGCACCGAGCATCCCCTTCTAACTGCTCATTCAGACCATCAATCTCCCTATCCTGCAAACGAAATAATGTAATTAGTTGTTACATCCTGTGAGAGGACAACCGGCGTTTTCGAGTAAAAAGAGCAATATTTGCTCTAGTACTCAAAGAGGCTACCGAGAACACCACCTTTCTATTCATTTCCTGGACGGCAATCCTGCGCATGCTTTCCACAACATCAACATTCACAAGCTTCCTCTTCTTGCCAATCAGCCAGCCTTTGGGATAAGTTGCTGCATCAAAGTCCGGTGGGGGAAGTAACATTTCAGCGGATGGTCTACGACCATTTATATTTGTCATGGGTTCCAGTGGTTCAAAGAGTGCCTTCCTCTTCTCTGATAGAACAACAGGGGTTGAATCCTCCTGCATTGCCTCAGCGGTGGGATTTTCCTGTGTTTCTGGAGGTTTATCAGCATCATTTTCTGTTGGTTTGTCTAAATACTTCACGCTGACTGCAGGAAGATGCAAACGTTCAGCAGGAATCTCTCCAGGAAAAAATATGCTTAGTTTCAAAGTATTTTTACTAAGGCAGTAAGCAAGATGGGAATCGCAAAGAGCTCAAGATTGCTGCCTTCTATAATCTGCTAAATAGATGCTATAGTAAGTAACAAGAATTAGTGCTTTCGAAGTAGGGTTGCAGTAAGTAAGAAGGCAAAACTCTGACTAGAAGGAGGCACCCTTTTATTTGAAATCTATGTCCATAAGGCTATGAAGAAGTTAAACTTGTAAACGTGAACCTAGTCTCAGAGTCTTTAAAAATAACTAGTATTAGTTTGGTTTAGTTTTTAGTCTGAAGAGGTATTCCAGAGTCAAATGCTTGCAGGTCTCCAGTTAATAGACTCTACTTTACTGAGCAAACTGCAATTTAGTATTGGCAAAATTTTGATCTTCTCATACTGGTTTGAAAATATTACAGCTATTACATTAAGTGATTGAAATTGCGATTATGACTTAACTAAGATCACAAGTTTACAATCATTAACTATGATCAGAAGTTTCACCATAGAAAAATGTCACAGAGAAGAAAAAGATTCTTAACATTAGGTATAGATGATCTTAAAATCAAATGTAGAATCTTAATAGCGGAAAAACTGTGGAGGAGAAAAATACTTATTTTGGTGACGGAAAAATCAAATGTGGGTTTGTTTGGATTGGCATGATTTCAGATAAAATAATTTGCTTCACAGATTCCAATTACCTTTTTATTTTTTCAATTACCTTTTTATCTCACATGCATCACATCATAAAAAATGCTACAATAATTATCTCAAATAAATCATCAACAAAACTTTAAAGCCAACTAATCATGAGGTGGTCATTTCATAGTCTAAAAAGAAATTTCTTTTTCAAAAAAAAATCTTTAGGGGTAAACATAAAATTCCAATCAGACGGGGAGGATTGTAGATGGACAATCCATTTTCTCCCATCCTTTTTATTTATTTATTTTCTTTTCTAATAGTAGTATTTTCTTTGAGGTTGATTTGCTAGCTAACTCCAACCTAAATCATGAGTAATGAAGTGACGTGGGAGCAAAGTCAGACCAAGTCTTGGTGGTGCAGCTGTACGCTTCCCTTCCCTAACCCACAACCGCATCACCCCATCCACATGGGAAGATCCCACTTCACAATCATCGCCCATGTCCAGAGTACACATCCCAGCAGCAAGTTCCCAACCCCAGAAAAGGGGAAAAAAAAAAAAGAAAAAGAAAAAGGGAGGAGGAGGAGTCGCAGAGATAAGGTTAAGGGCTAAGCTGCTTAATCTCGGAGCAGTTGTGTCAAATTGTCAGAGTTAATTGTTGGGATTAGTTTTGCAAATGATTTAGCCGACAAAAAAGAAGAACCAAAGCAGAAAATACTCCAAGCTTCAAATGTCAAGAAAGCAAACAATTCTTCCCAAGTCTTAGCCTTTGCATGAAGAGATCTACGGTTCTACAGTCATTTGCATCCTGCAACCCCTCATCAAACCATGGGTTGATCCTTAAACCCCACAAATTCAAAACAAAATTTGACCCCAAGGATGCGAAGAGAAAAGGATAATTAAGCACAAGAATCAAAAGGGTAGCTAACCTGCCCTTCTCCTGGATTTCCAGAAAACAGGAGCAGAAGAAACAGGAGAGAATCCATTGATCAAAGTCTGCTCCACCTTCTTATTTGGTTCCTCCATAGCATTCGTACCTTATCCGACTTACAAGTCAAGAGCTGACCATCAAAAGCTATTTCTTCCTTTTATTTTATGGACTCATAAGATAACAAGGAAAGAAAAGATCTTTTTTTTTTTTAGTAGTAGAAATTATATCTGCCTCTTCAGACCTTAGCTGCTAATTATAGTAGTAGCAGTACTAATTTAAGTCTGTTGCTGTTGAGGAAATAGTAGGCTTTGTTAGGAGTTGGAGTAGGCGAGAAGAAGAAGGTTGTTATTACACAAGCCGATGAAGTGAGAGAATATTGAATCATCAACACGGACGGATGTGGGAAATGAGAGAGAGAGGATTAGCATTTAGCACTCGAGTTTTTCCTGGCATCAAATTCATCACCCAAAGAGAGAGGTGGCTGACGGAATCGTCAATGGCTTTGGACGGCCTAGATTTGTCTTTCTTGGTGGACCCCATTTTCAGTTGGTATTTTATTTTTTTTAATTTAAAATTTAAATAAAATTTGATTGATTGAAAATTTGAAATTACTGAGGCAAAGGTTGTTGTCGCGTTTTTCATGTGTGGTAAGTGGTATATCTGTTCGGCCGAGTTTGTACAAATTTGTATTATACTCGTATCATACTGGTCCGGTGGTTTGTATGGATAATTATTTTATATTTCGTACATTTCAAGAAGGAAAAATTATTTAAAATATTCATCACATTTTGTTAAATGAATTTTTTATCCTTCACTTTTAAAATAATAAATTTACGTCCTTTACAAAATCAAGTCGATAAAATTTGATTGCAATCTAGGTTTTTTACCTTTCTTTTTTTATCTTGAATCAATCACGTGACCCGTACATAATCATTTTTGTAAGAGAAAAAAATATTAGATCTCATTTGTAGTTAAACAAATTTCTTGATCTATATTCACTTTTGCTTCTACAAAAGTAGGATCTGGCATGAACCATATTTATTTTCTCCTGAAAAGGTGGAATTTGACATAATCTATATTCATCTTTGTAACTAAAAATGTGATATCTGGCCTTTTTGTATATAAAAAATAACTGTTTATGGGTTACATGGTCTGATTTTAGACTAAAAAATGATCAAAAACCTTGGTAGGAATCAAGTTTTATTAATTTGAAATTATAAGGGATGTAAAATTAATATTTTAAAAATGAGGGATTAAAATATTTATTTGACGAAATGTAGGGGATGTGTTGAATTATTTTTCCTTTCAAGAATATTTTTCGAAGTATTCATATTTTTCAGCTAATTGTGTATGTAACAAAATTTGGGCATATTATAATTCACGAATTATACTTGAAATTGTGAAAATAGTTTTGAAAATTATTGTAAGAATAATAAAATATGTTTTGAGTTACATACAAAACAATAATAACCTATATTATAAAATCCTTAGATTTTTTTGGGTAAAAAAAAAATTTAAGGTGATAACATCCATAGATTTATTCATATAAAGCTAATGAGGTGATAAAATTTTAACTAATTTAATTTCTTTTATATAACTATAAGAGTGAAAATTGGTACTAGTATAGCACGATTTGTGAAAAATGTATTAACTTTATTTATACTCTTAATTTCGTAATTTTGAAATATATTTGTACTATCTGCAAATGTGTTATTGAACTCGTCTAGTATGCGTATATAGACTAATTTCATAATTTATGGGTCCAGTTTCTGAATTACTGAAATGCACCTAATGTTTGTAAGGATTTTCGGAGATGCCCAGAAAAAGAAAGTGAAGGGATCAAATTCCTAAATACTAAAGGATATGCCGATGTTTGTTTGGGAGAATTTTCTTGGTCCTGAAACGGCTGGAAGACTACGTCACGTGCAGTTAATAAATTATAATTGTTTTATTATGCGAGAAATCATGCGCAGTCACGTGCTCTTACTACTAACTAATTGCTAGCCGCTGGATAGCCAGCCAAGGCCCAAGGCTCATATGGCTGTAAATAACTACTTCCGGATGTGCCATATTCCCGCCGCTAAGGCTAAATAATTGTGTACTAGTGTGAATACCCGTGCTATGCACGGTACTGGCATTATTGAAAAAGTAAAAATAAAATGGTGAATAAAAAAAGTTTAAAAATTGTACTAACACAATTAAAATGTAATATCTGTCTAACAATAGTTTGAAATATGATAGATGTGCATATCATTCAAGAACTGTCTTTTTTCGGAAAATAGATCATAAAAAAAATAATAGAAATTTATTTTAGAAAATGAATGATATATGAACAAAAATGAATGTAATTGAATGTTGTTAAAATGAAATACTTACAAATATTGTGCATTCGATTTGATAAATACAAAAATCTAGACAAAAATCTATAACTCACTACTTGTTCCGTTCTTGGAATTTTTTTTAGGGTTAAATATAGTAAGCCCCTTAACTTTACATATAGTTGCACTGTACCCCCTCAACTTTACATGTAGTTACACATTTGTGATTTTTTTGAAACGTGATTGTAATTTGCAAATCTCATTTGTAGGGGTGGTTATAGGGTTAGTTTGGGGATAAATATTTCTTAATTATAAAAATGTAACATTGTATTAAAATAGCATACGAATGAGCATCTGTCTTTAATTAAGGAGTAAAAAGGATTTAAAGTATAAATAATAAAGTATAAACAATTTATGAAATAGATAGTGGGAATGTCTTAAATTTTAAATTGATTGGTGATAGGGTTGGTTATAACCCACTACTCTTTATGTATTAAAATAAATACAAAAATCTATAACCCACTCCTTGTTCCGTTCTTGAGATTTTTTCTAGGGTTAAATATAGTAAATCTCTTAACTTTACATTTAGCTGCACTTTACCCCCTCAACTTTACATTTAGTTGCACTTTACCTTTAGTTGCACATTTGTGATTTTTTTGAAACGTGATTGTAATTTATAAAGGTCATTTGAAGAGGTGGTTATAGGGTTAGTTTGGGGATAAATATTTTTTAATTATAAAAATGTAACATTGTATTAAAATAGCATACGAATGAGCATTTGTCTTTAATTAAAGAGTAAAAAAGATTTAAAATATAAATAACAAAGTATAAACGGTTTATGAAGTAGATAGTGAGAATGTTTTAAATTTTAAATTTGATTGGTGATATAGGGTTGGTTATAATCCACTACTTTTTATGTATTAAAATAAATACAAAAATCTATAACCCACTACTTGTTTCGTTCTTGAGATTTTTTTTAGGGTTAAATATAGTAAACACCTTAATTTTACATATAGTTGCACTGTACCCCCTCAACTTTACATGTAGTTGCACATTTGTGATTTTTTTGAAACGTAATTGCAATTTACAAAACTCATTTGTAGGGGTGGTTATAGGGTTAGTTTGAGGATAAATATTTCTTAATTATAAAAATGTAACATTGTATTAAAATAGCATACGAATGAGCATTTGTCTTTAATTAAGGAGTAAAAAGGATTTAAAGTATAAATAATAAAGTATAAATGGTTTATGAAGTAGATAGTGTTAATGTTTTAAATTTTAAATTTGATTGGTGATAGGGTTGATTATAATCCACTACTTTTTATGTATTAAAATAAATACAAAAATCTATAGAATTAAAACAATCTTACAATCAAGTAGACCCACTACTTGTTCCGTTCTTGGGATTTTTTTTAGGGTTAAATATAGTAAACCTATTAACTTTACATTTAGTTGTACTTTACTCTCTCAACTTTACATGTAGTTGCACATTTGTGATTTTTTTGAAACGTAATTGTAATTTGCAAAGCTCATTTGTAGGGGTGGTTATAGGGTTAGTTTGGGGATAAATATTTCTTAATTATAAAAATGTAACATTGTATTAAAATAGCATGCGAATGAGCATTTGTTTTTAATTAAGGAGTAAAAAGGATTTAAAGTATAAATAACAAAGTATAAACGGTTTATGAAGTAGATAGTGGGAATGTTTTAAATTTTAAATTTGATTGGTGATAGGGTTGATTATAATCCACTACTTTTTATGTATTAAAATAAATACAAAAATCTAGAAAAAAGAATGAGAAGTTTAAAAGCCATTGAGAGGGTCTCTGATAAAAACCCCTTCCTCAATACATATAGATATAGATATAGATTGTCAATTTTGTAAATGACAAATTTACCTTAGCGAAAAGCGAGGGAAATTAGGAAGCACTTTGCTGGATCGTATGATATGGGGTTTTTTCTTAAAAAACGAAACATATAACTATCTTGAAAGGAAACATATCAATTAAATAGACTTCAAAACACAAAATCCCAATTTAATTACCAACAAGAATTTTCTAGGTAATTTACAGTTAAAAGAGTTGAATCAGCACTCATCAAAATTTACCTTATAGTATATAACTATGGAGAAATACCGTACAATTGCGGGAGGAATCAGCGCAGAGCAATTTTGGATACGTAAGGCTTACGCGTACAATAACAATCCAGAGCATATTCCAAGGAAAAGCTTAGAAGAACTTTAGACGCGTTCAAACGCCAAGAAGGACAGATAGTACCATCCTCATTAGCACAAAATGAAATTCGTTCTATTCATTCTCAAAACAAAGGGAGGCTTCATGTACACTCGAGGCAAATTGGTAACTGAATGGTTGCTTTTAATACCTGTCCAACCGCATCTGCCATCCCACATTCACTATGTACAGTTGCAAGAACTCTACACCTAATTTCCAACAACTATACAAAAATTTTACTTCCCTCTTAAGTTATCTTCACTTACTAAATCCTAATTGAATGTAGATACAGTTAAATGTAGATACAGCTTTCCCATCTTTAGAGTTTGCCCAACACAGAATATGAGAGAATAATTTCAAGCTTGTTTTTCACCAATGGCACAGGGTATACACGGAGGATCTTTCGATTGATCTTCTGGGGTGATATTCTGCAAGCATTGGTCATGAAACGTATGGCCGCAGGGAAGAACTGCGATAGCCGGGGGATTGATAGGCTGGTAAATGGGGCCTTCTGGTCTGAAAGAGAGATCCCTCTTGCATAACATGCATCTATGTCCAGTTGGCCGAGGAGGACTTTCAGAATCTGCAAGCACGTCTAACAGTCACTTCTTGTAATCTTTATCAAGATTGTAGCAGCATAGAAGGTGCATTTGGTTAAATTAATCAATTTTTTCTCGCTGTGGTTACTTTGCATTAGATCAACTTGAACAAATATGGTCCGAACCCAGGACAAGCCTAGGCAAAATTGTTATCCTCAAAGTCAGCCGGTCCTTGAAATAATTTTGCGCTAAATGTGAAAGGTATATCAACGTTCAGTGATGCGATAAACATGTTTAAAACGAAAAAATTACTTCTTTCCATGCAGTTTCTGAAGAATACTGCTCCTTGCAGGTCTCTTAAATGTCAATAATGGAGATCTATATGCTCAGACATGGATAAATAGTAATTGCAGTTCGCCACGATGTGCAGTATATCCGAAACTATAGGAAAATGGTGCAAGTGAAAGGGTGCCAGGGAATACCTGTCCACTTTATGTGAGCCGAAGTGGAAGGAAGAGGGGGAATAGCAGGAGTGCTCATTGCAGAATGGTAACTGGGAGTGAAAAACCTCCTACGCTGACCCCAGGAAGGCACTGATGGGGTTTCATTTGCTCTCCTTTTAAGAGATGGCTGGCCAATAACACCATGAACATGAGATGTCCTACCAATTTTTTGAGGAACTACCTGACCTGTAAGTGGAAAAGTTACAATCATAATCATTAATCACAATAAGCTGGCCATGAAACTCAGTCTGATTGCATAAAACACTATAAGCACTTCTAAAGGAACAAATACCAGTTGTATGATCAACTCTCATAAGATCTTTGGGAAACCGAACAGGGACAGCACGTTGAGGTTGACCTAGTTCAGACAAAGGAAAACACAAAAATTTTCATACAGGAAACATGCCGATAAGGGTACTCAGATTTCTCTCTCCTGATAAAAATCTAATCATAAATACCAGTTGAGAGGGAGGGACTTTGAACATTAAATTTAGCTGCCAAACGGTCTTGACGATGACCTGGGAACATCAGACCGTCACTCTTATGGATTATCTGAACATCAGAATATTATGCTTATGTATAGACTAAATTGCAATATATCAAGTATGATAGATTAATACCAGAAATGGGCCCGAGAAAATTTTTAGCAAGCTGAACAGGTCCAGAAATTCGAGACTGATGCTCATTACCTGAACATTTATACCAAGCACCAAGGACAATTAACAACATAATCACAAGGTCAAAAGATGATGCACATGGTATGTGAACCAGATTTTAGACGGTCTTTATTTTCAAATTTTTCTCTCTTTCTGTTTCGTCTTTCCATCATGTGATAAAAATCTTATCACCTTGAACCTTGACATTGAGTCATATTACCAAAATTAGCTCAACACGACACAATTTTCAAGTAACATCAGTTGAACTGAAGGAACTATCTTAGTATGGGGCCAGTCTAACCTGCTTCCCTGATAAGTCACACTAGGAAAAGCTTCTTGTCACACACAAAACACAAATAATGAAAAGCAAAAAAGTGGAGCCAACATAGATCACTAATATGCAGTCAACCAAAGGCTAAACTAGAGCATTTTGCATACTTGACTACTAGAAACCAGCCTATGGAATTCACAACTGGTGCTTTCTTCTCCTCCACACACACACAACCCCCCCCCCCCCCCCCCCCAAAAAAAAAGAAAAAAACCTCTCCCTCTCCCTCTCTCTCATCTTTTTTCCCCCTTTTTGGGGGGTTCTGGTGGGTGGTGAACTTTTTTCGAGCATTGGGGTGTCAAAAATGCTGTAGTCATCCTTAAAGCACTATTCTTGTTAAGGTCTCAAGAAGGACAAAACAGAAAAAATGCAGCCCAATATACTAAATCAAACAGCCCACAGGATATGATATTCAACTGCATCATGAAAAGGATTGAGCTGCTTTTGAATTGAGAATTACTTACTCCTAGTCTGGGCTCCCATATTCTCGGATAATACACTTCCAGTAGCGGATTGAGTAGCAGCAGGATCATCAATTTGTACCCCTAGCCTTCGAGGAAATGGAGCACGTATAGCAGGCTTGTTAGCACTACCCTCTGCAATCAGAAGACTGGTATTCTTGGGATAATTGGTGCTTCGAAAATGCGGTGCAGAATTAACCTTGTAAGGAGAAGATACATGGCCTGCAGAAGAATAGTAGCAAGTAAATGCTTACCATGAAATTTGCTCACTTCATTGTGCTAGTTAATTCAAGGATAGCAGATGAAAAATATTGGTCCATTTTGCTGTTATTTGATTCTATACGAGGGGAAAAACATTTAGTTTAAGCACTATCAGACCATACACTATCGCAAACTCCACAAATTTTCCTCTAGTTCCCAAGCCCCAAACTTAACAAGTTCAGTACATTGTAGAAGTCATGATCACAATCACTTTAATTGGACATACAAAAGATCAGGTACGGCCGAGTAAAATAATAAATGAACACTTCCTGTGTGAGATACCACGGCCATAATCACTTGAAGAAATTTTATTTAAAGGAAAGAAACTACTTGAGATAATCTCATTTCCATCCAAATTGAACTAGGCTACAAAATAATGTTAAAGAACTAACAGAAAAGTAGATCAGGCCATTGTGTTTATGTGAACACGTTCTTGATATCTGACAAAAGCTTTTCCTTTTTCTCCTAATTGGCAGAAAAATGGTAATGCCAAAGGAGTTTCAAAAGCTTCTTAAACAAAGAATTGCATATAAAATGCAAAGTAGTTGGCATGTAAGGAGTTTGTACATTTGTATGTGATGCAAATACGCATAAATGAGATGCACTCACCATCTGGCTGACCACTGGCACACTGATCACCACTTCCAACAGCTTGAGCTGCACAACCCTCTGATGGAAGCACAGAAATTCCTGAAGTTGAGGTTCACAGATTGTTCTAAGTGATAATGGCTATACTAACACAAGCTAACATTTTTTGCTTCTCTGTCTCAGGTGTGGAACAGCAAAAATCAAAATCAATTCCAACTCTCATTACCTTATAAATCTTTATTAATTGGCAAATTTCTACACAGTCTACAACCCAAATTACAGATAAGCTTACACTCAATGCAATAAGAAAAGTTGTCATGCTGCTAGAGAATTCACAACAACAGTGAATGTAGGCATGTATCACTTTGGGCACTTGAATGAAAAGCTTCCATCTCAGTCCAAGGAAATTGCCTGCCATGGATTGTGACTTTATCCATATACTAGTTTTGTCATAAAAAAGGGGAAACAATTCCTCCTTTTTTCTAAAGAAGTAAATTAAAAAATATGGACCTTTGTGCAACCGTAATTTGGTCATTCAAGACATAAAGAAACTTAGACAGCTTGATGACAATAAAAATCATTGAACCCAACTTTGACTTTGTTTATGAGATAAACATAAAAATGACAACCTTCCAGCCAAATTTGTAATCTACACTCGTAAGTGACAAGAGACAGGAAACAACTTCTAAAACTCACCTAAGTAATCCTGTGGGAGAGAGACATCCCTCAGGCTGCTACAATGGGAACCAAAGGAGGATGAGATATTTCCTGGCTCTATAGAATGAGAATTCCACAGAAGGTCTCTGGCTGGTTGAGTGGACACCCAGGTAGACTCGAAGGCTTCTGATCCCAACTCTGACTGTTTGGTATATCCAGGTTGGGGGACGCAAGCATAAGTGCTATTAAACGGCAATGAAGATGGAGAAGGATCACCTTGAAAAAATTTATAAGATTCTAGTGCAGAATTTCTTCCCATAGACTCATCGACAAAACTTGTATTCTTAGCATTATTCTCAAAGAAATCATATTGCTTAAAAGCTTCTGGCATCTGAGGACTGATAAATGGGCTTGAACGCATCCCAACAATAGCATCAACATTTTTAGAGGTTGTCCAGTCACCTAGTTTGTATACAGTACTTGGAGAACAGCCAGGATAAGTTTGAAAACTTGATAGACTTGTGGCAGGTTGAATTTGGGAACTGCTGCTTTGGGGCCCAACTGCTTCCACCAGTTTATTGGCGACCTCTCGGGAATCAAATTTAGATTTAGCTCTTGTCTCTGGATTACCTCCAATTCCAAGGGTTAAAAAACTTCCGTCCACTTGTCTTGGATGGAAGGCATTTACTTTGACATCATTTCTAACTCCAGCTTCAAGGAAACTTGTATTTTGGTGTGACAAGGATGCACCACATCCTAAATTTAAAGAACTCTCACTAATCTGTGACCAGTTTACGGTACTACCTTCTGCCTCTCCTCCCAGAACATTCATTTGGTAATCTCCAGCAGCTTTACTCCCAGTTGGCAAAAAATTTATGTTAGCCTGAGTATTCTGAACATCTACATTCCTCAAGCTACCTGAAATAACAATATTACTTTAGTTAATTAACCAACATCTTTTCTAATTTTCCTTCAGGATATAAACTTTCAGAAGCTCTGAGATTGCCAAGGTACATAAACACATTACCTCTGAGACTATGCAAATTAAGGTTGTCCTGACTTTGCAAGTTGTCAAGCCCCATTAGACCAGTCATCAAATGGCTACCATTTCTAAGGTCATGTGGGTAAGAATGATGGGTTGCATGCATGTCATTCCAAGCAGAATTAGCCAGAGATACATATGGGAATGAAAAGTCAGCAGAACTGGTACAGCTTGGAAAATTCTGACCACAGTCAACAGTTCCACCTTCCCTACTGGCAAACATACATCCACCATCACCCTGCAATGGCATGGGTGGATATTGCTCATCATTTGGCTTGTCAAATCCCATAATTAGTTTCAGAGTGGAGAGACAAGTCAAGAGAGTGATGTCTACCAGTCTAACTCTGTAAAACGATACACAGTAGAATGTCAATGCAAAATACCCAGCACCAGCAAACATACAAGCAAATCTCTAAACTGATCAAGATTAGTAGAAGCTGACAGTTAAAGGGAGAAGACCAAGCATAAGCAATTTCTATAGGTGAACACATCAAATCTCATTTCTCAAGTAAAATGTGCAAAAAGAACTTGAAATGGAATAAAGGGATAATTACATCACATTTGCAAAATTGGAAAGTAGGTGCACACTATCTCGCCAGCGATTAACAAAACCTGGCATAATTCTTGCTGAATACTCCAAATTTAACAAAAAGCACACAAACCTAAGATCTAATAAAGAGAGAGTCCTAAACCACCTTGTCTGAACAGTGATCGTGCCCATTTATTGCTCAAATCAATAAATCCCGTCTAAGTACCCAAAAAAAAAGGGAGGAAAAAGGGTATCAGCAATTCGTTTGTATGCATATAGGTAAATACAGTATCTCCCTCAATAACATTTTCATCAGAACCAAGACATGAAATAATTTGCTGGTAATATTTGTGAGTCCCAATAATGAGAAATCGGATGGAAATCACCCAGCAAAATTTGAGCTCAAACATTTCAAGAAAGAAAAAAAAAAAAACCGCCATCTGTGCGCAAGATATACACAGCAAACAGATGAATACAACCTCCAATTCTAGAAAAGCCCTAAACCCTGTTGCGATTAATATCTTCGAAAATTGTTGTAGACTTCCAAAAGCCCAGACATGCCCACAGTTAATGGTTACGATAATCCAAGAAACCACACCAAAAGCACTAAAAGAATTACAGAAGTCTAAAAATTGCATCATCCAACAACCAAAAAAGAAAAAACAAAAGGCACCGAACACATTAAATACAGGACAGGCAAAAAAATAAAGCTTAAATAAGAATTTTTTTTTAAAAAAAAAAAGAAGAAAAGCTCCAAATTAAAATCGAGAACTAAACCCATATGCATATAGAAATGTTAAAAACAAGTACCAGTTGCTGAAGTGGAGGTACCAGTTGATGATGGAAACAGATGATCGGAGAAATTTCAAAGAAGCGATTTTTTCTAGAGAGAGAAAGTGAAGGGGTTTTTGAGAGATTTTGGGGGTTGTGACTTGAGAGTGGCCTGGGGTTAGGGGAGGGGAGGGGGAAAGGTGGGGGTTTTTTTTTTTGGCGCTTAGGGCTCTAAGAGAGTTTTAAAGGGTTCGGTTGTAGGGCCCACTTTTGCAATTTTCTCCGTTACACGTGTAACAAAGAGAGGAGCCATCTGGGGCATCGCGGGTTGAGCTCCTCGATGATGTGGCAGTGCCGGTAGCTTGACCGGCTGTGACAGTTTGATGAGTGACGAGCCTATAATGGCACGACATTTGGTCATTGTTGGGGCAATATTGTCATTGTGATGGAATGCCCAAGGGCTTTTATGGAAGTCTAGCATGCACGTACGCATAACATGGCGTGACGAGAACGCGGAGTTACAGAACCGGAGGCTTGGAAAGAAAGGGTGCTCGTTATCGTCCGGTAAATTTTCCCGCCACCGCTAGGCTTGTTGGCCAATGGCTTGAATTGCCTTTTGATGAGCTTGAATGCTAAACAAAATTCTCCTTCTTTATTATTATTATTTTTTTGGTATTTTGTTGCCTAATCCCTCATTCGTAGCATGGTAAAGCATGAAAAGGAAAAGATCAGTTGGCATGGTACCATACTTTTTTCTTGGGTAGATTTAGAAAATGGACAAATAAGATTTGGGTACGTACTGGTCCTTGCATCATTAATTGCAGCACTATTACAAGATTAGTGAGTGATGGGTGATGAGTGGTGACCTGGTTTGTGTCTCTGCTTATCCTCGTCAAAAGTCATGGTGAGTCAATGAGAAGTGGAAATGTACAAACATGGTGGGTTAAAAAAAGGTATAAAGTGTCCCATCTGCCCAAAGTTTATTTGAAAGACAAAGCATAAACAATGGCTGTGAAATATCTTCACCTGTAAGCAAAAACCAGGACTCAGTAATTCAAGCTTTTCACAATGGAAAGCGAAAATTTGAGGAATGTGTGCCATGGATGCTAATCTCTCAGGAATAACATCCTTCTTGTTCACAACCTCAGCATACACCAGACGAGGATTTTCCCTTTAGAAGACAGTAGCAGATCATAATGGAAGAAATAGAGTTACAGTGGGAAAAAGAAAGAGAAAAGAAAGGGTAAAGAATGAACTTCCAGTGGGAACCAAAGGTACTTCTAAGTTTCTGCAAATTGCATTGCCCGGGCAAAAAGAAAAGTTCTGGGGAGGGATGAGTTTTGTAGTGTTACTGGGAAAAAATTACAAAACCTCCGCTCAGCAGGTGAGGTCCTATGGTCAGCTGGATGCAACTCAGTCTATCAATAGGGTCATCGATAGCAACCTCCAATAAGATTAATGTCGAATTCTCCATCATTAGTCTCCTTTTACATGCCTTCGTTTATTTAGGAAGAGGACAAAACCAAAAGCTGCCGCCATCCCGACAAAGTACCCAGCCAAAGCTCCATAGCTCACACAAACCGGCCAGTCCTACAAACAAATTCAAATACTTTCAGTCTCAGGGTACAAAGCATGACAACTGAACCACATGCTGCAAACCAAGGCTGAACAATATCCAACAGTTAGAATCTAATTGCCAAGCTCGAACATATATGGTCAAGTACATTTACCAAAACCATTGCAACTAACATGACCTAGGAGATTATGCTTGGAACAATATATCAACACATCACTACATCATGGAATTATCAGAACCACATCAGGACTACTATGCGTAAACCCTCACCATCTCTCCAGTGCTTTTCAAGACTCAATTTCATGTGCAGGGTCTAAAATTCATACTAAGGCAATGTTAATATGGCATCTTTATATGAAAAGGCAAAGTGAACAACAAGAATATCAGAGCCAACACAACAATCTAACCATGAAAGCTAAGCATCAATTATTGAATTGTCAACAGGGAACCCTGACTATATCATACGCTGCATTAACATATCAAGTTCCATACTTTACTTTTGTGTTATTTTGGAGAATGTAACAAGAGAAGATTTTTTGGCCATGTGATGGTAGACCTCAGGGCACTCCTGAAGGTATCAATGGTTTCTGAGCCACTCTTACTACTAAGTTCTTGATGAACAAACTCTTGATGTACACAGTAAGAAAAGAAGAAGAAGAAAAAAAGAGAGAGAGAGAGAGAGAGTCAAAACTGTAGATAAAAGGAATGCAAAAATCATCTAAGTTTCAAATGACCGGTATTCGATAGGAAGGTAAGCCTACCTGCCATGGTCTTTCCCAGTCAAGTGGCATTGGCCAAGCGCCAAACCATGCTCCAATGACAGCTCCATGAGCAGGTAGGCAGATCATGTACTCTATAGGTCCACTTGGCCTAACAAAAAGTTACGAACAATTGCAGAAGTCAAATAACACGAGTATTACTTCTCAATGCTAGAAAAACAAAAAGGGAATGATGTCGGCAAAATAAAATCACATTAGTTTCATATGCTTACTTTGTGTGAGCAAATATCCGGTGCCAGTCAGCCCAAGAAGAACCAAACACAGAAGCTGCTGGGACACACTGCCAACAGCAGCAGAAGTTTTACAGACCAGGAAATGACTGATTAAGATCCTTATGGCACAGAGGAAAATTTGATGGTTATCTATGATTACTTACAAAAACAAAGCAAATTTTACATCAAGTTACTAGGTTTCCAGCACAAATTTCGGAGCTAGTCCAGTTGATCCAGGAGTTTACTGAAGCATGAGATACAGAATGGCAAATGAGATGTCAAATGAAACACTTACAGTAAGCACTGACATCAGAAGAGACCAGTGGAGGGTCCTGTTGAAGTTCCTGTAATTAACCACAGAATAAAACATCCGATCCAAGATAACGATAAAAACTGTGAAAATTATCTCAATTTGTTCCACAAAATAGTTGTGAAGTGTCAAAATAACTCCTGAACTATAATTTAAAAAAAAAAAACTCTTTTTCATGCTTGCTACTCAGGATTTGTATTATTCTGCACATGTCTATTTGATCATAGTAATGGTTACTGCTATTCACCCATTTCAGTGCAAGATAGTCTAGGATTTGCTATACTCCATAACATCGACGAGCAGTTCTGTACCATGGGATAGAATAGAACAGAGACCATTTGTCCAACCTGAAGTTTAACCTCAGTAGTTCTCAAAATCATAATAAATAGACTGGAAACAACCCAGATAAGTTACATACTGAATCATGGGTGCTCCCAATGCTATAGCTCCAAGTGCATTCACTACTGCCCCTGTGTATTTACATGCAAAAACCAACATACTTAGAATCCAATATAATGAAAAAGACAACAAAATAACAAAAAATGTTAAGCAAGTATTGACAGACGAACATTCAGCTATAAAGCTATTATACCACTAGTGCAGGCAAAGTATTGAAACAAAAGATAGAAAGTTGTGTAAGAATGAGTCCTCAAGTAATATCCTTGTTCTGTATTCAAATAACCTATCTTTTTACAGGTACAAGTGCTAAACAGTGCTAGCGTAACTCTTTTCAACCTATAAATTACTAAAAATTACTTCTCAAAGCCTTCAACTTTATCTATTACTTGTACATCATTAACCTTCAAAGAAAGAAATCACTTCATAAATTTTTAAAAAATAATAAGAAACAAAAATAAAGAGCACAGAGCAATTAAAGATTGCAACTTTTGAAATCCCAACCACTTAACCAAGAAGTTTGAGTGATAAAAGTTAATTAAATTATATAAAAACAAAAAAGCAATGAACGACTAACCAGCAGGTAGTGCCAACAAACCTCGTACTACGGCTTTCAAGTACTGTCCAATACACATATCAAAACCTCGTTTAATAGTTAAAAAGAAGAGATTAACATATAAAAATAACCAACAAAAAAAAAGAAATTAATCAGACGAGGAAATGGGATTAATTGGAATTACAGAGCATTGATTAGGACGATGTCGAAAGAGACTGTACAGCAGAATCACGACTGGAGCCTCAATAACCTTCAAAAAATCAAACCAACAATTGAAAAAGAGAGAGAGAGATTAGAAAACTAAAAAATGAGAAATAATCAACTTGGAGTTGACAGGAATTGATAGATATGGTCAGTACCCAGATCAGACGGAGGGTTTTTGCCGGATTTTGAATCAAATTGATGGAGTAGAAATTATTGGCAGCATGGAAAGCTACTCCTAATCCTACTCCGCAGGTTACGTTCGTTAGAAGGGCCTTCCATGGTGTTATTACTACGCTGTCGATTCGCACGTCAGAAGCTCCAGTCTCCTTCTTCGCCATTTTGTCCGTTTTTTCCAGAAATAAGCGCTAAAGAGTGAAAGAGGGACTGTACTTCGTTTCTGTTTCGAGCAATACCATCTTTAAAAAGCGTGCTTCTAGACCTCTAGTGAAAGGAAGAAATCGTTTTCTTTTTTTTGGTTGCCCGCCCGGTATCCGGGCTTTGCCCGACTAATCCGAATCCGACCCGTGTCGCGCACCTGCTATGGAGAGTGAGTCTCCAGCAGGGAAAAATCGTTTTCTTAGGACAACGTTTATGAGTTACGGCTCCCCGAGGCCTATGGGCTCATTTGGTTGTTTGAGAAAAGGGGTAATTTCAGGGATAATTTGCAGCAGCTAATTAGGTTTCAAACACCATGCCAGTTGCCAGGCCAGCAGCGTTTTACTGAATAAACACCTATTCCGTCTCGCAGGTTATGCTTCTACGTCGTCCCAGGTGCGCGAACCGCCCGTCCTAAATTTCAAGAAATGTTCAATGCGCCAAGAAAAACAAATAAATAAATAAATAATAAAAAAGAACTTGGGTAGCAAAGAAAGGCTTGGACTTGGAGGGGTTTAAACCCCTAAACTCGAGAGAGATTAAATTAACGAACCGCAAATTCTTGAGCCGTTCCGATAAGAAAAACCCTAACGCCGGCGATACGAAGAAATTTGTTTACACTATTTATGACGGAGAAATATTACTGAGAAGGGACCAGGTATTTCTTGTTTGTTCTCCGCAATACATTTCCGACTCTCAGGCTGTTGGAAACATGTTGGTGGTTGAAATCATGAAATGGCAAGCGGTGACTTTGGAGTGTTGATATTTTGCTGGGCAGCAATTTTTCACAGTTCTTCAGTACCCGGAAAGAGACAATTTTTTTTTTTTTTTTTTTTTTGTCGACGGAGTGGGGTGTCCGGGTCAAGTCCGTAAAGGCGGCCCGACTAATCCCCACTCCGACCCGACCCAGCGCCCCAACCAGACCTAGCACGTTAAATGCACGGCGAACTGATGTTGCTGCGGAGGTTCGACCCCAGGACCTAACGGTCCCGAGGAGGAGGCGCCAACCACCAGCCCATTCACGTGGAGGCACCCGGAAAGAGACAATTACTAAGCCAAGGATAGAAAAGGGTTAATCGAGAAAAGAATAAAAAATTGTGAACTTCCCCGCCTACAAGAGTCAAAGAAATGTACGAGCCCACGTCATAATAGTACAAATATTTTAAATAATATTTCACTTGTATCGTAAACACATTTTTCAACCCACATTTTTATATTCTTAATTACTCCCTCCCTTTTTTTATAACTGACGTTTAAGGTTTTGCACACCAATTAAGAAAAATTTTTCATTGCTTAAATCTGTACACTACTTTCCTTTTGTACCCTCATTAATTATCCAATTCACCCATGTTTTCTCTCACTAGAGTACTAAATGGTGTTGTTTTACTAGGCCAAAAGCAATGCAATAATTACTAGGAGTAGTAATTAAGAACCCTGTATTGAAAAAGAGAGATAAAAGGGTAAAATTGTGAAAAAATAATTAATACTGTATGGGGATAATAAAACGACAGATAAAAATACACTAGAACAAATTTCTTAGACGTCAGTTATAAAAAAAGGGAGGGAGTACCTTTTAATCTCACATACATCACATCATAAAAAATGTTACAGTAATTATTTCAAATAATACTCTATCCAAACAAACCTAGTGATACTGCACACGCTGCGATGGTCCAAGAATGGGGATGTTGATAGCATAATTATTAAAACCAATCCGGCATCAACACAGCAGCAACATCAGGTTGGCGGGTTAATGGTTCAACTGGACCGTTGGATCACATTATGTAATAAAAAATAATATAATTAAATAAACAAATAAATTATAATATAACTAAACATATAAATTATAATATAAGTACATAAATTCTTAAATATTAATAAACCATAATCCATTTCATATTTCATAGTTCATAGTTCATACACACAACCCATACCCATATGTATTCCTTAGTTTATGAATTCATATTGATATTATATACAAACATAAATGATAAATCTAAGTGTCAAAGAAAGAAAGAAACCCTAATTTTCAAATTCGTTTTCAATTTTTTTTCATCTAATTGTAAAAAAGACAACAATGCTGATGTTGGTGTGATTAGTCAAATTAAAAAATTGGATAAAAAAGTAATTCAAAAAAAGAATTTCTAAAATCTGCCGGGTTTAGCAGATCACCTATACCAATGTGAGTGCAGATTTAGGATTAATTTTATAAAAATTCTAAAAATGGATTAATTTGAGGTTATATTTTGACTATAAAATTTAGTAAAATTACACTTTAACATCTAAGTTTTGGTAAAATAGCATTTGGCCCCTAAAAAGTTCAATATTATTACAATTAGGTCCAAAGAGAAGACGACAATGCTGATGTTGGTGTGATTAGTCAAATTAAAAAATTGGATAAAAAAGTAATTCAAAAAAAGAATTTCTAAAATCTGCCGGGTTTAGCAGGTCACCTATACCACGCGAGTGCAGATTTAGGATTAACTTTATAAAAATCTAAAAATGGATAAATTTGAGGTTATATTTTGACCATAAAATTTAGTAAAATTACACTTTAACATCTAAGTTTTGGCATTTCAGGGACAACATTTCTGTTTTTTTTTTTGGACTCATTTAATGAGAAAAGGGATTATTTCACTTAGTTCTCTTCACGTTTTAAAAGGTACACTTACCTCGCTTGACTTGACACTTTGGTAATCAAACTTTAGAATAAAGTAAAAAATTTAATGAATACCTTAAAATGTCCTTACCTTATAAAATTCAATTTGTTTTTCTAAACAAAAAGAGTGTCAATTTTTTCATGCCAATATTTGTTATTTGATAATCAACTATTATAATAAATCTTTTGTTAGAATAGGGTATTTTTCATGGTGCTTTATTAGAAATATAAATTCTTTTTAAGATAGAGAAAAAAGTAATAATTTGTTTCTTTTAAAGTTTATGGACTATTTTTTTAATAAAAGTTTATGGACTAGTTTGTTGATGAAACTATCATAATTTAGTAGTGATTTTGGGTTATTTGTTTTTAATCATTGTTGACATATCCTTGATTTTGAAACAAAAAAAAAGTTACAAAAAAATTGGATGATATTAAAAGTTATCAAAAAAAAATAATACTAGTTTAATGTTTAATTTGGATAGATATTAGGGACAACATTGATAGTTTTTCTATACTTCTAATAAAATAAAAGAGAAATGAATAAGAAGAAAAAATGTTAAAAAATTATAAAATCCTTCCTTTCCATAAGCATGGTAGCAAGAGAGTTTTATTAAAAATATTAAAGTTAGCATTGTCATTTTAAATGGGCTAGGGATGTAGGTGTAATTTTTGAAATTTTAGGGGAGCCAAGTGAAATTATTAAAAACCTCAAGGGAGGTTTCTGCCATTATCCCTTGAGAGAAAGAAAGGAAATAATTTTTTTGATTGGAAGAAAAACAAAATTAAAAATAGAAGGATGATAGTTTGATTTAGTGTAAAAGAACAAATCAATAAGTGGATTGAGGGTCTGATTACAAATGTCCATTAAAATTAAAAATAGAGCTATTTCAGATAACTCTACCTTCCTAGCCATGAAAGTTCTGCAAAAATTTAGTACAATTGGATTATTTCATGTAAAAGAAAAAGTCCAAGGTAATTAGTGTTCTGTGTATGCTGACTAATTATAAAACTTTTGGCATCAATACGGTATGTTTTTCCTATTCAACAGGTCCTCTATGATGATGCACATTTAATAGGAAATCAAGCTTTATATCATTTTTATTAGTACGAGTTTTCTTTTTTCTTTTTTCCCCCCCTGCTCTTATGTAGGTCTTCACCTAGTGGGGTCATTCGTATTCCTCCCCGGAGCTAATTTATCACTTCAATTAATCATAGGTCTATAATTTGCTACTCCGATCCTTTCGTAAATGAATCTTCTTTAATCAAGACTTCACTTGTTACTTAGAAAAGTTAAAAAATTATTGTCCTGATGATGCTAAAGATTAATGTATTTCTCGGTTAAGTTTCATACTTCCTTTTTGTTTTTCCGAAATTTCATTTTCATTTTCTTTCGTATTATCAAAGATGCATGCAGTACAAAATGTGATTGAATACATTATTATTTGAAATTTCTTTTTTGTTTATGTCACAAACATATTTTTTTGAATTACGTTCTACCTTTTTAGTAACATTTTTTTTAATCTTGCGTACGACATATATTATATCACACATAGTATTAGAGTACTTATTTTTAAAAAATCTTCCAAACGCATAATTCCTTTACGTTCCCAAGGATTTACCAGAAAACGTCTGTGTTCTCAGACAGTCTCTTTTTTGTTTACATCTGTTTATGTCTTTTGCTCTCAAGAACGTTGGAACCGGATCATTGTGCCGAGAATCAAGACATTAGAGCCGAATCGTGTCTGGAGCTTCAACGACCTTATAAGGATATAAAAGGTGAAAAAGGAAAATAGCAAATCGAATGTTAACCAAAAATTCTAAGCTGAGACTCATGAATGCATGGATCCTTAGAGCCACAGAAACCAACTTCATATTTGCCAACTACATAGTGGAAGTTACATTTATAAGGGAAAAGCACAAGCAGCAGAAAAGACTTTATTGCTTCAAGCGGCTACTACAAGTAATACTAGAACTTAGACTAGAAGATCTTCATGCATATTCACCGTCCACACCTTTGATCAGTCAGAACAAGCTTTAGCTTGAGGCTAGGAAGGGATTTGGAGGTGATTCATAGACTCCATGTCTTGCTTCATGATAGTGAGTTGGTGATGCTGGCTTTGGTGAAGGAGGAGGTGAAGGAGTCCTTCCATAGCTGGTTGCCAAGGACGGTTGAACCAGATGTAAGCCTGGCGTTTGCTCGACTCCATGGCTTGCTTCATGATAGTGAGTTGGTGATGCTGGCATTGGTGGAGGAGGAGGTGAAAGAGTCCTTCCATAGCTGGTTGCCAAGGACGGTTGAACCAGATGTAAGCCTGGCGTTGGCTCGACTCCATGGCTTGCTTCATGATAGTGAGTTGGTGATGCTGGCATTGGTGGAGGAGGAGGTGAAAGAGTCCTTCCATAGCTGGTTGCCAAGGACGGTTGAACCAGATGTAAGCCTGGCGTTTGCTCGACTCCATGGCTTGCTTCATGATAGTGAGTTGGTGATGCTGGCATTGGTGGAGGAGGAGGTGAAAGAGTCCTTCCATAGCTGGTTGCCAAGGACGGTTGAACCAGATGCAAGCCTGGTGCTTGCTCGTAAGTTATGATCATCCTCAACAGGACTTTGTCTACACTCTTAGGAGCAGGAGTTCCGTCATTTGACTCGACCATAGAGGTGTAACCATGCTCTGCAGCGCAAGGAAATCGTTAGGTAATCAAGCTAGTAACGTGCAAAATCAAAAGATTTTAAACCATCCATTAGTACTTTCCAGGAACTGCATGGTACCATGCACAATATATCAATAAATCTTGAGATAAATGGATTGAACCTGAAAATAGTTGGCATAACAATCATTAATTCGTACAAGGAAAGAATGACTTGGCAGAAGGGTAAGCATTTAAGCCTCCAAAGATATCATAACAAATTAGAGCAGAAATAACTAGTAATGAAATTTGTTATGCATTCGTTCACATATTAATTAGAGGAAAATGTGGAAAGTGTTGAAAGGAACTGAAATCAGTGAAGACACCAGATCACAAGATCAAGTATCATGAAACATTAAGATTGAATAAGAAAATCCACTGCAAGAATGAGTGTGAAGTATACTGACTTGAACATTTTAGAGTCTGCGCCTCACTAAATCCAACTTATATAGTGGAAGAAGTAGCAGCACAGAGACAATGGTATGCCATTGTTGTTTCAGGCTGCTTAGTAATAGATTTTAAATTCAAATCCCTGATAACGAGGAAGCATAGTTAGGAGTTGAAACGTGAAAGTTACCTAGCAAAGGTCTTGCTTGAATTCCCAAAAGAGAAAAGAGGCAAATCAGAAAGAAAGCTCTCATACCGAGAATCGTCATATTAACTTAGACTAAGACACAAGCCTTCTGCTGAAGTCTAAGTGTATTTATAACCAAAGAATAGTAGGTAACGCATGAGCAGCCCAAACAGTACGGAAAACAAGATATATTTTTAAGGTTTTACTAGGTTTATTATATTGCCTTAATCATGTCACAGAATCATATTGTTTGATATGTTTAACGTACGAGAAAAAGTTCTATTGGTTGAACTATGACCAAAATCCAAATGCATGCTTGGAAACGATTAAAATAGTCCATAGATTGGCTATCATTTTCGGATAGATGTCACTCACAGGTAATCTTGATTTCTTCCCCCGACTTCTTTCACCTATGTGTGGCCATATCTAAGTTGTTCCTGCATGATTGGTAGCCCAAACATTAGGAAATTTTGTATGTAAATCTTTATGTTTTATCCTCATTAAAATATCATCTGATGCAATTGTTGACTGCCCAGCATATCTTTCAAATATAGACCCATGTTTTCACTAGTGGCAAGCTTATTACGACATGCTCACGTTGCTGAAGTGTCTCTGTTTGAGGAGTAAATACATCACGTGGATATATATTGATCAACTTGTTCAGTTGCCCTGATCCAAATTCGCTAGTATGGAGAATGCCAAGACATGCATGTGCCAGAATTTTCAGTTTGATGGAGAAAGGCATAAAACCATCAACCATCAGATGTGCTGATACTTTAGCACAACTTTTCCACCTCAAGGAAGATGGTGGTGCCCCAGTCTCTTTTCCAGAGTTGAGAGTGCTTCCTTTCTTCTTGTTTATCCTTGTGGTTGCGGCTGTAGTTGCCTGAATATCGGACTCAGAATGTGGCAAGAAAGCATTGTACTTCATCATGATCTTCCTTAATGCATGAACTTTCTAGGACCAGTTTCCTCGCACTGATTTGTGTTCCATACCATAAATACCTCCAACAGCTTTTAATCATCATTCAGTTAAATACTATCATTATTTGTTGCAGGGAGAGAGGGGCTATGCGTATTTTTCTTTTTAAATGACGTCCTAATCAATTTCTTTGTTAACCCCAAATCTAAAATTGGCGTCGTCTGCCAAGTCCCAAGTGAATTAAAAAAAAAAAAAAAGGATTACTTGATATCAAACTAACTACTCCATCTCCTTACTTGGTTTTCTCTTTTTGCAGCAAGTAAGGAATAATTGAAGTCGGGGTGTTAGGTGATCCGAGCAGTAGCTAATGACCTGCCGGACAAATCTCTCTTTCAATTTGAAACATAAGATAATGACCCTTGAGATTATGATAAATAAGTTGATTAAAATTCTCATTACGTGAAATCCGATATACATATCAGAAAGCGCATGTATTTCTTGAATACTGTTGAATGCTGTGGAAGTAAAGTAATAGTACCACATATTAGAAGGCGTGCAGCATACGTATCCTGGTCATTTTGTCTATTGATTTTAGCTGGCAGACACTCAACTGATAACAAGAATGGAGAAGTTGACAGGTTGATGTAAAAGAAGATGGCAAGTTAATTTGAACCACTGCTTCTGCAAGATGTACTCAGTTGTGGTGATGACTCTGGATTTTTTAGCGTTTATAACGTTCATAATATCAGACATAGTTGAGGTCCATTATTCCATTATGTCGAATAATTTCTTGAAGAACACTTGTGTGTTAATCAATGAAATCCGAGATTTTCAATGCATTTTCTTGGGTATTATTTTCCTTCTACTCATAAGGAAAGGTGTCAGTTTTCCGGAAAGGGTTGATTTGGATAGTAAGGTGGGAGAAATTATAAATAGGTGGTCCTCGATTCAAAACCTCTCATTTGGAAAAAAAAAAAAAGGGAAAAAACTGTATGCAAAAAGTTGAATTGTATTTGTTAATTGGGAACTTTTTATTTTAATTTTTTCCCTAAAGTACAACAAATTCACTGCTGAAAAATTCGATAATAAATTTCATGCATACAATGGACCAACTTCATGTTGTATGGTTCAAAATGCACAAGCTTGCTGCACGATTATTAGATATGATTAAGGAATCTAACCTAAACTATCTCAACCAAACAAATATCCTTTACCTTTGAATGGAAAAATTATACAACTTATTTGGATGCTAGCTCAGGGAATGTGGAGTTTCTCTTTATTCTTGACAGGTAAACTATCTAACGAGAAGCAGAAACAAGATCAAGACGTGCAAGCCTGCAAAAATGCATTTGTTTAAGCAATTTAATTTTGTTTTTCAAAGTATTCGTTGACAAAATTTAAAAGCCAATAGCAAAGTGCACAAAAAAATAACAACTCTGTTCATCTTCAGAGAACTTGGATTTAGCATTTCGGCTTCGCGTGGAAATTTTGGACATGGCCCATCATCAACTGCGTCTGTTTCTCAGGTTGGGTTAGACAAGGACTAAAAGTTTCTCATCTATTTTCTTTTTTCATTATTTTTTTTTTCTTGTCAAGTATCTGTTCTTTGTCTTAGATATTTCACAGTGTCAGTCTTATTTCGTTAAGCAAATATACTTTTTTTTTTTTCTGGTGTTTCCTCAAACAAATCTTTTTTTTTCCTCATTACTTTTACTTACATAAACATCTAAAATTATTAAGGGAGAATTAGTTAGATGACCGTGACATCCTATTTTGAAGCCATAGAGTCTAGAAGATACTCCTTACAAGGCTTTAAATCTCCCCTTAGGAAAAAAAAAAAAAGGGATTAATGGAGGCAACATATCATACATTTTCATGGAATTTGTACAAAACTCTTTGCGATGCCATAGAGTCTAGAAGATACTCAATATTTTCAATATATTGTGAATACATTTCTTTTACAGTGAAGTTGCTGCTCTAGCTAGAACATGCTAATTGAACGATTGCATCAATTATACTAGACAATTGCATATTTGATTTATGAACACATTTCATCTCTTTAATATTTCACTTAACTACTAGTTTGACTAGAAGAAGAAACAACATGTGACGAGTAGCCTTTGTGTTTTTTTTTTTTTTTTTTTTTAACTCTTGGAAAAATTTTACTTCAAGAGAATAGCCCAAGTTCTTTTGTCACTTGGTGTACATTTTGTTTTTTCATTCTTTTTTGTAGCTCTCCTTCGTTTCTTGTACCTTATATATATATTTTTTGGAATTAGTTTGAATAACAATGGTGCAACTGAAAGCACAAAAATCCTTCCCATCTTATCATCCTATCCAACCCTTCTCCTTCAAATCCTCTCACTTATACACCAAAAAAAAAAAAAAAAAACACTCAGCTCTACGCAAAAAGAAGAAAAGATAAATGAATAATTAATGTAAAAATTCAAAAAAAAAAAAAAAAGTCAACTCAATTTCATTAGTTTGCCTCTTTTGGGAGTGCATACATTAGATTTTGAAATGCAAATTACCAATTTTTAAACTTTATTGGACTAATTACAAAAGGAACCTATGCAACTCCGACTAAAAAACCACAATTTAGCTAGTCGAGAAGACGAATATGTTAAAAATTAGGATCCGCCCTCAAGAGGGATTTCTGTGGGCATATTGTGTGCAATCTTGAAAGAATCAATAATGTTCCTAAGAAACAGAAGGAGGTATCCTAACGCAGGGATATCCTGACTTGTGCCAGATTAAAGATGCACTACGCAGTAATAAGTGGGACTCAAAACGGTGACGTCTGGATAAGAACCAATGAAGCTACCGAGCTTACATTGTTGGTTAGCCTTCAATTTGAAAGCATGACAACTAGGGGTGGCAATTCGGGTCAAATCAGGTTGACGGGTCGGGTTCGGGTCAACCCGTCAGAAAATCTGTTGACCCGAACCCGACCCGTCAACCTGTGACGGGTCAGGTATGCTGACCCGAACCCGAAAATTTCAGGTTGACGGGTTGACGGGTCGATCCGAAATGACCCGAAACTTAATTTTAATTTATTAATTTATCACTGTAATTTCTAATAAAATCAATTTCTCACAAAACTAATTACATAATCAAGTAATAAAAATTTAAATAAATAATTCTAAACCAAATCTAAAATAAATTAAACACCGTAAAAGTGTTTTATCCCAAACAAAATATAAAATAAATTAAAACAGTATAAAAGTAAAAAATAATATAATATATTATTTGTCCAAATATAATAATTTCAACTTCACACAAATTAAATAAATTCATTTAGGATTAAGTAATTAATGCCTTTGAAAAAAAGAATAACTTAGTTTAGTTAGATAAAATTATTTTTATGTTTATTAAATTATTTTTAATTCGTAAACGGGTCATATCGGGTCATATCAGGTCACCACGGGTTGACCCGAAATCGACATGTTTTCTTTTCGGTTTCATCGGGTTCAACCCGTTTCTGACCCGAATTCTCGAAACCTCAACCCAAACCCATTAATTTCGTGTTAGGTTCGTGTCGTGTTTTCAGGTCGTGTCGAAAATTGCCACCCCTAATGACAACAGCTGGTGCATCAGAGGACAAAGCAGGTCAGCATTCATCTAAATCTAAATATATAAAAGAGAGAGTTGGATTATGAATAGTGATTTTCTAAATATATAAAAGAAAGAGTTGGATTATGAATAGTGACGTTTTGTCAAGCGGTTATTTGGTAATTATGGGTAACTTTGATGGCTTTTGTATTTGTTGGCTTTTTCCTCTTTTTTTTTTTTGCACAAATTAAAACATTTAATCAATATAATCACAACAATTATTTTTCTTTCATATTTTTTGTAAAATGCCGCTCACTAATATTAGATCATTAATCTACATTAAGAGCCATGTATTATTAAATTTATTTGAAATTTACAGTACTTTAATTTTTTTAATGTAAGAAACAATCTAAATAATGTTGAGTGTAAATACACAATTATTGAGGAAATAATTAATAAATTATTATTGGCTTTAGTGACTTTAAAAAATGGATTTTATTACTGCGACATGAAATAAAATTGTTTGGAAAAAAATGAATGCATATATTGCAAAAAAATGAAATAAAATAGTGCTCTTTAAAATTGTTGAATGCAGTGATTGTTTAGCATGTTCAACAGTAGCTTTTGACTGCATGATTCCCAAAAATTGAACAGCAGTAAAAAAAAAAAAAAAGAAAAATAGTCCAGCATTGTTATCACAATTAACCAAAATCGGTTAAGGTGTCGTTGACTAAAAATGGTTTCTAATCCTACTACTTTTTAAAACATACAATTATAAAGATATATTAGTCTATATATCCATATTAGTCTATATAATTATTACAAATTTTTAATGCCCTTGTTTTTATTCTTATTTTTCATTCTATAAAAAAGAATAATTAGTATGTTATTTACTAATAGTCTGGGCATCCAATAACAATTGCAGGATAACCGCTTGACAAAAAAACATTGTTCATGGGGCAACTCTCACTTTTATATTGTTAGATAAATATCCATATTTAATGTATATATATAATTATTATAAAATTTTTCCTAATGGCTCTAAATTTAATGTATATATATTCATTTTTCCTAAAGGCTCTAAATTACTCTAAATTGAAAAGCAATGTTGTATGCTATTTTTTTATTATTCTTTTAGTCAAACATGCAACATTAATTACATTGTTTCTTACATTAAAAAAATTAAAGTACTGTAAATTTCAAAAACAATGTAATAATACATGGCTCTTAATGTGGATTAATGATCTAATATTAGTGAGCGACATTTTACAAAAATATGGAAGAAAAATAATTCTTGTGATTATATTGATTAAATGTTTTAATTTGTGCACAAAAAAAAGGAAATAGGCCCATATTTATGGAACTTAGTGAGTAATAGAGATATACATAAATATAGACGGGTATCTTTATAATTACCTCACCCAGACCACATAATTTATGCAAATCATACCACACAAAATGTCGACACTGTATTGTCTCAATTATAGTACTTTATTAACCATTATATTACAAAATATCCTCCATACTTCACAAACTATTAACACTATATTCATCCAACCAATTTACCGCACTAATATTTTATAATTTAAGCTAGACTTATAATAATTATATAACTCTCTACATTATAAGAAATATATAACGGCTAAAAATTAATCAACTTAACACGGAAAATATTAGCACTAGTTCTATTCAAACGAAAGAACTACAAGCCTTTTTTTTGGTTCCCCCGCGCCGGGGGGGGGGGGGTGTAAAGCTGCATTAGCGGAAGGAATTTCCTTCTTATATGAATTATCAACTGAAAAATAAACACCTTGAATCTCCGAAACTCCAAAACGCGAGATAAATCTTTGCAGCCATAATAGAGAACAACCTTGTAGGGATTTTATGCGTTTAACCCGGTCGACTCAATAAAATTAGGCACTTACTAGTAGTTAAGCCGTAAGAAATTATGGTGAAGGGTTAACCCAATGAGCTGGTGACAAATTAGGCAGTTTTGGACAAGGACGGGACGCATAGTTGGTTTTTTCTTTGAGATCAAATACGTAGAGGCCGCTGTCTCCCCAGTAAGTGAAGTAGATGGAATTTCCCTTGAGCCCTGATTCTGAAGCACCGCAACATGACATAGAATTAGCCCGTTGAGAAATGAAGAAAGCGCGATCACCTATGTCATCAACCCAAGCTTTTCTTGTTATATCTGAATACGTCAATCTCCTGAATCCGTGTTTCTGATTCTCCACAAAATTAGGAACATTTCTCCATTACATTCAATCAAGTAACGATCCGATCCAATGATTCCAGGCACCAAACATTAAGGTGCCTCTTCTGCTCCTAGTTTCCTCAACTCAAGTCTGTGATCATCATCACTTTTTCCATTGAGACTAAATTTAACAAAAAGCAATCAATCGGATCCTTATGGTTATCTACTATCATCATCCATCCTTCACAGCTTGCGCTAATAATTTTCCCGCTGGTAATTTTCTCACGTAGTAACGGTCTTCCAGTATGCTGTAGAAGGTTTGGATATCTGAATGTCTTCCATGCGAGAACATGAGCCACCGATGAGGTTTCGGGGTTGGGGGTACTGAGGAACGCCCCTTGTCTCTAATTATATTCATCATCATCATCATCTACAAGATGTACAAATTTAGCTAGTCAGTCAATACATTGTTATGTGATAGGACATTTGACTACTCTAAGAATGATTTGATTATATATATATATAATAGTAGTATCAGTTTCCACTACACTATAGTGATCAATATGAACTCAAGCTAACCATATAAAAAGAAGAGTGCTTAATTGACGTCTGATTCTCTTCAATGATTAAAGAAATAAAAACATGCAGAGATGAGCATCATGCTACATTTTTCCCAATGATTTTCTCTTTTAATTCTCTTAATTAGTTCATTAGTCGAATTTATGAAAGAGGTGATAATGTAAACTTTACCACATACTGGGGACATGTACAGCAAGATTCTAAGCAGCCAAGATAAAACAATACCTACCCCATAAAGTAATTCACATTAGAAAGCTTAAAGATTAGCAGTACGGTATACAAGCAAGTGTAAACTTTCTTAGAGCTCTCCTAATCTTCAGTCTCCTCGTGATTATCACAGGTAATAATAAGCAACCAAGAAATAAATAAAAAGAAAGAAAAAGCAGCAAAGCATTAAAAAAAAAAAAAAGGCTGAAAGATTTGCACTGTGGCACTAAACTTCAACGAGCCTCCTAATCTTCCAATATGCACGACTACCGTAACAAATTAAGCTTGGTATGATCAAAATTTTGAAGAATTATTAATTAAAATTAATGGATTGTAATATGGCAGTAAGCTTCCCGGAACTTCTCCAGATGTTCTGGGGCCCATGATCATCAACGGACGAAACAAATAGGAAATATGCCGCCTCAGGTAAATATATGGGGGGAAAAAGAGAGAGAGATTAAAGAAAAAAAAAAGTTTCGGACCGAATATTATGATGTAAAATTTAGACAAGAACACAGGTACACAGAAAAAAATAAAATAGAATTTGGGGACAATACCTTCAAACGAAGCCGATAACCAAAGTAGATGAGTCGAAATTTTGAGGGGTAGGCAGGGAATATAAAAGCAGAAAGAAGGGAAAAACACGTATAAGAACCAGCGTTAGACACATGCACACATATTTTGCATCTTCAATCTGAAAGGTACGCCCTGATTACACTTGTTTACTGATTCTGCTTAGTAAGTTTTAACATGTTACTAACTTTGACTCTATTCTCTTGCTATGTCATCTGAAAAAATTTTAGTGAGATTCGTCACAATACTTATGCCCTATGCCGTTAAACAAGCCTACTGATAGATAGAATTACTGATAGATAGAACCAAGTTTGTTTCAATTTGATTGCTCGTATCAAAGCTAAGCGCTTGTTTTACTGCCGTTTGTGGCTTAAATAGTTACCATTGGATTGAAGTCAAAATATTAGACGGTGACAATGGCTCAGAATTCTGTGCGATATTGGATTGATATCTTGGTGAAATTGCTGTCTTCCATTCATCTTCTTCTTTTAATTAAGTCTTAATTACAAGAGGTATTGCAATCTTCCTTAAAATCAAACCGCCATTAGAATCAAAAGGGATGGACGTTGTGGAAGGGATGAACATGGAGCAGAGAGATTGGACTAACGTTCCAGAGGAGCTTTTGACCTTGATCTTGTCACATCTATTTCTGGACGATGCCAGGCGTTTCCGAAACGTGTGTAGAACATGGAAATCGGTCCCTGATCCCATCGAACAATCCCCAATCCGATTCCCGGTGCCTCAGTCGCAGTGGCTCATGCATAAAGATTTAAGCCGGGGGACATGCAAATTCAGCCATCCAGTTTATAGAGATGCATACTGCCTCGGTTCCCCTGAATTGTCTGGGCATTCACAGCCATCTCACCAGCCTCCTCCTGGTGGTGATACAGTTATTTCTTCTGTGCTACGTTTTTCCAAGGGGGGTTGGTTGCTAATGTCGAAAGGGCGCTTCTCGGTATTCTTTTACAATCCATTCACCAAAGCAAAGATGTATTTGCCACTTGTACCTGATCCTGAGCGTTACGTCTTAAGAGTTATAACGTTTCTGTCAACACCAGCATCTCCGGACTGCTTGGTCTTTGGTTTATCGGCCTTGTTTTACAGGCATGTGGCGATTTCAATCATTCGTCGTGGAGAAAAACATTGGAACTTCTACAGGTTCGAAAACAATCTGCCCATCATTCCATCTTACTGCAATCCAGTTTTCCACAAGGGCATGTTTTATTGCTTGGGTGAAGGAGGGAATTTGGGAGTTTTCAGTCCCGAGGACAATCAGTGGACTGTTCTTGTCAAACCCCAGAAAATCTATAAAGGAGGCCATGAAAGATATCTACTTGAGATTGATGGGGAGCTCATCTCCGTGTTTGTCCGGCGGCTGGGTTCACAGATTTCTGTTTTTAGGTTGGACGAGACAAAGATGGCTTGGGAAGAGGTATCTGATTTGGGTGATAATATGGTGTTTATTAGCCCCACAAATTCCTTTTCAAGAAAAAAAGTCATAGAAGGAATGCAAAATAAGATCTATTTTTCAAGGTTGCACAAAGGGTGTTGTGTGTTTTATTCACTCGACACTAAAAAGTTTCACACATTGCTGACGGATTTCTCGAGTGCAAGTCTATATAATACTCCGGAGCAATTGCGTAGCTGTTGGATTGAGCCAAGTGCAGATCATCACATTACTGAAGAACAACTCAACTGGTAGATGATTCCAAAACTTGACCCTCTTCAAGATTGTTATTCCTGCCTTAGGTGCACAGATGAGTTTTTAGTGAACCGTGCTTTTTGTTATCAACTTTCATTACTTTTGCTTCAACAAGCACTTTGAAGTGTGACATCTAATCCTTGTGAATACCAAAGACTTATTGTGAGTAGTTTCAGATGATCCAAAGATGTGCGGATTCAAGATACTTATTTTTTATCACTTTTGAGCAGTATACCTTTTGTCACTTGAAGAAGGATGTGCAAGGAGAGTGGATATGCCCAAAATACAAATTACATTTGCCACTTACACATCACACAAATCGCTTACACATTTTATTTGCAAATTTTGGACGAGAAAATGTGAGAGCAGAGTAGTTGAATGAATGATGCTCCACTTCTGGGTATTAATTCTTGGCATCAACGATGACTAAATAAAACCGCATAAAACTGAACTCCGCACAGTTTACCTTGCTATTTGACAATTTTAACACGTATACTAAGATAGAATCTTGTAGGCTGGAAGTTGTAAGCCTTCTTCTATCTTACCACATAGTTTTGTACACAAATGGATGAATCCAAACCAATTAAATGACATGTTTTATCATCTTTTCCTGTCCTTCATGGTTATTTTTCATTTTGAATGTTGCACGAGATCTCTCACTCATCAAACTCAGCCCCCCATGGAAAATAACAGTCTAATCATAATTTTTGCCTCATATTCTCTTCAGTGGAATCATACATTTTGAAGTTCATGTTGCGAAAACTGAAAGATTACAAAAAAATTTTTAAAAAAAGTTCGCCGAATAGGTAAAGAATGATTTTACTCTGACATTTGGTATTTCTAGTTTTGCCATGATCTCAGGTATGTGCTAAAGCATGAGATGCAACCTACTATGAGCAACCATCCTAATCCTATATCAAGATCCCACGATACTTTTCACTAGGGGAGCAGACAAATTTTCATATACCATCTATGGAAAGAGGTACTTGATTAACTAGGGATTAACAAAGCGAAACATTCTGTTATTGGGTTCCCACCATAAAACTAACAATAGACAATAGTACCTTGTTTTCTAATAACTCACAAGACTCGTAACTGAGAGGAATTTTTACCTTAGGACACAAATTTAAGAATTGGGAACTATTCAAATCTAAAGCAGAATCTTGAGATGAATGACAAATGATGTTTCAGTACTTTTCACTTTCAAGAGCATTAATTCGGATTGCCAAATTAAAAAAAAAAACAAAAAAAAGGGATTCTGATAAACATAGTGTACCTAGCATCTTGCAAAACTTTGAATCCTCGCTATCATTATTCAGGGGGCTTATCATGTTATGCAAATGTGATGTGATGATATAGTTATACAATCTAATGATATGAAACTGGTGCTTTAGCTTGCATGCTATGCAATTTCAAACGAAAAGCATTGCATGCGGGCACCCCATATGTGGGAAGGAACAGAAAACTGTCAAAGGATAGGATTTGATTAGATGGTAGGCAAAGCTAATATGAATGAAGTTGAGTTGAGTATATCACAAGGACTTGAAAATAGGGGTTCGTGGTTTCAATCTCTTCTAACTTGTAAACACGAAGATTAGTCTAGTAGGAACGTAGGTAGAGGTCTTTTCCGTCTCATCTGTTCTTAGAATGGCCATAACTCAGTTGTGATTTTGAAGGAAATATGCAACTCTTGATCTAATAAACTGAAGACAGGAATCGAGGGAATTTAAATTTAGATGAAAAACTCTTAGCTACTAGAAGATGTACGAGTGATTGGTGACTCTTGGTGCTTGTTCACTAACTTAAAAAGGCCAACAGTGAAATAACAGCACCGATAATATGGTGAAAAGAACATTGAACAATGGTCAATTCATCTTCGTGATGACAGCAACTGTTAGACATGAGATATGATGGTAGAATTTTCAATCAACAGGTAGTTTAAACCTCATGCATAAACTCCATATTGAAGGTAAAGGATATTTGTTTGGTTGAGATAGTTTAAGTTAGATTCCTTAATCATATCTACTAATCATGTAGCGAGCTTGTGTATTTTCGATCATACGACGTGAACTTATTAGTCCATTGCCCGGTAGCTGCAAGCCTAACCATGCGTGTGGATGAAATTTATTATCGAAATTTTCAGCAGTGGATTTGTTATACTTTAGGGAAAAAAATTAAAATAAAAAGTTCCCAATTAACAAAAACACTTCAACTTTCTGCATCTCCAGATGACGCCATGTAGTAATGCATGCCATTAGATGAAAACTAACATTTGTTTTTAAATGGGAGGTTTTGAATCTAGAACCATCTACTTATAATTTCTCACACCTTATAATTTGGTTAACTCATTTATACCTAATTAAATAAATAGGTACGAAACGAATATACCCAATTACCCATTTATGAATCACTTATAATTCAACTTTATATTTTTTTTTCACATGTTGTTTGACAAGAAATAATGATATTTTATTATTATTAGATTTATATTAAATTCAAATTTATTTGTTTAACACTCATTAAAAGTTGAGTTTAAATGTATAATTATTTTTACATGAATATAAATGGATGAGTCGAGTTAACTTATTATCCACCAATTAAATGGGTACCTATTTAGACCCATTTAAAATTAGTGGCCGGCTTATTAGTGGGTGGGTTTGGATGAATCAACATAATGAGGTTATGATTGACACCTTTGATTACGTTCATTCAAATTACCGTCCAAATCCTAGCCCAGTTGATTAAGAATATCTTCATTTGGTCGTTCAAGCATCATAGCCGTCTCTGGGATTCAATTCTGCTGTTGGTTTTCAGTCTAATAAATTTTAGAACCCCACATGATCATTCACTCAAGGTTGGTCAATAAATCAAATGTGTTTCGAATTGAATGAAACGTACTTGTCTTTCAATAACAAACTACTAGTTTGGAAATTCTTAAGAGGGTTGAAAATGGTTGCTTGATATGACTGGGCAAGCTTCTTTTAATAATAGAACTAATAAGATGCTATTGGCGTTGCGGTTCAGCACATGAGCTAGTTTCTCTGCTGAATAATTGCCAAGCACAATTGTTTTGGGCTGTCATTTTTACCACTTTTTACCTACTTTCCAGCAAGAATAGTAATGTTCTTTATTTTGCATGCTTGTTGATTAATTCTTTAATTGACCACATATAGCATGCATTTAACTAAGTAGGGGTGTAGGGGGTAATCCTCATCACTTCACACCTAGAAATGAATCAATGGGGCAGAGGAGCAAAAGTTTGATTTTTATGGTATCAGACCTGTACTATTGTACTTAGTTTCAGCATTGAATTGTTACTGTCCAGGTAGATTACAACTTTTCAACACTATCACTTGCCACTGCTGGAAGTAATATAAGTTTGTAAAATCAGTTCAGAACAAGGCCTAAATTGAAATTTTAGAAGCTATGTATAAATGTAAGAAAAGGTTGATTTGATGCAAGACAATTTCTCATTTCTATTTGATAATTTTTGGGAAGTATAGGTAAATCGAGTTGTAAGAGCTATGCGTGAAGATAAGAAAAGGTTGATCTGAAGCAAGACAACTTTTTGTCTATTTTGATAACTTTTTCGCCACTATACATTTTCTGTTGGCTACGTATTTAGCAAGATGCTCCTTCATTTGACAATTATTTGTAGCAATTATATATAGAATAGGAGGCTCATCCCTCCCCACCCCCACCACCACCCCCACCCGAATTACATATAGCATAGATATCAAATTGGAATGTCAACCATTTTCTATCGTCCCCACTCAGCTCTTACCCAATTCAAACTGAAAGAGAGACATCAAAAAAAAGCTTGCCATGGTTTGGAGGTGCCAAATCTGTAAGACCGAATTTACAACAATGTCTCAGCTTGATGCTCACAAACCAAGTGGGATGTGTAGTAAGGTGAGTAAATGAAAGAAAATGATGATGGAAATTGAACCTCCAGCCCCCTCCCCCAACAAAAAAAAAAAACAAAAAAGAAAATTCACAAGGAAGGAAGGACGGTTCAAAGTGGATGGAGATTGAGAATTGAGGAGAAGAGGAAGAAGGGCAGGTATTTCAACTGACTGGAAAGTTAATGAATTCAGATTTCAGATTTCAGATTTTAAACTTCAATTTTCAGATTAACAATTCAATAAGTTAATGAATTCAGATTTCAGATTTTAAACTTCAGTTTTCAAACTTTAGGTTTATCAAACCTATCCTAAGTGCCTATTTGATAACATAAAAAAGTGCTGAAACTGAATTCATTCAGACATTCAGATGTTGTGGGTGTTTGATAAATAAAAATTCACCTGCTGAACTTATTAAGTAGTGCTGAATTTGTATGTATTTTTTTCAGCACAAGAATCGTAGCTGAATGCTTAATTTGATAAGAATCAAGAGATTTACTTCAACTACTTTATCTTATCTACCAAATATATCCCTGTTTGTTAATTACATTCAAAATCCTTATCTAATTAAACAATATAATATTCCCTATTCAAAATCCTTATCTAATTAAACAAAACAACCTGATATTCTTTATTCAAATTTTTTTTTTAACAAATTTTTTTTTGCAGTAATTTTCATCCACAAACATTTATATTTTGATATATATTTTTTTTGTGCAGATAAATATTATTTATGTGATGCAGCTTATCCACACACACGTGGCTTTATGACACCATATCGAAATATTAGATATTGGTTGTCTAATTTTCGAAATGCTTCTCGTCCAAGATCAAAAAAAGAACGCTTTAACCAAGCACATGCAAGATTGAGAAATGTAATTGAACGTGCTTTTGGAGTATTAAAAACTCGTTTTCCCATTCTCAAAAACGATGAAACCATACCCTTTTCCCACACAAAGAAACATTGTCATTGTATGCGTTGTTCTTCACAATCATTGTCATTTTCATACCTAACAATTTTAAGTTAATTAAATCATAGGTTCTATTTCCTTTTTGGATTAAAAGATAGAAGGGCAAAATTGTACAATTTAGCTTATTAAGCATTAAGTTATGAATATTTATCAAACAGTATAAATAGATTCAGCATTAAGATTCAGCATTAAGATTCAGACATTCATATATCTCTTTTCAGTGTTTAAAATTCAGCAAATTAATTATTTCAGTATTCAGAATTCAGAATTCAGAATTCAGAATTCAGATTCAGTGTTATCAAACGGAGCCGTGAATACCCAAATTAGGAGCTCAAGATTAAACACAACTAGTGCTTTTAGCACATTCTATATATGTGCTTATTCTAAAAATCTATAATTAATTTTTTTCTTTCCACAGTAAGCTATTATACGTATAGAATCATTTAGAGCATATATGTGCCTTTTTTTTTCAAATCTATAAATACTACTCTAATTTTTTTTAAGGCAGTCATTGCATATAAAATCATGGTAAAGAACAAGAGGGGTTGTGAATAGCTGTGTTTGAGAATTGAGATGACTAGAGAAAAGAAGGAACTTAATAATTCAAAAACTAATTTTAGAGGTTACTTTTGGTATTTAACATTAAGTGACATGCATTGTTTACACCAAATGGGAGGCCCTCCCCCCCGAGACACACAACACCTCCCCAAAAAAATTATATATAGTATGGATAACCAAATTAGAATCTCAACCCACTCAGCTCTTACCCCAATTCAAAGTGAAAGAAATAAATAAGAAAACAAGGAACAGATCGCCATGACTTGTAGGTGCGAAATCTGTAAAGCCAAATTTGCAACCATGTCCCAGCTTATTGCTCACAAGCCAAGTGGAATTTGTAGTACGGTTGTTATCAAAGTTTTAGATTGGCAATGCAACACCAACGGGGAACTGTTTGAGAGCCAGTCTGTGTTGCACAAACACAGACACCATGGCATTTGCTCCACGGTACGAGACATTTGTTGTCTTCTTCATTTCTTCCTTTACTAATAGGGGTAATTTGAGAAACCTCTCCTGAGGTTTTTGATAGCATTCTTAAAATTTTAAAAATATTACTTGCCTTCTCTATTTTTAAAATTTTGTAACATTTTCAATCCAATTCAAATTATATGATTAAAATACTCATTTAAGAAAGAGAAATAATTTATTTCCAATAATAATCATATGTTAAAAATAAGTACAAAATTGCAATCTCAGGGCATTATAAGTACAAAAAGCATGAAAATGTTCTTTTCTTAAAAGAACAACATATAATAATTGCAACCATAAACAATATACTTTTTTAAAGTACAAACAAATAATAAAATTTTATTTAAAGCATTTCTTAACTCTAAACTTATAATTTTTTTACTTAAAAAACACATCCATCAAGTTTTCAAATATGAAAGGATTTTAAAATTGATTTGTCATTACAACTAAGGTATCACAATAAATAAATTTGGATATTACAGTGTTTGTTTTAGTTATGCTCCTCCCATTTCCCCAAATGTTCTGCTGTGTTGTGTTTATGTGCCTCAAAATCAATGTAACATCAGTTGTTCCAACAAGGACCATCATATTGTTGTTTAGCCTGCAAAAGAAAAACAGAAAATACATGTCAAGTTACGTGTACCTCATTCTAGCGTCTTTATCACACCTACCTCATAAGCATTTAGAAAAAAAAAGAACTGAAAACATAGATAGTGAGAAAGAGAAAAAAAAACAAATTAATTTTGAGTAAGGTGTTGAGTAAATAGACAAATTAAAGTTGCTAAATTTTGAATAAGGTGAGAGGAGAGTAGTTGAGTAAATAAACAAATAAAAGTTGCAAAAGAATAATGATGCTCCACTTTCTGGGTATTGATTTTGGAAATCCTTGGTATCAACAATGACTAAATACGTATACAACCAATCAAACCACATCATATTATCCTAATAATACAAGCATATGATTACCCTGCCATTATAGGATATCTTTTACCACCACTTTTAGCAATGCGCAATTGCGCATGCCGAATTCGTTATTTAATAAATTAATTTATGCGTCTTTTGGCCACTTGACAATTTTAATAATATGTATGTCTACTACAATCTCTCGCAGGTTGGAAGTTGCAAGCCCTCTCTTTTTCTACAGCAATGCAATGGATGATCCAAATCCTATTAATATGTTTTGTCATCTTTTCCTCTCCAATTAAACGGTTATTTTTTTTGCTTTGAATGTTGCCATGCTTTTGTCCTCTCGGTGTAAAGCACAGAATCAATCAACTGTGGCTGTGGTTAAGAATCTGACTAGCAATGTAACAAGAAGGTTTTCCAGCAACATTTTGATAAAACTATAATGGAAAGTGAAAACCCAAACTATAATGGAGCTTAAGATGAAACACGACGGATAATCAAGGTTGGAATCATGGAATGAACGCCAAAAAAAACAAAAATTGCTAAACAATACAATAATGATCATAGCCAAGTAAATATCAGTTTTTGCATCGTTAAAATCACAGCCTCGGAGCCCCCCACCGTTTAAGATTTGCACTGCATTGGACACAAATGTGACATGTTACATCAGTCAAATGTAGCAAAACTGAAGCAGATTCTCGACCAATGGCTTGCAGCCGCACTTCTTCTAGTGGCCTGTCCTCCCAAACGGGTGATCCTCTGAGTTGAGAATCTACTCATCACAGCAGCAAATCTGATTTAGCATACTATTTTTTTTTTTTAGTCCCTCCACGAATCATAGCACAATACAACTGTTCATCCCAAAAAAATCTCCTTTCACCCTACGTGCAGACGTCCTCGAACAAAAGCTATGCTTTCTGCGACACGCATTTCACGCAAGCAGCAGCCCACAAGCACACAAAAGTATGCAAGTTGCGTTCCATTCATGCGAGTAATATTTAGCCCCTAGAACGAAATAGGGGAATCAACTATTATGAGGGCATGGCATTTTTCTCCAATATGGTCTTCGAGGGAACTGTAATCCTTTACTTCCTACAACATTTATTAATAATCTCTGCAACAGGTCTTTCTGTTCACCAACACCATTTCCCATTTCGCCACTCTCTGGAAACAGATAAAGCAGCACTCTTGGCGTTCAAAGGGAGCATATCATTTGATCCATACTCCAGACTTGCAAACTGGAATGAGACCACTCATGTGTGCCGCTTCACTGGCATTGCATGCGACGGACGGCATCATCATCGTGTTGTGAGGCTTAATCTCAATGATTCTGGTCTGGTTGGTAGACTTTCGCCATTCATATCAAACCTAACACAGCTGCGAGTGATAGAGCTAGTCAATAACCAGTTCTCTGGCTTCATTCCATCAGAGTTTGGCTTCCTTCGTAACCTTCATCATATCAAGCTTGACGGGAACAATTTGTGTGGTCCAATCCCAGAGACGTTCTCTTTTCTTGCCAACCTTACATTGGTCGCTCTGAGTGGAAATAACTTGAGTGGTACAATTCCACCTTCGTTCTTTTCCAACTGCACATCATTGCACAATGTAGACCTCTCTGAGAATTTTCTGAGTGGCAAAATTCCGGCTGAAATTGGAAGTTGCCCAAAATTATGGACTCTCAACATTTACAGCAACCAACTCGAAGGAGGAATCCCTTCCTCTATAACCAATGCCTCAGAACTAATCAACTTGGATGCTGAAAACAACCAACTTTCTGGTGAACTGCCCGTGGACATAGTTTCAAAGCTATATAGCATCAACTATCTTCATTTGTCATACAATAATATGATCAGTCAAGATGCCAACACTAATCTAGAACCTTTCTTCACTGCCCTGTCAAATTGCAGCGAACTGGAGGAGCTGGAATTAGCTGGCATGCGCCTCGGAGGGAGCTTGCCGTATTCCTTTGGAGGAGTTACTAAAACACTTGCGATTTTGTTGCTGCAGGAAAATCATATACACGGGTCAATTCCTCCTCAGATTGCACACCTGTCCAATCTCAAACTGATGAATTTGACACTCAACCAGTTTAATGGTACCATTCCAGATGAAATTGGTCAGTTATCATATTTGGAACGACTTTCTCTATCATTTAACTCCTTTTCTGGGGAGATTCCAGCAGCGTTAGGACAGTTGTCTCGTCTGGGCCTGCTTGATCTGTCAAATAATCAACTCTCGGGTAAGATCCCCGAAAGTTTTGGAGATCTAGTGAACATATATTATTTATTCCTCAACAACAACCTTCTGTCGGGAAAAATACCAAGAAGTTTAGGGAAGTGCAGGGATTTAAACAAGCTAGACCTGTCGTATAACAAACTGACAGGAAGCATACCTCCAGAAATGGGAATCCGTGGGATAGCGATTTTCCTGAATCTTTCTCATAATCAGCTAGAAGGACACATTCCTATTGAGTTAAGCAAGCTTGAAAACGTCCAAGAGATTGATCTTTCATCAAATCAGCTAGGGGGAATTATATTTGTTCAGATTTCAAGCTGCATTGCTTTGCAGACAATAAATTTGTCAAATAATTTTCTTGAAGGTCAGCTTCCTGAATCCCTAGGTGAGCTCTGGAGCCTTAAAGTTGTAGATGTTGCATGGAACAAGTTGTCTGGGAGGATTCCAACAAGCTTGAACAAAGTCAGTACTCTTACTTTTCTGAATCTCTCATTCAACAACTTCGATGGACGAATACCCACTGGAGGCATATTTGACTTTGCCACGAACTTATCATTTGTGGGCAATCAGCATCTCTGTGGGATTATTCCTGGATTTCCAACTTGCCACCAGAAACTGGAATTTTTCCACTCGCATCTGTTTCTGATCATCTTATGTTCAGTCGTATCTGTATCAATGTTCTTGTCAACGATATGCTGTGTCATTGGATGTCAGAGACTCAAAGTCGTAATTGGCTCTACTAGTCAGCCTGAAAGAGAAAACCAAATGCCCCCAGAAGTGATGCACAATTTTCCAAGAATTACCTATAAAGAACTGGCAGAGGCAACCGGAGGATTTGAAGACCAGAGGCTGATTGGATCAGGCAGCTATGGACGCGTCTACAAGGGAGTTCTACCAGATGGCACATCCATAGCTGTCAAGGTTCTGCATTTACAAACTGGCAATTCTACCAAGAGTTTTAACAGAGAATGCCAAGTATTAAAAAGGATTCGTCATAGGAACCTGATGAGAATTATTACCGCATGTAGTTTGCCTGACTTCAAGGCTCTTGTTCTTCCCTATATGGCAAATGGGAGCTTAGATAGTCGTCTCTACCCCCACCCAAGAACGGGTCTAAGTTCGGGCTCCTCGGACTTGAGTCTCCTGCAGAGGATTAATATTTGCAGTGATATTGCAGAAGGGATGGCTTATCTACACCATCATTCTCCTGTAAAAGTCATACATTGTGATCTAAAGCCAAGCAATGTTCTTCTCAATGATGACATGACAGCTTTAGTCTCTGACTTTGGGATAGCAAGATTGGTTATGACAATTGGTGCAGGAAATGCTGGGGTAATGGAGAATATGGGTAACTCTACTGCTAACTTATTGCGTGGTTCTGTTGGATATATTGCACCAGGTACAATTTCCCTTTGACTTGTGCACCTCTGAAGTTGAAACGAGGAAAAGAAAAAGTAATAATGCAAATTGGAAACTCGACAAAAGTAAATCTACACCAAAAACAAGTAGCACAGAGTAAGAAAACAACATAAGCAAAGAAATTAATTAGTTTTTATGTCAGATTAGTAAAGCAAATCTGCTGCAATGTACGAAAAATTAACGCTTTGGATGATGAATAACGTCATAAATATCATTCTTAGTTTGAAGTATTGTCTACAAAGGGCAGATTATAGGTCAATGACCAGAAACAACATTTTTGGCTGGCCATTTTATATTAGTTCAGATATTGGTGGCTGATTCTTATCTTGCACTGTGCAGAGTATGGGTTTGGGGCAAGCGCATCCACAAAGGGAGATGTATACAGCTTTGGTGTGATGGTTCTTGAAATGGTGACTAGGAAGAGACCGACAGATGACATGTTTGTTGGTGGTCTAAGCCTGCACAGATATGTAAAATGTTATTATCATAGAGAGGTTGAGAAAATTGTAGACTCCTCATTGATAAGAGCTGTAAAAGACGAGACTCCCGAAGTCAAGAAAATGTCGGAGGTTGCTATAGGAGAACTAATTGAACTGGGCATTCTTTGCACTCAGGATTCTCCCTCTGCGAGGCCTACAATGCTCGATGCTGCAGATGATTTGAATCGCCTGAAGAAATACTTAGGTGGGGATACCACTGCAACTTTTGCCTCATCTCTCGGAATATCATCATCCACTTTTAGTAGTGATTGGTGATTGTGTTGATTTAGTTCAATTAAGCTTCTTACAACAAAACTCATTGACTTTTTTCATCCGTCTTTTGTGAACTACTTACTAATCACTTGACCTGACAGAGCAGGCATAGCATATGATATCAATATGCGAAATCAAAGGCTATGGTCTATACTCTAAAATAACCATACTAACATAATATACTCTCAAAGGCAAGTATAGTCCACTCATACAGTCACATAAAACAAGGGACAACATACGAACTGATCACAAGCAAAACAATTCAGTTAAAAAGTCTAAGAGAACCATACTAACATAATATTCTAATGATCAAACTTAAGTTTATCCATTTAGTTAGTAGAAAGAGAAATCAGCTATACTACAACAACTTCTTACTTTTAATTTGAGCCATAGTGAAACTTGTTGTATTGATGAATGAGAATATGTCAATTTCCATCCATACCTCAGGGTGGTTATGGCTTGAAGGCACTTTGCATGAAGAAGAGAAAAACTTAAATGGTCACAAGCACAAAACTAAACACACAATACCGTAAAGATCATCAAGGTTCATGACAACTGACAAGACAGCAACTTCATGCACCTAGGCTATCCTGATTACACCTTGTCCGCAGCAGACAAGATGAAATGGCTGCTGAATCACATTGTGAAATCATCTAGCATAAAACTCCTCGTAAAAAGTCAATGTTGTTAAGATAGCCCTACAATTTGTTCCTGAATATTGCTTGCTCGTTACTTAGACTATCAAATTGACTTCCAGCTAAGATATGTCAAAGGTCCCATTAAAAGTGACTTCCAGCAATATCAACGCCATCATGTGAAGAACTGTAGAACTGATTAAACCTCTCACAACATAGCCATCACTTTCCCCTTATGTGGTCTCCATTAGCAACAGCAGCAACAAACTTAGTCCTCGTAGCAACAACAAAAGTTCTTTAAGCATCATTGCTATCGAAGTCTTAGTGTCCCGCCAAAAAGGCATATTACTTACAGCACTGGCAAGGGGTAGTGTTGAAAAGTTGCTAATCTCATGATTCTTGGGAATTTTAAAACAACTGGTGCATTCCCGTTTCAGTGTTTCTCATTAGAACAGTCCTACTCTCATCTTCCCGGAACAGGAAAAACCCAGTGCTGAAACTAAGCAGAAGTAATAGTGTTACAAGGGTGATACCATAAAAATCAAATCTTTACTCCTCTCACCATATTGATTCATTTCTAGGAGGGAATGAGGGATTAAGTGCATGCTCTATATGGTCAATTAAAGAAGTGATCAACTGCTGTGCAAAAGAAAGATAGAACAATACCATTCTTTCTGGAAAGTAGATAAAAAGTGGTGAAAAAGATCGCCCAAAAGAATTTGCGCTTGGCAATTGATCAACAGAGAAACCAGCTCAAGTGCTGAATTGCAAAGCTGATAACTTATTATTACTTCTGTTATTAAAGGAAGATTCTCAATCTTATCAAGCAACCATTTTTAACCCTTTTAAGCATTTGCAAACTAGAAGTTTGTCATTGAAAGACAGGTACGGGTCATTCAAAACATATTTGATGTATTGACCAAACTTAAGTGAATGATCATGCGGGGTTCTGAAATTTGGCTTTGGATATGGTAAGGAGACTGAAAACCAACAGCAGAATTGAATCCCAGAAATGGCGACGATGCTTGAACGACCAGCATGGATACAAAGTATAAATAAGCAACCAAATGCAAACACGTTTTACCGGTTATTTATGCAAAAATTGATACACTTATGCAAAACTAAATAAATATTGATAGTTTTACTCCAAATCTCAGACAATCGTGTTTTCACTTTTCTGTATTGGTCTGTCGGGCTTGACAAGACTTTTCTGTATTGGTCTGTTGGGCTTGATCTCAATGCTTTTGTAACCTGGATTTTAGCTTTGATTTTCCCAAAATTATTTTGTGAAATTCTCAATCCTTTTTTATTGTATTTAATTTTAAATTTTTTGGGCCAAGAAAAGCTAACAATCGCAGATAAAACTCATGGCTCACGCTGCTTTAGGATTCTAATCTTGGATTATATTTTTTTCATGCAAATAGAAATACCCTCAAAATTTTATGATAATTAGTAAAAGTAACTAAGACCTCTTTATGTAGCATACAAAGGTGGTCTGGTCATCCGTAATTACAGTGCACCATTTTTTTTCCCCTATAACACCATAGATTCACCTAAATAGCATTTTTAACAGTAAACAAAAGCATATGATTTCTTTTAAGAAACCTAATTTCTAATCGTAAATTCAATAAAATCTTCTTTACAAAAATAGAAAATAATTTAAACAAAGCCTTCCCATTTGGATTGCTATTTTTTGAAGTTATTGTAAAACAAAATATGCTATAATGATTTGATATCGACGAGATAAAAAAGATAATTAGAAAATGTATTCATAAAAAATATAAAAAAAATTTAATAGAAAAACTACAACCCGAACACCAAGTTTACAGCTCTTGGTTAGAGAGGACTCTCAATTTATTATTGTTTGATTGGGTAGCATGCATAAGGGAACCAACCAGGAAACAAAAACAAAGAAATGTGGATTACCCATATAATCCGGCCAAGCCCACAACCAGAAACTACCCAATGATTCCATTATGGTATGACACCAGAGCATCATAAAAATTACACAGGCGCAGTGATCCACGTATTCTGGGGTTGAAAACAACATAGCCCAAAGTTGTGAATATACTCGACCCATTTGTCCCATCTTACGTCATAACCCACTCCCTCCAGAACCCGGACTCCCCAGTCCTTTCCCGCCCTCTCCAGAAGTCTCTGATTTTCCCTCAGTCCCCAACGATATTTTGAAAAAAAGGACTCCTGCTTCCAGCTCAACCTCGCTCTTTCCCGATCCCTCCAGTTTCCTGCTTTCGTGTTCCTCCCTCCAGCCATCTCTCGAATCCCCCCGACCCCACCCCTCAACCCTGTATATATACACCAACACCTCGTTAGTCCTCCTGCATCCGAGACCAATAAGAAAGAAGACCAATCTGACAACCAACACCTTTTCAAGAAAATCTAAAAACTCCGCCTTTTCCAAGAAATTCTCTTTCTTGATCTCTTATCGACCTGAGCTAATTCTTCGTTTCTTGACTTGTTTAAGTTAATTCTTTGTTGCTGAAATGGCAGCAAAAGGTGAAGGCAAGGCTATTGGCATCGATCTTGGCACAACCTACAGTTGTGTCGGGGTGTGGCAGAATGATCGAGTTGAGATCATCCCGAATGATCAAGGCAACAGAACAACCCCTTCTTATGTTGCATTCACCGATACTGAAAGGTTAATCGGTGATGCAGCTAAGAATCAGGTTGCTATGAATCCTCAGAACACTGTTTTCGATGCCAAACGACTTATCGGACGTCGCTACTCTGACCCTTCTGTCCAGGCTGATATGAGGCATTGGCCGTTTAAGGTGATTGCTGGCCCAGGTGATAAGCCCATGATCGTTGTTCAGTACAAGGGCGAGGAGAAACACTTTGCTCCCGAGGAGATTTCTTCGATGGTCTTGACGAAGATGAAGGAGGTTGCTGAGTCTTTCTTGGGGCAAACTGTGAAGAATGCTGTGATCACTGTGCCTGCCTATTTCAATGATTCTCAGAGGCAGGCGACAAAGGATGCTGGCGCGATTGCTGCGATTAATGTGATGAGGATCATTAATGAACCAACGGCTGCTGCTATTGCTTATGGCTTGGACAAGAAGGGCTCAAGAACCGGCGAAAAGAATGTCCTGATATTCGATCTTGGTGGTGGAACTTTTGATGTCTCACTGCTGACTATTGAGGAAGGGATATTTGAAGTCAAGGCCACAGCGGGAGATACACATCTGGGTGGTGAAGATTTTGATAATAGGCTTGTCAATCATTTTGTTCAAGAATTTAAGAGGAAGAACAAGAAAGATATCAGTGGTAATGCTAGGGCTTTGAGGCGGTTGAGGACTGCATGTGAAAGGGCAAAGAGGACGCTTTCATCCACTGCACAGACCACGATTGAGATTGATTCTTTGTACGAGGGGATCGATTTCTATGCTACAATTACAAGGGCAAGATTTGAGGAGTTGAACATGGACTTGTTCAGGAAGTGCATGGAGCCCGTGGAGAAATGCTTGAGGGATGCTAAAGTTGACAAGAGCCATGTTCATGATGTGGTTCTTGTTGGTGGATCGACAAGGATACCAAAAGTCCAGCAACTATTGCAAGATTTCTTCAATGGTAAAGAGCTTTGCAAGAGTATTAATCCTGATGAGGCTGTGGCTTATGGAGCTGCTGTTCAAGCAGCAATTTTGGGTGGAGAAACAGATCAAAAAGTTCAAGATTTGTTGCTTCTTGATGTCACCCCTCTCAGTCTTGGACTTGAGACTGCTGGTGGAGTGATGACGGTATTGATTCCGAGAAACACCACCATACCGACCAAGAAAGAGCAGATTTTCTCCACTTATTCTGATAACCAGCCTGGAGTGCTAATCCAAGTGTATGAAGGAGAGAGGCCAATGACCAAGGACAACAATCTTCTCGGTAAATTTGAGCTAAGTGGCATTCCACCAGCTCCAAGAGGTGTACCGCAGATTAATGTCTGCTTTGACATTGATGCAAATGGTATCCTGAACGTGTCTGCCGAAGACAAGACCGCTGGTGTGAAGAACAAGATTACTATTACCAATGACAAGGGAAGATTGAGCAAGGATGAAATTGAGAGAATGGTCCAGGAAGCCGAAAGGTATAAGGCTGAAGATGAGGCAGTCAAGAAGAAGGTAGAAGCCAAGAACTCCTTGGAGAACTATGCTTACAACATGAAAAACACTGTGAGAGATGAGAAGTTTGCTGGGAAATTGGATCCATCTGACAAGCAGAAAATTGAGAAGGCAATTGATGAGGCAATCGAGTGGTTGGACGGGAACCAATTGGCTGAAGTGGATGAGTTTGAAGACAAACAGAAAGAGCTGGAAGCGCTCTGCAATCCAATTATTGCTAAAATGTACCAGGGTGCTGGTGGAGATGTGCCGATGGGCGGAGGTGCTGATATGCCTGGAGCTGGTCGTGGCACAGCTGATAGTGGTAGCAATGGTCCTGGGCCTAAGATTGAGGAAGTTGATTGAAGAGTTAAAAGTTCTTGCTGAAATGGCCTGTTTATGATTTTCTGTTTCACCCGCGCATATCTTTTTATTTTTCTGTTTTTATTGTATGATAGTAGTATCAAAAATTGGGAGTGACAGAAACAGTTGGGAGCGGCAGATTAAAAGCTGTAATAGATGTAGATCTTTAGGTCCTTCATAATAAAAGTTTCCTCTTTTTGTAATTGACTGGGGTCTGATTTCTGATTTCTTCTGCATTTTAGATTCACTGCAACTTCTTTTTCTGTGTGGACTTTCACAATATGCTTTGAAACATGATGAGCCATCATGAGACTCTTAAAAGTCTCAACCCAAAGAAGTAACAATAATCACAAATAATAATATGACAACTCAAAAAATAATGAGAGCAGACAAAATCCTTCTCTCTCCCAATGGAGCGCAGGTCTGCTGCAATTTTGGGACTCCTACGAGACCTCAGAATCTAGGCTTTTAAGAAATCTTCTATTGATTTTACATCTTAGTTGCGCGGCTACTTTGAGATTCCCTCACTTCAACACATTCCTGTTTGGTTTCTATTTTGCAGCACTTACAACTCAATCAGTGCAATCGTAATCAACTTACAGCTTGGTTGCCTGTAATTTGAATCTCGGACATTTTCTGCTTTCATCAAGTGTTCAGTGATCACATCTTATGCTTTCATTAGCTTTTCTAATCACTGATCTGTTTTCTAGATGATGGATGCAATTACCATTGAATAAGTCAACAGGGATCGTCTGAACTCTTTTCCTTTTATCAATTATATGGTGAAGCTGTAGACGGCCTGTCAGTCGGGTTCTGAGATTGAATGATGATTAGTAAGACCACCATGATCATCTTCATATTTGCTTGGGAACTCAAAATCTACAGAGACGAGAATACAATGTACCATTAATTACGTAACAAGTTTTGCTTGAAATGCTGCCGACAGTGCTGAGCAGAAACCAGGTTGCAAAATAGCAAACTCCACATCTTTAGAGTTTTGGGTAATATAAGATCATTTTGAACTGCTTTCATCTCCAATTCTCATTAATGGGGTATTAGATGAAGTTTCCTTTTCATTATGGGCGACTGTTGCAGGATTTTGACATTAAAATGATTTTCATTAGCTTCCAAGGTACTACTTGTTTCTCACATCGACTAGCATCTTGTAGTTACTTCTAAAGCTAAAGAGAAGATGATGGAATCACATTCCCTCCTGAATGGATTAGTTAATTAAGGGACCCTCAAGATGGATGCATTCTTGTATTCTAATCAGCTAAATATTCGCCTTGGCATCTCTTTACAGCTACTCAAAGGCAGTAAGCTTGTCGCCAGAAACTAGTGAAAGATGATCGAACTCTCGCAGATCTGTCTTAGGAAGATGCGGTGGTAACAGTTATATCCTACAAATTATACTCTCATTTCCATTGTAAACAGTCAAGGCAATTTGGTGTAGGCACAGTTAAAACGAATACTTCCACAAGGAGGAAAATGGCACTACAGTTAGATCTGCAGACAGGATGCTCCAATGCTTCGGGCCGCTCTTTAATATTAATACTATTTTTTAGGGGAAAAAGGAGGAACCACGTTTTTGCAGTTTTTTTTTAAAATTTTTTCACTTTGTGGAGAATATTTTGAATTTGATCACCATTGAAAGATAACCACTAGCCACTATATATAACTTCCTCATTCCTGAAGAGAAAAGCGTAAAACCATTTCCTTCAAGCAAAGAACTCTATTTGACCCACAGCGGCAAATAAACCAGGTAGCCTCAACCAGCAGTAAATAAACAAAGATAAAGGAAGGGTATTCCCCTCAAAGCTAGGAAGAAACATCCAGGACTGATAGAAAGGGAGATGAGGAAAGGCTACTTGTTATGGTTCTTCACCTTGCTGTGTTCTCAATTATTCCTGTGTAGCTTGTCTCTTGATGAAGTTCCTACACTCCAAAATAAAGATCCCAAGATCAAAAAACTTCCGCCAGTAGCCCAAGAAAAACAGGGTAAGTTACTTTTTTCCTTTTTGTGTTTTTTAACGGTTGCTTGAAATAGCCTGATTTTGTACTGTTTGCAGGAACATATAGCAGTGGCAATTTCAGTCTCCATACTTATGGTGGTGCAAAGGATCACACCACCGATACAGAGATGGCACAGAGAGGGAGGGGAACCTATGGCGGTGCAAATGTAGTCCATCGAAGGCCTGGTGAGAAGGCTGCAGCATCAGTCCTAGAAAGCCCGTTTGGCTTATTTTTGCTTCTTATTTTACCTCATCTCGTTGCCTAAATGCTCCCTGGAGTATAACCACAGAAGTTTCCACCACTTCTCTGTCTTCAGCTATTTATGATTTGGACTACTAAGTTTCTTCCTTGAGCAGACTGTCGCATGAGCTCTTAATTTTGGCTCATCTCCAATTTTTTCATATGAATGTTGGTTATGCCACTGGTTTGGAGTTCTTCTTCTTTTTCTTTTTTTCCTGTCGCACCCATAGATGCGAATTCGAGGGATGGTTTTGCTAATTCTTTGGTCAAAATCTTAACTGCGGAACCATACAACACTTGATCCTTCGCTGATTGGTAATTCAGCTTAAAATTTCTTCAGACATTACTTGGCCAAGCCTGCACATTTGGACAGAATATTTTCATCTCATCAACCGTCCTAAATTCATCAAATACTAAAAAAGAAACAATAACTAACGAATTTGTGAAGTTAGAAAGATTACAGCTTTAGAACTTAAATGACAAAACAATAAAATGAAATGAACCTTATCCTTTCATCATCATTACATGCACAAGGAACTTAGACAAGAATTATTGTCCACGTAGGTACAAAACAGAACAGTGGTTCTTCATAAGCTTAAACAATTACTCAAGAAACCACCACCGCATGAATAGCTGGCCCGGACCCGAAAGCTATTAATACAAGCGTGAAAATTCATGTGATGTGCTCCCGTTCAAATGTCATACAAGAAACTCTGGAAGAGTTTCATGTGCTCGCCCTGCAATGAAATAGCTACTGACATGCTTCCATCATTGGTTGGACTAGGCAATATAAAGCTTAAACCTTCATAAGCGATACCACCAGGACCCATAAATATGGGCCGACCCCAGCCAAAATCAGCATCATGGATGGGTAACCTTACCCAGCTTGTGATCCCCAGATTTGGACACTTGAAAGTATGGGCACCACGAACCAGGGCCTTCAAATCAGGCTGTAATTCCAAGTAATCAAGAGCTGACCTTAAGTAGTCGTTGTCCATCCTCGCCAATGCATCGTGGATTTTACTTGCAGCATACCAGACTGGCTTGAATTCAAGGTCACCAGCTATAGCTATCGGGGTTGCCGTGAAGATGACATTGCCAAAATAGCCAGGCGGGAGCGAAGGCCTAAGTCTTGCTCGTCCATCAGTAGCAATGTACAATTTTGTTCCTTGATCAACTTCGAGTCCTCGTGCCTTGCAAGCACAGCGCCATACATGGCCTGCCAACATTTCGTAGGAGCTATAGCTAATGGTGTTTCCATCTTCCTTGGACTTGGCTTTCAGGGCACTGATTTGCTCCCTGGTTAACTTGAAGATGGACACTGCAGTTTCAGGAACTGAGTCAGATTTTGCAGTTTGCGGGGAAACTTTTAAGGTTGGAGGGGGTTGGTACTCAATGTGCTGGAATTGAGGCTGGGGCGGATCGCGGGCACGGAGGAGGGTGCGGTCTATGAATGGTGGCAGGGTCACATCAAGGCCACGGGCCATATCAGACCATGAATTGATGAAATGAAGACCTGAAAATCCATCAGCTGCATGATGTTGCATGCCAACACCAAGAGAGACTCCACCACACTTGAAATATGTCACCTGATCCAAAGTTACAATCAAGAATCTCATGAGCTAACTAACATTATTAGCCATAGCAAATCGAAATTAACAAAGGCATGTTAGTCTTTTCTGCATTCTCTTCTTAACAGGAATTCGATCACTAGCAACAACCTACAAGTGTAGCTCTTCTCATCCTGCTACATGCTACCTAGTGCGTATGATTCCAGCACAACCTAACCCAGTATGAAATCATAACCTGAATTCAGTGTTTCAACTCACAAATTTTACTAGAAAGGCTAGTATATAGCTGTTTGTCCAAAGAGGAGATTCAGATATTAATCTTTTAATACAAAACAAAATAAAATTATAAAAAGTGTCTAAATTAATTGTGTGTACGTCTAATTTAGATAAACACATGTATAATATTTTTTTAATTTTTTTTAATACAAGCAGGAACGTTCAAATTCGAGACCTCTCAATCACACTCCCTATCCCGAATCACCCAACCCGTTCCTCATGAAATAAATAGTTACGTATCAATACTTAAATGGTAGGCTGGTAGGTGAATGTAATAATAACGCATTAATACTTGTACCATTATTGGACTTACTAAATAGGTTTGTAATTGAACGAATTAGATGGTCCACAATTTCCAAATTAACTGGACATATATTCCACCCCATCTAATTATGATAATGTCTATAAATCTATATTATAGTGTCTATATATCTAAATTTGACAAAATAAATTATGATGCGCTGTCAGAAGTGTTAGCTGATTTTTTTTTCCTTCAATTTGAGCACCGTCACCGATCAAGATCAAAATTGACCAACTCCAACCAATACCTAGTGATAATAAATTATGTCACCAACTCAACCAACCCGATTATTCAAGGCTCCTACATGGCAGCTGGGAAGCTAACAGGCTGAGATGTATTTACCAAAAAGATAGCTAATCACAGAATTCATAATGTTGCTTACAAAAAAAAAAAAAAAAGAAGTAATAATGTCAATTACAGAAGTCGAAAAAGGTTGTCGGTTAATAAAGTAGTATGAATCTTTTTCTTTCCATTTGGCGTTTTAAGAATAGGGTTGAGGTGAAAAAAACAAAATCTCTCCTCGGCAAGTCACTTCATTCACTGAAAAATAAAATGCCTATTGGAGGATAAACAGATGCTAAAACTGTAAGCGTATGAGGCACATATTCCTTTAGCTTCGTTTAACAAAAAGAAAAGAACAAGAAGAATATGGTAATAATCTAGTAATGACAATTCCTAGTGAAACCATCCAATCTTGAGACCACTTGTGTAAAGCTTAATCGACCTAAAAAAAATTGGTCTAGGCAATAATACAAGCTATAAAAAAAAAAAAGGTGCCAAAGCCATATAATACACCCTTCAAAAGAAAAAAGCCAAAAGGAAAACGACTTCACCAACTACTCTTACTTATACTCCTTCTGTCACATTAAAAGTGTCGTACCTTTCATTTTGCGATGTTTTAAAATAATTATCATATTAGAAAAGTCAAAACACCTTTTGGTCTCTCTTTTCAATATAGTTATTCTTTCTAATTATATACATGTTACCATTCAAATTTATATTTTAAATTTGTAGAGATAAAATTGAAAAAAAAAAAACATCACAATCAAACCATTATTTTTAAAAAAATTTGATTCCCTAAACATAACTAAATAAATGGAACGGAGGGAGTAAAGTTTTACTAGCTTAGTTTCTCTTGATATCTGAAATTAGTACCTAAACAAACTTACTAGTACAAGGTTTGAATCTCCACGCCAAATGAAGTTGACATGTTTTGCTCTAAAGTCTAATCTACGCCCAGATTTCGTTGTCAGAGTTTAGATCACCTTGCTTTCATCAACATAAAACTTCCCAAAAAAAAAAAAAATTTATTGATTGTTAGTTTAATTCAACCTCCACAGACTTTTGTGTTTTGTCAGGGTAGGTAAAGCTTTCACATCGTATGAGCTCATAAGTCTAACGTGCAACTGTTCAAGAGTCGAGAAAAAAAAAAAGTATTTGACGAATAACTAAAACAAAAGATAATTAATCTGTCCATGCAGTAGCGCATAAAGTATTAGTAATGCATTAATTCCTAAGGGCTAAGAACGTAATCAAATAAAAATAAGTACTTAACTCATAAATTAAGCAAAACTCCATGATTTGTTGCACAAGCTGATGATTAACGTATATCTTATTTGAACCAGTGAACACAATTTTATGACTAGGATATTCATATATCCAGGTTAATTAGTCACGAATTATCAGATATATTTATACAAAATTGATCGGAAAAAAAAAAAGATGAAAAGGAGTTAGCATACCTGCAGCACTAGGAGAGCGTAGCTTGATATTCCTTGAGAATAATCAACTGCAGGAATGAGTCTACGAAGCTCTAAAGTTGGTGCAAAGTCACCGAAATCATCAACTACTCCATCAGACTCGGCCTCCACGAAAAGCACGCCTTCACCATTGCACTCAATCTCAATCCGCCCATCTTCGTCTCTCTTTAACCTACCAGCCATTGGGTAGAACGGGACAAGGGCTCGGCTCAAAGCGTCCTTCAGCACTTTGGCATCAAAGAAATTCGATGATCCCGTCGGCCTATAGAAGTAGACGCTAGGGGTGTGGAAATTTGGCACCACCAAGTCCACGTTCGAGTTCCACAAGTTCCTCCTAGGAGTTTCTTGGGCAGGTCTCACCATAGTCGATTCCTTCACCTCGATTTTCATGGTTGAAAGTTGTATGATCCTTGCTTGACACGTACAACAACTGTACCCCAAAAAACATAAAAGAAAATGGTGCAATAAACATACTTTGATTAGTTTAATGGTGATGAAGAATGGATTTCGAACGTGAAATATTACGTGAAATTTGCATTAAACGTACCTGAAGAGTTGAGAAGGAAGAAGAATGTTGGGTGGTGGGATAAGAAATTCAAAAAGGAAGAGGAGGAGGAGGAGGAGGAGGTGGCAGGCTGGCTAATGGGAGAAGTGGTAAGGACAATGATGTTGTAGGTATGGTGTTGTTCGAAGTGGGTTGGACTTTAATCGAAATGAATCTGATCTGCGTCCTAACAAAACGGGAAAAAAATGTTAAAGAGTGCGAGACCGTAGGGGGACTATATAATTTGTTTTGGGGGACTTACCTACCGCGCCTAAGAAAGCTTACTTGTAACCCCACTACAAGAAAGTTATTGACGGGTTCGCCGCACAACAAATCAATGGCCCAACTAAAAGAGATTGCATAAATTAAATGGGAAAATAGTTTTTTAGTACTAACTCCTAAAATCCGTCAACGATAGAGAGAAAAAGAAAGAAAACATGGTTGTGAGTGACGGAGAAAGTGGCCGTAACCAAACAAATATTAATTAAAAAACAAGAAAAGAAAGAAAAAACATACATGCACACGCTAAAGGGGCTAACACAAGTTGGTTCAATTAATAAGAACGAATTTCCGCCGCCGAAGTGAAGGTTGTTGTGCGAGCAGGGACTAGCGAGCCGAACCGAGGCCAAACGTCAGACTAGTTCACCTGCAAAATAAGGAGTAGTTAGGGTTAAATCCCTCGATTTTACTTTGATACTTAAATCAGTAGTTGTCGAGAGTTATATTGGATGAGTTAAAGTGCATGCCTCTCAAGTGAGCAAGATCCCAATATTTATACTAGAGGATCTAGAGAGTGAAATGATGAGGTCTACTGATAATCTGACCACGTAAAATAAGACATAACAGCAATGTCAGCAATAGGGTTGAATTATAGAGTGGTTAACTGTCATATCAATCATCAGTTATGTCATAGAGATAAGTCGAGACTATTAATACTTCAGATAAATAGGTCATCCCAAGTGGGGTTCTGGCAAAAGCAAATTAGTCCGAGATATCTTCTAGATTTGGTTAAACAAGGTGTTTTCTGATCTGAGATAAATGAAATACCTACAATTGTATTGGTGGGTAATGTGTAAGACGTAACTTATGATTCCGGGGACAATATGCATTAATCCGTGTCGATAATTGAAGTCAAACCCACACAAATTTTTTATTTAAAAAAAAATCACTAAACGGAGAAAATGGCCAACGGTTGTGGGTAGCACGGAGGTTGGTGAGATGGTGACCTAGGGCGCTTCAAGCAAAAGACCAGATACCCACTATAATTCCCAATGAGGGATTTGGAATTGCCCCAAGAAGAATCTCACCAACTCTCTCATTGTCAAGCTCAGGAAAAAAAAAAAAAACTCTCTCATTGTCAAGTCTCTTATCCACATGGCTCATCAAAAATTGATTCAAATTGATTTTGAGTTGCATGCACTTGTGTAGTTGGTAAGGACTGGTCTTGAGTGGCTTAAATGTTAAAATGTGGGTATTGAAATTAGGTAATCACCGTCAACCCAAATTAATAGCTCTTCGTTTAATTCGAATGCCAATATTTTTTCGATGAAGATGAGTATTAGATTGGTGAAGATGCTGTTCCAAGTGAAGGGTTCTGGTTTTTTTCTTTTTTTTTTTTTTGGGTGGAGATTCAAAGGTTCTGAAATTTGGTAATTTAACTACTCAAACAATAGTACATGTTGCAGTTTGTCGTAAGAATTTTTTTTCTAAAAAAAAGAAAAAAGTGCGCTATAAGAATTGACAAGTGTGTATTTCTTGATGGTGAAGCCGATCTTGGGAAAGAGGGTCAAAATCCAATTTCATGCAGTGTAGCGGCACAGCCACGCCTTGCGCCCACCCACCCACCCACCCGATGAGTTGCCCGGTCCCACATGTGGTTGTTGAATCCTACGCCCACCTTATGTCACTTGCTTCTCCTTAAATAAACCTATTATTTTACTACTACTAATATATATATATACAGTCATCACAAAAGTATTCATTTCGAACTAATCTCTTTGTACTTGTGCACCCATCTCCCAAGATACACAAGATAGTATAAGGAATCGAACCACAATCACACGGTGTCAGGACCTAATAAGGCTATCCAACATCAATCGAGCCCACCCCGATGGGCTTACTACTAATATATATAGACATATACATTTGGATGGATGGTTGAGTCATTACTCAAAACTTCAATGGGATGGTTTATGGGTGTCATAAAGTTTCCAGCGTTGACAAACGGAAAATAGCTTATTCAGAACCACATAATTTGAATCTATCAGATATCCACAACTTTATGTTTGAAGAACGTGACTAGTTTTCAAAATTGTCTCTCTGCTGGAGCCCAAAAAATGTTGGCTAAAATGTCTAAATTAGATTAAATGAAGACCAAATTGTCTAGAGTGAAGATAAAATAAAGACTTGAATCAAACTTGACATTGCTAATTTTCACTTCTTGAGATATGTTGAATCAAGGTTACTAATTCAAATATTTATTATATATTAGTTACAGAGTTACTTTTATTGCCCTCCCTCAGTTTTCTTTCTACCTCTTGAATTGACAATCCAACCATTTTGTAACTCTGATCATGATGAACTAGTAGTAGTGTTCTTGGTCAAAACTTCTTATTCTTGAATCTCTTTGCAATTTCCCTGCTAGAGCAAATCTAGTTGAATGATTTCGGTTGGGATTAATTGTCTGATGTGGTCAATGACACCCCACCGTCTTTATCTGGCAGTTGCCGGACAAGATCGGAGGTACAGTTCAAGAATGAAGACGATTCACAATCTAGAAATCATTGCCCGGTAATCAGCTGCCCCGCTGGGAGGGGAAAGTTGCCACTTGCTAAGGGGATAAAACCTGCACGGGAAAAGGCGTCGCAAGTCGCAACTGCCCCTGATCGTTTGACCCAAAAAAAAACAAAAAACAAAAAACTCCCCCTGATCGTTGACATTTCTGGACTCAGGGTTGCCTGGTCAAGAGTGGCAACCCACTAGAAATGAAGCCAAGACCAGGACCAGGACAATATCGTCCCTCGTTCGTTCGAAGTATACCGGTTCATTTACATTGATTGTAGCTTCAGCCTTCGTGATGATCCATAGCAACAGCCTTCTGCTCTTGGTTCTATATGATTCTTAAACAAACGGGTAAAAAGAAAGAATGTCATAAGTAGCTACATTATCTAAGAGTTGATAGATCTTATTCTAGTTCAATGATAAATTTAATTTCATCAATGTATGTAATACTCAAAAGGGGTTGTAGAACTCTCCATCGGATTTTCCTTTCTAATAAGAAACATAAATTAATTTTCAAGTCATTGGATGATTATTGCGATTAGAGGGATACCGACAACTTAATGCTTCTTGGTGGTTGTTGCACCCAAAAAGCTTCAATGTTTCTAGCTAGCAATCATAGATTGGCTACGACTCCTTTGGGTTCAAAATTAATCATATTGTCCCGTTTGGAATGTGAGTTTTTTAGGTGTTTATTTAAAACTTTACTGTAACTTATTATAGAAGTTTTTTAAAAAATTTATGAAGTGTGTTTTCTTTAATATTTTGAAATGTATAGTTTAAAAAGTTTGAAAAATTTTTTGAGGTTACTATAACTAAAGTTTTTAAAAAACTTGTAGCAAACAAACTTGACTTCCAAACAAGGCCTAACAGGTGAATTGGGAAATGCGTTTATGATGCAAGCGAAAAATTTTTTTGAAAATCCAAACATATGATGTCGAATACTCCCTCCGTCCCACTTTGATAGTCCTGTTTTCCTTTTTCGTCTGTCCCAAATTGTAGTCAACTTTTCAATTGAAGAATGTAATTGTATTTTAATTTTTCTAAAATGCCCTTATTCAATGTAAGTTGTTACTATAAACCTATCCCATTTAATGAGAGTTTATTCTTTTTTTACCATCAATTCAAGTTCCCATAAAGTTGTACTCTATTTAATGTGAGGGTATTTTAGAAAAATAGCAATCTAAATTTACTTTTCCAACAAAGTTAACTACTTTTTCTTAAACTGTGTGAAAAAAGAAACAGAACTATCAAAGTGGGACGGAGGGAGTACCAAATTTTCTCCTCTCCTCACAATTAATATCCTCGAATACCAAATTCGAGCATTAGGAAAAGCCGTTTAGGAATCCCGGAATTTGAGTGCGGAGAGATTCTCATAACATAAACGTAATGGGAAGGATAACAGGAATAGTTTAATTTCAGATGAAGTTGTGCCGGTGGAGATTGATTATTCACGTATAGTTATTAGTGTTGGTGTCTGCATCCAATTGCTTAAGAGTTGGAAGTTGGAACCAATTAAACGGCTGCTAGTCAAGAAAAATCCTGTTCATAATCAAATTATAAATGTATGGGACCAACTTCTTATTTGGGGCAAATGTTAACAAGTTTGTTAGAGGAATTTCATGACATTCAATGAAGAATAATAAAATTGCTTGTACAATCAATAATTCCAGCATTAAATTTGGCTTTTTATTATTGTTTATTAGCCAAGTTAAGAAGGTCGACATACCCTAAGGAGGAGGAGCGGACTGCTCGAGCTATCCGGTGAGAACAGAAGACCAGCAACGCAAAATGACAAATTTGTGAGAGGTAAGGGTTCAACCCTGACTTCCAACATCACCAAGGAGGGTGATGACCACCAGACCAAATGACCAGTGGTTATTGTTTATTAACCAAGTTAAGAAGGTCGCCATACCCTAAGGAGGAGGAACGGACTGCTCGAGCTATCCGGTGAGAACAGAAGACCAGCAACGTAAAATGGCAAATTTGTGAGAGGTAAGGGTTGAACCCTGACTTCCAACATTACCAAGGAGGGTGATGACCACCAGACCAAATGACCAGTGGCTATTGTTTATTAGCTTCAAATCGTACAAATCCCACTTTCTCTTTGGTCTTTTTACGATGCTTTGTGCTTTGCTACGAGTGGTGGACTATCAACAATGAAGCCTGCCATGTACCCTCTTTTGGTTCAACAGTTTTAGATGCACACTTATGACTAAACTGTGATTACGAGATAATAATATTTCGCATAGTCTTGAATTATTTAGCAATACTAGTAAGGAATATAAATATATTCCACAAACATATTATTTTTCTATTATTTTGGGAGGTAGGGAGGTGAGTTCCTCAGTCTTACAATTGTTTATGTGCTGAGGTGGATGTGCACATTAGGCCACATGCATCCAACTAATAAAAAAAAAAAAAAAACAGTCACGCCTTCTTGCTAGTTGGCCCAAAATAATGTTAGAGATTGGGTGATGGTAAAGGTTGGTTGGTCCATAATTATCAGTTAGCTGAGATAAGAACCCAAAGGGAAAAAAAAAAAAGGATTAATGGCGGCTTTTTGAAAAAAAAAATAGTAATAATAAATTGCTTGAAGCCTTGAACTGTTAATTATAGGTAGAGTGAATGGCCGAAATGGTCACTTAACTATTTAAAATGGCACCCTTTGGTCATCAAACTTTTTTTGTAGCCAAAAAAGTCACTAAACTCACGTAAACGCACCAGCGAAGTCATTTTACCGAATTTTAGCGGTGAATCATCCGGTTACAAGGGTCTTGAGTTGAATAAATATTCTGATATGGGCAAAAATGTCCAAAAGATTATTGGGGCAAGTGAACTCACAGATTGTTTCATTCCCAAAGTTGACCAATCGATCGACATTCACTTCATCTTCTCCGGTGAAGTTTACTAGCTGGGAACACTTCACTTTTCAATTTGACCCAGCGTAGAAGTTTACTGGTTGTGACCGAGATTCACTCTCCTCTCTGTCTCGTCACTTCCGACCTCCCTACTATCCCTATCCGCCCCACCACTAACCCCGACCCAACATCCAACTCCGACGACGATGACCCTTTGAGCCCATAGGTTTCATCACTGCTTTCTCAATTTGGTCTCTCGAGCCATACCCATTATTTGCTCAGTCTTCGATTTCCTTCGCCAGCCACCTAGCTGAGTTGGAAAGAGTCTTGGCAGTTCCAATGACTACACCCAGCCAAAAAAAAAAATGTTTACCCAGAAAAATGTTTTTTTTTCTTTTACAGAAAAAGAAAAGAACAGAATGATACTTTTTTTTTGTATTTCCGCAGCCGTGTGCTCCCATCCGTCACCAGTGGGTTGCCGAGGGCAGCCGTTGAAGGGAGTGCTGTGCTATCCCATTCTTCGAGAAAAGAAAAGGAATAAAGCCTTCTGCTAGTCAGCGAGCCAGTTACACGGCATACGGGTTTTCTTCTTTTATTTGTGTTGATCTGAGCACCGCCCTAGCGAACTATTGGGCTGAGGGACCCAGCCCAGACAACTTTGGAGTATAGCCTGAGTCACTTCCAATAGCTTCAGTCAAGCTCTTAAAATACGAGAAATCTCAATTTGATTTCAAAGCAGCAGATTTTACTGATTCACTTCCTGTCCTCATCCCCATCCCCCTCTCTTCATGCTCAACGATAATACTCTTAAATTATTGCCACCGCCTTTAATCATTCCCTGTTTCTCATTTTAAATTACAGTCTCTATTTTTACCGCCGGAGAAGACGAAGTCAATATATGGGTTCAAAAGTGGTTTGGGAATGAGACAATCTATGGCTTCACCTATTCCAATAACCTTTCAGACATTTTTGCCCCTTGACTATATTCCTCCATTCCACGTTGCCCATGCCACCGGATGAGAAACCGCTGAAATTCGATAAAATGGCTCCGCTGGAGAGTTTTTGCGAGTTTAGTGACCTTTTCGGCCACAAAAAAAGTTTGGTGATCAAAGGGTGCCATTTTTAATAGTTTAGTGATCTTTTGGACCATTCACTCTTATTAGGTATACCGGGTCAAGTTTTATTGAGGCGTTAAGTCCACGCACTCATTTTACGGAATAATCTTATTTTAGGCGGTCTTGTTACAAAATCCGGTTTATTTTGTATTTTTGTGATTTAGTCCACTTCGATACTTGCTTGTGGGATGGTTAAGTACGGGTGTAAATAAATACAGTCAAATTGAACGCCTTAGTGCTTAAATTTATTTGATTATTTTAACAAATTTGAAATTGAATTCAATTTTGACTTGTTTATTCGTTCAATCAAATTTGAACGGATTTTTTTTATCGAATTTGAAAGTTATTAAACATAAAATGTTGTTCAAATTTGCTTGACTAGTTAACGAATCTAATTCGAATGAATTCTTACTAAGTCGAATTCGATTTGAGTATTAAATAATTTGGTTGATATTTTTGTCCTGTGGCTCGAATTCAAGTTCAAAATATTAAGCAGGCTCACGAGCTCGAGTATATATATATATTTATTTATTTTAATAGTAAAATTATATATATATCCTTAATATTTTATTATTTATTAAGAAAAAATATTATTTTATTTATTTTTTTAAAAATAGAATAATTAATTTTTATTTTTTCAAGCTCGAGTTTTAAATTACCAACTCGTCGAGCTCGAGCTCGAGTTTGAGTTCAATAAAAATAAATTAAGCCTCGACTTGATTAGATCAAAATTCGACTCGATTCGATTCGTTTGTAACCCTAACTTCAACTGTTGAATGGTCTGCAAAATACATAACAGCTGAGTCAAATGTTGTATATATATCCCTCATATTTTGTTTTTCCTATGTCAGCCATAAGTGATTGGCAAGCGGACTAGAAATAACGAATTTTGCTCAAACATAGCCCTTCACGTCACCACGGAGTACAAAAGAGTGGACCGGCAAGATATTACGTTGCTGAGAAAGTTTGTTGGTACCAGGTACTCAAAAAAGTTTTCAATAGCGATCTCTCTTTTTTTTTTCGTCAATACGATAGTTTCCTATACTATGGGGAGGGGGAGGACCTGAAGAGATCTTGGGGTAATCTAGAGGGGACTAAACCACCACCGGATCAGACGGGTGCATTACGCACCTGTCTGAATTTTTTAAATAAGGCCACATTTAATTGTGGCAAATTGATGAGGGCAAGGTTTGAACCCTTGCCTCCCACCCCACCAAGCCTTAATGCTTTGGTGGTGGCCACCAAACCAAAGGCTGGTGGTTTTTCAATAGCGATCTCAATCATGTTCGAAGGGAACAATCTCACCATCAAATACTCACTAGATAATTACCGCTATTAATTGTACAGGTCTCTCACTCACATGTATTGACGGTTTTTTCCTCTAAAATTTCTTTAAACATTGTAGATGAGCATCCAAAAACGAAAAGATGGATCTTTTAATAGCTAAATGCTTTTATATACCAGAAGAGTGCCATAGTCTAAAGGTATTCATTCTATTTAAATGTTGCCAACATTCTTGTCGCAAGATATTTATAAACTGCCAAATACCATATAGTTTTTTTTGATAAAACAGAAGCCAATATCATTAAAGACAGCTGCACTAATGACAAAAGGCATATAGAACATATCTCAATATATTTAATTTTAAAAATCATTAGATTTAACAAAATTATAAAATAAAAAAAATTACACTATGAATCACAAACCATTAGATTTGACTAAATATATGTGTTGTTCCATAAATATTTGTGCTTGTTTATTCCCTCAAATCTGTCAATTAACTAGTTCAAGTTCAAAATTGGTACTGAGATCTGTTGAGAAAACTCAAAAAATTTCAAATCCAACATATATATCCTAAAAACTTTTAAATTTGAGAAAAAAATAAAAAAACTAAACAAAATACTATTATAACATTACCGAGTAAGAACCTTATCAGGGGGAGTAACTTAAAATGTATTAGAGCCAAGTTGAGCCTTAACATACAACCTAGAGTTACTTTTCTATCTGTGGAATAAATTTGGTAGTTTTCGTCCGTTGATTACTTGGGGACCATTCATAGTCGCATTATTTTTATGTAATTTCGGATTCAGGTTTCCTTTTGGCCCGAAAAAAATTTGATTGTTTTAGTGCCATGAAGTATATTTTGTGATCCCATAAATTTTGGCGAGGAAAAAGGAAAAATGAAAAAAAAATAAAGAAAATTTGGAGAGGACTGGGCCAGAATGAGCCTTAAATCCATTGATTTTGAAGTTTGGACTCGGGCCACGATATTTAGATCTACCGGCTGGACTAGGCTTCACTTTCATGGTCAGTTTCAATTTCAGGTCCAAAATCCTACTGGGTGTGTAAGAACTCTTATCATTATGCGTGACTCACCGGTGACCCACTGACCGCGCTGAAATTTTCCTAGTTTCGACTGTTCAAGACTTCAAGTCTAAGCTGAAATTTAATTATTAGTTTAGAGGCTCAAATTCGGCTAATTACTTAGAATATAGGTAGAAAAAAAAAAGTCAGACACTTATTGATCCATTTATAAAACTTGAAATGAAATTTTAATTGATGGAGGCGAGAAGTTTAAAGTTTGGATTGCATTTTCCATCATTTTTCATGGAAAAATTACTGTAGCGATTTGATATATGTGAGGGAAAAAGATGATAGGGAAATGTGATCACGGAAAACGACGATATTTTCCTATGGAAACAAGCAATCCAAGCAAGGAAACTTTTCAATTCCTTTAGCAACTAGTGGCTCATGAAAATGATGGAGCAAGTATCATCATTTAGGCATTGTATGGGGGTTGCGAGAGAACCTCTAAACCATATAAGTGTACTATTATACTCTCTAAATTTTTTGAATAAATAAAGCACAATGTTTCATTGTAAAATGGCGTCTGAACCTCCGACGAGAGAGAGAGAGAGTTCTATGAGACTCTGCCTGACCATTTGATCGAAGTCCAATTTAAGTAGTCTACGTTTTCGGTCGGCCCAACCTTAGAAATGGTCAACAAAGGTGAATCCTCTGATGGCAAAAGTTCCAAGTCACGGAATTTCACATTAACTTACATGCTATGAGAATTCAATGTCTTAAAAATCATTTTTTTTACTTGATTAAAAAAGCATTAAATTTAAATGAGGATTTCAGTATTTAGCTGCTTCTAGCATGGTCCTCTATTACATGGCGAGCTAAAACTTCGTTAAAATGCAATTAATCATTACAAATCCATGAACCAGATTAAAATTTTGCCTGTAATCAACCACTATTAGGAAAGTTCTACAAATTAAGTTACAATTTAAACCTGCACCTTTAATCTCTCACCAGATTTCTTTCTTTTTTCTTTCGGAATCATCTACATGACTAAGAAAAGTGGCGACCAACTTTTTATTTTATCTTCCCCTTTTATCCATTTCTTTTTCCTTTTTTTGGGAACACAAAACTCTCTGCCTAGGAAAAAGCTGTCCAGCCCAAAAGGATAGCATCCGCTCATCATCGGGCCCACTTATTAAACCAGCACATAGTAAATAATTAAAACCCAGAGAATAAAATATATCACGGTCCAAAAATAAATAGACCGTAGTTAATCCACCGTTAATCCACAGCTCACCGCTGCCGAGTCATCCCTCGTCACCCAAAACTGCCTTCCATTGATCAGTTCTCTCTCTCACTCCCCCCCCCCCCCCCACACACACACACACACGCACAAAATACTCTCACTCTCCGGGTGCTTCTACATTGATAACTTTGCTTGCCAGCTCGTTGAAAAATCCCTAACGCAGCTTCATCAACTCTCTCGACTTCATTTCGGATGCGATTTTGATTTGTTTGGTAAGTTTTTTAGATCGTTACCAAGCATCTGTGTTAGTTTATGTTCGTGATCAATTGTACAATTATTTTTTTCCCCATATATCATGGCGATGAATTGCTTTTTTACCGTTTTCATTCTTTTCTATGTTGTAACTTCTTATGTTATGATCGATATTAGCGCAGAATGTTATTTAGCTGTTTGGTGATAGTTCGAATAAAATTGGAACGATAGAGAGAAGATTATAAGTATGTGGAGTTGTTAGAATTGTTACGTATTATGTGAAAAATGCATCGTATATGTGTGGAAAATGGAGTCAACTCTGTGGAATTTTCGGGCATCTTGACGAAAATAGAGAAATAACGATAGAGTTTTGCTGTGCTGGTTTGAAAATGTTTTAAATGCTGTTGATTTCTCATTGTTGATTCAATTTCCGTGCTAATATTAAGAGTATAAAGAACTGTGTTGAAATTATTTTACAATTTTATTGCACTTTATACTGGGCAAGTTTTTGCGGTGATATTGTAAATCTCAAATTCTCTTAAGTTAGAAATAATCGGGGAAAAGGATTTCAAATGAGTTATTTGCTGGTGGCATGCATCTTGTTAATTCTTTAATAATTAGTATAATTTCCTAAACTACCAGATGAAAACACATGCCAAGTAGGCTGTTGTGGATAACATAAATAGTTGTACGATTTTTTTCAATTGACTAAATTTTAGTGAATTTAGAGTGTAAACTGGCTCCACAGTTTCATTTTGTGAGTGTTTCTACGTATTTCTGTCATAGCGAGTTGAGTTAATTTTTCCATTGTACTACATGAGCCTTTTCGTACATAAACAAACTTTTCTTTTCCTGATTTATCTTTTTTTTTTTAAATTATTAAAAGAAGAACAAAAGAAAAGAGAATATGTTTGTTCAAATTTGTATTCTATGCTTATTCTTGAGTTTGGCTGCTGTGAAACAAAAGAAAAGAGAATGTGTTTGTTCAAATTTGTAGTCTATGCTTATTCTTGAGTTTGGCTGCAGTGAAGTATGGGGGTATATCTAAGCACTCCTAAAACGGAGAAGTCATCAGATGATGGCGAGAATGATAGACTCAGATATGGCATGTCCTCCATGCAAGGATGGCGCTCTACCATGGAAGATGCTGTAAGTATCTTCTGGCTTCTAATTATTGGGAATCTAGTGCTAGTCAGCAGTAAATAATGATAAATGAAACCTATTGCAGCTTGTCATTTGACTTTTTAGCAGTTCATGCTCTTCATTTCTATCACCTTCTTTAGTTTTTTGTTTTTAATTTTTTTTAAAATATATGTTCATTGTCAAATAGCTCATGACTAGGTCATTCACCATTTGGCATTTCAATCAGGTATCTTGATGAGATATTAACTAAGTGTTAGCTTTCTTATATATGCATAGATTCCTGTGGACCTTTATATATGAAGCCTAGATACTTGGTATATTCTTCTTTGATGGTACAGTGAGCTTTAAATGTTTCTTTTATTGCTTTTATCTTTGGATGTGGACAATATCACTAGCACTAAAAGAATCTGCTACTTAGTTACAGCATCTTGTTTTCTGTAGCATGCAGTTTATCCCAACTTGGACAAGGCTACGTCTTTCTTTGGAGTTTATGATGGCCATGGAGGTAAGACTTTAAACGGAGTCAGTTTTTATAGCTCTTTGTTGACTTATATGAAAACTGAAATGAAGCTGACTTGTACTTGGCCTTGCTTTCTGGCTACATCTTTAGGATATGGCTCAGCGTTTTAGGAAGAAAATATCCACCTCTCTAGCACCTTTCTCCTTTATATTTTTTCCCCTTACATCACCTTTTTTGCCTTTTCTATCTGAAACTGAACTTGATTTTTTTTCCCCTGTTGCATGACTTACTATCAGTTAATTTTATACTATTTTTTCCCTTATAAGGAGTGCTGAATGGTATTTATTCTTATCTATCAATTTCTGTAACCTTCTATTTAATACTTTCTATTATTTTAGCAAGTAAATAGCATAGCTTCTCAAAGGCAATTCTGATATGTATAAACAAGCTGACGAAAGAGATTAAATATACTGAAAAACAACTTCAAAGGTGTAAGATGGATTTGACAAGAAAGGCTGCAACTCGGTTAGATAATTAAAACTAATCTCTTTACAATGGAAACATATTTAGACATCTATTCCTATAATCACAAACATAGTATTTTTGCTCACAAGTAATTTTGACTAAAGTGCTTAATTGCTTATGTTAGCATAGCAATTTATGTAGAGTAGAGTATTGCAGAGATGAGTTAAGAACCTGAGAGATTTGTGTATTGTTTTTTCTCTTGGAATAAAGAGTTGCTCATATTTGATTCATATAACTCCATTTAGAGCTAGGAAAATCGGCTAATACTGGATTATTATTGTGATATCCCACATCGGACTCAAGAGAAGAAAAAGAATCGTATAGAACGTCCGGACCATCAGGTAACTAATAACTTTGGGTTAAGCATTTTGAGCCCGTGGTTTCAGCTCAAAATGGTATTGGGCCAGTCTGGCGGGCTCAGGGCGCTACAATTATGACCTTGATTCCATTTAGTTAATTACAAATATGATTAATTGAGATGCCAAATGTAAGACATATTCTTGCTGCAATAAACAAAATGATTGGAATGAGATTTATATTCTTGCTGCACTAAACAAAATGATTGGAATAAGTTAATCTCACACTGAGCTAATTTTTGCTTGTTGGAGATCATCATTGGTGTCGTGTGTATGTGTCTGTTTCCTTTCTTTCTTTTTCTTTGGGGAGGGGTGTGGAGTGGTTGGAGGGTTGGGGGAGGAGGAGATTGGGTTTAAATAGGAATATGATCTTTGAACTTTTGACGTCAGATATATGTGGGTTCATTATATGTGTCCTTAATTTTCTTGCAGGAAAAGCAGTTGCTAAATTTTGTGCCAAGTATCTTCACGAACAAGTGCTAAAAAATGAAGCCTACTTAGCTGGTGATTTAGGAGATTCGATGAAGAAATCTTTTCTCAGGTTACTCCAATCCTTTTTTTTTTTAGTTCCTTACCTACATGTGTTATTGACACGGTCTAACCATAGCTGGAATGCATGTATAACTTCAGTATGGTGTTATTACTAGCAAAACACTTATTCATATCAGATTAGCATTATGGAACCAGACTGTGTTGTTCATGACAACATTGGCCACTGAAACTGTAGTAATTCCCACAAGTTGAGTTTTGTGTAATACCTTGATTTGTGAAGTAGGAGTTTACCCTGGTCACTTCTCATTTGAGTATGAAGTCATTTATAATTGAATGGGATTAAAATTTTTGTTAGTCTGTTGATGGTTTTAAGTCATTTGATTAAAAAAAATCATTTGATTATTGTACAGATTGATGAATTTACAAATAATACCCAGTAAGTGTCGGAATAGCATTTAATTTGGTTAATTTTGATTCTGCAATTTGTATTTTGTGGTTGTCTTACTAGAAGAATCTTATATAGGACAGAGTTCTTCAAATTTTTAGGCGTTGCAACTTGTAAATGCCGCGTAACCTTGTGTCTACTTTGTGGTCATTTATCTTTCAGGATGGATGAGATGATGTGTGGGCAAAGAGGCTGGAGAGAATTATCTGTACTTGGGGATAAAATGCAAAAGGTCACAGGCATGATAGAAGGATTGATATGGTCCCCAAGGAGTGGCGAAGCCAACAGCCAGATTAATGATTGGCCTTCTGAGCAGGTAAGCCCTTGGTCTTGCATCTGTCTAGTACGCTAGATACAAATATGATTTTTAAAGATGTCAATATATATCACCTCCTATGTATTTCCATTGCATACCTCCCCCTCTTAGTATATCACATGTTTTTTGGAGCTTATATTTGCATGCTGCAATACTAAAGTCATTTGTGCTGTTCTGTTAATGGGGATTGTAAGTTTTTGCATGAGGAGGTGATGGCCATGTTCTGTTAAGCTAGCTCCATCATGAGATAATATTATGAAAGTAACAATAAATTTTCCTGTATGTATTGTCTATATTATGAGAATGAATGAAGTGATGATAAACTTTCTTTTACTTCCAAGCACCGAGATCTTTTCACTTTTTAATTTTAAAGACAATCTTATTTTCTTGGCAGCATCTTTCCCTAGTCTGCAAACATATCCTGTATGGAAAATTTTTTATGCTCTTTCTTTCTACGATATATGATTTTGACATCAGTGCCATGTTGTTATTTTACTAATTTTTCATCGATCCAAAGCTGAGAATTTGTTATATAACATGGGTTTTTCAGGGTCTTGAGGATTGATTGTTTTATTTTGCATGCACCACCTGAGTTGAGATGAGGAATTTATCATTCCTGTATTTTCTGCTACAATGCAGATTCTTTGTGGTTAACTATTTACCTGTACGTCATTTAGCATTGCTAAGACTTGAGATGATTTATTGTCCTCCTTTGTGTCAGCAAGCAAATATTTAAATAGTGTTATTAATTAAATTTATATAAGCCCATATGATCTTGTTTTGAAACTAAGGCATATTAAACATGATTGTGAGTGAAGGGACCACATTCTGATTATATTGGACCAACTTCTGGTACCACAGCTTGTGTTGCAATTATCCGTGACAATCAACTTGTCGTTGCAAATGCTGGTGATTCTCGTTGCGTGATGTCTCGTGGTGGTCAGGTAGAGATTTTGCTGAAGCTTTGGGTAATAATTTTGTAGTCTTGTGTTTTCTGAAAGAAGTCTGATTTGTCTTGATCCATCTAGGTTATACTTTTGATACTGGATTTCGTGATATACAAAGAGTTTGGAGACCTGATAGCATCCCTACCAAAATAAAACTATGCTATCAGTTAATTATATAGTATGGTTAACTAAATGTACTTTTATTTTTCATTCTTTTTATTTGAAGAAGGAAGAGTAAATCTGGTCTTGCTCTCCATGTCCCACTCACTTGCTCTTTTAGACCAAAGAACTTAGGCAACTTGTTAGTTTTCTAATCCAAAGGGAATATGTTGCTGGTTACTTCTATAGGGCAGTCCTAACTGTGCTAATAGGAAATTCACTATCTCTAATTTAGGCCTATGCTCTGTCAAAAGATCACAAGCCTGACCATGAATTGGAAAAAGAAAGGATACTGCAAGCTGGTGGCTATGTCCAATGTGGACGTGTCAATGGTAGCCTGAACCTGGCCAGGGCAATAGGTACCCATGTTGGTTTGTTGGGAGGCGGAGAGCTTTACTTTTGGTATTTATCGAGAAAATGAAATTTGTTTCTTTTTTGATTGCATGGACGTGACAATTTTTATGACTTCAGGTGACATGGAATTAAAGCAAAACAAAGCACTTCCTGCTGAAAGGCAAATTGTAACAGCAGATCCTGACATTACCATGGTATTTATGACTTGAATGCTATTGTGAGCTGAATCTGCTAAACGATGATTTTAGAAGTGATATTATGTTCAACGTCTTGCTTTACAATCTTCTTTATGGGAAAGGGCTATTGATTTAAGTTTAATTCAATTTGGCAATCGCCTAGTTAAGATTTGGAATATTTAGTGTGCATATTTTTGCATTTCATTGAATAGTATCTTCACGTGACATGGTCTTTTTCCATTGGTCCTTTTGATACTAGGTTGATCTCCAAGATGACGATGAGTTTCTTGTTCTAGCCTGTGATGGGATATGGTAGGGCTTTTCCGCTTGGCTCCTTTCTTTTTCCTAGTTATAGTTACTTTTCTTGGTAATCAATTTGACTTAAAAACATCCTCTAAAGGATTTTTGAGCCAGTGGTTTTATATCAGGATATGTTGCAACTGTCTGTAGTAGCTAACCTACGCATGTCATGAACTTGCTGCTCTGCATTGCTGTGTTAGACTTTCATGCAGAGGCAAAACTAAGTTATATTTGTGTGAATTTGGTAGGTCTCTAATTCAGAGATTTTACCATAGTGCTCTAGTTAGTTAGCACTGATTTGCTTGTAAAAGATTGAAAACTCTTAATTCTAGCAAAAGAGCTGTATCTCCTCCTCATGAAACTTATGTAAGATAACTGATGCATAGTGGATGATCTTTTAACATGTTTTCTGTGATAAGAGTAGTGTGTTATGAAATTGACAATATCAAATCCATCTAACTGCTACTTCATTTCTTAGTCACGTAGTTCATCGACATATGTCCTGAATTTTTGTCCCTAAGAATTAAAAGCCTGCAACCTTTGTCCCTTTTTTGGCCCTTTAGCCTATCATGTGTACTCTATACATAAATTAATGTATACTTTAAACATCCATAGTTTCTTTATGGTAAGAGTTTAGCATGAAAATTGCAATGTGAAAAGTGGACCTGAAGATTACGAGTACAACAAGACACTCCACTGTTTTGCCTCTACAGCTTTGGTTGATGGCATTGCTTTGCATGCCCTGCTGAATGTTAGAACTTTTAATTCATACGTTTGTCTTCTTGTAACATGGTTTGCCATGTTAATTATGTATCTTTTTGTGGTAGGGATTGCATGTCAAGTCAACAGGTAGTGGACTTTGTTCGAGAGCAGCTGTACAACGTAAGTCTTCTGTGTATATCTCAAATAATGCTGTTGATAAATTTTGTAAAGTAAAAGTCATTTGATGACACGATTGTTGATGCATCCGGTATTTTACAAATTACTTAGGAGACAAAGCTTTCAACAGTGTGTGAGAGGTTGCTTGACAAATGTTTGGCACCAACTGCTGGTGGGGAAGGCTGTGACAACATGACCATGATACTTGTCCAGTTCAATAAACCTTTGAACAATGGTGCTTCTTCCAAGGATCATCCATTTCCTCTTGATGAGCAAGCTGAATCTGATGAAAGACCCAGCAGAAATTGAACCTAAGCTACATCAAGCAGATGTTGAATCGAGTCCAGGTTAAGCCCATGCTGAGTCATGCAGAAAGTAAATAGTTCATGTGAAACCTCTCTGTAAATTTGCAGATTCTGTTTAAAATAGTGTTTTTAGGAATTTTGTATCCTGTTCGATGACAAGATCCAGTTGTTAAGGTGTGGATTTCCTTTTCTGTAGTACACATCTAATGAAACACTTGATGTCAAGGAGTGAGTGTGTTTGGATTGCACATTATTTACAGTTTATTTACAGACTGACTCGTTTGCATCATCAACACATTTTTCAATCATCTTTTTATCTCATATATGCCACATTAAAAAAATATTACAGTATTTTTTTTAAAAAAATTATCTCAAACAATCTCATATCCAAACACAGTATTTTTTAACCTTTTCTATCGTTGGTAAAATCTTGATAACCTTTTCTATTGTTGGTAAAATCGTGATAACCTTTTCTATTGTTGGTAAAATCATGATATCATTATATTAACCACAATTAAAGGTACAAACAGACCTAGGGAAACGTGTCCCCTAATTTTTAAACCTCTGCCAGCTCATGATTTGTATTTCCGAAAATCAGTTGGGCAAGGTATTAGTGAAGTAGTCTTGGCTGCAGTTTAGTGAAGGAGTCTCGGCTGCAGTTTAGGGTATCTTGTGTTTATAGTATCTATCTATATTTGGTAGTATTGGTAATTGCACATAATTAGGTAAATTGGGGCTGAAGTCACGGGAGCCTGATGCACATTGTACTTGTATATATAGAGCAGATGGCAATGAGAAAACAATGAAACTTTTCCCAATTCTTCTGATTTTACATGGTATCAGAGCCTTCTGGCTCTGAAAACAATACCGAACCCCTGAACTATAAATCCTAGGATGATGACAGATCAAAAAGCTTCAAGTTTGAAGACCAATTCGCCGTTCTTATTGAGCGCGAATGACAACCCAGGGAATTTAATTACGCAGACACAATTCAAAGGACCAAACTATGAAGAATGGGCTAAGGCCATGAGGATTTCGTTGAGGGCAAAGAAGAAACAAGGTTTCATTGATGGCACCATTAAGGAGCCGAACCAGAACTCAGATGAAATTGATGATTGGTGGACAGTGAATTCCATGATTGTGTCATGGATCTTTAACACCATCGAACCAGGCTTGCGTTCCACGATTTCATACAAGGAAACGGCAAGGCAATTATGGGACGATATCCAGCAACGATTCTCTGTTCGTAATGGCGCGCGAGTTCATCAATTGAAAACGGAGGTTGCCAATTGCAAACAAAACGGGGATTCGATCATGGCTTATTATGGTCGACTCAAGAAGCTGTGGGATGATTTGAATGATTATGATCCTATGCCTACTTGCTCTTGTAATGGATGCAAGTATAACTTCGTTACACGGCTTCAACAGCGTCAAGAGGAAGAGCGGGTGCATCAATTCCTCATGGGGCTTGATGAATCATCTTATAGTAATGTTCGTTCCAACATCATTGCTTCAGACCCTCTTCCAAACCTTCATAAGGTTTATTCTCAAGTTACGGAGCAAGAACAAGTGCAGGTAATGACGCGAGCAGCTCCCAATCGGTCTGATCCGGTGAGCTTTGCCATGAAAACAGTCAGCCCAGGCCCTCGGAATTCAGGGGGGGACCAAAAAGACAATGGAGTAGTTTGCTCTCACTGCCAGAAACCGGGACATAGCATGGACACATGCTTTCGTCTTCATGGCTATCCCGACTGGTGGCCGGGAAATTTGACTCAAGGAAGAGGCAAAGGACGTGGTAACCAGGGGCGTGGTCGCGGTGGAGTAGCACGGGCTCATGTTGCACAAGGGGCAGCACAGGTGGCTGCTAATGTTTCCCATGGGAGACCACTTGATGATTCTGATAAAGCTGGATTGGAGAACTTGAGCAAAGCTGATTGGGAGACTTTGAAGTCTCTCTGGAACACTCACACGAATAATACATCAGTTGCTCAGCCAAGGCCAAGGCTTAATGGTAAGGCATATTTACAATGGTTGTTTGACACAGGTGCTTCGCATCATATGACGGGAGAGGAAACTGCATTTGTAGAACTTCAAGGAATACCTCCTTGTCCCGTGAAAATGCCAAACGGTGAATATGTTATGGCAACAGGAGAAGGAACAGTTCTTGTAGGAAAATTATCTCTCAAGGGTGTTTTATATGTTCCTGAAATACGATGCAATTTGATATCTGTTTCAAAATTAGCCCGTGACAAAGTTTATATCTTGAAATTCACTGATCGTTTATGTGTTGTCCAGGACCGTACTTCGAGGATGCTGATTGGAGTGGGTGAAGAGCTTGAGGGGCTGTATGTCGCACGAGGGGAGCCTCTGGTTAGTGCTCATGGAGCCGTTAGAGCCAAGAATATGGATTTGTGGCATAAAAGGTTGGGACATCCCTCTGTGCGAGTCATAGAAAAGCTCCCTACAATAGACGGTAGTATAGAGATAAATAAAGGTGTTCATGAACCTTGTGACGTTTGTTTCCGGGCAAAACAAACTCGTATTCCTTTTCCTATTAGTGACCGTAAAGCTAGTGCTATTTTTGAATTAATTCATTGTGATTTGTGGGGAGCTTATCGAGAGGCTAGTTTTTGTGGTGCTACCTATTTTCTGACTATTGTTGATGATTGTTCTCGTGGTGTATGGGTTTATTTGTTAAAAGGAAAACATGAGGTCCCATATGTTGTTAAGAATTTTTTGGCTATGACCGAGAGACAATTTAATAAACAAGTCAAAATTATACGCAGTGACAATGGTACAGAGTTTACTTGTTTAGGTGATTATTTTAAGGAGTGTGGCATTATTCATCACACTTCCATGGTTGGGACACCCCAACAAAATGGAAGAGTTGAGAGGAAACATCGACATATTTTGAATGTTGGTAGGGCGCTTCGTTTTCAGGCTAACTTACCTATTCAATTTTGGGGAGAATGCATTCTCACTGCAGGATATTTAATCAATCGTACTCCATCGTTGATTTTGGATGGAAAAACTCCATATGAAATTTTGTTTGACAGCCCTCCATCTATTTCTCATCTTAGAGTATTTGGATGCCTATGTTATGCTAAGAACATTAATCGGGAAAAGGATAAGTTTGCAAGTCGAAGTCATAAGTGCATATTCATGGGTTATCCATATGGTAAAAAGGGGTGGAGGGTGTATGATCTAGATAGGAAGGTTTGCTTTGAAAGTCGAGATGTTGAGTTTGTTGAGCACGTGTTTCCTTTTGCCCATACGGACTCCGCAAGGTCGGCAACTCCAGATCCTCTGCCTACTGTCATTGAGCCTACTATATTGGAGGACGTGCCTGAGATTGAGGTATCTCCGCCAGTCTCTGAATATGATGGACAGTCCGTGGAAGAGGGCGTGACAGCAGATGGGATCGTACCAATATCTGAAGTTGCAGAGGTTACAGGTGCAGTGGACGATCTTGGTCGCGGCAAACGAGCGCGACAGCCTTCAGTTCGTTTGCATGATTATGTGTTACATACAGCTGCCCTCAGTTCCTCGAGCTCTCCTTCCTCTTCCTTGGCATCCTCAGGTACGCCCTACCCCATCACAAACTATGTGAATTGTGCTAAATTTTCTCTGTCGCATCGTCGATTCGTGGCTGCAGTAACTACAGGGATTGAACCAACTAGTTTTAAAGAGGCAATGCAGCACTCATGTTGGCGTGAGGCAATGAGAAAGGAGGTTGAGGCTCTAGAGGATAATGGGACATGGACAGTTTCTACTTTGCCTACGGGAAAGAAGGCTCTTGGTAGTAAATGGATCTACAAAATCAAGTATCATGCAGACGGAACAATCGAGCGATACAAGGCACGGTTGGTCGTTTTCGGGAATCATCAGATCGAGGGTCTTGATTATACTGAGACGTTCGCACCTACTGCAAAGATGGTCACGGTTCGTACCTTCTTGGCAGTAGCAGCGATCCGTGGGTGGGAATTGCATCAGATGGATGTGCACAATGCATTTTTGCATGGCGACCTTGAGGAGGAAGTTTATATGCGTTTTCCACCAGGTTTTACGGCACCCGGAGCGGATAAAGTGTGTCGTCTGCGCAAGTCTCTCTACGGGCTGCGACAGGCACCGCGGTGTTGGTTTGCCAAGCTGGCTGCGGCTCTGGTTCAATATGGATTTCAGCAATCTGGCTCAGACTATTCTTTGTTCACGTTTCGGCGTGGCAAAGTTCAGTTGACCATTTTGGTCTATGTGGATGATCTGGTGATAGGTGGGAATGATAGTGATGCCATTCATGCGTTTAAAACTTACTTGAATGATTGTTTCCACATGAAAGACCTTGGTAAATTGAAGTACTTCCTTGGTCTTGAAGTAGCGCGAAATTCGACTGGGATTTTTCTTTGTCAGAGAAAGTATGCTCTCGATATTATTTCTGAGACCGGCTTGTTAGGTGCTAAACCTGCCGGCACACCAATGGAGCAAAATCATCACCTTGCTTTGGCTAAGGACGAGATCCTTCCTGATTTTATGCCTTATCGGCGTCTTATTGGTCGTCTTATCTACCTGACGATTACTCGCCCTGAATTGTCTTACTGTGTACATATCTTGGCACAGTTTCTACAGGAACCACGGCATAGTCATTGGGAGGCGGCCCTTCGGGTTGTTCGTTTCTTAAAACTTCATCCTGGGCAAGGTCTTTTGCTCCGTTCTAATTCCTCTCTTCATCTTACGGCTTATTGTGATGCGGATTGGGCGAGTTGCCCCTTGACTCGACGTTCTTTGACGGCATATTTTGTCTTTCTTGGGGATTCTCCAATTTCCTGGCAAACGAAAAAACAGCATACCGTATCTCGATCTTCTGCTGAGGCAGAGTATCGTTCTTTGGCCTCTACGACTTGTGAATTGAAATGGCTCAAGGGTTTGTTAGCTTCTCTTGGTGTCCCTCACTCATCTCCTATGCGGATTTATTGTGATAGCCAGTCTGCTCTTCATCTTGCTCACAACCCTGTGTTTCATGAACGCACCAAGCACATCGAAGTTGATTGTCACTTTGTTCGTGATGAGATTCGTCGTGGTATCATTCTTCCCCAATTTGTATCCTCGTCTCACCAACTCGCTGATATCCTAACCAAGGCTCTTGGCAAACGTTCGTTTGATGACATTCTTTGCAAGTTGGGCATTTCTGATCTTCATGCTCCAACTTGAGGGGGGGTATTAGTGAAGTAGTCTCGGCTGCAGTTTAGTGAAGGAGTCTCGGCTGCAGTTTAGGGTATCTTGTGTTTATAGTATCTATCTATATTTGGTAGTATTGGTAATTGCACATAATTAGGTAAATTGGGGCTGAAGTCACGGGAGCCTGATGCACATTGTACTTGTATATATAGAGCATATGGCAATGAGAAAACAATGAAACTTTTCCCAATTCTTCTGATTTTACACAAGGCCTAACAAAACACGAATGTCTCGGCAGGTGAAATTAAGACTACTAGTATTTTAAATAGGGTTAAATGCAAAAAACTCCCATAAATATTTATGGTTGTTGCACAATACACTCCAAAATATGTTTATAGGCACTTTGCACTCAAATTCTACTAAAAATTAACGAATCTGTATACACCATTTACTTACCACTGAAATGATAACTGTATTCTTAAATGATAATTGAATGGATAAAAGCACCCTTCATGGCCATTGTGTTGCGTGGAGTGGGATGTGATGGTCAATAAAATATCTAAATAATTTTGGAATGTGATGTATGTGAAAAAAAACTATTACTTGGAATATTATTTATATATCAATTATTTTTTGTACTTTTTTCTTTACTCTTTACCTTGTTCCATTTTACATTTTTCTTGTTCTTTTTTGTCTTGTATGACTAGTTATTTTAATTTTTACTATTATTATTTGTATATTATTTTTAATGAACTTCAACTTATTCTCTTTTCATCTCTTTTTTGTGTTCAATTATTAGTAGTAATAATAATTGCAAATATATGTTAGCTATGTGCAAAGCATATTTTGTATAGTATTCAAATTATTTAGATACATCTAAAACAAATGAGCTCATAATAAATCTAATTATTAATAGCAAAGTGACAAATAATAAGATTAAAATAAAAAAAAATATTAGTAGTAGTATATTATTGGTTAACGACACTTTTTTAGAAAATTTTTACTCATTTGATAAGAAAAATTTTTTGTACTTTTTGTTTTCTTTTTCGACAACAAAATTATTCTTAATAATATTTTGTCAGGTAGAGATAGTCATTTATGTTCGTTTGGAAGGAGGACAATTCTATCAAGAAATTTCAACGGACAAAACTTGCAAGACACGTGCTTTTGTTTGATCGTGAAATCTGTGAACGATAATTTTTTTAAGGTGCAAAGTGTCTATAAATATGCTTTGGGGTATATTATGCGACAGCTATAAAATTTTATGAGGATTTTCTACATTTAACCCTTTTAAATATTATGTCTAAGTAAGACTTGCTTCTTCCAGTAAATTATCATATTGAAGAAAGGATTTTTCCGTAATAAGTCAGCATGATCTAGACTAGGGTGGCACCATTTTCCCCCAAATAAGTCAGCATGATCTAGACTAGTATGGCATCATCCCAATTAGTATGTGTTAGGGAGAACAACGTCAAGAAAGCTTATCAAAGTGTTCAATATGTAAATCAAAAATCTAATTCTAATCTAAAAATTTAAGTTATTAGGTTTCAGTCTCTTACTTATATATTAATCGTTCTTTTTTCATCTTTCGAACCAATGTAGGATGTCCTTATATTATATAAGAATGAGTTTGGATTAAAGAATAGCTTTGAATTTCAACCGCAAGAGTAGGGGTATTTTGGGATTGTGACGTGGTTTTAAGTGTAGTTATAGTATTGGGTACTACTTTAGATAGCGTGTGTATTATTGTGTTTACTGAAATGTCCTTATATTCTAAAAGATGCAGTGATGATTTGTTCAAAGGTTTGGGTAATTTGGGAATGTGAGATTATTTGGTCATCTTTTCTACAATAGGTACAACCCATAATAGGTTCTTTATTGGTGTAATTACTTAAATGTCCTTGCAGAGACATTCATTTTGGTTTGAATCAATTATCACTATTACTTTGCTATTATAACTTGAAGAACTTCAAACGTCATTTTCATCTCAATTAAAGCAAGGACAATGTGGTTTATTAAGGAATTTATGATTGAGCATTAGTTTCAACTTCAATTCTTCAAATGTCTGCCCCTTCACATTCTTCCATTATGTTCCTTTCATCTTCCGGTAAATACTTATTTGTATTGCTATTGTACTCTAGATTTCAATATGGTTCTCTAGTGAAGTTATTTTTGGTGGTTCAACTTGAGGTGAGGTTTCATTCTTTTTTTCAAAGGTATGATTTGCTTTGGAAAACCGTAATTTCTATTGTTAGCTAAATGCTTTCATTCCAAAATTGGATACTCCGTTAGCGCAATTTAATGTTGATATTATTGTTTCCCCACAAAGTTGGTTGTTCTATACAATTTAAATGGTGTGATTTTGTTGGAATAGGTTTCGATCAACAAGAATGTTGGCTACTTCGATCAAAAAGAATGTTGGCTACTTTGATCAAAAAGCCTCCGCCATAGTTGGCTACTTTCATCAACAAGAATGTTGTGTAGATGCATCTTTAAGTGGATAATCACTTTGTTTATTTGACATTCTCTGAATCGTTTGGGTATCTGTTTAAAGTTTATTTAGTCTTATTAATGAAAAGCTCATATACAAGTGTTTGTTTCAAAATATATGAACTGAGCAAGATAGCATGCATAATTTCCTTCTCCATCTCCCAGTATACATTAGATATTTTGTTACTTCATTTTATTACTCAATGTGTGTGAGTTTTTTGATATTCGCTTGAACTACCGTAAAATCTTCTTTAACCATAAGCACCAAACACCCGTGCGATGCGCGAGCATTCCCCTCCTAGTAATTCTTATAAATCTCTCTTTCATGAGTAACCCCTCATATTAAATCCAAATTTATAAACTCTTCTCTAAACCTACTTTAATACTTAATGCAATCTCATCTTAATACCTAAGGTCATCTCTTCTCACAATTATGGACTCACTATTTTTCAACATTTAATTCTTCATGAGTAAAACCTCCTATTAAATCCAAATTTACAATTCTTCATGAGTAACCCTTCACATTCAATCTAAATTTACAAATTCTTTTTCAACTCACTTTAATACTCAATACAAATCCACTTGGGAGAACTGCACAAATAGTCCCTCACATATTGCAAATGTGAAAATTTAGTCCCTCAGATCGAAAATGATCAATTTCAGTCCTTATCAAATAAAAAAGGATTAATTTGAGTCCCTTTTCACTTTTCCGACTGATTTTTGCCCGGAATATCTCACGCGCACACCACATGGCCAACTTTTCAAGGGTAAAAATGCCAAACCACTTATCTGTTGACCAAAACCAAAATGTAAAGGACGAATACTTCCCAAAAAAAATCTCCATTTTGGTACTAACTCACCGTTCCATCTCCGATTCCTCTCAACCAAACAAAAAAACTTAATTATCACTACCCACTACCCAGCAGCGGACTGATGTTGATGAAAAGGAGCGTTAGTGACTAAAGCGAAGAAGAAACAAGCATACCAGAGTGATGGACGAAGAAGACATTCAACGGATCCCAAATTACAGTATGTTTTTCTAAACCCTAAACTATAAAATTTATGGAATGATGTCAGATACTATGTGAATAGTTTAAATACAATTGCAATAAGCATGATTTGTGCAGTTAAGAAGCATTATTATATTGATTAGGGTTGCTGGTGGTCAATTTTATGTATTAAATTGTTGTAAGTACATGTGGTCCCTTGTATTGTGTTGTGTTGTCGCTTTACATAGATGGGCTGTCGGTCCCAAAAAATTTTTTTGTTGTTAACTGTCTCCTAAATGGTTGGCAGATGGTATGAATCGATTTTCCATTAGGGTCCACTATGGAGGTGAATTCACTGAGTTGCCGAACAAAGAATACCGCGGGGGTAGTGTAAAAATTGTTGACTGTTGCAATCCTGACAGATGGTCTATATGTACACTTGATAGGGTTGCAGAAAAACTGGGTTATCCTGAGTTTACTGTAATATGCTATTACTTAATACCCGGGAAGAACATGGAGGATGGGTTAGTGTATGTGTTATGTGAAGATGTTGCTCAGGATTTGGCTAGAGACGGAGTGAAATATGGTCTGGTTGATGTATACTTTGTGCACTTAAAAACCTACTCCATAAGTGAATGTGAAGCTGGACCATGTAAACCAAAAGAGGGGACTGATCCTAAGGAAAATCAACAGGGTAGTAAGGTGCATGAAGAACCTTCTGATGTAGAAGAAATAATGATGACTAATATTTCTATAACTCAATCCGAAAATGAGGGTGAAAAGGATAGCATAGGTGCTGGTGAGTCAGGAGCTAATAAACACATAGAGGAAGTAGCCATAGGAGAGAACTTAGGTGAAATGCTTTCAGAAGTTGACATTAGAGTTGCTGATAAAGGAGATAATGCAGCAAATATAGGAGGGCCTGATCAGAATTTTAGAAAAGAACAAGATTGGACAAACTCAGAAGTACAGAATACAGGAAAAAATGCACCTTCTACTAACAAATCACCAAAGGAGAAATCATTACAGAAAAAATTCTCAACAAATAAAGAGCAGGCTGAAAAAGTTGAGAGAAAGAAGAAGAGTAAGAAGGAGACACATGCTGAGGAAGATGAGGAATCTGTTGATGGTGACAAGTTCATTGATAGTGACTATGAGTTCAGTGATGAAGAAGACATAGTAAAATCTGTTAAAGAAAGAAAAGCTGAATGGGAGAAAATTGTCAAAAATTGCAAATCAAATAAGAGTACAAAGGAGAGAACATGTCAAGTGGAGAATGCTGAGATGGAAGAAGATGCTACTGACTCAGATGAATTTGATAGTTGGTGTGACTCAGAAGAAAAAGAAGATCAGCCAAGAAAGAGAGCTAAGTTTCCAAAATTTAACCCTGAAACTGATATGATTGATCCCAAATTTGAGGTTGGGCAGATTTTTACTTGTAAGCAGTTGTTCATGAAGGCATGCAAGAGCCATGGAGTGGTTCACGGAAGGAAGATAAAATTCAGTAAAAATGATGGCAGAAGAGCTACGGCTTATTGCAAGGACTGTAGCTGGAAAGTTTCTACAGCTGTTATGCTAGACAAAAAGACTTTTCAAATCAAGAGCATGCAAGGTAAACACAGTTGTGGGAGGACATTTGACCACGGACTAGCAAATTCAACTTTTTTGGTTGATAGATACAAAAAGGAGCTGACTGCCATGGCCGACATGAAGGTGACTACGCTCACAGATAAAGTGAAGACTGATGTTAATGTCAACATCTCTAGGTGGCAAGCTTATAGAACTAAGAAAAAGGCAGAGAGTTTAGTTAATGGTGAACATGAAGCCCAATACAACAAACTAAGAAACTATTGTAGGGAAGTAAAGAGGGCTAATCCTGGCTCAAATGTTTTCATGACCACTGTTGAAAATGATGAGGGAGAAGATAGGTTTGAGAGGTTGTATATTTGTCTCAATGCATGCAAGACAGGCTTTTTAAGTGGTTGTAGGCCTGTTGTCGGGTTAGATGGCTGCCATCTTAGAGGGCCCCACAAGGGTGTGTTGCTTACAGCTGTAGGAATTGACCCCAATGATCAGTTGTACCCCATTGCCTATGCTGTGGTGGAAATAGAAAACAAGCTGACTTGGAAATGGTTCGTAGGTGAATTGCTGAATGACCTCCAAATCAGAGATGAAAATCATTGGACAATTATTACTGATAAACAAAAGGTATGTTAGTGTATTTTTCTGGGGTTTTTTTAAACTGAGTTTGCTAGTTTTAATTTGATGATCTGGTTTCACCTTTTTATTTGTTGAAGAGACTGATTCAAGCTATTCAAGATTTGCTTCCAGATGTGGAGCATAGGATGTGTGTGAGACACAAGTACAATAACTTTAAAAAGCTGCATGGTGGTTTGGCATTAAAGGAGAGAATTTGGGCACTTGCAAGTGCTCCTTACAAAAATCTGTTCAAGGCTTTGATGGAAGCTTTGAAAGCAGTTGATGAGGGTGCATTTCAATGGTTGGTTGACAACACAACACCACAGCAATGGTCCAGAGCTTACTTTAGAACCTCCCCTAAATGTGACAATTGACATTTTATTGAATAATCTTTGTGAGAGTTTCAACTCCAGCATTTTAGAAGCAAGGGAGAGGCCTATACTAGGTATGTTGGAAACAATATGACTTTATTTAATGGTTAGAATGGAGAATAAGAGGGAGTGGATGAAGAAATATACAGGAAAGGTATGTCCCAAAATTTTAAAAAAGTTGAAAAAGGTAAAAACTGCTTCTAATGCATGTATAGCTACACATTCAGGGGACTGGAATTATGAGGTGAGATGTATGTATGGGGATAGGTACACTGTGAATTTGGCTAGCAGAACTTGTAGTTGTAGAAGGTGGGAACTAAATGGCATTCCTTGTGCTCATGCAATAAGTGCTATTGCTTTGACAAAGGAGTCTCCCGAGAACTTTGTTCATGAATGCTACTCAAAAGAGGCCTATATGAAGGCATATGGGCCTATAATATATCCTCTCAATGGTGAGCATTTGTGGAAGGATTTGAAACAGGGGCCTATCCTACCACCTGAAACCATCAAGCTTCCTGACCGGCCAAAGAAGGTAAGAAGAAGAGAGCCAGATGAGCCACCAGCTACAACAACTTCTCGAGGACAAACAAAGAGACTGTCTAGAGTTGGTCTAATGGATTATAAGTGCAGAAAGTGTAAACAGAAGGGCCACAATAGTAGGAAGTGTCCAAGCAGTCATGATCAAGAGAATGTCCAGCAACAAGCTACTGCGATTACAAGTAGCTCTCAATCACAACAGCAGACTCCCAACACTATGAATCCTGGTGCAAACAAGCAGTCCCAACCTCAGCAGTCCAATTTCACACCTGAAGCAGTTTTTGGTGCAAGTGGCTTGGAGACTGATACAAATGACCAAGTCTTGTTTGATCTCATCAGTCAAATCCCAGATCAACCTACAACCAGCCAACCACCTACTTCAACATTGACAACAAAGAATGCAACATCTCCAGTTCATGTTTCTCTACTTGTTCATACTAATAATAGCATGTTGACTTCTTTCTATACTATTATTTATTTACTTGAATTTCTGGTTGCCAATTGTTAGGGTAAGAAAGTCAAGTACAGATGTGGTGTATGTCGGAGATTTGGACACACTCGAAGTAGTTGTGATTCAACATTGGCCTCTCTCTATAAGAGACACCCATGGGAACCACCTGGATTGGCTGTAAGTATTGTCTACTACATGCATAGTCTAAAGAGACTGCAAAGATATCTACTTTTAAGACTGCAAAAATTGCTATTGACTGTAAGTAATGGCCTCTTCATTGTTTTGTTTGTATCAGAGGCCCAAGAATACTGCAAATATATCTACTTCTAAAAGTGCTGCAAAGAGGGCTAAAAAGGCCTAGATGACTGGCCTGTTATTGCAAAGAGGGATGACTGCAAAGATATCTACAAAAGAGTGCTGCAAATGGTGGATATAATAAAGAATCCACAAAAGAGTGCTGCAAATGGATTATTTTTCGCCTTTTTGTCTTGTATTTGACTTCAGCAGACCTTTTTTTGGAGCAATGGAATTGATTTCTTAGTTCATTGCATTTTTTTTTTATAACAGGCGTATTGTAATGAATGTACTTGGCTCGGTTATGTACTGTTTTTTTTCATTGCAATGGAATGCATGCTCTTCTTATTTTTGAAAGGACTGATTATTGGTTAGTTGAACCCTCAGCAGATGACATTGGCAGGACTGAAGAATGAATATACAATTATGTTGTCTCCAATTTTGTTTACTGACACAAATATTGAGTAGTTAGTTAATGTTGTTGAAACCTTGCCAAGTTCTGATATGGCTTAACCCTTAAAAAGTTTTTGGCAGGGCAGGTTTTAATGTTGTTGGTCTCATATTTGGCTGACTAGACATGGTGGACTGCAATATGAAATCTTGTGTTAATGCCTTCTTCCCCTTTCGACTTTCTTCCCTCTCCTGCTGCTGCTGCTTCGGTATAGCAGCAGTTTTGACAAATTCTTTTACTTACCAACTCTGCATTAAGACTTAACATGCGGCCATGTTGGCTCACTCTAGTGGTTTGCTTGTCCTCCTCTCTTTCCAATATTTAATAGCCACCCTAAAACAGTTTTTTTTTAAAAATATATATTTTAGGCTTTAGAATGTATTTGATATGCACGAGTGTGTTTTTTTAACCTGTAGTTGGAAATGTTTTTTGTAACCTATACTATACCATTATTCCCTCTCAGCAGGTGAGGTTTAACTTATGGGACTTGATCAAGAAAATTTTTCCCTAACATGAGGGTCTTCGCTTATAATATCGCCATTATCATCTGCATTATCTTTTAAGTTAGACTTTTATTCCATCTTATGCTGTAAGCTCATATTCAAGAAAAAATCACAATATACCAGAAAGAACTTAAGCTTCATAATTGCATTCCAACTCCCATTTGTACAATCAACAGGGCCACTAAACGTAACACAACCTAAGTACAACAAATAAAAGCCACCCAGTTCCCAGTTCACCGCCTGCACCAACAAATGCCAGTTACAACTCAATCTTTGCTCAATAAATTCTGCACTATGAATACAACAAAGGCCGCAAACAGCAACAATTTCATCATTTTCTCCTTGCGTCTTGTTTCTTCCATCTTTGCCTCCAACTCTCTTAATCTCTTCGCCAATCTTCTTGTGTGTCTCACTAATTTATCGCACCTCTCGCAACTGTTTGTATCATACCACTTGAAATAGCCACAGCCGCCGCCACCATTATGCTGTTCAAAATTACCTCTTCAAATTTCACATTTTCTAAAAGAAAAAAGAAACAGAAATCAGGCACACTTACTTCGTAGTAAGCGCAACCATAGAACCTCTTTCCTGGATTTTCAGTTGTCCATGACGTCTTCACCCTAGCTGGTACACCGCAATTACAAGTTGGTGGTTCTGCCATGGAGATGAGGCTCAGCTTTTGGGTTTGGTTGAAATGAAGAAGAAGAAGAATTTCGGGAAGTATTCGTCCTTTACATTTTGGTTTTGGTCAACAGATAAGTGGTTTGGCATTTTTACCCTTGAAAAGTTGGCCACGTGGTGTGCGCGTGAGATATTCCGGGCAAAAATCAGTCGGAAAAATGAAAAGGGACTCAAATTGATCATTTTTTATTTGATAAGGACTAAAATTGATCATTTTTGATCTGAGGGACTAAATTTTCACATTTGCAATATGTGAGGGACTATTTGTGCAGTTCTCCCAATCCACTTTAACACCTAAAGTCATCTCTTCTCTCAATCACAGACCCACTTTTTTTCAGCATCCAAACCTTCACGAGTAACCTCTTCTATTAAACCTAAGTTTACAACCCTTTGTGAGTAACCTCTCACAGCATCCAACTTGAGATGATCTTCTCTTAATCATGGATCCACTATTTTTCAACATCCAAATTGGATTTTGACCCCTACCAACCCTTGGCTCTGCCACTTTAATACTCCATGCAAACTCACCTTAACACTTAAAGTCATCTATTCTTCCAATTATGGATCCATTTTTCTTTAACGTCCAAGCTAAATTCTAGACCCCTGCCAACTCTTGACTCTTTGGTCTAAAAGTACTGAACCTCTTGTCAAACTCATGGTGCACTTGATTCAATAGGAACCAAATTTCTTAACACTTCTGTTCACCACCAAGAAAAAATATTCATCGGCTCAATTGTGAGAAAAATTCATTTGCCCATCAGTAATTTAGTCTCGGAACTAAACTCCTTAACACTTCAATCCACTACCAAAAAGAGAATTTTCACCGGAAGAATCCACTTGCCCATGCAACTCAATTTCGTAACCAAATTCCTTAACACTTTGATCTACCATCAAGAAAAGAATTTTTACAAGAAGAATCCATTTGCTCATGAGTAACCCAGTTTCGCACCACCAAAAAGAGAATTTTCACCAAAAAAATCCACTTGCCTATGAATAACCTAATCTTACAATTAGAAACTTTGATACCACTTGTTAGAGAGAAACATTTCGAGAGAGTCCATCAAAGAGTCCAAATTCACTTGCCCATGAGTAATTTAATCTTGCAACTAGAAGCTCTAATACCATTTGTTAGGGAAAAACACCTCTATAGACCCGATCAAAGAGTCCAATATATAAGTCAAGAATTCAACTCTGACTCAAAAGTTTAAACTATTAAATTTTGAGTTCTTACTTACATATTAACCGCTCTTTCTTTACATCTCGAACTAATGTGGGACATAATTCTTTACTCACGAAACTAACGGAATGTTTGGATAATAAAATTATTGCAAACACAATTTTCAAACAACTTTTTATTATTTCAATTAATTTTTTATCTCACATACATTGTATTCCAAAAATATATACTATAATACTTATTTTAAATAATATTTCAAATAATCTCATGTCCAAATATTTCTTTATCAAGACATTGATCTCATCATTTACCCCATCTCTCTCAACAAAAACAACAACAACTACGACTATTTGATTCCCCTCGTCCTAAAGTTGCATCGATTGATGGTTCTCACTTCTCACTGATTAAATAGGAAACTGGAGAACTGCTGTTTTATTCTGTTTCTTGCTATGCTAGTGATTATTTGGACGCATGCACTTTTGCCAGGAATCTTAGACAGGAAACTTGCATGTCAGGAAAAAAATTCTGCTTCTGTCAACGTAAATGTAATTCTGATAAATAGAAAAGTAATATTATGTGAAGCATTGGAGTATCATCTTGACTTACACCGTCCATTATGTCTCATTTTAGATAACATACATTTAGTTAGATATATAAAGCTCTATAACTGTGGCACTCGGAATAATTTCTGGTCTCTCAAGTGTGTTTTTGGTATTTCTCACACACAATTTTAGATTGTTCTCCCTTTTCGACTATCATCAGCTCTTTTGCCTATATTGCCATTTGCGGCTTCTAATAAGTATTTCAAGTCAAATATAACCTAAATTTGCCTCTGCATGCCACTGCATATCCAATTCTCCACGCAGCGGTACGTCGAGCTAATGAATCCTCTACTTGTTGGCTTGAGTCTTGACATGCAAACAGATATATAATTAATAAGGCAAACCATATCATAACATTGATAAACCAATGGATGAGAGAGTTCAGTTTTCAGTAGGCGTGAACAGGAATGCCATTAACCAACGATCTGATCGCGATATTGAGGTCCACTTTCACATACCAAAACTGTCAATCTCACTTTTTTCATTTTTTTTTTTGGGAGCTAAGCTTTTGCTGCGAAGAAAGTATTATAGATGTGGATGTTTAAAGGGTGAACGGAGAGATGCAGAACCTAAGGGACCAAATCCGCTTCAAGGGCAAGATAAAAGGGAAAAAAGTTGCTGGCTTTTCACGCTTTGGGACAAAAAGAATTCTTGGACATAATCTTGATGAATTACATACATCAAAAACCGAATTTCTCAAATAACAGATTAGAATATGGTACAATAGGATGCACAAAGTATTAGTGCACTATACATAAGTATAGCAAGAACGAGATGAAGCTTTTTTCTTTTTTTTTTTTCTAGAATTAAGAATTTTCAATCTTTTACAAGCAGATTAGCTGTAACTAGCCTTTCCCTCTAACTATCGTAACCATCTGTAGTTTATGACGCCAAATTTGGAAAACATATAACCTAATTTTGCCTGTGTAACAGAAATGCTTCTGCTACTTCGCACAAAAAATTTGGAGCACTCACCAATAAAAAATGTCCTTACGTACGTTTATCATCAAGAATGGAATCCTGCTTCTAATTCAGAGGTTCTCCATTGCTATACATAGAGAGGAAATGTTAGCAAAACCCCATTCCATCATAAAGCTAAGGTACAAAGACTGAAACACGAGTGCAGAAAACATTATTTAGATTTAACCTGATCATAATCCATGTATTGAAAGCCAATCCGATGGAATTTTGTCGTAGCATCAACTACCAGGAAAAGGAAGAGTCCTCTCTAACATATAAATCCGTTCAAAAGTCAAAAGCTACCCACCTCACACAATTAAGAACATCTACCATGAATGCACAAAACACTACTACCTACCTCTGCCGACTAGGTGATGGAAGAAATATCTTAGCGTTTTATTGGTAAATTGTACCACTTGCAATTTGCGTTTTGTTCTACTATAAAAGTTCCTTAGTTTCTCTAGTCCTAGGACTTTGTTTTGCATGATATTAACATGGAGTTTGGACCATCATAACTCAGCATAACCAAAATACAGTAGGAAGCAATTGATGATAGTCTTTTTTTTTTTTTTTTTTGAATTGATTGATAGTCAAATTCGACGCATTTTTTTAGACCATACTGTACTTTGTTTTGTATGCCATTTTTTTCCTCTCAACTTCCTAATGGTGGTTCCTTGAGATCTACGTATTTATATTACCTAACTTTCATACTTGCTGCGTTGAAAATGTAGGTGGATATCTACCTTGAGTACAAATGATTAATTCTAAACTTGATGCTCTCCTAATTCCTTCTTTGTGAGTATGAAAACTTTTCTTCTTTTTCTTGTTTTTGCTTCATTCTTCGAAAGTTCCTTGTAGTTTTGCTTAATTCTTCTTTGTGAGTATGACTTTTTTTTAATTATTAAAAAGATGATCAACGGTGATTCCAACTCACTTTCTTGATGAGTTAAACTCATGACCTGTTAAGATGTTTTATCAACTAGACTTGTCGCGTTAACTCAGGACTTAGTAAAATACACGTGAAAATTATTTTTGTTTGGACGAGACAACTACAAGGAGACATGCATGGGTTTTTGTGTCTTGGACCAAGTTCACTTCTGCAGTTCGGACCACGCGGTCTACACAAGAGATGGCTTTTAGTTTACGGAACGCTTTTGTGGTCCACGCTCCTTTATCGAATTCAATGTGGTCTTACGAAAACGTTGAAAAAATAAAAATATAAAATTTGCCCTTATTTTATTAAAGGCTAATAACTTATAACTAACTCGAGAAGAGAGATAAAAGTCAATTCGAATTATTGAAGTCACTATGCATAAAGAGACATCCATGGAAAAGTAAGAACCAATGTACAGTATATCCTAAGGGTAGATTCATATTGTAGGCTTGCAGCTACTGTAGTAAAAAAAAATTTTCTTCTCATCAAATTGAGTAAAAAAAAAGGTAAAAGTAAAAGATTTTCTCTGATCTCAAATGAAAGCCACAATTTAAGAGAAAGGACCGGATCAAGTAATTGTTACCGATTACTTTTTTATTTTTATTTTGTGACAAGGGAACTCAAATTGGTTATCCAAAACTGCGCACCGGATAAATCCCATCTCATGCAATAACCTATCAATCACACGGATGGATAAAACGCATTATACAGGTCCTGTGCAATGGACAAATGTTCCACGAGAGGTTTGAACCTAAGTTGGTAAAAAAGCATGATGCCAGATACGTAAACTTCAGCTTAAAAATGTGAATTTCAAATATTTACCACCTGAATTATGTAAACTTCAGCTTAAAAATGGAAACTTTTGCAAACAACTAGAGAGGTTGTTGAATACGCTCTTTGTCTTTGGGAAACAAAATAGAAGAACCCACTTTTTAATATTGTACTACAATTTAACATGTCAATTGCAACTTTACTTGATCAGTTTAACCACTATTAATTGATTCGTTTACCTTTCCTTTCGTTTTCTCTTCTGCTGTTGACCATTGCGACTGAGTAATCAAAAAATTGATTTTTCAATTTCAGAACTTCAAAGGGCTGCACAGCTTTTGAAAAGTCGAATTTTCCTGGAAATGGGGCTTCAAGTGTGTGGAATGTGGATCCTAGATCATCAAGGACTGATGCAGCGGTGCATGATAGACACGTGTTCAGAGTACCAGAGAATCCTTATCCACCATCTTCAAATGACAGTTACAGAAAATTAGCTTGATGACGTCAAATCCAGACCGCGCCCACCGGCAGCGGATGAGAAGCCACAGGGTATTTGCCTCGACCTCGAGCTCCTTTGCTTTTTTTTTTTTTTTTTTTTTGTAATTAATTCATTTATTGGATAGACACTGTTTGTTTTACTGGATGACAAAAATACACGTCACCAAATTCTTCCACATCAGCACTTTTGTTTCACTCGATTTTGATTTCGCCCTCTGATTTTACGTTTTCTACCTTTAACCCCAATTGTTTTGTTATTGCTGCTCTTCGTCTCGATCATTTCAAATAATTTCTACCCTAATTGATGGCTTTTTCTTTTTTGTTCTTTCATTGGATTGAATTCATTAAGGTGAAAAATTTTTATGTACAACAATGAAACACTAGCGAGCAATTCTTATGTAATACGTTAAAAATCCAACAAAAACACTTGGAAAATTACCAAAAAATGGTAGCATTTTACGTTTATTATTTTTTAATGATAATATGATATTTTTACATGCATAATAACTTTTCAGGATATTTGGCGGCATCACAAAACATCCAGTCACGTCAAATATGTAGAAAAAGAATACAAAAATCTCACTCTATGTAGTAGTAATCCCTCATGAGAAGAAATAGTTAAATCTAACCATAGAGGTAAATAATATGATATGGTTGGGAGACGTAAATAAGAGATAAAAGGCTTGTCTGTGAAGATTAATTTTTTTTAAAATTTTCTCCTATTATTTTCAATAGAATTCACTTGTAATAATTATAAGTTAACTGATCCAATTTTTCAAAAAAAATGTGGTAAAAGAAAGTAAGGGAATATAGCTACATCTTAGTTTGCTATTGAAACGATCGTACACTTTTGTGACCAAGTAATCGAAACCCTGTTATAGAGAGAAAAAAGATTCAACGTTCTTCTTTTTATATAAGCGCACAATAAAATAACAGAATTCATATACAATAATGTAAATCCTAGTGGAAATTACTTAGGACATAAGTTTTCTAACTCATCTATTTAAGTGATTTTCAAGATAAATTCATGTAACAACCTAATCTAAATATAGATAAGGAGTAGCATGTTGAAATTCATAGTTTGAGGGACAATTTGGAATAGTATAACTTAAACTAGGCCTCAAGTGAATAACAGGAAAGACGAGGCATATCCTTTGAAAATCTTAAAAGATTCTCTGCGAGAAAAGGCTTGGACAGAGTCACCAACCCAACTCCCAAGGGTCGGATAACTCTCCAAATCTCTCCCTTTCTATTGTCCACACCTCAAAAGGACTTGGCTCCTAGAGAAATCAAAAATTGCCAGGTGACACTTCGCCTCCAAAATTCACCACCATGGATAAGGACTTCATTTCCTACGTCAGCTTGACACATAGATCAACCCCTTTTGCCCTTCCGCTCTCTTCTTGATCTTTATATATGCCCATTTTCTTCTTTCCCAGTTGAACAGATTCATTATATCCTATCCATTTCAACCCATTATTGCATTCAAAGAAAAGTACCCTCCCCATACTATTCTTCATTGGCAATTGACTTGTTCTTTGAATTTTGCCCTTTTAAAATATTCACATAGCTTTCACATTCACCAAACCTTGCCTTCTCTAACCCGTTTCCATATTCATTTACCTGTTCCTTTCAGACCCTTCGATAGATGATCTTATACCCATAATCTATATATATCTTTGAAGCTGGTTTTGCTAAATCGCATCCGGGTTTGCTCATTTCTATTGGAAAAAAAGAAAACAGAATCCAATTTTTATTGATCCAAGAGTAGCTTTTGACTTTTTCAGAAACAATGGCGACTTTTGTAGGCTCTGCCTCTTCATCGTCTTCTTGGATTCAGATGAAGAACTCAGCAAAGAAGGGAAAGAACAATGGCAAGGACAATACCAAGTTCAGGGTATCGTGCGTTTCTTCTTCTATCGCAGATCCATATAAGACCCTAAGGATTCACCCTAGTGCTTCTGAATCTGAGGTCAGGAAGGCTTTCAGACAGCTCGCTCTTCAGGTATTTTTATTTTTAACCTCCAATTTTCCATTTTATTTGTGTTATTGTCACTAAAAATTTGATCTTTACAAACATTTCCATTTGCTAGACGCCAGCTTTGGGATAAAAATCTTTTCTTTAAATTGATTGCTCATTTGGAAAGTTCTTAACTTTTCACTTTTCTGGTTCTGTATTCAATCCGGGCCATGTAATAATGTGAAGGAGAATTTCTCACTTCTGATCCTTCAAGTTTGATTTTTTTTGGTTGCCAATTGTTGCCTGTTAATGTTTCAAATTGCCCTATTTTTTTTTTAAAAAAAAATTGGCGCTAAGATTATATCATAACTAATGCTGGTTTATTGATGTATTATCTATCCGTGATCCAATTTCAGTATCATCCTGATGTCTGCAAAGGGAGCAACTGTGGCGTGCAATTTCACGAAATTAATGAAGCTTATGATGTAAGTCAGCATGTTGATCTCTGTTCTCGTTAACAAATTAGGTTCAGTTGATCTTGAGGTTACAAATAACATATATATGATAATGAAGTGATATCTCAGACATCATCCTATAGTAGTCTATCTGGGCATGATTACTTTATGGTCTAAGTGGGAGCCTCGGATGTATGGTTGACCTTAAGTTGGAATATAATATCATGTTATAACTGAAAAGGATATGCCAAGCATTTTACCTATTCCCAATCGTATTCAATTATTATACGCGACAACTTTCCAAAAAATTATTATACGTGACAATAATGGAGAACAAGTCCTTTTCATTGTCAATCAAAGTGATGCCAATTGCTTCACGCAACGTTTCTCAACCTGTCCCAAGACGTTGCATCTGTTCCAGCCATGTTAAAAATTAGGATGAAAGCCACATCAGGTGTAGGTTGCTCAAGTTGCTGATCTTATCCGAAAGAAGCAATTCAAGAATTTTGGATAAAACTTGGTTATTAAAGTATCATAGTCATCAGTTCATTGGTTCTTGATTGATGCAAGTTTCTGGTAGAGGTGGGCTGTACTGTTATTGAGCTTTTTCGTTTCCATGGTTTGTTTGCAGATTGTGATGAGTAATCTCAGAGGGGAATCAACTCAATCACAAATGGAGGCTTATGATGACGGTATAGATGATTCATTCAGGGGGATGAATGATCCTGATTGGGACATGTGGGAAGAATGGATGGGATGGGAAGGAGCGGGGATTCGTGACTACACATCCCATATCAATCCATACATTTAATCAAATCTTATTGCTTGGTTGTTTCAACAGTACAGGGCCGTTAAAAAAACCCACATCTTCAACCTAAGAAACAGATGAAGATGGTTGAGGTTGATGTACAAATTGTCGGATTTATGTAAATATTCTGGGGGTACTTCTAATTAGTTGTATCATGTCGGAACCTTTTCTTGATGTGAATTCAATACACTGCATGTGCTCATCTATCAATGAACTGAAAATTTGCTCAAAGCTTAAAGATTTCACTTTCGCTTCTGTACTGTTCTTATGCTATCTGTCCAACTTGGTTCCTTGGCCCTGAGTACATTTGTTTCCTTCTGCCTCTGGGGCATTATGGAATCACAGGAAAAAACCTATATTGGGCCTGTCAAAGCACTGAGCTCACCCCTCACCACTTTCAAATGCCAGGAACTTGGTTTCTAATTACTCCTTCCTATGATTTCATCGGTAAATTCCAAGCTTAGTACTGAATTAATTCCTCCTGAGCCTAACATCCGGAAGCTTAATATAGATGGAACATCAAAGGGCAATCAGGGGCCTGCAGGTGCAGGGGAGTAATCAAGGAAATTTTTTTTTTTTTTCAAAACAGGAAATTGGTTTGCCCAGTAATACTAGCTCGAAGCCATGGGATTGACAGACTGGGACTTGGGAGTGATGCTGCTGAATCTAAAAGCTGCTTTAATCTTGAAGCAGATGCTGGTGATGAAATTGAGCCCATCAATCTTGAAGTTAAAGATAAAAGGAGTGGTTAATCAGAAGACACTGATTTAAATTGTTCATTCAAAAATAACAGATTGAAGTATCAAGAAGATTAGACCATTAGGATCACAAGATTGCCCTGTTCTTGCTCTCTTTTCACTGTTCACCCGTTCCTGTTTAAAATGTAACTTGGAAAAGAAAATGGATCAGGAAAGTCATTAACTTATAATATGAAGTTACTGTAACATCATGAAGGAGAAGAGGATTCCAGGATGGAGAATTGCAAATCAGCTGTCATATGATTGGTGGGGCGGCCATCTCAATAATCAATAATGGGGACGTCACAATCGGAGAGGCAGTTAAACTATGAGGAACGTGATTTTTTTTTTTTTTTTTTTTTTTTGAGAATAGGTACGTGATTTCAAGAACGTCAATAATCAATAATGGTGATGCTCCAGCATCCAACAAGCCCCTTAGCCCGGGCACGCCGTGATTGGGAGAAGTCGTGGTTGCCGGTGAACGCTTTCGAGGTCAATGAACTCGTAGACGGTTGAAGTCGTGTTGTTTTCTGCAGGGCATTGTATATCACGTTCTTGCCCTTTTGGGCAGATTGAACTCTGAATTGTCTACTCCTTGCCATTTGAAGATGACGTAGTAAGGAGTAGTTACCTGGGTAATTTGGATTGAAAAGTTTGATTCGTTATCCATGAATCAAAAAGAAAAAGGAAAAAGGAAAAGATGACGAGAAGAAGAAGGAGGAAAAAAGCCATAAATAGTAGTAATAGTAAGAAGAGGATCTAAGGAGGAGCTAAGTCGATAAATGTGATTATTATTTATTAGCAACGAGAAGTTTTATCTCGATCCAGATTAATTACTTGACAAGTTTAGAAATTGATATTTAGCCAATCAAAATACTTTAAGTAAGATCGTGAACCCCGTGAATTTTATCATCAACCATTGTGATTTGGCATGTGTGACCCTCGTTTATTCACTTAGAGATAAAAAAGAATTGATTAAAAACCAACTCTTGAGTTTGCGTGAAGTTAGTCCAGACGGAAGGTTAAGGATATAATAATAATTCGTCTTGTTGTCGTAATACAATAATCAACAAGTGGAAAAGGAAGGAAAAATGAAATCTAAACCACCAGATTCAATGAAAATCAAAAGCTAAAGCTTAAAAGTAGGAATTGCTTATTTATATATTTTTGGCCTGTATCTACCAATACCACATGATCACATCTATATTTAATCATGCCTCATACGTCATGGATTAAGACATTATTCACTAGGGAAAAAAATTAAACAATGGATTCATGCTCAAAGATTCCTCAATTGGAATTTATACGTGCAATAAAAATCCAAATCCATTCGAAAATTATAGAATCTCATAAAAACACCATAATTCTAACTCCTTCGGCTTAAGATGGTTATTTTTTGTAACTGCTTATTGAAAAGAAAGGAAAGTAATACAGAACGCCTTCCACATTTTGCCAAATGATTTTTTTTCCTTTCATTTTTAAAATATTAACTTTACATCCTATACAAATTTAAATTAATAAAATTTGGTTTTAATCTAAATTTTTGACTAGGTTTTAGACTAAAAATCATCACATGACTAATATATACTCATTTTTTTTATGTAAAAAATGTCAGATTTCACTTTTTTAGTAACAAAAAATTGTATGAATTAGGTCAAATCTTTTTTTTTTTTTGGATAAAATAAATATAATTTGAGTCATATCTTACTTTTAAAGGGTCGAAAATGAATATGGACCAAATCTTTTGTTTAACTACCAAAGGGATCTAATCATTTTTCTTTTAAAAAATGATCATATATCAATTACGAAATGAATTTAGGATAAAAAGCGGTAGAAAACAGCGGACGCCAAAACACTTCACTGCCAAGAAAATGGGGGAAAATAATCCATTGTTATACATTAATTACTACAATAGTCTCCAAAAAAGAAAAACTACTATAATAGTAACAATAACAAGCTTATGATTGCTTCGGTAAGTAGTAGCTGTAGCTCCGGCTTTATGAAAGGCTGACGTCAATCAAAGCGACCAAGTTACGAGGTCGTTTTACTGAGAAGTTCCTTCCTTTCTCTCCGAGGAAGGCAATCAAGATTCTTGGAAGGCAATCAAGATTCTTGTACCCTTCCTGACGAGAATGATGATTCAGATAAAATAAGCCCACGAGCCCCGGGGGGATTTTTTTTTCTGTTCTTTTGTTTCTCGAGTTGCCGATGCAACAGTGTAAAGAATTTTATAATTGTCTTACGTAATATTACGGTGGAGGCAGCTACGGCGGCATTTTGGCCCAAACCCTAGCTTCTTCCTCTTCTGGAGGTATGTTGCAGAGTTCGTAGCTTTCTGTGAATTCAATTGATTGAGCTAAGTTGGCAGAGTTTGTTCGAATTTCTCTTTCGCGGATTTGGGAGGAATTTTTGGATTTGATCGCATTTCTGACAATAATACACTGTTTTTCTAATTTACTTGTCCCCATTTGAGATGGATGTTGTGATTGAATCTATTTGTCTGTGTTGTTTTCATTTTGAACTGTCCATATTATTACGTATAATTGAATTGTGGAAAGAAAAAAGTGAAGGGCTATGGGGGTTGAAGCTGTTTTGTTGGAAAGAGTATGATTGTCAATTGGAAAATAGCATCTATTTCAGTTATCGGTTTTTTCTTTTGATTTCTGGGATTCTGGGAATGTGATTTGGCATTTCCTTTAAACAGTGAAGGGAATGTTATTTTCGTTAATGCCTTTTTGGGGATTGTGGGACCCTTATGGGTGGAAGAGAAATGAGGGCGGGAATGGTGCTTGGATTGTTGCTGGTGTCATGTTGAAAATGTAGCTCTGCTGAATGAATTAGTTTAGCCCTTTGATCATCTTTGCGTTTAGGCATTGGAAAAGTAAAGGGATTAATATTTCCTACACTGACAGTGTGTATACTGTCAGCGTTGGATGAATGACAATTATGCAAAATTTTTTGCCGGAGTTAGGACAATTCAAAGGTGATTGATATCTGCATTCGAGCATTTTGTCCTTACTGTGGAATAAAATGTATATTTTCCTCGTAAGCTGAACAAGAGATATGATGTCATGACTTTTTTTTTCTTTTTTCCTGAAGGAATTTCATCATTCCAGCTCAACCATACAGCATTTTACTTTTAGTGAAAGTACTTAGTTATGTGATGAAGTTTTTCAGTAATAATGCTTCCAATAGAGCATCATGCACTGCCAAATAGATCCAGTGTTCCCTAATTCTTACATGATGCATGGGGTAGATAGTGAATGGATGAGTTTTACTTGAAATCATGAAATATTTGGCATTTTGTACGTTGTGACATTCTTCTGTTCGTTTTTGCATTCATTATGCAAAGTAATGGTTTGATTTCTGTTTCTTCTCTCACATCTCAGAATTAGAAAATGGCTGATCTTAAAGAACGCCTTCTACCCCCAAAACCTGCATCAGCTGCAAATCTTCGAGATGTATCTTATAGGCCCTCTGCATCTGGCCGTCCACCATTTCCAGGTGTTGACGTTCTAGGCCTCAAAAAGCGTGGCCAAGGCCTTCGTTCATGGATTCGTGTCGATTCCTTTGGGAATTCGCAAGTTATTGAGGTTGACAAATTCAGTATGATGCGTCGTTGTGATCTTCCTGCCCGTGATTTGCGCCTGTTAGATCCATTATTTGTTTACCCATCCACAATTCTTGGAAGAGAGAAGGCAATAGTTGTAAACCTGGAGCAGATTCGATGTATTATAACAGCAGATGAGGTGCTGCTTTTGAACTCTCTAGATAACTATGTAGTGCAGTATGTGGTGGAGCTGCAACGGCGGCTGCACGCTGCTGGAGTCAGTGATGTTTGGCAGACAGAAGGTAGTGATTCGAGCAGGAGGGGAAGGAACTTTGACAATATGTTTGGAAATACTTCACCAGATTATTTGCCCTTCGAGTTTCGGGCTCTTGAAGTTGCTCTGGAGGCTGCTTGCACATTTTTGGATTCTCAGGTGCGTAAGAGAAACCATGACCAAATAGTTAAACTATATAATAGTAAGACTTTGCTGGAAACGTGAATTGATTGAGCTCTTAATGAAGAGTGCTAGGAAATTTTATCCATGCCTTCTTTAGCAGTATATGGTTATAATTAGCTGTTGGAAAATTGATTATTACATTCAGGCAGCAGAATTGGAGATTGAAGCATACCCACTGCTGGATGAGCTTACATCAAAGATTAGTACCTTAAACTTGGAGCGTGTTCGTCGATTAAAAAGCCGACTTGTTGCTTTGACCCGGAGAGTTCAGAAGGTATTGTGCTTATTATATTTTTTCTATCTTATTGAAACCCATTCTTCCCATTTCTGATGTTTTCTCTGTCTTTCTTTTATACCACCGTTCATCTAGGTTAGGGATGAGATAGAGCAGCTAATGGACGATGATGGAGATATGGCTGAAATGTACCTTACTGAGAAGAAAAGACGAATGGAATCATCCTTTTATGGTGATCAATCTCTTCTTGGATATCGGTCAAGTGATGGTGTACAATCTATTTCTGCTCCAGTCTCGCCTGTTGCGTCACCTCCTGATTCCAGAAAGCTGGAGAAAACTTTAAGTATTGCAAGGAGCAGACATGAGAGTGTCAGGAGTTCAGAAAGTGCAAATGAGAGTATAGAAGAGCTCGAAATGTTGTTGGAAGCTTATTTTGTTGTTATTGACAGCACCTTGAACAAGTTGACATCGGTATATTCTGTTGTCAAAAGTACCTATGCTGGCTTTTTATTGTCTGTTGGTTTAAGGCAAAAGGTTGATGAATAACTTTCTTTGTCTGATTTCAGCTGAAGGAGTACATAGATGACACAGAAGATTTCATCAACATTCAGCTGGTATGCATTCCTTTCTCTGGCTAAGTTGTGAAAAGAGTCTTTTAGCTACAGGTTGCACACTGATATGCATGTATCTTGGATTGATATGGAACCTATACCTCTTCTATGATCTCTAATATTACCCGTACGGTAAAACTGTGGACACACTGCTCAAAGGGTCTGTCAACATTAATTTGTTAAGTTTTTAAAGTTGAAATTGAACATTTTAGTCAATATTGATTATATATTCTTGGAACACACCACAGGTCATCTTTGTTAAAATTATATAGATGGTTTTGTTTGTATACTTTTGATATATCTGACTGTATGCTTATAGTTGACTTATCGATTATTTTCTTTGGATACGCTTGAGATATCTGACTGTAAGCTAATCGTTGCACAGCAAGTCAAACATAGTTTCCGAGGTTTGGTCATCATTGCTTTACCCAGTTTGAATTTTTTGTTTACTTGCATCACGTACGTAGGACATCGAAGTGTCTATCAATGTAAACAATTGCAAGGATTTTTCGTCAACCACACGTCCTGCGTTATAAAGAGTGTATTGTGAATTCACATGACTCGTTATTGTTTCTCAACGTTAGCTCTTAAATAAAGCATGACCCAGTTGTGACAACTAATTCTATTTCTTTCTGCAGGATAATGTCCGAAACCAGCTTATACAATTTGAGTTGTTACTTACAACAGCAACATTTGTCGTTGCCATCTTTGGTGTGGTAGCTGGAATATTTGGCATGAATTTTACAGTACCATTGTTCGATAATCCAAATGCGTTCAAGTGGGTCCTCATAATTACAGCAGTATGTGGAATTATCATATTCTGTTCATTTTTGTGGTTTTTCAAATACAAAAGGCTGATGCCGCTGTAAGGAAATTTAGGAGCATTGCTAGTCATGCAAACCTTTAGCATCAAATTTTTGTAAGAGTGTCTAATCTATGCCAAGAAATATAGCAAAAGAGCAAGCTGCCTCAATTCTTTTATAGGCCCTGCTCACTGCTCTGTTTCATACTTTCCCTTTTTTAACTTTTCGATCAATATACTTTGAACCCCCAGCAACGCCATGGTGATAACGAAAAGCACTGGAATGCTCCCAAAAGAAGAAACATAGATCGGGTATGCAGAAAATATACACGTCTGCGAATTTCTAACCATAACAAATTTCGGTTTTCGGGATACATTCAAACTTCAATCCATCCTTTTGCCGGATGCAGAGTATGAGATGGTGATATTCTAAACCAACAGCATCCTGGCCGTATTTCTCATGACAACAAGGCACATCAATTGACTCCCCCAACCGTCTGATTTTCATTATTAATGCAGAAGTTTCCTGCTTTCCAATTTCTTGAAATAGAAATGCTCTTCTTGAACATGATGGTCAAATCAAATGTAAAAGGGAGCCTACGCCTTAACAATTCACATATAAACAACGGTGCAGCAACATTATAACATCTGAAAAATCCTAATGAAGCTTCCATTACTCTCTGTTGAGCACAAAAAATAGAACGGACTAGGGTGGTATAAAGGAAACAGCAAGTCCGATGAACCATGATCAGACAATCATCGAGCTAGCTTTTCCCCACACTAAGATGTTGAAGCTGCTGATGAACCTTTTGAAAGTCTCTCACTTCGTGCTTTATCAGCTCTTTCCATATAGTCCTGATGAGATTGCTGTTTTGAGCCTGAAAGTGGAAAATTTTTTGTTAAGATCAGGTATAAATAGAAAATTCAGTTTTCCATGCTTGATCAGTAAGTGAAAGAAAGCAACCAATGCAGAGCGTGAGATACAGCTTTCGTGCTAGTTTCTCAACATTTACAGACGACAAATGAGACAGAGATCCACAATTACATGTTTGAAATCTATCATGTTCATTACAATCTTGTTAGACCAGTGGACTATCAGCTCCATTACATCTGGATCACACAAAGAAACGCACAGACATAGAATTCCAACAAGAACTATCCTAGCATATCTGATAAAGGAAGACAAGTGACAAAATGCAGATTTATATTTTCTTTCCATGCATGGGCAAATAGGGAGAGGATAGAGCAACCTGATACACAATCTAATAAAAGAAAAATCTTATAGCGCTGGTGCAATCAACCTGAAACACAATGCTTGGAACAGCTATACAATTACTCAATGGTTCAGGGTCAACTCAATTTTAATCCACAAGGCTTTCACGCAAGATTCACTGCATTTTAGTACATTCAAACACATAGATTTGCCACATGATAAGACCCTTGAGAAGGCATTCTGTATGCATGTCTCCCAGAGAGAAATCTGACGAACTTGAAAAAGAGCTTGTGGGTAATCCATTCCAGTTAATCCAAACTTCGACTAGGTGAAGCAGAAGTTACTACTACAATCACATTGTTGCCTACTTCGTAATATGTGTAACCACTCTGGAAAAGAACTTCTGCACGAGGGTTGAGGTTGCTGTCGCAACAAGAACGGATATGTTTTCCATATGGTTAAAACTTGTTGAAGTCCAAGAAAGTTCAAGCATTTTTCCCTAGTCATACTTCGAAATCCAATGACCGCTATACTGGCTTTCTCATGTCAAATTATTCAACTGAACCATAAGAACATTCTCCCAGGTCACTGATCATAAGAACATGTTCTATCCTTGAATTGAGTAAAATAATGCCTGATCTTTCAGGCAAAATCTCACCTTTCTAAAGCTAAGGATTTCTACATTTCCACCCAAAAACAATTTGTTTCCCGTAAACCAATAATTGGCACATACTAAATCAAAAAAAAAATGCCCGAATTTCAAAACCATCTTAATCACTTGAATTGTCTCCAAAACACGGGACACCCCAAACAAAAAAGGGAAGGAAAAGACGACGACAACAACAGTCCTCTCTAGTAACCAAATAAATTCACAAAAAGGAGTTGGGGACGCGAAAATCTTTACAATTGGATAATAAAAACGTAATCTTTCCAAAACCAACCACAACTTGCACCAAGTAAAATCCTCAAATTTAAAAGGATCAGAGAGAAATTGTTTTGAAAAAAAAAAGGGAAAAATGTGAAAAGATGATACCTTTGTTCATGAGGTACCAAGGAACCCCAAAGAGGACGCCAATTATGGCTATGCCTGCGATGACATGCTTCTTTTCCCCACTATACAGGTAATGATCCAATTTAGCCCTGAAACCACCATTGCCTCCTCCACTCTTCTTGCTTCCACTTGTTTTGTTAGTTTCACTAGCCATCTTTAGCTCGGTCTCTTTCTTTCTCTTCTTATCTGAAAAGCCTTAAACCCTCCCCCTCAATTTTATTGCTCTTTGGTTTCTTGATTTTGAGCTTAAATCCTTAAACCCTACGAAGAAAGAAAGAAATAGTGAATAGCCTTGACTCCAGAGGCCATCTGGGCCTTGTAGTGGCGGCACGTGTTGGCTCTGGGGGGACACTGTGCTTTGTTTGATCTAGCCACGTGACACTTTTTGGAGATTATTTTTCGTCGCGAAGGGATTGATAATTTGATATCACACTTACCAACTGCTTTATTATTTCCTCCATAAAAGAAAAGCATAACTTATTTTTTTTTGCCGTTTTATTGTTTTCTCCCTTCATAAAAGAAAAGCAGAATTTATTTTTTTGGGCAAAAGAATTTTTTTTCCTGCTTTGCCAAAAAGAAAAATATGTATTTGTCTCTAAATTTGGTTGGCGAAAGACTCAATGTAATAATCTGCATCTATTTTGCAGGCAGAAAGAGGACATGTGGGTAGTATCATTTTGTGTGCTCTCCTAAAAAGTGTTCTTAGGTCTCTCCTCCTAAAAAATGCTTCAGTTCTGAAAATGATAGGTCTACTTATCCATGTTAGAAGACTCCATAGAGCACATACCTCACTCTTCTTGGCTCAACTCCTGAACCCACTAGCTCATCAAAAACTTTCATCTTGCTATACAGCTGCTTCTCCGTCGCATCATTCCATTGGGGCATTTCAGCAAACGCTTATCAACCCTTGTCACTCCAGTCTACAGAGCCTCCATTTCTCCGCATCCCATAGTTCTGACCAACGACACGTCTATGATGTCATCAACTTCCGTGAGTGTGTAAAAGAAACCCGTGAAAATGCTCAAGTGGGTCTCAGTGAATTGACTGAGTTAATCCAAAAAGCTAAGAACTTTGATTCCGGAGATGAAGCATTGGATTTTCTTGATAAGGGAGGCGTTAAACCCAATAAAGATTTGATTTTTTCCTCTATCTTTGCTTTGAGGAAAGAATGGAAGCTGGCATTCTTGTTATATAAATGGGGTGAAAGATGGGATTGTGTGGATGAAATGGTTCGGTGTTTGATGATATGGGTTCTGGGGAACCATACAAAGTTTGGTACTGCTTGGTCCTTGATTCATGACCTTTATAAAAATTCAGTGGATACCAAAGAAGCATTGCTCATCATGATTGATAGGTAAACGCAGAGTCTTGATGGTTGTATCTCCTTGATTAATGTAGATCGTCCGTAAGAAAGAGCAGGTATTCCAACTAGGAGATGTGATTCACTCACTACCTGTCAAACTTCAAATGACATCTTTCAGCTATGTTGAATTTGGTAGCATATAAATTACATTTGCAATATTAATTTGGAGTACAAGTCTGATGTCCCTAATTGTGAAAACCGGTTCCATCGTCCTCCCGTCGCTCCCTGTAGTGCTTGAAGAAATTCATTGCGGAAGAAACTCCCAACATAGATCTTGTTTAGCTACTAGCATGTTCATGCCGATTGCCAGTGGCGCAGTGCATTCCTTTTTGCTTGTGTGATTACAGATTTTACTGACGGATTTTGTCACTCTGTTTCTGTCGCACTTGTTTTGTTCAAAAGATTTAGTAGACATGTTCCTTCTAGAGTTTATTGAGAATCAAAATCCATCTGTTGTACAATAGTAATCCAATCACTGAAAGCCAAAGCTGCCTATATCTAACAGTCAAAATGACTTCTTTTAGAGTCTTTTACAGTATCAGTATAATTGATTTTAACTTTTTTATTTTGGTGTTGTTCTTGTATTGCAATTCACCAGGTATGTAGCAACAAATCAATTTGACAAGGCTGTGAAAACATTTGAAACTATGGAGAAGTTCTGCTTGTTGCCTGATCAGGATGCATTCTTCACATTTCTTAACATTCTCTGCAAGCATGGAAACATCGAGGAGGCTGAAGAATTTATGTTTCTCAACAAAAAGTTCTTCCCTCTGGTGACTGAGGGCTTTAACATAATTCTCAATGGATGGTGCAATATAGCAGTTGATATAGTCGAAGCCAAGAGAGTGTGGAGAGAAATGTCAAAATGCTGTATTTTGCCCAATGGGATGTCCTATACGCACTTGATTTCCTGTTTTGCGAAAGTTAGAAATCTATTTGACTCACTCAGACTGTGTGATGAGATGAAGAAAAGGGGTTTTCAACCTGGCATTGAGGTGTATAATTCTTTAGCATATGTTCTGGCTTCTGAGAACTGCTTGAAGGAATCTCTCACCATTCTCAATAAAATGAAAGAAGCAGGTCTATGTCCTGATTCTACCACATACAACAACATCATAAGCCCTCTTTGTGGAGATATGAAACTCGAGGAGGCAAGAATGGTACTGGCTATGATGATAGAGGACAATGTCAGTCCAACTATTGATACATACCATGCATTTCTTACTGGTGCAAGTTTAGAAAGAGCTTTTGAAGTTCTTAATCATATGAGTAAAGCCGGTCTTGGTCCAAACGGGAATACCTTTCTCCAAATTCTGGGAAAATTCTTTGAATTGAAGCAACCTGAAAGTGCCCTGAAGGTATGGCTGGAAATGAGGCACTATGAGATATTGCCTGATTTAGCACATTACAGAGTTCTGGTTGAAGGGTTAGCTAAATGCGGATTATTGGTCAAGGCTAGAGAATTTTACAATGAGATGAGATCTAAAGGATTTGCTAGGGATCCTAAGCTTGAGAAACTTTTCAAAGAACCAAGGAAGGATAGGCATCTTGAAGGAGACCGAAAGAGAACCATAAAACACAATGAGGAAGGCAAATCCTCATTTCATGGGAGAAATATTGCTATGCAAAATAGAAGAGGTACTAAAACTTCACGCAAGAATAAAATAACTTGAAGTTGAGATTCTTCTGCTCTTTCTTGTGGCTTTGGTAAATGCATATTTTTTGGTGATCAATGACTCATTGGGTCAGCCCGTGGATTTTAGCGTGGAAAATTTATATTTGATGTCTGCATTTGGGTGGTCTGCTGAAAGCATATTATTGATTTTGGAGATTGGCTAAACTAGGAAGATTGTTATATTTTTTCTCCTCTTCCTATATTTATGGAGGAGCTGTGCTTGGGCTGGTTCCATGGGCAGCATTGCGAGTCAATCTGTGCCTAGGTGAGCTGTTGCATTTTGCATTCTTTGGAGTCTGTGGTGTGCTTTGTGCTATTCAGTATCATGGAGTCATGGACTATGAATGAAATTCAGGAAAGAGCGGAGCTTCAACTTGAAGCTCAGTTATAACTTGTAAGCCTCTGAGGTCTAGTCCCCTGATGACTGGTATACTCAAAAAAGAAGAAGTGTAAGATGGTAAGGATATACTCATAAAAGTCAGTTTGAGAACATTGGCATCTTGAATGCAAAAGACTTCGCTCATTGGTGATTGCAAGTTTGCAACTTTAACTATCTAAGCCACCATTTTATCAGCAATTCAGAGGTTGGAATGTTCTGCCATTTTCACTCGAAATCATCAGATGTAGGGTCTAGTGTTTTGCAGGGATTTATGTGGTAATATTCTAAACAGGCCATGTGATTTTAGTTCGTTAAATGGTTAAGCTGGGAGAATTTGGATTCAATAGAATAAGCACACACACAAACACACGCATAGAGAGAGAGAGAGGGGGGGGGGGGAACTGTGTGTTTATTTGCGGGATCAAGACTTCATGAAGGCCTGGTTCACTGATTACTCCATGTAATTGTAGATCCGCATTGTTTGGAAAACTCTTGATAGCAATCACTGGAACCGACTCAGCGTTTCGCGCCAAATCAAGATCTCGAGTATGGTGGAATTTGCAGGGCGATTCTTTAACGTAACGTTCCATGCTAAGTCCAGAATGTTGCCTATGGATAATTGGGATTGGGGAAGAGCGATTAGCGAGAATCAATAAACTAAACCAAAAGAAATGAAATGCGCATGAGATTCAAGCGTGACTTTTCAGGCTTTGCTCGCCCGTACCATTGGGGTCCATATCCCCGAATTTGATGTTTGTGCTCCAACATTTCACTAGTGAGTGTTCAAGTGCTTCCACCAAGAAAATATATTGGTCCCATCTCATCGAGGACGACGAGGAGAAGAATTTATCTATTTATTTATTTTTTTTGTTGGGTGGGTATCAAGAGAAAGAGAACGCCCTCTTGCTCTGGCTCGTCTACCAACCTTTTCTTTCCGTCGGCATCTTATCCAACACATCGGAAGCAAACGCCAAAATGGCCCAACCAATAATTGCTAAATTTGCTACATGACATGAATACAGTCACAGCCATATTAATTAACTTGAAACTTAGAATACCGGAAGGTCCACATCACAATTTCTGGCCTGGTACGGTACAGCCAAGTCCAGCCATTTCACAACTTGTATGTACCAGTCTTAAATATCTACAAAGCCATCCTTCAAATCTCGGGCTGGTTAAATGATTGATAAAAAAATCTGACATAACAATTTTTTCTCCAAAACAAATTGTTACGACTATGTATAAGTATAACCACCGCTAAAATGTTCTTTCTTTACACCTTCTACTTTAACTGATCTAATGATATATACATATATATGGCCTTAGCTTCATTAGACTTGCTAAGAACAATAATAATAATAATAATAATTAATTTTTTCTACATTGACCGTGTATACACTGTCAATTTTGAATGACTGACAATTATGCAAAATTTAAATTTAAAATCTAACTTTCGTATATGTGTCATAAATCTAACGATGATAGAGTATATATACCCTCAATATATATAAAATTTACCCTAATAATAATAATGATGATGATGATGCTGATAAAAGGAAGAAAAGGGTACCCTGCAGTCTCGTTCTAGTTTAACTGATCTGATGATATATATGACCTTAACTTCATTAGACTTGCTAAGAACAAAAAAAAAAAATAATAATAATAATAATGATAAAAGAAAGAAAAGGCAGTCTCCAGCATTCTATTTAGTGTTTACTATCCGTTCAGGATTTTCTTGGATCCGTTAGATAACCGTTGTTTGTTTCCTTATTGGCTCAACTCTGCGGGGGCACCGCACTTTATATGACAGCTAGCTCCCTGACAAACCCAAATTAGTAGCTTAGCAGTCTTGAAAAAGAAAAAGTGTAGTCACTAGTGGACTGGCAGTAGTCAAGCACAGTCAAAAGAGCTGCAAGTACAGTAATCACCTCCCAAAACAACCATTCCAACCATCATCAACCCCAATCCAATCCAATCATGTCCAACTCAGCAGCTTCAACCCTGCTCCACCTTATCACCACTACCACCCTCCTCCTCCTCCTCCTGACCACCAGAGTCTCCGCCACCGACCACATTGTGGGTGCCAACAAAGGCTGGAATTCTGGCATCAACTACACCCTCTGGTCCAACAACCAAACTTTCTACGTTGGAGACCTCATTTGTACGTACATATACTACTTTCCACCACGTACTAGTAGTACTAGTACATTCTTTGTCATACGATCCATCCACTTTGTATTTGTAAACAACAATAATGTTATGTTTTCTTTTGGATTAATTTTGGTTATATATATATATATATATATGTGACAGCATTTAGGTATCAGAAGACACAGTACAACGTTTTTGAAGTGAACGAGACAGGTTACGATAACTGTACGATAGAAGGGGCAGTGGGGAACTGGAGCAGCGGAAAAGACTTTATCCCCCTTAACAAGGCTAAAAGGTACTACTTCATCTGCGGGACTGGTGGCTGCTTCAACGGGATGAAGGTTTCTGTCATCGTCCACCCTCTTCCTTCTCCGCCCAAGCCTGCCATTGCGGCCACTCATGCGTCCACTAAGTCAGCTGCACCTGCAGCGGCGCGTGGGATTTACTCCATGCTGGTCTTGATGGGTCTTTTTCCGTTTATATGGATTGGGCTTTGATTGTGGATCTAGACTTCTTCTAGTTAGGCTGCATTCCCTTTTTTTTTTAAAAAAAAAAATTTGCTTTTGTGGGTGTGCGAAAAAAATCCATTGCCTTTGATTTGTGTTTGTGTGTGGGATCCAAGTGTTGAATTTGGAGAAATTATTTTTTAGCCTGATTTAGTGGGAGATTGGTGAGTCTTTAATTCATATTCATCTTGTTCATGTTGTCGTAAAGTTTTTGTTGAATTGTCTTCTTCCATAATTTTTTCGTCCGAATAAGGGCACGCCTAATATATATGCAATTTAAAAACAATTAAAATGAATTTTGTTTTTCACATAAATACAATTTTAGACAAATTAATGAAAGAACTTCGATTTATAAGGTACAGTAATTTGGTAATTACAGCAGTTAAGGTGGTTATGAATAGTTATACTAGAAAAATGTGATTAGGTTTGCATTGCCGCCTCTGATTTTATATATTGTATACCGATGACACTTGAGTTTTACAATGAACGGGCTGAAGGAGATGCCTTTCTCATTCAAAAGCCCAAAAACCTCTGGTGAACCCAATTGTCTAATTATTCTTCTTTTTTTTTCCACTTAAATAGAGAGAGAAAAACTAGACAAGCTTTTCATTCATGAATCAAATCAGCCAACATAATTGTTCATATACAAAGAGGAGTGGATGACCAGAAATTTGGGAAATCAAAGAACTTAGCTAGCTGGGCTAATGCGTGGGCTGCCCTATTACCAGTTCCCCTAACCCATTGTAGTTTTTTTTTTTTTTTTTTAAATACTCTCTCTACCTTCTTCATATCCTTTTCACCTTCAATTACCAGAATTCACACATTGAATCTGATAGGGGAAAAAACTCTAAGAACTCTCTTCTACCCCAAATCGGATAGATCTTCACCTTCTGCTTTCAAATTGTTAAAAGCAGAAGGTGAAGATCTATCCGACCTATTCAAGTTTGATCAATATCAAGCGAAAATTACTATTCATTAAATTTAAAGCTTAGAACTTCGACGCAATTATGAATAAGTAAATTCAAAAATTTATTTTCATTCTTTCGTTAAAGCCACACACCCGAGAGTTTAAATTTTGAGTTTTGACATTCTTCGCCATTACTAGCCCTTGACTGAAACCTCAATGCAGCAATTAAAAGCAGTTAATTTCATATTATTTGATTAGGCAAGCCACTTGACGAAATCTCTAAACATTTTTATACAGTGAGGGATGAGTGTGTTAATTACCTGGTCTTATAGTAACTGAATTGATAAGACAATTCAACTAAATTGTACAGATTCTGTACACTAAAAGGATGGGGTGAATCCATTTACAGTACTGACGAACAAAGCCCAACATCCTACATTCCTACTTGACTGATGGGCCTCGACGGGACGCTTTGTTCTAATTTTGTAGTATTACTTCTTTATTATGACGCATGTTTTGAGGTACCGTATCTTTTTTTTTTTTTTTTAAGACCTACATTTATTCTATATTTTGAAGAAGAGACTTGAAGAGATCAAGAAAAAATTGGAGGAGATGAAACCACCTACCAGTCCAAACGAGTGCACTGTGCACTCGTTTGGAAGCCACTTAAAATGGCTTGCCACATTTTTGTGACCAATAATGAGAGGTAATATTTGATTCCTGACCTCCCACCCCAGCAACTTTGGTGGTGGCATCATATCATATGGAGAGAAACGAAATGACAATAATGGCCCAAAGAGGGGGAAAAAAAAGGCTAAAGGATAAGAGCCTAATGAAATATCGATGATACGAACAGGACAAAACTTAATATACTTGTTGGCTTGTTGCTGCCAACTGATCATCTAAGTGATGTCTTGTTGATTGATCCCCAAATTTGTTGTCTAATCCAGAAGATTATATTGTCTTGACAAAGAAAAAACAAAAGGGATTGTTTCAGAATCTAGAATGGAATTGTTTTACGAAGTTTATACTCCAACATTCTTTACTTGAAAGGAAGAGGGCAAAAAAAAAATTTAGTTTTTGGGTCAAATGACACATGGCATAACATTCCATAGCTGCGAGAAGTGCTGGTTCGAATTTTCAAAGGCATTGGATAAAAGAGATCAATGATATCTTGGAAAGAAAAATATTCGTATCACACAAAGAGTTGTTGAAGAGATTTTCCGCAATTAATTACTGGATTTTTCTTTGCATAATTTTTTACAGAATTATTAAGATAGTCAGAATGAAGTCATTCAAAATGTCAATGCACTTCAATCTCAAAGCCCAAAAAAAAAAATCTATTATAGTGGGAAATCAATTTGCATTCAACGAATCTACGTTGGCATGATTATATATTGCTTCTTGAAGTTCTTCCACTCAACTCTTATAGATAGTTTGGGAGTTGAGGATAGAAAAGAAAAGAAGAGAATGGTTAAGTTATGAGAGAAAAGAAATGATAAGAAAAGAAGAGAAGAGATTTTAATGTTGTTTGAGAGTTTATGAAAGAAAGGAAATGATTTTGGACATATTGGTCAATAAAAATTTTATTCAATAACTTTTCAAGGATAGAATGAGCAATTTCAAAATTTTTTGCAAGCTCTCCGCGGCTTTCCTTTGCTTTCTTTCGTATGGAAATTTTTTTTTTCTTCCAAATCAGTTGCTTTCTTTTCTTTCTATTTCACTAAATCTCTCAAACATTGGAAACATCTATCTTTCTCTTCCCTTTTTTCTTTTCTGCTCAAATCTTATCTCCCAAACTAGCCATGAATTGTTTATACTTATACATGCCTCTAGTGGACAAATAATATTGTAGCACAATGATTTAACCCAAAAAAAAAAAGAGAGAGAGAATCGCATACTTCCTTATCCTAAAAAAAATAGACAGAAATCAACTCTCAAAGTAGATTTCCATCTCTAAGGTGAGTGAGGTTGTCGGGATTGATCCTTATTAGCAATTTTCTTTTTTTTTTTTTTTACTTGCGTTATATACAAGTTTATTAATTGTATTTTTATCTTTTCAATAATTTTCTTATTTCATGTATATCACATCACATAAATAACAACGGTATTATTCTATTCAAAAAACAAGTTGAAAGAAATATAGTAATTTTCTATGTAAACGGACTCGTGACATTTTTGCCATGCAGCTAGGCATGGCCATGGTTCCATTTGGAACTAAGAACCGGATCGGAACCCGACCGTTTGGAACCGGATCAGAACCGGAACCAAAACCATGGAATCAGAACCGTGGTAGAACCTTGGATAAAGGTTCCGGTTCTGGTTCTCTGAAAAATAGAACCAGAACCAGAACCGCTTATTCCAGAACCGTTAAAAATAATTAATATAAGTAGTGAGATAATTCAAAAAAAATTAGTTGTGTTTAATAAATTTTAAGAAAGTTTAAATTTTATGGACTTTCTATATATTTTATTAATTATTTAATTCTTTCTATTCATCTAATATCTATCATTATAATTTGTAAGTATTAAATTATTACTTACAATTTTTTTTTTGCTTATTTGCTATGAAATGACAAGTTTTGATGGTAGTAGCTCATCTTCAAAATCAAGCAAGCAAAAAAATATTTTTTGCAATATTTCTTCAAATGGAATCTTCAACATTGATGATTGTCCAACTCAAGAAAGTCAACACATGACAACCATTTGATAGTGTAATGTATTTTTTAATTTGACAATGTAATGTACTTTTCATAAAATTTATGTTATCTATTTATTACATCTTACTTTGTAGAATAATAATAAAATTAAAATATGATTTTTATTTTGTATTTATTTTTTTACATTTTATTTGAAATTTTAAATGTATTGTTATATTCGTATTAAAATTGGTAAGGATAAGGAATTAAATGAAATTGTATATAACCATACGGAACCGGAAACCAGAACCAGAACCATAAGGAACCAAAATCAAAACTATGCGGTTTTGGTTCTACCTCTTTGAAGAACCAGAATCGGCGGTTTTGAAACCAGAACCAGAACCATCTTATATGGTGCGGTTCTGGTTCTACCTCTTTGAAGAATCAGAACTGGCGGTTCTGGAACGTGCCATGCCAACATGCAGCTACGAGCATATATATATATATATATATATATATTTCAATTGTTGGTTGTGTTGTGTGTGTTTAAAGGTACTGGTGGTTGGTGCAGACCGTGATGGTGACTCGTGTGGTATTGAATTTGACCACTCTTTTGAAGTTCAGGAAAACTTATTCCCTTTCCTCCTAAGGCTAATATTGAAGCAATCTGCTTTCCATTGGCATATAGCGTCTGTTAGGGCTTTAGGAAGTTACACAGTAAACAACAAAAACTGCCAGAGCGTGTGATGGCATTCATGAAGTGGACCAACTGCAGTCAAGTATAGCAGCGCAAAGTGGGTAGTGCCATGACACTAGTAGTAATAGTATCCTATGAAGTATGAACACCAGCTGCTAAAAATAGGGTCCTTGGATTCGAATATACAGAGGGGGAAAAAGTTAATGGAAAGTTTGTAGAAATTTTGTATATTTTCTCCCATCATCAGAAGAAGCGAGGAAAGTGGAAATTCTTGCTCACCAAATGAACAAGGAAGGATGGTCCAAGGAAGAGGAGAGGGAGGAGCCAAAACTGCTAATACCTACTGATACTGGCAGCAGTTTAACGCTCTAATGCATACTTTTTTCCTCTTAGTTAAAAACTTTTTGATTTCAATTCTCTGCTGGTGCTTCACCTACTCCATCCCCTTCTCCAGTAAAAGCAGGCCAAGTCGATTTCCACAAGGAGAAGTTAGGCATTATTTGTTTTACTCTCCAGTCCCCACCCTTTGTTCTTTCACTTTTCATGCCAACGGACCATGGCGTGAAAAAAAGGGAGAAGGGACGAGATGGGTTGACAATCATAACAAATGTTCGTCTTTGAAGTATGAGGTATACAAGCTCAGTGCTGCATTGTTTGGTTCAGATGTCAACAGTGCGATTTGATATTATTGTTTAGTAAAACATGAATCTAAGGACAAAAAAAGAGCAGCAGCATCAAGGGCCGCTGCAAGTGAATTCAATTCAGAAAAGCTTTCGTTCATCTATTTACATACAATAGAATAAAACTTGGCAATCAGCATCTACAATCTTGCATCAAAATAAACTAGCCTTTCTGGAAGAACATGATCATCAGAACCTTCCTCTCCTTTATGTTAACAAACTAAAAACCTATTCAGGATTGCTCTTCTGTCTCCTTCTTGACCTGCTGAATAATTTTGACGGTGGAGAGGGAGAAAACTCGAATGGGAGTGGTGGGAGTTCCATTTCCCCTTTCAAGATCTTAAGAATGTCCCCAACATCTGGCCGTAGCTCAGGAACTTTTTGCAAGCAAGCAAGTGCCAAGTGAATACACAAGCTTGCTTGTTCCTTGCTGTAATCATCCTTTAGTTTCTCATCTATTATTTCTAATACATTTCCAGCATGAGCTAAATGCCTACACCAGCTTATCAGGTTTGCCTTTTCAAGCTTCATAGGTGAAGATAGCACATGTAATGGCCTTCTACCAGAGACAATCACAAGGATCAGAACGCCCAAGCTGTAAATATCAGCCTTCTCCATTAGATATCCACAACCACCATATTCAGGTGCCACATAGCAAAGAGTGCCTCTCATGCTAGTTGTGCTGCTCAATTGTCCACTAAAGAGATCTCCGCTCCACATATCGCTGTTTACAGAACGTGCATTCTTCTTCTTCCAACCCTTTCTAAAGCTAAATTCCCCATCCTGATTGTCTAAATCTTGGCTCTGTCGCCTTACACTTCTCCTCTTTAAGCAAAAACGTTTACCCAGACTGAAATGTGGCATTTTAAAGCGCTTCTTCATCCTAACGTCCAGTTCATTTACCTTAGTATTCTTTCTGCTAAGTTCATCAAGATGCTCTTCTTTCCACCATTCTTGCATCTTCCTGTGCTTCTTATTACGCGTTCTCCTCCACCGATTAGAACCCTCCCTCTCAACCCCATTATTAGGACAATCCAATCTGGATTCTTGTAATTGGTTTTCAAATTTATCTTCCACCTTATTTAGCTGCATTGAATTATCCACCAAGTCATTGTCTTGAGGAGAGGACTTCTTTTCATCATCCCAATCTGGCGTTGGGGATGGACAGATCTGGCTTCCAATCCACTCCATCACATAATCTTTACTACATAATTCACCACTTCCATCCTGTCTCCACCACCAATCTTTCCCCCATTGTTTGGTCCTGGTACCATGTTCATCCCCAACCAAAGCGGCATTCAGATTCAACTCTTTACCAAGTTCAACACCACTGAGCTCATTATCAGGATTCAGAAACTTGTTCGAATCTTCTCCACCACCATTTTCAACAACTGAAACCTCCTTCCCCTTAGCATTGCGACTCTTAGTATCGTCATCAATGAAAAAATTACCATTAAAGTTCAAAGAACCCCAGCTTAAACTTTTCAAACTGTGGAATGCTGTAGTATTTTTCGTGGAAGAGGAAGCTTGCAAAGCCAAAGCAAAATCAACCTCATCATGACTATCTACTGGAGTCCCAATTACAGGAGTCCCAGTTCCGGTTCCGGTTCCGGTTCCGGTTCCTCCGCCCCCAGTACCTAAATTCCCAGAAAGTTCCTGACTTTTCCACAACTCCTGACTCTTCCCCAGCTCCTGACTAAACATATCAACCCCGAATTCAGCCTCAAGCTTCAATCTGGACAAGCCGAAATCTGAAAGTTTAGCCCTGTACTCTGAGTCAAGCAGCACGTTACTAGGCTTCACATCCCCATGAATCACAGGTGGATCACATTCAAGATGCAGAAAGGACAATGCTTTAGCAATATCAAGAATGATATCAAACCTTCTACCCCAATTCAAACTCAAATTAGACTCAGAAAACAAGCTCTCTTGTAAGCTACGATTAGGCATGTATTCATAAACCACAAGCCTCCTACTCTTCTCTACGCAATATCCCAAAAGATTGACAATAAAAGATGATCTCAACCCACCAAGAACCTGCAGCTCATTCTGGAACTCCCTTTCACTCTGCAAAGAAGCCGAATCAAGAAGTTTGACAGCAACCAACTTTCCATCTTTGAGAATTCCCCTGTAGACTGTGCCAGACCCTCCTTTACCAATGGAATTGGATTCACTGAACCCATTGGTGGCTGACTTAAGCTCTTTGAAGGTGAATCTTTGAAGCTTGACAAGGGGGGTGGTGGAATCAAATGGGCTTGTTCTTGAACGGTGGACTAACGAGTACCATAAATAATAAAGAAAATAAACAACTGCAAAGAGGATAATCAGAGAAGAACAGATGGTTACTGTTAGAAAGACTACGCTTGCTTTAGGCCTTGAGGTTGCTGAAAATGGCTGTCTTGAAGGCATTTTTCGACTCAGCTTCACTCTTCTAGTTCATGGGGTCTTTGAGGACGTATTGTTCGGGGTCTGGGGTGGGGAATGGCAGCAGGGCAGGGCAGGGGGGGAGTTGTCCGGGGAAGAAGGGAGTATTTGTTTATGTTACGGGTTGCCTTTACAGTTGGGTAATCAAGTAGTATTGATTAGATTATGATGCATGGACTCTGTAAAAGAATCAGACTAGTATGAGTTTTGTAACGAGACGAGACATTTCACACTACAATAAAGTCGTACGTATTTCTGGGGTTGTTTAGTCGTTTTAGTGTAAGTTAGGAGGCCAAGGAGGAGATTAATGAAAGCAGAGGGAATTGTGGGGTGGGGGACCCAATCGGCTTTTGGGTTTTTGACCAAAGAGAAGGTTTCTGCAGGTGATGGACTGGGGAAGAAAATTGGAGGGAAAAACTGCATGTATTTTTGCATTTTTTTTGTTTTCTTTTCTTAGGTGCAGTGTTTTTGAATTGGGATTATTTAGAGAGAAAAAAAACTTTTTTTTTAATCTACGGTAGCCTTTTTTGTGTCATAAAGTACTCGTATCATACAAAGGTAATTTCCCTTGAAAAAATAAAAATGATAATAATAAAACTTGTTAAGAGAATTTCAAAATATTTTTCTTTCATATAACTTGTTTGGTTTCCAAAGTCCAAACACGGTACTGGCACTGCCAATGCTTATGTTTTGGCCAAATTCCCCCTTCCTCCGGGCGTAGAACCGCGGACTGAGAGTCAAGACTCAAGACTGTCTTGAGGTATCAGGAACCTTGAAATTTTGGTCCCACTATGCTGAGTTTTTACAAGTAAATCATAGAGCATAAAACTGCTGCTCTATTCTTATCAATTGAATCCAGACCTTAAATAGCTTCAGTTCTGACTCGACCTAACACGACAAGAGGCTTTGTGGCTGAGATTTTTTTTTTTTTTAAAGAAAAGCCTTCTACATTTTTCAGCTAAAGCTACATTTAGGCATGCTTCAAAAAGGAAAGGAAAAAAAAAAATCAAAGAAAGAAAGAAAGAAAAGGATATGCTTTGTTTCATCATTTTTTTTGACTTTTGAGGTACTTGTGAATTGAACGACAACAGATTATGCACTCGTTTTACTAATAAATTCTTCACTTTTATTTGGCAACAAAAAGTCGTGTGCTAATCCGCAAGCTTAGGCAAAGATGTTGGCCTTTTGCAATTGCAATGTGGATCGGATCGGCAGCGTTTGGGTCTTTACGCAATTAATTAATGCTACCACAGAGTTTTCCACTTTCCATTAGCTCACCATCCCAAATGCATATTAATATTTGCTTAAATTTACCTTTTTATGTTGGTGGTACTCCCTCAATAACTCAATTGTCTTCTCTTGAGGCATTTTTTCCCCCACTCGCATAGAAAAAGAACAAAATGGTCTATACATTTCATTTTGATTACAAATTTATGATGTAAATTCAATGCAAAATAGGGTCTAAATCATATGGTCAAAAAGTTAAAAAGAGTGCCAGTAACATTTCCCTTACGAAATCATATTTATTGTTGCCATTATCCTTTCAAAAAAAAAAAAAAAATGTTGCCTAAAATACAGAGTTGCATTTTGCATAATAATTGTATGTTACCTATTCTATTCCTCCTAATTTCTAATTCTCAAATCTCAACAAAAAAGTGTAATATTGGTCCGTAGCTATGAGCAAAAATCATGATAAAAAGTACCACGTCTTTTTCTTTTTCTTTTTTGGGTTTTGGGGGGAGGGGGTTATATAAGTAACAATCTTTTTTTTTTTAATTTAATAAAACAGAATCTAAAAAAAGTTTGTAATTGTGTTCCTCTCCAAATATTTGAATTGAATTGTGGGAGATAATATGACTGAAAAGGAACATATTAGTAGTGCTCCTCTTCATGATTGCATGCGTGTGAATTTGACTGCTAGTGCTTTTAACCCCCATATCAAGTAGTATAGTATCAATGCTGAAGTGCTTTTTACGGTTAAAACTTAAAATTGGTATTGAGAATGATGTTCTTATGATGCAACTCATTTCTTGAAAATTAAAACCCTTCACAATTAGCAAGTTAATCCCCCCATGTAAGCCCTAGACTTAGATAGAGTGTTTTTTCTTTTTTGTTTCATATATGGATTAATCTTTTCTACGCTAGCTAACTGTGTATAAACTGTTAGCATTTGATAAGTGATAATTATGTAAAATTTAAATTTAAAATTTAATTTTTACACATATATCATGAATTTAATGATAATAATAATATACACACTGTCAATTTGTATCAAATTTACTATTTTATAAATTTGAACAGGTTCCCATTTGTCTAGCTATCGTGGTTAGTTTTTGGTTTTTGAAGCATGCATGATTGAGCCATGCAATTAATAATTTAAGTTTGTGACATTTATAGTTAGGGGCTGGGGCACCATTAATAAGTGATCCTCATCTTCGTTTGATGTTGACATTAATTGCAGCAAGCACTAGTCTCACCTCCACCGCACTGTGCTTGTAACCAAAAGCAGAATTTGGACGTGTGGAAAGTTGTTCTTGTCACTTTGCTGCACTTGTTCTTAATAAGAAAGGCTTATCCTAATTAAACAGGTCACGGATCGCAGTATATCTTTCTCGTGCTTAGCCGGTTGCTGGCAGGCAAAAACAAACGTGGCTGCTGTTGCTGGTGGTGTTGGTGGCGGAAAATGTAGGACCATTCCACCAAGAAGAGGGTAAGAGATCACCAGAATTAATAAGGCTTTTGTGGTGGTTGGATTTCCTTCCTCTCCTTTGTGCTTCCTCGATTTATCTTTGCTTGGGTACAGGGCTTGAAGCATATAGGCTTGGGCACCTTGGATAGTGAAAGGTATATAACATTATTGTGAGAGGTACATAGCTTAGGGAAACGGGTCTCACAAGTTGTGGATTTCTCCGGTTGAAATCTGTTGATGCAATTCTTTTAATTTTTGGTGCAAATTCATACACTTTGAGCATACATTTAAATTTATCAACTCATAAAATTAAATAAATGGAAAACTACAAATACAACAAAATTGTTAGGGATGGCAGCCGATCGGACACTCTCAAAAAATCCAATTTACCAAATTCTAATCCGCATATTTAAATCTTTCACCAAATTCAATTAGGTGACCTTACGCGTTTTAACTCTCATCACCAAGTCTTCTGGCTCTCGAGCTTGGATAATCCATCAAGTATCCTCTACTCACTAATTTGAATAGTTAAAAAAAAAGGAATTAACTATTATCGAATTAAAATTAATGCATGCATCATATTAAATTAACCCACTACGTTAAATCTTAAATTTGGATAGAGTCATCGAACCTGCATAAGAGAAATTCAACATTTTTTTTGTGAAGGGCTATATAAAAAGTTGGGTTAAAATTATATTTTATTATACTATAAAATTAAGGCACGTGCATGCATCATACGTATCTGGTATTTAGAGTTTGCTTATCAAACCTTATCGGATTATCTATCAGCAATCTCTCATCAATACCAAATCCTAACGGATTACTCATTGATCATCTAATCAGATTAACCATCGGATTGACTACTCACATGCATTAGATTTTACCTTACCCATTAATATTCCTAAAAACTATATGAGCTTACATCAAGTGTAGTAGAAATTGCATGGCTTGGTTTGAATCAAACAAAACTCAACTTATGAGATTCCTGATCCATAATGGAGACATGCCCCTGATCCATAACAGAGAATGTAGGGTTTTTATTAGACTTAAGTTTTCAAGGATTACGGAAAATAGATTTATATGGCTGTAATATAAGCACATTTTTCGCGTAAGCCTTTTGTATGGTTATGAATTTTGGGAAGAATAGGCTATTGTGTCTTTCCCAAAAAAAAAAAAAGCAAGGTTATTCTTGGTTTTTATCTAGCGAAAATGTCTTTCCCTGGTATAAATAAATTGCACCCCAAAAAATTAATTTATCCACAGCCGGTTTAATTTTGTCCACTTTCCAAACTATAATTCCTGATTTCAAAATTTGCGTTACATTCTCATGAAAAATTTTCCAATGACCTGCATCCACTTAGCAACAAATACGACGAACATAAGAATATTAGGTTTTGGCGAGAAACAGGAAAGGAATGTGAAAAGACAGGACAACGTTTCCACCCTCAACTACGGACAATTTGCTTAGGCCCATATATTATCTTGTTTGTCTCTAAACTTTACCCATTTTAAGCATCAGGAGAAAGTTTTCCTTTTCGTTTTACTTTTAGGTCCTAAATCCTTGTCAATTGTCGAGTTGCAATATGTTTCTGTTGAAAAGGATGCGCACTAGAAAAAGTTATTTTTATCAAAAGAAGTACAACATCATTGCCTTTCAGCTTTTATTAGTCTTTGAGAGACGTTGTACTCCTCCATGCATGAATGTAAATTTAACTGTAAACATTTGTCTAATTGAACCGCCTTAGTATCGTTTATCTTTTGCAGCTGGATCACACATACATTCTTGTACTTTTTTTTTTTCCCCAAAAAAATTGTTTATGGACTGGAACTGCTCTCTGATGGCTATCTTCTTGATTTCCACCACAGGAGCTCGATTCGAGAATTAATCAAGTGTGTTACCAATTCAACTAATTAGATTCTCCCAAGGTCGGAAGAGGAAAAATTGTTCGAAATGTCCATCATATTTTGTCAAATAAATTTTTTTTTATCTTTTACTTTTAAAAAGTTACGTTTCTTATAAATTCAAATTAGCAAAATTTGATTTTAACGAGTTTTTGATCATTTGAAATCATCATCATGTGATCCACACACGTTCATTTTTTATACAATAAAAAATGTTAGATCTTATTTTTTCAGTGGCAAAAATGAGTATAAATGGGGTCCAATCTCACCCTTTAAAGAAATAGATAAATATGATTCGGATCGGATCCTATTTTTATAGGGATAAAAATGAATATAAATCGGATTATTTATTTAATTATAAATGGGATTAAATGTTTTTGCACATAAAAAATGATCATGTGTCGGATGACTTAATTTTATAAGAGGCATGAAGTTACCATTTTAAAAATAAAAGATGAAAAAATTCGTTTCACAAGATGTAAAGGTTTTTTGACCTTTAAAAAAAAAAAACCTTTACATCTTGTGAAACGAATTTTTTCATCTTTTATTTTTAAAATGGTAACTTCATGCCTCTTATTTTTGACACCAACTGGGGTTGGGCCAAGTGGTAAGCAGCTTGGTTCCGCTTAAGCAGGTCTCGGGTTCGAAACCTGGCGTATGCAGCTATCCTTGTTGGGAGACTCACCCACCACAGCCAGGTGTGCGACCCGGGTCGACCAACGGATTAGTCAGGGCAAAGCCCTGGATACCGTGGCAGGCAACCAAAAAAAAAAAAAGGTTTTTTGACTGGTTCTCTCTCGAAAGAACAAGCCAACCAACTTAGGCGAAACTTTTCATGAATTGTCTTCTTGCAAGCTTATTTCTTTGGTAACAAACCGAAGGGATCAAAGTAAAGGATTTAGATTAGTTTGCTGTAACCAATATTTTTTAACTAAAAGTTATTAGCAATAGTTTTTTTTGGGGTGGCCTATTGCGTATTGGACCAATTTACCTTCATATGCATGGAAGTTGCTTTGGTAGGATGTAATCCAGCTCCTCAACTGATACAACCCAACATCACAAGCAACAAGCGGGTTCAAACTGAGAAATTGACCGTATAATTTCTGAAACCTTGTCATATATATTAGATATTCTAAACAAGTAATGAGAGAAAGTCGTAAATATATGTTTAATATTAGGGATAATTTCAGAAACCTCCCCTGAGGTTTCTGACACTTTCACTGACATCCCCTGAGGTTCTCAAAATTTCACTTATCTCCCTTGATAAAAAATTGGGCCCCTTTTCTGACGTCATCAGGGCCAAAATTACAGATATATCCCAAGTAGTTGGGGTTAATTACTACCGTTTAGTTACATAATGGCATCTGATATGATTAATTAAGCTTAACAACAATAATAGAAACTTGATTCCTGATACATGAATTAATCCAGTCATTTTGGGAGTAAGGCGCCAATTGAGCTGCAATATTGGCGCCATTTTTTGTGCCTGGTGTGATTTGACAAGAGGAAATAACAAGATCACATATAAGATCACTTATATGTGGTCTTATACGACATTCTGGATATAGGAAAAGAAACAGAGGAAATAACAAGAACAAAAATGGAAAGGAAATTGTGATCAAACCAGTGGTCCTAATATGCACTGGAGTAGCGGCAACAAAGTGAAGAATTAATTGTTACTAAGCTCCACCGCCAACCCTCCATTTCGAAAAAAAAAGACAAAAGCAAAACAAAAGCAAACACACGAAGCGCAGAATAACGTTGAAACCCGCAAGCGGGATTTTGTGTTTTTTCTATTTCAAGGTTAGCTCGCATGCGGGTTAATGTTATATTTGAGCGCGAGAAGAAAAAATTGGTAATTAGGCTCTTTGGGCATTATAAGTAAATATTTAAATTAATGGCAGTTTTATTACACCAATATTATTGTATTATCATTATTATGATTATTGTATTATTTCTTATGCAAATATAACATTTAATTATCCAAGCAGTTTGATTTTATTTTTACAATTTATAAAATTTTTATCACTTATATAATATTTTTAAAACCCTAATACATCTAAATTTGATTTTATTTTTCAAATTTATAAGATTTTTATTTAAAAAAATGGGATACGGATAAGATATCCGGTTGGTTCGATTTGCATAGGTGCATATGAGAATATCCGAATACTCCTGAAACCCGCAAGCGGGATTCTGTGTTTTTTCTATTTCAAGGTTAGCTCGCATGCGGGTTAATGTTATATTTGAGCGCGAGAAGAAAAAATTGGTAATTAGGCTCTTTGGGCATTATAAGTAAATATTTAAATTAATGGCAGTTTTATTACACCAATATTATTGTATTATCATTATTATGATTATTGTATTATTTCTTATTCAAATATAACATTTAATTATCCAAGCAGTTTGATTTTATTTTTACAATTTATAAAATTTTTATCACTTATATAATATTTTTAAAACCCTAATACATCTAAATTTGAATCTAATTTTCTACAAGTCATACTTATAAATGCGAAATCTAACAAAAAAGTTAAATACAATTTTTGCAGGTCAAATTTAACAAATGCGAGCTATTTGCAAAATTTTAAATATTTGCAACATTTTTTAAAACAAAAATTAGAAGCTTTCTGCAAATAATTCCCTACCTCTCAAAAAATACCAAAATAAAAAAGATAAGAGCTCGCATTTGCTTCCTAGAAATAATTCCCTATCTCTTAAAAAAGGAAAAAAAAAATTGAGAAGAGCTCGCATTCGTGGAATGCGAGCTCAATAACCAGAGCTCGCATTCCACGAATGCGAGCTCTTGTAAGCTCGCATTTGTGAAATTCACAAATGCGAAGACCCCCCTGACGGAAATTAAACCCAAAATCACCCATTTTGTAGAATTTTTGTAAAATTCATCACAAAGTTGGAAATTTCTCAATAGAAATACAACTTGTCTGGATTCCTTTCACTCTCTGATATCATTACGGTTGCTTTGCGATTACAGCGGCAAAACCTGTTTTTAATGGAGAAAGATGTAGGTGAATTCCATGATTCTCCCCTATGGCTTGAAGAGGCCATGGTTGCAGCTAAAACTTTTTACTCAGAGCTCTAATTGTAGCACAGCAAATGCACTTGTTATCACTCCAAATTAGTAGCAAAGAATGTTAATAGCTTGAAACCTCAGAGGTAGTTAAGTTGCTTTGCTTTATATGCTATTGCTACTGAAACAGCAAACCTTCTGGCCGTTGCAATTTGCAGTTAGCAGTTGCAAAATCTGCCAAATAACTGTTGCATGGCACATCTGGTGCATGCAATTTTTTGTATTGCACTTACCCCCCCTCAACTTTACTAATTAGTCCAAATCATTTATTCTTCTTTGAATCTTCTACTAATACAACTTCTGCAAAGAGTAGCTATGGAATAAAAATACCTTCTCACACATGAAAATAATATTTTAATCTGATTTGGACTGGATTGTTACCACAAAATCAAAAGCAAGGGAGGTAAGTGAAAATTTGAGAACCTCAGGGGATGTCAGTGAAAGTGTCAGAAACCTCAGGGGAGGTTTCTGAAATTATCCCTTAATATTATCGAATTCTTGTTATATACTATTTGTGCAAGACTCAAACTTCAGTTTATTTACATAATTTCTCCAATTCTTGAATCATGCAAAACACAGTCGAGTTTATTGATTTGTTTTCTTAAAAAAGGGACAGAGTCTGACGATTCTTTAACCGCTTTAATCGGTTACTATTTTTTTCCAAATCCGTTTGCTCAATCTGAATGGGCAGGATATCCACTTCGCGCGCATTTCCGTCCAAACGAAAAACCATCATTCTTTCTCTGGGAAAATTACTAAATTTCCAGAAATTCCTTTTCCGTTTTTCATTGGATTGCATACAAACATCCCATTTGAGAAGAGCATTTTGGGGAACCAAAACTGGACGCATGTTCCTGTAAGTCAATCATTCGTTTTAAGGATTCTTTTTATGCAATTCTGTCATCTGTTTGAAATATTCCTGTTCACATTCATAAAAAGGCAATGTAGTTAGACTAAGGATTTTTTTTTTTTATTCATTTGTATGATCAACGGGATGAAAGACTTCCGACCAATTAAAGCAGGGGATTTGACATTTTTTAAGATGGGGCATTTACGAAATGTTGATATCACCAGAAAAATATGAAAAGTTGTAAAACGTTGTCTTGGTTTCTACGTTCCCTGCTTGCTGCATTTTCGGTGATTCAATAATTTCCTTTTTATGATCCCTTTGAAAAATAAAAAGTTTTTTTTCCCCTTGTTAGTCTGAAAATTTGCACTCTGGACAAGAGACTTGATATTTCCTCAGCTTAAGTTACTTCTGATGTTTCCAATTAATTGATCATCTGAGACAATGTGGCTGCCTAAGATACCTTGCGAGGTATGTCATTTGCTTCGTTAGATGTGAATTCACATGCTGTATCATATATCATTGTGCAGCAAAGGAATTGCATTACCGTGATGCCCGACCTATGGTACACCAGTACAGCATTCTTCACAAGAAATTGATATTTGGATTAAGCGAACCTTCATTCTCTATGTTGTCAGTGTTACAAAATGTTCAGTAACTACAAGGCTCAGTTTATGGGCGGCAAGAAAGAGAAGTTTGTCAGGTAAGATAATGCACCAGCCTTGCAGGGATATGGTAATTTTATTAAGAATTTGTGGTTATGTCAATTATAATATATGGACTTTTTTGGTTCTTTGACTTTAGCTGCTTTAGCCATCTGAAATGCCATTGACTATATTTTATGGGCCTACTTTTTTGCTTTATATGGTGCCACTGATGGTGTTATAATCATCCTAAAGAGTCTCACAATCATATTAACTACCTTATGCATGTATGGTCGAAGGTCATTTGATTTTGTCTTTGTTTTGCTTCCTCTTCCATGGCGATTGTAAGTTCCTGGTAGGGTGGTAATTGATGTTCTAGCATTAAAACCATTCAGGACATCATGTTGTTGGGTGAATGAACAAATTATCAGCAAGTTAAACTATGTCTTTACAGTTTCCTTTAGCTAGAGTGAAAGGCTTTTCAGCATTTCAGGTTTTCAATATTACTCTTAAGTGGTTTCCTGTTAGTCCTCCCTTCTCCCCCTCTTTTGGAATGCTTAAGACTGTGCGTGTATTTCTGCAGACTGCAAGGAATCCTAAAATTTTGCATGTATATATTTGTTTCATTTCTGGGAGAGATCCTGAAAATTTGATGTGAGGCATATTCTTTCATTGATAGATTTAAAATTTGGCCTTTTTGTGGTTACCAACTTGTAATGATACAACTGATAGTTCCAGAACCACTAATTCCTGTTTCTTACTAACTTGATTTTAAGCCTGTACATGTCTCTCTCATGCATTCACAATCAATTAAGGGCTTAAAGGAGATTGATGTTATCTCATATGTGATCACTCAGAATGAGATCTAGTAAATTGATGTGTTGCCCCTAGACAAGATGGCAAGTATAGATATCCAGAACGAAAACAAATTAAGTTACTTAATTATGCTCATCCTTAATGAAAACAAATTAATATACTTAATGAAAACAAATTAAGTTGCATTCCTCGTTATACTTAATATATGCTCATCCTTTTAATACTCGAGTACTGGAGGTATAGTTGGTAAGAACCTTTGAAATATTGTCTTGTAAATACTGTGGCATGATAGATGGTTATAATGATGCTGGAGTACTGGTTATTCTTTTGTATGCATTGCTTGAAGCCTCTGTTGGATGACTTAATCTGCATTTGCTTGGCTCTATGAAATGTTTATTAATGTTTGTAGATGATAATTTGACACTTGTTTGTGTTGTAGGTTAGATGATTTGGACTCTAATTTATCATTTAAAGCCGATATGCCTGGAAAAACAAGAATTGGGTTTAGCTTAGAGGGACTGACTGGTGCCAATCGTTCTTCCAACAAACCATCAAAATCATTTAGGGTAGGGATGAAAAGAGGATCCGAGGGTATTATTACCTTGGGCAGATCACTAAAATCTGGAGTCAGCCGTGCTGTGTTCCCAGAAGATCTTAAAGTTTCTGGGAGAAAAGTTTTTGATCCTCAAGACAAGTCTCTCTTATTCTGGAACAAACTTTTGGTTTGTTCCTGCACCCTTGCAGTATCAATAGATCCTCTGTTTCTGTATCTTCCAGTTTTCCGGAGTAAAGAGATGTGCCTTCACATAGATAACAGTTTAGCTCACACAACTACAACTCTTCGGACATTAGTAGATGCATTTTACCTTATTCGCATGGTTCTGCAGTTCCGGACAGCTTACATTGCACCATCATCCCGAGTGTTTGGCCGTGGTGAACTTGTGATAGATCCTAAACAAATTGCAAAAAGATACACACATCGTTATTTTATAGTAGATCTTCTCTCTGTGCTACCTCTACCACAGGTTTGGTTCGTGCTTTTCTTTCTTTTTGAACAGCTAATGGAAGTTAAAGTGGTTTACATAATGATTTCTGCATGAGTGACATTTGACATCCCAAAGCATGGTAAAGAAATTTCAAATTTAATTGCCCACATTGTCAATTAGATCTTCCCATCCTTCATAAATATATGTTAAAGTTTTTACTTCATCAGCTGACAATTGCACTATACCCAAACAACTTAGTTGTAAAGGGCACTTTTACTAACCTATGCCATTGCAGTTATCTAAGACAAATAGTTTGATATTCGAAATAGTTAAAACACAGCTCCAAGCGGGAGCTGATATCAAATCTGCTTCTGAGTGAGAGTTATGTTACCACCACTTAAACGAAGTTCTTACTTTAGAGACATCGGAAGTGATTGTTGCCCTTTTTGACTCTTTAATAGGATCCTATATTTAGATGATTACACCAAGCAACATTTAACAAGTAATGGCATCTGTTTTTTGTAGCATCTCCCTTTTATAGGAGGAAATGACTACCAGAATGAGTGCACATTTGTTTTGCTATATCATAATATTAGACTACAGGAAATCCTTGATCTGATTTGCCATTACATCATTTTTTATCCGCAGATTGTTGTGTGGAGATTTCTTCATAGGGCAAAAGGTTCAGATGTCTTGGCAACAAAACAAGCATTAGTATTCATTGTGTTTCTCCAATATATCCCCAGGTTTTTGCGGTTTTTACCATTGATGTCAGAGTTGAAAAAAACAGCTGGAGTTTTTGCAGAAAGTGCTTGGGCTGGTGCCGTATACTATCTGCTGTGGTTTTTGCTTTCTAGCCATGTAAGTTGCTCTGAAGATACTAATGAACAAATAAAGAGAATCAGCTACTTATAAGGCGAAACTCTACTCTGGCATTCTTTGCAATTTTACTGCTATCTTTGATCATTGAATGGAGACTCTACTGAGGTGAATCATCCTAAGAAAGATCATGGTCTTTCATATGATACAATTTAACTAATTGACTTTCAAACGGTGTCCTTTTGCTGCAATAAGATTTTCTGAATCACCAACTCAGAAACAGAAAATCAAAAACCTGAGCTACTTGAAGGAACTGCTTTACTTGCTCACGTTGCTCTAGTTTCTCTCTACAAAAATGTTGAGCTCATATGTTACTCTGACACTACAGATTGTTGGGGCCTTTTGGTACCTATTAGCTGTGGAACGCAGAGATGCATGCTGGGAGGAAGCCTGTCAAGACAGTGACATGTGCAAAGCTAATGCTAATCTTCTCTATTGTGCAAGTGAGAGACCAAGTAATTCAAATTGGGAAAACGTCACCCAGACAGTTCTCGGTTCTCGCTGTGCTATTAATGATACATATTCAGCATTCGATTATGGGATTTATGCAAATGCTTTAACATCTGGAGTTGTTGAATCCGAATATTTTATCTCTAAATACTTTTACTGTTTATGGTGGGGCCTCCAGAATTTGAGGTAAGCTGCTAAAATGTTTAAAAATTGGATACTATCTACACTGCCATTCTGTCAATGATAATTCAGGATTCCACTGAAATTTAAAGTCCCCTCCACTTCTGACGGACTTCGAGAGAAAGTGGGGAGGGGAAAAGCAGCACCATGCAATGCTTATCAGCTAAAATATTGTTTTGGAGTCTTTTGCATTTCTGTGATAAATTATACGCATTCACTTTCCTTATCATGTTTAACTGAAAAGATGCAGGAGCTAATTTTGGAATATCTTAGACAAGCTCTGAAATGTCACTTTTACCAGTGAGATTTTCCCTCCTCAATTAACTTGTCAAAAAACTGAATCCGAGGGAGGGCTATGCAGAAAAGAAAATCAAAATCCTGTACATGCTAGTGCCTGTGCATGTCTTTTGTATAAGCTGCGCATGAGAAAGCATATAATATTTGATTGACTGGGTTGCAAATAGTTTGGTAACAAAAGCCATAAATGAACTATTTACTAAATTCATTACTTCTCCAATATGCTTAGAGAATTTAACTGTTGAGTAGCGTGCAGTATTCAGAGCTCATTTTGATGTTTCATTTTTTCCAGTACACTTGGTCAGGGGCTTGAAACCAGTACTTATCCTGGAGAGGTCATATTCTCCATAGCGATTGCAATTTTTGGTCTCATTTTGTTTGCTCTTCTCATCGGTAACATGCAGGTGCGTAAGAAATCAATTGCAGATGTTTTCTTTAGTTTACCAGCACACTGTGGCAATGGAACTAATCTGTTCATTTCTGCTGATTAACAAAGAAAACGTCTATAAAGATATTACATGATAAATTGCAAAATTATTCTTACTATACAATGTCTTTACATTTTAAACAGAATCTGCACTTATACAGATCACTACACTAGCTAAACCACCTATTTTGGGTCAACGATTTATTGCTAGCACTGTGTCACAACCTGCTTAGCAGATGAAATTGCAGAAGCATCGGCTTGGTAGCCCAGAATCCCATACGTTGGATAAGAATTGAATACTGTTATTAGGTTTATGATCAGAACAGCTTTACAGGGATTTAACTTGCACATTTTTGTTGCATTTACAGTTCCTTTTCATTATAAGGATTTCTTTGTTGGGTACCAAGGCTTTTTTCAAATTCTTACTCAAAGCCATATGTATCAATAAGAATACTGAATTCATAAGTTTTTCTTTTTTCTGCAGTTTTCTAAATGAGTATAAAGAGCCATTGTACAAAGTTTATGCAGTACATCCGTACAGTATTTTATCTTTAAGACACCAATTATTTTCTACAATGAAAGCAAGACTTTCTTGACTCTTGTGGTTTCTCCGACAGACTTATCTTCAATCTATGACTGTTCGGCTTGAGGAGATGAGAATTAAAAGACGTGACTCTGAGCAGTGGATGCATCATAGAGTGCTTCCCCCTGAACTAAGAGAAAGAGTTCGGCGCTATGATCAGTACAAATGGATGGAAACAAGAGGAGTAGATGAAGAGAGCTTGGTCCAGAGTCTGCCAAAAGATCTCAGGAGGGATATCAAGCGGCATCTCTGTTTGAATTTGGTCAGAAGAGTAAGTGTTATATAACTTTTATCCCCTGTTATTGTAGTTGTTTACTGCCACGTGAGCTTTTCTTTTAGATGTGCATTGGGACTATGAGATAATAGGTAAAAGCATTTGATGGTTGCTTTTCTCCCGAGTCCTCAAATTTAGATAAATATTCCATTGTTGGGGAGTAGAATTATCTGATACATGTCTGTGAAGCTACTTTCTATCTTGTGTCGTCGTGAACAAGAATATGAAGACCAAGGGTATTTCTGTGTATGATAACTTTGGGGTGACATTTTTTTAAGAATTTCTTTTTCTGGTTGTAAAGGCGCCAGATGAAATATGGCATGGTATATGATCATGTATGAGCATTGAACGATTATAAACATTTATATGTTGCTATTGATTTTAGTAATGGGAGCTTGCAGGTTCCTTTATTTGCCAATATGGATGAGAGGTTGCTTGATGCAATCTGTGAGAGACTTAAACCAAGTTTATGCACAGAAAATACATACATTGTCCGAGAAGGGGATCCAGTAGACGAGATGTTGTTTATAATCCGTGGTCGCCTGGAGAGCGTAACAACAGATGGTGGGAGAAGTGGATTTTTCAATCGAGGTCTTTTGAAACAAGGTGACTTTTGTGGGGAGGAGCTCCTCACTTGGGCATTGGATCCTAAAGCTGGTTCCAACTTACCACCATCTACTCGTACTGTCAAGGCTTTAACAGAAGTGGAGGCGTTTGCCTTGATAGCAGATGAAGTGAAATACATTACCAGTCAGTTCAGGCGCATTCATAGTCGACAAGTGCAGCATACCTTCCGTTTTTACTCACAGCAGTGGAGAACTTGGGCCGCCACCTTCATCCAGGCTGCATGGAGGCGCTATTCAAGGAGGAAGCACATGGAAATTCGTCGCCTTGAAGATGAAGCCGCAGAAGATGAAGAATATGAATCCAACTCAGTCCCATCATCCAGCTTTGGAGCTGCGATGTACGCCTCAAGATTTGCCGCCAACGCTTTGCGTGGTGTTCACAGGATTCGTAGCTCCAGGTTGATAAAGCCGCAAAAGCCCCCCGAACCTGACTTTGAAGCTGGTTTATAACTGCTGGATGAAGCTGCGCCAAGCTCTCCTGATTCCAACACTGATGTTGTGGATTGAGAAGTTGATTAAACTGTAGATTAACTTGTCAGGTGAAATAGAAATCCGGATCTGCTGTACTAAGTGAAATTTCTTCTGTATCCAAGCAGCATCTCTAGCAGTAATCTGTGCTGTAGACCAAATGTCCTCTTAGTAGTTGAAAAGCATTTATGTTAATCCGCTTCAAATGAGGATAGTTTTCAATTGATCTGTGGTATTATCTGGCTTCGAGAACAAATGAGGAAAAGTTAAATATAGAAACTAACCAGCGTGCGTCAAAATATTTAGAACTACTTGTATCAGGTAGAAAAGGATCATGAACGGGATGAAGAGAAACAAATACCCACTCTCAAGTCTCAAGTCTCAATTGCAATTTTCTTTTTGAATATTGCCAGAAAACAAAATCAAGAACAGAAATAAAGCATAAAATCAGTCTTGACAATCTGATCTCTCATCGCTAGGGCTCCTTGGAGATTATAAACTTTGGAAGCCTCTACGAATGAACTTAATAATCCACTACTTTAAAAAAAAAGACTTTCCATTTCTGCAGTTTCAAAGCAACTGCGATACATTTGTAAAGCAAGCAGACAATTTCTGCTGAGTTGTAGGAAGGGGAACGGTATGAAGGTGAATGTGTAACTTAATCTATTAACTGAGTTTCCTTTATACATATTGGTTCCCACTACAAACACCCAACCCATGTAGTGAACTCGTTTCTCTCATTCTTCAATTTCCTCTCCCCTGTGAAAGTTGTCTCATTGCCATTGCTACTGTTCAGCTCCGCCAAGCAGCAGACTGTTCCAGATCAATATTTTCTTCCCACCAAGTGATAGTCTGAAATTATGTACTTCAAATGAGAATTTTTCAATTCAAGTATGTGAGCAAGGACCAGGAGTAATGGAAAAAGTGCAGTTATGCAAGAACAACAGATGCATATCCAGAGGAAGCCAGAAGGGGTGTTGTTGGGGGTGTTGTTGGGGGTTGGGGGGGAGTTGAGGGCGGGGAGAGATCTCAGGAAACTACTCTGAAATACAACCTTGTAGCCTCTTCGAAGAAATTCAAGTGAGCTTCCTTTTTCCTCCTGCAGTCCAAGGACCCTCAACAGTTCTTCCTTGGCCTGGCAGGCCAAGAAAATCTCAAGTTAACAAATAATAATAACGCCTTAGAATTTGTTAAGGATTAGTGAGGATTCTTACTTCACCAAGGGTGAAGCGAGTTGTACTCTCAGCAACACAAGCAAAAGAACCATCTGTTTGTTTCAACATAACCTGCCAAGGCCCTGCAATTTTTGAGGGAATGTAAGAGCATGACTGTATTTTGTTAGCTAATCATGAGTCTTGTGTCTTGCTATATGCTACATATTAAGATTGTATAGCTAATGACACACTGTGAAGTAGAAGTACCAATGTGTAAGCTACAGGGATGAAAGCAGAACCAATCTTTGTGCTTTTAAGGTGTTATAGAAGAATGCAAAACAATAACATCAAAAGATGGATTTTCCTCCAAAATTTTGCTCCAAATTCTCCTCAATGAATATCATACCATTGAGAACTTATGATTGAGGTAAGAGACATCTATTTCTAGTAATCATTATTGGAGAATTTATACGAAATCTCCTGATTAAAATAAAGCAAATCTGCATCAGCAGTAGAAGCAAAAGATAGGAACATTATAAGATGCAGAGAGAAAAGAAAATGATAAGGATTTGTATTATAAGAATGCGTGACAGCTATATATCTCACCAGGGTATTGACGAAACAATGCTCCACTATAATTCACTACATAAGGTGCCACTGCAATTGTCTTCCAAATCAGAAAACAAAGATCTGTAAAATGTACTATGAGAAATCAAGCAGGAAGTTAAACCTACAACAGCAATTATTACCTTTGAGTATTCCCTTGTTCGAATGTAAAAAACTGGAGTAAACTGAGAGAGGAATCTGTAATGTAAATCTTTCGTTGGAAAGCCAAGAAGACCAAGGTCAGCACTGCAATTGTGATTGGTTCTTGGTCAGAGGGAACAAATCAAAGATGAGACTACCACTAATCCAACTAAAAGTCGGGTCATCATAAAGTACCGCAACGTGTCAAGCTCCAGATTGAAAAGAAGGGTAGGAGTGGAGGTGGCAAATTTTTCCTGCATCATTGCAAAAGAAATAAAAGCCTCATCAGTGACCTGAATATGAGCACCACATATAAATTTCTTTTTTATAGTTAGAAAAGTACAGGCTGCAAGAAGTACAACTAGTGTTCATGATTGGCAATCAGTAACACAACCTCTAAATTTGTCAATTATAATAAGTTTCAGACTCAGAGTCCGGAGCTTGGGAATGTAAACTGCAAAACCTGAAAATGCCTCAGGTTAATTCAGTATTTATGTTTTAATTGGTTATTTTTTAATAGGTGATGTTAAAGGAGGAAATGGGAGTCAAGGTAATAGCCTTACATCACTCAGCTTCTTCTGATTCTTCTCATAGGTTTTTTCAAAAAAATCACACTTGCCTTGCAAAGTTACATATCTAAGAAGGATTTCATTCTTTCAAAGAAACACTACACTCTTGTATTAGAAATTAAACACAAACACACATGAAAAAAAGGAGAAATCTGTTGATGTGGTTATTTGTTATCTTGCGGACAAAAGCCCTACCATCATGGCAGGAACGTTAGGTGCATACAGCCTTATCCATACAAATGGTTCATACCCCTACAAAAACCTTTTGAGAGCCTTATATATGCATGATGCCAATAATAACCTTGACAAATTGCCGATGCTCAACTATTGGACATGAAACATCATCTATGCAGTCACATTTGCACGTGAAGTTTATAGACATCAAGTACTAGGAAATTATAGTTGCAAGGATAGCATACCACATACTTCTCTATCACTGAGAGATCACGTGTGCTAGAACTAATAAATATATAGATTGATGGTGGCTTGTCAGACTTCCAACGACCTGCATTTGGAAGGAATGGTTGGTATAGTGATTACTTTTCTATTAATTCCAGAAAGAATATTGCACTCAGCCAAAATCCAAAGGAGAAGAAACAGATTATTAAATCAGACCTCCTTATTTCTCCTCCATTGGCATGTCAATAGTTCCTTCATGTTTCATGATGAGATTTCCATTACTTTGACTACAGGAACTTTTTATGTCATGAAATACTAGAGATTTAATTTTACCAATTATGAGCTTGTAGGGATACGCTAAGTCTAGTCTAAATTCCACAAAGCAATGCGACACTTATATTCGTTCAACCAACCTTCATTCTCATCCTCAAAATCGAAATCCAAGGTGTTCCGTACAGATCTAAGAAATGTGGTAATAGGACCAGCAGGCATATCATCCAAGGATCCAATGGTTAATCCTTCAATCTGAACACGTAAACAAACAAATAAACACTTGAGATCATATGACTTTACAAATTGTTAAAGCTCCGGCAATTTTTCCCAGAAGCAGCATCAAGCAATTTCATGCATCTAAGTATCATAAGACATTGGCTAAGAGGTTTCTATCATACAAGATAATGAGTAATGTAACTATTGATTCAGTCAAGTAATATTCTAGTTTTAATTGGATGTCAATCCTTCAATGCATGTATCTTTTCTCCTTTCCTCACAACAATTAATTTCTGGACCATCACATCATGTGGAAGATTTTTGTGATTTGCCTTGCGCCGTCTCAACATAAAAGCACATGCAGCACAAAACCATGCAACTGCTCTTTATACCATTAAAAACATTGAACAAAAGAGGTAAATACTGAGCCTCAATACCTAAATAACACTTGTGAAAATTTGGTATGTGAAATTCACTGACTTTATTAGAAACACATGAGGTATAAAAATTGATTCAAACTATTTGAAAACCTGTTTTTAGACTGAAAAAAATCTTGAAAACTTGTCCTAACAACACTAGTTATTATAAAATTTCCTTTCTTCTCCCTCAGTTGATCTTAAAGCAACCATTGGAGATGATAAGATGAAGTCATTTCAGCACTTCCAGCAAGAGAAGATAAAGAGCCCATAAACTTCACGTGATACAATGTACATCCCATTAATATTCCTTCTCAAAAAAAAAATCTGCATTAAAGCAACTCCACTGGTAGTTCACAGTCAATGTGACTCCTGAGGCGCTTCTACATATGAATTAGCTACCTCGGACTGAAGAGAACAGTATGTGATGTACAAATGAGACACTCTCTTACTGAGTCAAAGGCAGCTTTGAAGAGTTCTGTGGCCCTTCTCTTTTCTGGCTTATCTGGGAACACCTAGAATTCCAATAGGAGTTATAAGAGTTCATACCCTTTTTAGCGTGTTTCTATCTGTATATGTGTGTGTGTGTGTGTGTGTGAACGAAACAAGTCTAGCCTTACAATGCAAGCTCTTGTTTCAGTTTTCTCCTGAAGTTTCTTTACAACTGCCAAAGCCAGTTGAATATTGGCATCACTGAACTCATCTGATGATCCCTTCACATATGCAGCAATTCGACAATATCATGTAACATCTTTTGTTAAAGGCCAATACCTTTCCAATTTCCAAATTGCATCAGAAAAAGGATAAGTACGACACACTCAAATTATGGAAAATAAAGGACACGCGATCCATGTAAAACAAACTCTGTAAATAAAGGCCGGCTACGAATTACCTTATAAGAAGACATGTTGCTAGGCAAGGGACTTTTTGATGCAAACCAGTGAAAAGTGAAACACAAAGACGAAAATGGTGTCAGCATAAGCAAGAGAGAAATCGAGGCGGTAACGACAGATACTGAAGTAGATTAAGAAACACGATTACGCCAATGTTAATAAGCAATTACACTACCAGAATTTAGGCACCCTACAATGCAATGTTAACTCAGGGAATTGAGATGCATCTTAGATTAATTCTACATGATAGAGTCCCTGATTTGTTAGCTACATCATAAATGTCATTTTTGTTACTTCGCTGAAAAAATTGCCTCAGTTAAACTGCACTTAAAATTTTTTTTCTTTCGCAAGAGTGCGCATTTATTCATCAATTATAAGCTAAAACAAAAAAAAAAACCCACGGCCGAAATTCGCAAGACGAAATGTAGGATCATAAATTAAAGAACTCTACAGGACTTCATTTGACCCTGCTGCAAAAAAATTAATAGTGGTATAGCAAAAGCAAAATAATTCCAACATGAACAACAACAATCCATGTCTAAAATTGCACAAATAAACTAAAAATAACCGTAAAGTTCAATCAAAAAGTGAGAACTTTAAGTAGGTACATTGGGATGAAAAATTACGGGAATTCGATTTCGAGGCGGGTCTTGCCATCATTAAGAGCACAGAACAGAGAATTGGCAGCATCAGTGACGAGCACTTCGTAAGATTTAGGCTTGTAAAGTGAGACACCGAGCTTGGGATCCGATTCGTTAGCTGCAGTTGTTCTTGCTGCTTTGATGGTAGTGCGGTACTGCGATGAGCTGGCGGGAGATAAACATAGTCTTTTTGGCGGGCAAGAAAATGTGGGAAAGAGAGAGACAGAAGAAGTGAGAGCAAGTGGTTGATGAATCTTAAAGAGGGAAGTCGAGGACAGTGGACGCGGCTGTGCTGGGGGTGAAAGGGGCACGGGAACGGCCATGATAAGGTCTGCTTGGTGGGAGGCAGCGGGGGAGTGGAGGGAAGATAGCACAAGGTTCAGAAGCTGAAGTGGTTATAAATATAATGGATTTGATAATTGGCAGTATTTTCTCACTTGGTAGTATCGGTCTCTTTTTACTGATTTTCCTTTTATTAACGGAAAAGGAATTGAAGGGATTATTTGGAAAGGGGGGGGGGGGGGGGGGGGGGGGGGGGGAGAGAAGGAATGGAAAGCAGGAAGATGAGAAGACTTTTGGAAATTGAAAAAGACGAAGGTGTAATTTGTGATTGTTGTTTTGACTACAAGGGAAAAATGCAAAATGCAGTCCAAAAATGCAACGGGGTTCAAATCAATGGTAAGAAAATATATACAGTTAGTGTTTTTTTTTCCTTAAAGAAAAAATTCTAACTTATATATATATATATATATATATATATATATATGAATGTTTTTTTTTTTTATCATTTGACAACAAATACTTGAAAGCGTTAGAATATAATGTCAATCGAAAAGTATAACAAAACCATTTTATTTGTAAGCAAGTATAACAACACATTAGGAACGGAGAAAAGAATTTCTGTTAGCTGCCTTTGTTCATATCAGTGTTATGGATTTAGCATCGGGTCATTTGACTGCACCCCATAAATCAATGGATAAATTTCTTCAGATACATCCTCTCTGCAGAAACATAAGCAATCAATATGCTTTTCTTCTAAATCTACAATCAACTTCTCCCCTTCAAAAATGCATGGTGACAGTCCAAGTTGCCTCAGACATATGCTAGATTAGCAAGAGCTTTGGTGCACTATGTTCAAGAGAGTGGGCTCTGATGAGTTTCCTGCAAAATCAGGATCAGATAAGACGAGAGAAACAAAAAGTTAAAGGGGAAAAATAGCGTAAAAGTAAACAAAGGAAAACAAAAGGCAAATTTAAAGGGCACAAAAGCAAAAGAAGACAAAGAAGATTCTGTAGAATGAGAGGGCGAAAGCCTTGTAGTCTTTTCCGTGCCACTCATATTCCACGTGTAGGGCATAAAAACAAACATGCATGCGGATCTTTGACATATTCTCTTAATCTGGATTCTCTCCCACACATGCTACCAGTACCAGAGTATCTTTCGCTTTTGCCCATAAAACCGATGTAAAAGTCTCAACAAAACACATCCCAGATTGCAATATTACACCTAGAACCCAAAAACCTAATCATTAAAACCCACACTCCTCTGTCACAATCTTAATCAGGCCATACTTATGAACATAAGATAGTGGGCTAGTAGTTGTTCCTCTGCCACCTTACCTTATCATGCTAACACGAGTGCATTCCTCAACCATTAGAATTTTAGCCCTGAAAGAAATTTGCTGTTCAAGAGTGAAGCCTTGCTCTGATGGACTTGTTGAAGCACATTTGCCCCGACTCACCATATGTATGCAAATTCTTTCCTCTTTTTTAATATTGAGAAAGGTTCATGATTGCTGAAGATATCATGCTAAGAATTCCAAGAATTCTGTTTCTATGGGACAATCTTATTCTCTTTTACTTTGTGTTTCTAGAATTCTTGATCAATTTTGACTAGCACGAAGTATTTGATTTATTGTATACGAGAATAATCTGTTTGACACCGGAATGCTTAATTCGTCTGACGTACAAAGATGATTATGACATCTTCTTTGCTTTGTGTTACCTTCTGCCATTTCAATGAAGAAACGATACAGTAGCAAAAAGTTTGACTTCTGAAGGAAATGTCAAGGCATTGAAGGAAGGGTTATCTCATATTTGGCATCAAAAAATGTGGATGTAAATATTTGCTCTTTGCCGTGGTGTCCAGGACATAAAACAATGGTTATTAATTCCTAATTTTTGTTGGCTGGTTTCCTGCTGATGACTCTGTCTTTGTTATTCTTGGTCAGGTATGGGATGGCAAAGGTGTCTCGGAGTGTTTTAGTGACATATATCCTACACTTGCCCTGGCTTCTATTTTGCTTAGCACATACATAAAAAATTGCTATGCTGGTTTTGAATTATTTTTTCTCATCTCGCTTCCTTAAGAGCAGTTACAGTGCTAGTTTTCGGAGCAAATGTGGCAACTTTGGTTGCGATTGCGGTGGTTGGAGTTACAAAGAGAAGGGTCAAGGAAAATATAAAGGTAGGTTCCAATTCACTGCTCTAGACTGCAGAGCTTGCTTAGTTTCTGACTTCTTAGAGACAGGTGAAAGAAACAATCTTGCAGAATTGGAATGAAGTTCTTAACTGCAGTTGTTATAAGAAATGAAGACATAAGCAACTAAGTCGCAGCAGTTGCAATTCTAACTGCCTTAATTGTGTGTATTCATTAAGCGCATAAGTTGATTTGCTTGGAATATATATGGACCATAGAGATACTAATTGCTCACGTTGCCCTTGTACCTAGAAAATGCCAATGTCAGAACTTTTATGGTACCTCTCAAAATACTTAATCTGTAGTTTTAGTAAAAGTTTTCTTGCAGTGCAACACTGGTTTCCATATAATTTCTTTGCGCTTCAGAGTCTTGTTAAACTATCCTGTGTTTGCCTTCCATTTTCTGCAAATCCCAGCAGATTTCTGTACCCTCTGGAGATTGACTAGTATTGCCTGGCTACACCGCCCACTATATTAACTTTTCAGTTAGTAGTGTTACAAGAAATGGCAATGCTTTTGATAAATAGTCTCTTGTAGCCTTGTTATAGTGCACTGATTTTTTTTTTTTAAATTTAATCTGAACAGATAAATCTTCCATTCAAGGTTTTGTTGTACGTTTTACCTGTTATTGGAGCATGTACAGCATTCTTCGACATGGTTTTGCTTCTGAGAAGTCTCCGACAGGGTTATGCTGTTGTGTTTCACAGATGGCTCTTTAGTTGTTCCCAGATTGCAGTCTGGGTAAGCTTATAGATGTTTCTGAGTTGGTTAATAGAAGCCTCTGATAGTAGCCATTTGTATCATGGGATTACACCATTCTCTCATTTGTGCTACAACCTTTAGGTTACAGTTTTACTTTTTTCAACACGTGGCTACTGGTTCGTCTTCTGCAACCAAGTCTTGAGTCTTTGGTGGATTGTTAAACCATTTCTCTTGATTCCTCATCTGCAAACAGTTTTCTCTTCACAAGGGGTATGATTTCTTAATTAATTTTGATCATGTGTGACCAACGTCTAATTTTCTCTATTGGATTCTCTAGAAACAACCTGTATGCACCTGTTCTAGTTGTTTGATGTTTGAGATGATAGCACTTCAAAGGTAATTGCACCTGCATGCAGTTTTTTTCTGTAAAAGATCTTATGTGTTTTTGAATTCATTGCCTGTAGACATGTTATAAGTTATATCTTCAATATTCATTTTCTTGTCAATCATCATTCTTGGAGTTGCTTTTGTCTCTTGATTATCTGCATATCTGAAATATCCAACTCTGGGTTATTTTTCCTGTACAAAAGCATACCTCTGCTAAGCATGAAGTGTATTATGAGCAATTTCTTTGATAACTTGAAACATCTTTCTACAAGTCCATATATACACACTGTTTGACAATGTTAATTCACATTAACATTCAAATACACAAATGTATGATAGATGTACAGCATTATGGAGGAATATAGGTAGTCAAAATTAATTTTTTTTAGCTGCAATCTGCAAACGAAGATTATTTTAGTTTATTTTTTATATCTATGTTTGTCTAATTGTTCAGAGTTAAAAGTAGTCTTATGTAAGCCCAAATAGTCTTCTCAATGGCATTTGATGTGCTAGGTACATATTTGGGTACATTCTTATGGAGAACATTTGAAGTATAATAATTCCAACTGTGAGAAAATTGAATGGGTTGCTTGTGTGGCTAAAGAGATGTGTCAATGCTTTACAAGTTCACTAGAAGACAAAGCTTAGCTGATGAGAATCCTGATTTTCCATTTCCTTCTAATTTTTGAAATAAATTCAAATTTTCTTGGATCTGAGGTAGTCATTTACCATCTTCTTGTATGTGCGATTAAAGTATCTTCTTGTTGGATCCACTATGTTACCATGAACAAAAATGTACAATTAACGTTGTTTACTATTGTTGCAATACTGTAGTGTACCAAGACAAATGCTTTATATGTTGCTTATGACTCATGTTTATCATAAAGTACTTATTTATGAAATCTGGTCTCACTTGATGGTGACAGGCTTTCAGATGTCTTAGGGAGAGCTCTCTTGCTTTACTGGATATCATGTTTGGGATCTTGATTAACATCATGAGGATAAAATGGGCATCTTACAGAGGCAGGTAATTTCACTTGCGTATATGTTGTGAATTTTCTAGCCATCTGGATAAGTCTTTCAGAAAGTATATGTTCCTTCTCCGGTTGGAACTGATTATTGTTTTTTGTCTCTTTATGATCTTATCTGTCATAACTGTATTGAGTAGTTAGCTGGAAGTTTAGATGAATGAAAAGGTACATGTTAACTGTGCCTTCAGGAGTCGAGGACTTTGGCATGTTATGCTTTAGGTTGACTTCAATTCACTGTTAAATGACTCATTCGATTCAGCAACATGGAATATTAGAAGAACCTAAAGTTTTCAGTAGAAAACCTGAAAGAGTAGGACACACTGCCTACATAATTATGATGGCTTGGAGGGTTTGGCAAAAGTACCCTGCTTGATATTCTCTATTTATGGAATAAAAATGAGCGCTGAGCCCTGCCTGATTCTCAATATTTTGTGTTTTAGTATGTCTAAGCTCTAGTTTTGGAGACTAAGGAAGCATAATATTTTATGTGAACACTGACTTCTGAAACTCAGAGTCCAAGAGAAAGTAGTAGCAACGGAAACCTTTGTAGGTTTCCAGAAATGTTACATCTTCCCAAACAAGATAAGCATTTAATTCCATTTATGTCTCATCTTCATCTTATTCCTTTCATCCTACTTTGTTTGCACAGAATGATTAATATCTGTTGCATTATGTTATCAAGAAACTTTCAGTATCCAGAGTTGCTACTTTCTGATTTACTGTGTCTTCAGATAGTATTTATCATGTCATTTGTGCTTTCCTTATATCAAGTGTTTACTTCGTGAAGGAGTAATTCCATGGAAGAACCACTTCTTCCTTGCAAGATTGATGTCAAAGAAGGTCACCCAAAATTCCCAGTATGTACTATTTTTACCTTTCATATTCTTTAAAATGTTAATGTGACGATCTCCTCCCTATTTAGTCACGCAAATAAAAGACAACTTGATATCATTTTCATCCATTGGACCTCAGAGTACTTGTCGTTACTTTAACTTGTCTCTTTGAATTTGTGTTTCCGAGGACAAACTCTCTGAGTTTGAAAGAATGTAATTACTGCAATCTAGAATCCATCCTTTAGCAGAGCTTGTTATATTGGGTTGCTTCTGGTAATTGGATAATGCTAATTATTGCTCTCAATTGTGCACCAGCATGCTTGGAAGGAAAACTATGATTTTTAGGCAAAGTTTAGATTGCTCGCTAGACGTATGACATCTGTAGAAGCTTTTAATCAAGTTATTGGTGTCTTGTACTGTATGCTTGGAAGGAAAACTTAACTATGATTTGTAGGCAAAGTTTAGATTGCTTGCTAGATGGATGACATCTGTAGAAGCTTTTAATCAAGTTAATGGTGTCTTAGACAGAATGTTCTTTGTGACATTGTGATGGTTTTATCTCTTAGAACTTCTGATAAGCTTTGTAAGTTACTTGCATTGTTTTTTCCTGGTAAAGTTCTTTTGAGTTTGACCAAATCTTTTCCATGATTTCGCTAGTAATATGTGAGTCTAATCGTTCCTATTATTTAGCGGAAGCATCAAACAGAATGATAAATTAATTTAGGCAATGCATGCAGATTATAGCATAGTATCAATTCATATTTGATTTAGGCATCCCCAAAAGGATTTAAATGGTGGAACAAGATCTTATCCACTAAAACTGTGTGGAATCTCATCAATTGATAGTATTAGTTGATCATACAATACAACCTATCTCATGTCCTCAAATTCAGATAGCACTGTCTTCTACTATATCTAAAAGCATTCAAACCAAGCTTTTCTTACATTTAACAGTTGATCATTTTGTTCTGATTCATATTCTCTAAATTAATCTCTCTCTTTCTCTTTGATCTTTAAGATGTCATAAGGTTTAATTCTTGTAAATTTGTCATCCTTCTATGCCCAGATTGGCAGGATTCTGTGATTAACTATTGTCTATGTACGGCTATAAAATTATTTGTTCCCAACACAATTATCCCTTTGCTACTCTTTTCTAGTTCATTTCATCAGCCCCTTTTAATTGTCACGATGTTGTAGACTGATCTAAAAATTACATTGTTCTTGTAGGGACTTATGTGCAACTTTTGGCACCTTATAACTTTCAAAACCATTGACACTTTAATGGCATGTGGTGTAGAGAGACAGCTTGACTCAAATGATTTGCTCAATTTGCCAGACAATTTGAATCCTTCTTCTTGCCATCAAATATTACAGCAATGCTGGGAAGCTCAACAAAGAAAAAATTCTTCTCACCCTTCTTTACTCAAAGCAATTTGTTGTGCATATGGGTGGCCATACTTTCATCTAGGTTTTCTAAAGGTACTTCTTTTGGTGATATACCAGGAGCATTGGTAAGAAAACAGCATGTTTCATTCTTATTTTTGTAATTTGTAGATGAATGCTATTGTTACACTGAATAAGCAGATGAGGAATTAATTTCTAAGGAATTCAACTGGTTCAATATATTTCTTTGTACTCTAGGCAACGTTGATTTGGGGGCTTATTCAATTATCTCATAATGTTTGTTTATCGAATTTGGAGTGAACTGGATTAAGAAAAAGGCTCATATATGGGTTCATCAACTTCAAAGTACCATCACAAGTATTATGTACCTTTGCAGGTGATTAATGATTGTCTAGGTTTTGTGGGACCCGTGCTTCTCAATAAGTTGATTCGATTTCTTCAGCAAGGTTTGCACTTCAATTGGTACATTATCATGCTATGAACATGGTATTCGAGAAGACAGAGATGAACATGAATTATTGTATTGATTTTATTTCTGATTCGTCAGTATGTTGAACAAACACCCTTGTAACTGTTAATCTACATAGAAGCCATTTGGCAAGAGAAGTCTAATTGATTTGCATTCCAATCCCTCATGAAGTAAAAATTAAAGGTGTCGGAGATTAAATTGGAAGATTGATGGGTTACATAAGAAAGGCACTGAGGGTTGCTTATATCTTAAGCTTCAAGCAAGTTATGCCATATAGGGATGAAACCAATGAGGACTATTTGAAGTGAATTACATGTGGAGTCCTGGATTGGATGGAGCAATAATTTGGTGCATAAGTATGAGAGCAAAATTTCAATTTTCATATAGAGTCTGTGATAGGAATTTGTCCAAAATTTGCTTAGTTACATGCTTACCTATACAGGAGACTTGACCTGCTATAATTATGTATTCACGGAGAGGAAATTTTTGGTTTACAGGTTCTGACCACTATCATGGCTACATTTTTGCTATATCCTTGGGCCTAGCCTCTATTTTGAAGTAATTCTCACTCTTTAAATTTGGTAATGTTTGTTAAGTCATTTTTATTTTCTTCTTGAGCTACATATATTTATTATATCCGTTATTTGGGTATGTATTTAAATTGGAAAAATTTGTGTAAATGCTTCATGATTCAAATTAACATCCCTCCTAATTGAAGTTTGCCTTTACTCTTCTTCTTCTACTTCTTCTTCTTTATTTATTTATTTTTTGTTTATTTTTTTAATGAATGCATACATTAACCAAATCTGCTGGAGCTTTGTGGTGCTCTTCATCCAATCTGTTCCACTGACAACTAACTACCCGTGGATGATATTTATGATTATCTTGTGTGGTGCAGATCCTTCCTTGATACACAATATACTTTTCATCTTTCCAAACTCAAGCTGAAGCTGCGCTCTAGCATTATGACTATTATTTACCATAAGGTAATATCTTAGTTTATCTTAGTAATCAACTTGTACTAGCTAGGTAGTCTGTATGTTGATTATTCTCTCTTATCTGTCTGGATAGAATGTTTATTAATTAGTACAAGCTCTGTCCAATGAGACATATTCTTGATTCATTAACTTTACTGCGAAAAGAAATGGTGTCTCAACTTATGTCTAATGAGGATACAGAAGACCTCTCCCTGAACCAAAAAAAAAAAAAAAAGAAGGCTTTTTGTTTGTAAGATGTTTCCACCCATATAATTTACACGTTTCTTGCTTCATTTAACGATTTTTCTCCAAAGTTAATATATATATATATGTATATATATAATGTTAATATTGACATCTCTTGCAATATATATATATATATATAGAATGTTAATATTGACATCTCTTGCAACTTTCCAGTGTCTTCATGTTAGACTTGCAGAGAGGTCAAAATTTTCTGAAGGGGAGATTCAAACATTCATGTCTGTTGATGCTGATAGAACTGTCAACCTTTGCAACAGTTTCCATGATATATGGAGGTCCTATTTCTATGCTTTTGTCTATATCGGGTGATATGTTTCAGTTATATACTCGTGTTACTATAAACATTGTACAGCTGTTGCTTGTTTACACCTTTGGCGAAGTTGTATCATTTGTCAAACGTTTCTTCAAGGAAACTGGAAAAGTTTTGCCCATATTAAAACTTTCATAGAACCCTTTTTTTTAATGGTCTTTTTGAACAGATTCAATCAGTTCTGATCAAATGAGAAAATTCTAAAGAATTTTTTGTTACTAAGTGCGGCATAAATGTTTTTATTTTCTTTTAATAATAGACATCGGCAGATAACAAGCAGTCTATTAAACCGTTTTAAACATTCTGACAAGCAATCTGTTAGATGCTCAACTTAGTACATTCTGAACTCTTCATTTCATTTAAACACTCAGATATTCAAGTCCTTCATAAGTTTTTAAATATTATTAGAATTGAGTCGGTTGAGCATTAATGTCTTTCGTTAATTAGAGGGATTAACAACAGTTAATAGCTTTTTTATGTTTATAAGCACCATTGCTTTCTTCTTAATCTTTAAATGGTTTGACTGTCATGTGATTTGTCAGCTTGCCGCTGCAAATTGGAATAGCTCTATATCTACTCTACGTACAAGTCAAGTTTGCATTTCTTTCTGGAATAGCAATAACCATTCTGCTAATACCGGGTGAGTATATTTTGGACTGGTATCTGATTAAAATTTTTTTTTGGTTGGGTAAATTTGCTATGATGTGGGCATATTTTGTGTCCAATTCGATACTTTTCTGTACTCGCACATATTTGTACATATTGAGAATTTTGTTACTTCTTCAGTGAAATTGCTTGACAGAGTAAGCAGCATGCTTTGGAGTATGTTATACAACTAAGAAATTACCCCAAGAGAATAATGCTGAAGAATATGTAATACTAATGTCTGTTAATAAATCAATGTAGTTGAACGCTTAAAAATAGTTGACCTTGTTGATAGGTGTAATAGTTGAGTAAAATAATATTCTAAGAATCCAAGAGAATTTCTTTTATCTCCATGCTTGAAAAGCATATATTCAGCAGGATTTTGTAGTGTATGACAAGTCCACCAAGAAGTCATTCTGAATTCTGCAGACGATAAAACTTGGTTATATTGACTTATATGCAGTCAATAAATGGATTGCTCAACTAATTGCAAAGGCTACAAGAAGCATGATGGAACAGAAGGATGAAAGGTATGTGTACAATTTTTTATTCTTCTAATTCATTGCAATTTGTTTAAAAGTTTGTAAAAGTGAAATTGGTTTTCTTGTTTCCCACCAAGTGTTGCACCCTGACCCTCTCTTTGATGTTTGATGTGGATGCAGACATATGCCAAGGTTTAACTGTATTGGTTTTTGTTTTGGGGGGGGGGGTGATATAAGAAGATATTTGTTGCCCTCATTGCTTTCCAGAATTTCTGCTGGTCTAAGTCATTAACAACATCTTTGAAGTGCACTCTTATATATATATATATATATATATATATATATATGCATATATATATATTTGTTTTGCAGAATTAGGAGGACGGCTGAACTCTTCACATACATTCGGACTTTGAAAATGTACAGCTGGGAGCTTATATTTGCTAGCTGGTTGATGAAGACAAGAGCATTGGAAGTGAAATACTTATCAGTAAGGAACCTGAATATTCTAATTGTACAGTAATATGGAACTTGGGCTTTCTTCTTTGCACCTCAAAGCCTGTTGTCTTTTTTGCTAGACCAGGAAATACTTGGACGCGTGGTGTGTATTTTTTTGGGCAACTACACCAACCCTTTTCTCTTTGTTCACCTTTGGACTTTACACTTTGATGGGACATCAGCTTGATGCGGCAACGGTAGTATCCCTGTTTGCTAAATTCATGGTGTATACGGGGTGAACTTATATCTTGTTAGCAATTTGATCGTTCTCATATTTCAGCATTACTTTTCAGGTTTTCACTTGCCTTGCATTATTTAACAATTTAATCTCCCCACTAAACTCATTTCCTTGGGTCATTAATGGGCTAATTGATGTGAGTACTGCCTTCTGTCTTGACTTCAATTGTCATCTTTGTATTTTGTAGACCTTCAGATTAGTTACTTTCTCATGTTATGATCCAGGCTTTTATATCTTCTCGGAGGTTGAGCAAATATTTGTCCAGTTCTGAGTGTGAACTTGGGATGGAGAAGAAAGGATATCCTTCAGGAAATCCTGAAAACATGGCTGTCATCATTTGTGATGCATGTTCAACATGGTCAAGCAGTGATGAAAAAGATTTGAGTTTGATTTTGGACAATGTTACTCTTCAAATACCAAAAGGTTACCTGGTTGCTGTTATTGGAGAGGTCAGATTTGTTGCCACAAATAAATTTACTTTCTATTTCTGACTCTCCACTTCGGCTTTACTCATAATCTTCCTTTTAGAGAGTAATATCATGTAGTATTGCTTCATGTAGATGAGCTGTTCAGCATCTATTCATGTTTTCTTATGAATTGCATACACCTTGGTAGATCCTTGGAAAAATATGGCAAGGGTTGGAATCAGGGTAATTTGAAACAAGCCATAGTGCAGGTTGGCATTGCTGTTGCCACCATGGTTCAAAGTTGCGGTCGCGGTCGTGGCCCGGATCATTTCACATCAGTCTCGGTATATCGGTCGCGGTCTTGACGTGACGCGAATTTTTGAAATATTTAATATTCTAAAAATTGTAAAAAATATGATAAACAAAAATAATTAAAAAATTAGTAAAAATAATAAAAATTCGAGTTGACTCGGGATGACTCAGAGGGATTCGGTGTGACTCAGCCGTTTCAACCCTTCACGGTGACATCTCGGCGAGTCAAGTATCTCGAAATCGTATCTTCCCGGTATCGTATTGGGAGGGCCCGAGACGGTGACGACTCGGCCGAGTCTTGGAACCATGGTTGGAATACGTCAACAAACTTTTTTGCTTCAATTTTACATCTAAAATGAAACACATGATACAGTGATTATACTTTCCTTTCATGTTCCAATGTCGATACTATTTAATATTCTCAAAGAGAATATGTGCTTGTTGCAGGTTGGATCAGGTAAATCATCCGTGCTAAATTTGATTTTAGGAGAAATGAGACTTGTTATTGGATCAATACATCTGAATGGATCCACAACTTATGTACCGCAGGTTGACAAAGTTGTCCCTCTATTGGCATGTTGTAACTACAATGATTAAGAAAACTTCTTATCCTATCTTCTTTTGCAACAGATACCTTGGATTCTCTCTGGAACCATCCGTGATAATATTTTGTTTGGGAGGAATTACAACTCAACAAGGTAACCTCATAACTTTCAATGGAAAAAGCTGAATTCTTTTTCAGTTTCTTTTTGGTAACATTGTGTTTACCGCATGTTTAACTTAGTCTTCTGCTTTATAGAAATCTGACTGCCTGTGCTCCTGTGTGACTAAATTGTATTTTAATTTCTTTCATGGAGGGCTTCTTATATTATTTACCTTTTGCATCATTTCTTGGATCAGGTACTCAGATGTATTACACGCTTGTACACTTGATGTTGATATCTCCTTGATGATTGGAGGTGATATGGCCTGTATCGGAGAGAAAGGAATTAACCTGTCAGGTGGCCAGAGAGCACGTCTTGCACTTGCCAGGTAGACAAGTATCTTGAATCTGTTGTAATCAGCATGTCCTATGGAAATATTTGAAGCAATCATGGTACTGGGTCTGATCTCTGGTACTCCTTTTGACCAACAGGGCTCTCTATTGTGCCTCTGATATATACATGCTTGATGATGTTCTGAGTGCAGTAGATGCTCATGTTGCCTGCTCAATTTTGCATAATGCCATTCTTGGCCCTCTTATGAACCTGCAGACACGCATTCTATGCACACATAACATTCAGGTTTTATTACCGTCTCTTTCTCACATCTATCTATCTCTGTCTATTTTGTAGCTATCTAAGTTGGTGTATGTGTTTTTTCCTATTATTGTAACAAACCAATGGGTCTGCCCAGAAATTTTCTCTGTTCTAGCTACAACATTATAGGACGAGTAATTGTAGCATCCACAGGGAAGAGGGTCGCCAATGCCAGGCCCTTCATATAAATATAAAGTGCGTAAATTTTGGTAGGATTTTTTTGTTATGCGTGTGCTATTCTAGAAGGAAATCATGATCCCTTTATTGGTTGTGCTCGTAAACTGTTTAAAGTGTATTCAATTTTTCTGAAAATTCTGCTGATCATCATGATGAGGTAAAAGTTGTATTGATGAATTTAGTGAATTTCCTTAAAATATTCTCTGTCTTGGCATCTCTATTTGCATGTATCATCAATTAGAAGCACTTAAGCTCTTAAGGGTGAATAATATTTGGCATCTTGTATTTTGAATTACAGGCAATATATGCTGCTGATATGGTGGTTGAAATGGACAAGGGAAGAGTGAAGTGGGTGGGAACTCCATCTGACTTAAAGGTTTCTTCCTATTTGGCATTTCCCTCTATAGACAACTGTAGTATTTCCTCCGAAGTTCAAGTAGGGGAAAGGTCATCTATCTCTGTAGAAGCCGAAGGAGGAGTAGAGGTGGACAATTCCTACAATTTGGAAGGAGTTCAAGGGACTATTGATGCTGAGACGAGGAAAGAAGGGAGAGTTGAACTTCTTGTATACAAGTGCGTGACTATTTCCATGATTGTACACTGCAATGAAGAAATTGAGAACTGCAAGTTGATTTATTTCTCCTGTCTTTTACCGAAGTTATGCAGAATTTTCCGTTGGGTCTTATTACAATATTACCTTTTTTTTTGTCTGTGAGCAACTTGACAATCTATTAATTCTGTCTTCACAGAAATTATGCAGAATTTGCTGGTTGGTTCATTACGATATTAACATGCTTGTCGGCCCTTTTGATGCAATTTTCTCGTAATGGAAATGACTTGTGGCTATCATATTGGGTTGATACAACTGGAAGCAGTCAGAAAGACTACTCGACAACATTTTATCTGGTGATTTTTTAATTCCTTAGTATCATTATTAGTCTAGCAGAAGTGACTTCAACCAGAGCGTTATAACCTACATAAGAACTATCTCTATATTCCACTTATGAGAATAGTAGTGCAACTGTTTTCATTTGAAGAATTTCAAAAGGAATAACTTTTTCACCTGATCATAAAGAATTTGCCCTTCTTCCCCAGAACATGAGCTTTGCTTTCAAAGCAAAGTTCATTCTTGGGAAGGCTCAGATCAGTGGTTTGAAAAATTAATAACCAAGTTGTACTTGGACACTGTGTGATAGCATGAATCTGTTCTCACCTACTTCATCATTATAGAAGAAAGCATCCTTCAGCCAATGCCAATTCTAATACAGAGAAATAAGAGTGCTAATACATAAAGTGACAAACACGGAAATAGGAAGAGTTTGGATTTAAGCCTTTCCCTTTTCCATGGTTTTGGTATGCTAAACCTTTGTGGTAATGTTTCACTGAAGTTTAAAGTGAAACTATGTTGAATCTGAGATTTGACCATACTCGAACACTTTTACTGGCATTGCAGGGTATGCTCTGCATGTTCTGTTTGGTGAATTCTACACTAACTCTGGTGAGGGCATTTTCATTTGCATTTGGTGGCATACATGCTGCCATCCAGATGCATGATCGCTTGTTGAATAAGCTTATCAATGCAAGTATTAGCTTCTTTGATCAGACACCTAGTGGGAGAATACTTAACAGGTAGCATGACTTAATCAATTAAAATAACACATTCCAGACTGCTATTGTTTGACAAAACTAATTTGTTTGCACAGATTTTCTTCGGATCTTTATACTATTGATGATTCTCTCCCATTTATTTTCAACATTCTCCTGGCCAATTTTGTTGGCCTGTTGGGAATTGCTATAATCTTGTCATATGTGCAGGTACAGAAATAGTTTCTTATAGATCCTTCTTACTTTATTTTGTTACTGTTACATGGATTTGATTTACTTAAAATGTTAAGTGGGAATATTTGTTTTACTAGGCTCAGTTCATTTTCAGGTCATCTTTTTGCTAGTATTGTTGCCTTTCTGGTACATATACAGCAAATTACAGGTAATTGTCCTATCTTCTGTACTATTATTTTGGAGAGCCATAATTCAGCTAACTAGTTATGCTTACAATTTGCTGTGACTGAGAGGAAGATCTGGAAATCAGATTAGCTCAATGTTTACTAGCTGAACTGGAGGAACGTATTCAAGTAGATAGTTTCAAATGCTCATAATTTTCTGCAAAAGTAGTTGGCATAATAATGGAACCATCATAGAGTTACTGTTTAAAAATGCAGTTAACAATTGGAAATTTAAGAAGTAAAAAATTGGTATTTTCCATCACGGGAGCAGGGTTAAGTATTTCAGCTCATCTGAAAAAATTTGAATGCTTGCAGCATATATAGTTTCACTTCAAGCACTTTCTCAACTATGCTTGCTAATTTTGTACTTAATGTGATCACATTGAATGTCATCGCAGTCTTAATATGAATGTGATGAACCTTTTAGTAATTTTAACTAAATGATCTACTTTATGAACATCTAAAAATATTATTCATGAGGATGAGGATTGGACTACAATTAAGTGTTACCCAAAAAATATTTCTAATTGAAGATAATTCAATTTTAACGTAATTAAACATAAGTCTGCAGTTCTACTACAGGTCAACATCACGTGAGCTGCGAAGGCTGGATAGTGTTTCTCGCTCACCAATTTACGCATCATTCACGGAGACACTGGATGGAGCATCAACTATTAGGGCATTCAGCTCTGAGGTAATGCGTATTGGCAAGTTCCAAATCTCGGTACTAACTGCTGTCAGTGTTGCATGATCTAAGTCCATTGTTCTATTAGATCCTTCACGTAATGTTTAGACCTGATTATCAAATCTCCTGTACTTGGCAAGGCCTCGAAGAATGGGATTGAATGGCTTTTGATGCATTAATTACTCAAGAATTTGCTTTTAGTTTCTAGATTCTATATGAGTACACGTTTTTTTTTGGTTATTCAATGACAAAGACCTAAAAGTCATTTGTTTGTTTTTGTGGCCAGGACTTTTTCTTCCTCAGATTCATTGAGCATATAACAGTATATCAAAGAACTTCTTACTCTGAGGTGACAGCAAGTTTGTGGCTTTCCCTGCGCCTTCAGGTATATACATGAAATTCTTATTAGACAATTACTTGTACAAGGTCTTATTACATTTTTTTTTTAATATAGTTCGGAAAGGAGAATCCAATGCTTGATTGTAATTTATGTTTTGAATATACGCTTGTATTCATCAGAACTTTGCAGCTCAACATTTTAATATTTTTACGACTCTTGCAATCACTCCAACCTGCTAAAGTCAATTTAATCCATGACTCATTTCAGTTGTTGGCAGCTTTTATTGTCTCATTTGTTGCTGTGATGTCTGTTGTTGGATCTCAGAGACTTCTCCCCATCACTTTAGGCACTCCAGGGCTGGTGAGTGTTAGAGCTTTGGCTTGCCTTCTTTTCCTAAAAGTTATGCATCCAATGTTAATTTTTCTGCTTATTCACGAAAATGTCAAGCATGATGTTTGGACGAAAATCTGCAAACACTAATTTACAATGTCTCTCTTGACATCAGGTTGGCTTGGCTCTCTCATATGCAGCTCCGATCGTATCTTTACTCGGAAGCTTTTTGACAAGTTTCACGGAAACAGAGAAGGAGATGGTTTCTGTGGAGAGGGTTCTTCAGGTAAATTAGTTTAAAACAGAGGAAGCATACATATATGTATCTCCATACTTGAATTTATCATTCTGTCTTTTCATTTCAGTATATGGACATTCCTCAAGAAGTAGTTAGAGACGAACAATTGTATCTGAATTGGCCATCTCAAGGGGAGATCCAGTTCCAGAATGTGACACTCCGATATATGCCTTCTCTGCCTCCTGCATTACGTGGTGTGTCTTTTATTATTACAGGCGGAACTCAGGTTAGTCCACCTTTGTAGTTTTTCTTTCCCTTCAAGAAAAACTACATTTAATTGAATTTGGTTTACATTTGAAACAATCCTTTGTAGTAATAAAAATTCAAGCTTTTAGTTTTAAACTAACGTTCTATATAAACCTACAAAATTTATATTTTAGGACAACCTCTACGTATTCTTTTATTTTACAATTCGCCACCTCTCCCCCTCCCCTCTCCTAATGCTAAATCTTGGTTCTGCCACTGATTGATATTATATTATTCAGGTTGGAGTCATTGGAAGAACAGGTGCGGGAAAATCAAGCATTTTGAATGCCCTATTTCGCTTAAATCCAATCAGCGGAGGTTGTATTTTAGTGGATGGAATTAATATAGCTGAGATTTCCCTAAGAGACCTTCGTTCTCATTTGGCTGTCGTTCCCCAGAGTCCATTCTTATTTGAAGGATCATTAAGGTACACTAAGTTAATTATCATACGTAGATGTTCCTTCAATACCTTTTTTTTTTTTTTTTTTTGGCAAACGAGAGGTTTTGAAACCAAAACTTCTTACTTACAATTCCTCCCATCTGAACACTCAACTCAACCCTCCCCAAAATACTTACATGTTATTCAGCAATACTGTTGCAATTATTATTAATTTTCAGGGACAATCTAGACCCATTGCACATAAGCGATGATAGAATGATTTGGAACATCCTCGAGAAATGTCACGTAAAGCAAGAAGTAGAAGCAGGGGGAGGGCTGGACATGCATGTAAAGGAGTCCGGAATATCATTCTCTGTGGGGCAACGGCAGCTCCTTTGCCTTGCACGTGCACTTCTCAAATCTTCTCAGGTAGAACAATGAGAGTGTGTGTGCTAGAAGGAACTTGTATGCGTACTGATGATACTGAACTTTCAGGTGTTATGTTTGGATGAGTGCACTGCCAATATAGACACTCAAACATCTGCAAAACTACAGAACGCTATAGCTAGTGAGTGCCGAGGATTAACAGTAATTACGATTGCACATCGTATCTCAACAGTTATGAACATGGACAATATCCTGATTTTAGATCAAGGAATCCTGGTATGCTCAGGTTCTTTCTGTAAATCTAAATTTCCTGATAGGAAACTCAGAAAAATGAATCTAATCTTTCTTCATCCTTCTTTAGGTTGAGCAAGGGAATCCAAATAGTCTTCTAAATGATGACTTATCCAGATTCTCAAGTTTTGCAAAAGCATCGAAAATGTGACGGCCTGCATTGCCTGTGTTGTATTCAAAACCAGCACTGCTAGAACGAACTATTTAACAGTTAGGGTTTTCTGTTTGTGCACGTTTCTTTGTATCAGTGATATTTGTGGTTCATGACAAAGAGCCGACTTCGGTATGAATAATAACAGTATTGCTGTATGAGACTCAAATGAACGATGAATTATTAGATTCCTAGTCAAATGTAAGCCCGTCCAATTACTTTATGCTGGCTAGAGAGAAATTATCCGTTGACACAGACTAGTTTGATTTTCCCAAATGCTGATTTCCGCCTCTTTATGTTTGTTGTGTTACATCAGTTTTGCATCCAAATGTCCCGTGAAATTGTCAGTTCTGAAGAAGGTTGGTGAATATGAAACCATAGAGAAAATAAGTACTTCCCACATCCCTTCAGTTACCTGTCTTCTCACTTGCGGGTGTATAGGCACCTCCGTCTGATGTTGTTGATGATGTCTTTGAAATGGCCTAAAACTTTTGTCATAGCAAACATGAAAAAGCTGATAATCTTGCAAGTAAATGTCTCGGTAGGCAGAGTTACTTTCCTTTCATATTCTCATCTTTCTTTTTGTCTAATTTCTTGTTGTGGCACAAATTAATTTGGACATAAAAATAGTTCTGGGTGTATCTTTATGTGCAAAAGACTGATATTCGTTTCAATTGAATATTGAAATGATCCTTGGATATGGAGCTGAAAGCCACGTTTGGTCATTCTGTGCCATGCATCTCGTGCCCTTTTCCCCTTACTTTATACTGTATGTTTGCCTAGCTATAAAATTGTGAATGTAATTTCTTTTGAGCATGCTTTCCCGCATGGTGCCAAAAGAAAAGCTCATCCGGACTTTCAGAAGGTAGCTAACCAGTTAAGTTATAATACTAATATAACTGCCTTTTATACACAGGGTTACTTAAATCATAGCGTTATTGGAAATGTGGTCCTAATTCTTGGTGAAATGAAACCGAGGTCTCCCAAACCTTATATCCGTCTTAAAGCTCTAAAGCTGCCTGGATTCTTTGGGGGTCATCTGCGTGCTGATTTACTTATAGTTTTATTAGCTCCATTATTGTTGCTGGACGAGTTCTTTAGCCGAAAGGATTGAATTAAGACATCTGTACGAGAATTTGCCCAAACATGCGGAAGCGGTCGACTCTGATTGTGACGCGTTGAGTTCTGAAAAGCATAGAACTTTCATAATGATGAACCCAAATTCATGTTTTGTCTGTGTATAGACAACTTGAGATTGTCTCCACGAAACATTGTCCGCTTCCCCGTTTTGTTTCCCGTTTTCTTGTTTTGGTGTCTTGCGATGGAGAATGAAAGCAGTTGCTCTCACTAGTACAATGGCTTTATGTGTTTTTCACTTTATCAAAATCTGAACTTTGTAGTCTTATTAGCTGTCAAGGGCCCAAGGCTTATTGTTTTTTGTGTTCATAACAATTTCTTAATTTTTCTTTTTCTTTTTTTTTGGTTTTGTTTATTGTTTGAGCTTATCGGATCCCTCAGAAAGATCAATGAAACTTATCTTAGATAGAAAACAATTCTAGATAATTTCGATTTAAACACTGTACAGTTTGGAAGGGGTCGTTCCAGGCAAAAATGCATCGCCATTAAATGTCTCGTGGATCAACAAATGTAACTGAGGAAGAACAAGCTCGAGATTTAATCCAATCCTGAGGTTCAAAGCTCCGGCTTTCTTGTCCCTCTTCCTTTGCCACTGCGAGTTTCTTTATGCACCAAAGATCATCCCATGAAAACCTTTTCCAGTGCGGAATAGCCTCTTTAACAGGATCATTTTGGTTTACCTCGGCTACCAAGATGCCGCAACCCCTATCATGCTTTGCCATATTATGGGCGAATGAACAAAGTGACCTCATCAGATAAGAGCCATGAGGACCTTCCATGTGAAGGCCATACAAAAAATAGAGTCCAAACTGTCTGAATATATTAGGTATTGAAGGTAACCTCAGCCACGGAAGAAAAGCGTCTACCGCCCTACTAGCCACGCTGCACGCGTATTTTAGGGAGGAAACACCCTTTACCTTCAGCTTGAACACTTCTTTGGTGTTCCATATGCTGAGGATGGCAAAGCTAGGTGGAAAAGTGTCAGATTTAGGGTCCCAATTGGAGAGGTATCCTTTTGGCAAGGCCACGAAGGTGCCAAGACTAAGTTTGTTATTCAGTATCATATCTACATCCTCAGGAAAGAATTCTGAACTTGCAAAAATCCGTCTATACACTAATGTTGCTAGCTCTGGAGAGACTCGAATCAGTGCTATGCTCGAGCTTAGTGACTTGTCATGAGCATGAATAGGTTGAACGAGAACTGTAGGGCTCCTGAATTTGATGTAGTTAAACTTTATGGTAAACAAATTTAGGGAAGGCTGATTGCTGCATTCGGTGGCCATGTATGCGTAATCCGCACCATTCTTTCTACACCATTCTTCTAGTTGTTGAACTAGTTTTGTACCAATACCGAGCCGCCTGCATAAGAAGAATTATTTTATTTGAACAGTAGATGGTCTGACAAAGAATTCTCCACTAATAAAAAAAATTACAAGGTTTGCAATAAAGAAGTGTGGATAATTATTCTAGTCTCCCCACTTGTACTATTTCGTTTTGGAAAGTCATCGATGATGTGATTTCATTATGTAAAGCAGGTGACATTTTCTAAAATTATCACTAATGGGGTTGATCCATAGCTGCTTTTGGGGGAGATGTTGTACGGAATATGTTCCAAAAAAAGTTTTGTCAGAATAAAATAATGCGAAGCACATTCAGGAGTCCAATGGACGACTTCTCGAGAATGGAATCAGGAGAATTATGGTAAGTTGCAAGAATGATTTGGTGCAGTAGTGCAGAGACATTTTGTATCAGATGATGATTTAGATGGGACTAGACAACTAAACAGTGGGCTTTATTATTCTTGCCACGCAGTATTATCATTCAAGGGAGATAATTATTATGATGATGATATTTCTTTAGTGTGGAATCTAATTGTCACTTGGAAGAAATTAATCAGTTGGGAGCTTCGTGGCCCATGCACCAAGAAACTAGTAAAGAGGTTTCGTTATCCTTTTCTTTTCTGCATACAATTCATGCACATATATAGGGACACGGGATGATCGATCGGCCATAATAATATATATGGAGAGAAAAGTTTTAGAACAGTGAATGTTAATTAAAATATCCCATCATTTCATAGGCGAATGTTCACAATGTAGAATGGTAACATATATATGCGAGTTCTGTGTAGAGCATTAATCGAGAAGTTATGATAACCTGTGTGATTTTTGCAGCATGAAATACGTACAAGTGAGTAGTATTATCCCTAGCTTCTTTACTTGAGAAAAAGATGTCTTTCAAAAAGAGAGAGAGAGAGAGAGAGAGAGAGAAGAAGAAGAAGAAGAAAGAAATACCTGTGTGCAGTGGAAACCCTTAATCCAAGAATACAAGCCAGTTTCACATAGGCAGGAAACCGGCCGGAGGGATTCTTTCCTTTAGTAACAGATTTTAAGCAACCCCTAATAACACCAACAATCCGTCTTTCAAATCCATATTCAGCTACCTGTTGTGTTGTCACAGCATGAAAAAATTGACAATAGCCAAGTTAATTACACAAAATCCAGATATATATATATATATATATATCACGCCATGCATGAAGAAGCCATGCACCACTATATTATCGATCATCATCTATGTCCACTTGTTAATCATTTCATTAATGGTCAGCGTGGAATATTAATAAAGTTTGAAATCAAAAGGATGCAGCAATTCCGTCAATGAGTAAAAGCATGCATGCGTAATTACTAATAACAAGTACTCCACTATATAATGAGTAAAATCCAGATATATCTGGTGGACTCACTCAAGAGAGTTAGGAAATTGATGAGTTGAGCGTTACCAGCATGATGTGGGAGGTGAAGTTGCGGATGCGAGCAGTAGGATCGCCCATGAGGTCTGTGACAACCGACGGCTTCCCGGGTTTTCCGACCTCGTACTGCCTCTCCAACTCCTCCACCGCCGCCTTATCTCTTTCTCCATCGTAGACTCTCACCACCACCAGTACTGGCTTTTCTCCTGGTGTTGGATTTGGAAAACTCTCAGCTGCTATTTTAGTTGACATTTGTATAATTAGGAGCTGAAAGGGTAGAAGTAAATCAATGCAAACAAGCTTATGGATTGTGGCTTATTTATATATAACCATCTGGATACATAGCAAGAAGGCAGCTTTGGAAGTTCGACCGTAGGTCTTTATTTAGTCCTAAACATGACATGGGAATGTGGAGTGTCTATCCACAAGTCTATATATTTTCGCATGTGCTTTTTGGGGAATGGTGAGTGTTTTTATCTAGGCAGTGTGTATCCAATAATTGGTCCAATTTTGATCTCGGCACTGGGGTCTAACTATATATATATATATATATGTGGAAGTGTGTGGCCATTTATTTGTAAACATATTCTTCTCCCTACTTGATTAACTTTTGGCTTTTGTAAATGTGAAGTTGTTAAAGTTCTTCCTTTTCACTACACGGATTGTGCAGCTTGACATATTTCATTTTATGTTGGGCGCACTACTCATCCACCAACTAGTATTTGAATCACTGGCTCTTGGCAAATGTGCTTTAATTTTATCATTCACATCACTAAGATTTGGTTAGAAATGTTTTTTTTTTTTTTTGGGCAAATTCCACTTTATCCCTCGTGATTTAGTATTTTTTTACATAATCCCCCTATGGTTTCAAAAACTATACATAACCTCCTCATGGCTTGAATTAAAGTATCAAAGTGACGGAAATGATTACTCGTAACGGAGTCAGTTAAAATTTCAAAAATGCCCTTTTATAAAGTTAAAAATTATTTATTAACCAAGGGGGTTATATGTATGCTTTAAAAATCATAAGGAGGTTATATGGTAAAACATAAAAATCATACAGGATTAGTGTGTCATGTATTTATAAGGATAATTTCGATATTTTTAAAAGTTCCGTCACGAATGACTATTTCCGTCACTTTGACACTTTAATCCAAATCATGATAAGGTTATGTATAGTTTTTGAAATCATAAGGGAATTATGTAAAAAAAAAAAAATACTAAACCACTGGAAGGTAGAATGTAATTTGCCTTTTTTTCATGAATTATCTAGTTATGTATACATATACCCGGCCCCTATGGGCTATGGTACCTTATAAGCTGAAGTCCTCGTTGTCGCCTTGAGCATTATCAGATTGATCATGGCAAATTAAAAAATGCAGCTTAATTATTACAGCATTTCTGGATCTTTTACAATAATCCCTTTTAATGCACTTCTTAGTTTTCTCATTTCTCTGGAGCAGCGGATTGAGAGAAATCAGATACTCGTGTATAATTTTAAGAAACATTATTGAGAATGAGTATGCTTTTTCTTTACCCTCCCTCAGAAAAAATCACAAATTTCTATTTCCCTTTTCTGCTGCTGCCTGTGATATTTCATAATTAAGCCTTTTTATACAAAATTAAATTTATATATATATACAAATAAAATAAAATAAAAAAAGAAACCCCAAGAACTTGTTTTTATCATTGCATCACTTTGGTAGGGTCAATTATTGGGTTCGAGTTGAGTCTGTAGAATAATGGCCAAGAAAGGGTTTATTGGTGGACATGTGGATGGCTCTTGGGAGCATCCCCTGATGATCGCATTATCTTATTATTTAAAAAACATGAGAAACGCTTAAAATTCTTCCAATCATCAAGCGAAACGCGTACCTTAAAAAGAATGGTGAGGCGCACAAAGGGGACAGATGTTGGATGGCTGAGATTATATAGAGAATTCTTGCGCTGTCAGTTGCAAAGTAGTAAGAATTCCTCTGTCGAATAAAATTGTTTTGGTCCTCGAACGGCTTTATCTTCCTAAGCCAAAGCCAGGGGCGACGCAAGCACAACGAATTCTCCACTCACAACAAAGACTGAAGCCACCAATTTTAGGAAGTTTCCTGTGGATAACGTACTACTATTAACTGTTCATACGTACGATTCTCTTTGTTCTTTCCCTTTCCTGTTTGTGTAATCAACATACTAATACTGCATGCATATTTTTTGATGCAAGAATGCATGCAGGAAACAATCAATTTATGGTTCTCAAGTCAATCAATCTTTCTTGATACAAGCATTTGTAGGTTGGTGGATAAAACATTTGTAGGTTGCTTCATGGAAATACACCTTTCTATTTCATGACATGAAGAATGTATTGGCAATAACTTTTCCAGCATCATTTGTATGTCTATATTTACGAATGCTTTATGGGAGATATGGAAATTGATTGACCACAATAAATTGACAGAATATTTCAACTTGTAAATTCCCCACTCATAAATCATAAAGTTAAATCTTGAAAAAGTATGATAGGGAAGTATGAAGGGATACGTTTCGCAGCCAGATGAAAAGGGAGGAAGAGGATCTACAGCACAAATTTCTACCATCTAACAATCTACTCTCTACAGTATATTCTTTCTTTGTTCAACGTCATTTTCTACAGTACCTAGTGAGCTAGGAGCCCTTTTAAAGGTTCCCTCTGATTAATTTTGTTCTCTCATCATGAACTGCTGCAAATAATGCCGCCCAGAATTCTCTCGTGGAATCGTGGCAAACAAGGTTGACAAAGTGGAAGAAGATGATGAAACTTAAGCTTGATATGAATGATCTCTAAAGAGGCGATCGAGATTTTATTCGGCCATACACAGTTGAGTTTAAATTGTTCCATCCAACAAACTGGTTGGTTTATGTCATTTTCTGTATTATCATAGGTGTTTTCCATGATCATATTATGGCAAGCAGACGTGACACAGTAGCATTTTAGTTGATGTAAGAAACAATGCAGGAAGATGATATAGTTCTTGAAGATACTACTGAATGAAGCTGGAAAATGCGTTCACTTCCACTCACAAAAATATCACCACATTGTTGGTAATTAAGAAAAAGAAAAAGGAATCAATGAAGAGTTCAAACAGCAAAACAAAGTCCTTCTTCTCTGATAATAGTTGTATTGTAATAGAAATGCACATCCCAAAAAAAGCGAAAAGGGTCCGACATCCTACCAGTTTTCATATGCAAACATTTTCATTCCATGGTCATAAAATAAAATGAAACAATCCCTCACATTTGCATATTATTCTTTCTTTATCCTTTCTCCATTAAGAGATCAATATGGGTTCATTTAGATCATATTTTCATGAAAATTTTTATAATATTTTTCATGATGATATGATGTGTGTAAAAATAAAAGATGATTGAGAAGTATATAAGAAATATCTCAATTTTTTCCCAATAATGTCCAAAAATTGCTTATCCATACAAACTAATTATGACTAAGATCATGAGGCAAAAAAGTGGCCACAAATGAGATTAATGACTAAAGATCTTACTTCACTTTAATGGCTAGATTGGGAGTTTAGGGTAGAAAAGTAAAGAAAAGAAACCTTAAGTTATAAAAGAAAAGAAAATAAGAGATTTTGCTGTTGTTTGGGAATTTAAAGAAAAAGGTGGAAAGATTTTGAATATATATGTCATTAAAAATTTATTCAATAACCATTTAAGAACACAATTGGCATTTTGAAGAAAAAAAAATTATAGGCACTCTTCCACTTTTCATCCAAATCAGCCCAAAATGGGCATAAAACTTTTCTCTACTGTAGTGTTAAAACAGATCTAGTTAAATCAGTTCATTTCCTTTAACAGATCTAGCTTTCTTTTCTGACATCAAGAATCTCCTCAAAGATGGAAAATTGATTTCCCGTATCACTTTCTTTTCTTTTCTAGCCAAATTTCTCTCCTCTCAAACGCACTGTAAATGTTTTAGGAACCAAGAAATGTAGAAGACTAGAGAAGGATAGTTTTGCAAATATGAGGGACCATTTATGCAATTTATTCTCAAACGGAAATATGATTTAATGGGCCAGGAAAGCTTTTCTATTATAACTAAATCTGATTGAATGGGCCAACAAGTCAAATCGTTCGAGACACAACATCTAGCCCACCGGTAGGAAGCATCCAAAACTCCCAGCCCATGGCAACCCCAGGACAACAACGTCTCAAAATCAGTTTCTTCGCCCAGATTGATGAAACAGTCGAACGAATTGAGCTCAGAAATTAAGGAAGGAATCCTGGTGGATAGTAACAGTACTTCGATAAAGGAAAAATTATGGGTTTGCTGGCTTGCTTAGGGGTGATATCACCATTCCCATTTTACTATTGGCTGTGGACTCAGCCTCAGACATGGGTAAATCTATGCGGGAAAGGGAGTGACCCCTGCAAAGTTATGGCAATGGTGTCTCATTTTCTGAAGTTGGTTCAGTTTGCATCTCTGCTTTCCGTTTCAACGCTTTCTTGGCCGCCTCCTTTCTACTTCTGGCCCCTCTTCATATTCGGCCAGTTCCTAAATTTCAGGTTCTTCGGCTTTGTCCATTTGCCTCATATTATGTAGCTTTGTAAATGTGCAGTCATTTAAGTCTTTGATATTGGAAATGCTGTTGAAGTTTGAGATTTTGAGGAATTGATTGAGATCCCAGATGGAAACTTTTAATCTAATATGGATTTTCATATGCGTTTTTTGATCTAGAAATGCTGTGAATGTTTGAATGATGGAGAATCATTTGATGCCCAGATTGAAGATTTTTCTTTATCTTTTCTGAGAAATGTTCATTCTTTATTTTCTTTGAAAATAATTGTTCTTTCTACGTCAATAGGAGGAAGGTAGAAGAAGAGTTTTTGGATTTTGTAAAGGGGTTGGTGGTGTTTGGCCTATTGCTGCGATGATCTGTTTTAACACTTTGATGTTCGTTTGATGGCTTGAAGTCATATAGAAGTTTAGCGTGGCTTTAGTTTTTGGAGAAAATAGAAGTTAGTTATAGCCTTACCGTGCTTCAGGTGTCCCCAATTTTACCTGTATGCATGCTTAGAAATAGTATGAGTACAAATGTGTCTCTACATAAACTGTGATTTTGTGTCATTAATAGATAACCAAATTATCATGTCTCAAGTTTTACATTTGGAATCAGCCTTCTAGTAAAATTTGATGAACGAGTACATGCCAAGGTTTGGCGCTGAAAAGGCGAGGTATTAGAAGTTTAATTTTATTCCTGAGAAGAAAAGAGAAGAAAGATAAGTGCTGGCTTTTAACTAGAATTTGTTCCTTATGCCATCAAGCAAGATGTTTTCTTGCTTCTCTAGATGGAATAGTATAGCTACAAGCTGGAGGAATAGGTTCATAGATTAGTCCCCTTTTACATACTTCACCTACATGTTCTAGGAAAAACCCTTGAACTTTCAACAAATTAATCAAGTCACACTAGGGGAATGATCTTTCTATACTGCATATGTAGAATAGAGATTGTGATCAACTTAAGTTACGCTCTGTTCATCTGTCATTTGATTAAATACCTGAATTGCAGGATTTGATAGCTATAGGGATTTTGGTGCTGGATTTAGCCTAAGGAGGAATGCTATTTTGAATAGAGGAAGAGATGCTACTAAACAATGACTTCAACAACTTTTCCGGATATCTGAGATAGAGGCAGAAAATGTAAATGAACAGGAAAACACAGACGTAAAAGAGACAACTAAGGTAGAAGAGTAATACTGCAGTTTATCAGATGCTGTCACTTCTCTTGTGGTGTCATAAATTAGTATTCAGAGCAATGGACTTAAAAGAATATGGCCTCTTGGCTGTTGGAATCCAAAAACTTGTTCTCAGTGAGAATTGGGAAGTTGGAAAATCAAAGACCTATTTAAACAAAGTTGATTCTATATGTGGATTCAGAACACATTCTACAAGTTAAGCTTCAGAAATTTGTTCTATAGGATAACTTTCCTGTGTGTGAACTGTGAAGGACAGGAACTTGGAGGTTGATTAAGATCATCAATGGAGCCAAGTATTGTTAGTATTTGATCCAAAATGCATGGATGATATCTATTTCATTTGCTGTTAATTAATTTGGCGTTGTATGTTTGATTACTAATATTTTTGCCACAATCTGTTAAAACACACAATTGAATGCAGGGTATATCAACTGCTGGGAGAATCAGGAACTTACTATGGGGTTCGATTTGGAAAGACCATCCCATGGGTGACAGACTTTCCTTTTGGAGTTATCAAAGATCCACAGTATGTTGGTAGTGTTATGAGTCTTCTTGCTTGTCTGCCTTGGGTTCCATACCTATATATCCTTTTATGGGTCCTGGGTTATGCGTTCATGATACATCTGGAATCTAAGGAAGACCCAAGTACTCGTGTAGAGGCTATTTCTTAATCGCTAATCTGCTGATTGAAGAAATAAGTGCTGAAGAAATTTTGACCCGTATTGCACAATACTTGTATGGTCCCTAGGGACCCCTAACCATGAGTTTTGTTTTTCATTTACTTCTTGATAGGGCCGAATGCGAACATAGTAAGTTTCTGGTTGAACATTAGAATGCCTTTTTAAGTCATCATTTCCCTTTTTCTTTTTCTTTTTCTTTTTTTTTTTGTATTGGGGTGCCAATACTATTGCATTTTAGTGGTTCCAATTTGATGCATGTCGTAGACTGAATAATGAACTGCTACTAGTTTTTACAGCTTGAGTTTCTGACCAGCTAATAGATAAAAAAATTATCTATTCAAGCCTTTAAATCTTCTTCTTCTTCCTTCTGAAGGCTTGAACAAGGATGTGTTTAACAGTGATATGCTTGTTTTTCAGGCCATTTCCAAATTCTCTATCCAGGTTTTTGCAGTTCACAAGTTCATCAGCCTGCTGTACAATAATAATAAGAAAACAGAATATGAAAAAAGAAACCTTGCAGCATAAGAAATGCCGTACATAAATACTTCTCTTTCCTTATACCTGCTGTGAAAGTAATCAACCCTCGCAACGCAACGCCCTTCTCGTTGATCACACTAGTATTTTCTTAGCGTCACCTTCGTCATGTTTGGACTGCATCCAGGACCATGAGTGTGAACTCCCTTATAGAACTTTTGATTTTGATGCTTACAAGCTTGATCGTTCGGGGAAAAAACTGCATTTGGTGAAAGATTTGGGTGATCAGACTTTGTTTCTGGAAATTAATCAACAATCTGCCGTCTCTGCTAAGCAAGTCCCAGGAATTGAAGGAAATTCTATCCACTTCGGTGATCATTACATGTTAAATCACGCACATTTCCGTGGTAACAAGAATTGTGCTTTTGGAGGCCATGATTTCGGGATATTCAACATGGAAGAGGAGCTTTAGTGCTTGTTATCCGACTGAAACCATGAAGTTTAAGCACCCACCGGCTTGGATTGCTCCCACATCTCATCTAGCTAGAGATCAGACATAACAGAGATGAACTACTTCACTGCGTGCTATATATAGTGTTCGACTTGAAACCTAGCTAGACACTAATCATTTTGTCTGGTAGTTGAATTATAGTCAGTTCATAAGAAAGCTGCGAAACTAACCATAACAGCACCAACTCAGCCAACCCCCAACTTCGTGTCCATGTTTTCTCAGGATTCAGAGGCTTCCTGGCAAATGCTTTTATTTGCCACTGTACCATGGGAGATTGATCAATCCAAGACTAATGGAAACAGTTTTTATTACCCCAGAAAAACAAAAAAAATTTTACGCCACAATACAAGTGCAAAAAACTGCGTGTAGCACACATATCAGGGTAACTTGAAACTGTATCTAAAGATAAAAATTAAAAATATAAAATTAAAAAATCCACAGTAAGGCCTCTACATCTGAATGTCAACAGCAAGGTTTTGCTTGACACACAAAACAAAGCAAAAAAACATAAGATTCTCCTTTCCCTGATCCAGAACTAAAACGCAGGCAAAAGAAAGCAAAAAAACTCGAGATTCTCCTTTCACTAATAAGATCTTGAATAAGATCTGGAGGACGTATATCGCCTAAACATGCGCTTATACTTTGTTGGGCTGTCATACCATGTTGGGGTAGCAAGAATTGCACGCTCCAACCAGTATGGATCCTCATCTTTAGTAGCTGAAAGACTTCGGAAGTACCTCACCCAGTCATCTATCAAACGTCTCAGACGAATACTCTTTCGGCCAGTAAAGAGAAATCTGATGATGTCTTTTGCAAAGGTAGTGATCTCCTCACCTTCAATAATCAACATATACTGAAAAAGAGGCAATATTCACCAGATCATTGATCCATGATGAAGCACGAAACTTAAAGTAACTCTTTCACGAGTCTGAAGAGCATAATATTCACATATGCAACTGAATTTAATATTAAAAGAGTAAAAATTCTACGTTCATACCGAACATAAGCTGGGTCTTTTTTCAAATAGTGCCCCTATCAGAATTATCAAGCTGAAAATCAACAACTTACGTTGTACATTAGATTTTTCATGCTCAGCTAACGCAAAATATTATAATTATAAACAAGTAGCAACGGTCATCTTTTCTTTTACATTGTTTTTGGTTGCAAAAGATGTAAACAGACATATCAATTATTACTAGTATTTTTCAATATTTTACAAAAGAGGTAGGATTATTACAGCTTTCCTGCGACAAACACTTGGAAAATATTTAGGAGCTTGACTGGATGAGGTAAATTGAGTACCCACAGTACTATCAGAAATAACAATATCCTCCTTCACTATGTCTACCCTTTGTAATTCTTACTCCACCTAGCTCCAACATGTTCGTCTTTAAATTTGAGAGGTATCTTTTTGTGACTGGGCTTCTTGGGTGTCTGTGTTGGGGTGTGTGTGGGTGTGTGTATGTGCGCGCGCGTGCGCGTGTGTGTGTGTGAGAGAGAGAGAGAGAGAGAGTGTGTGTGTGTGTGTGTACCAGAAATACAAAGCCAATGGCTGCGAAGATCACTTGGAGTAATTCATCCAATATTCCTGAAAGACTTTCATCCTCTGATTCACCATTGCCCCCACTGCCACCACTACCACCACCAGGACCACTTCCGCCACTGCCTCCATCATCAATATATTCTTGCTTCTGCATCTGCTGACGTAGTACATCCTCAGCAGACTGTTCCTTCCCAAAATTTCTCATGGCTTTCTCTAAAGCTTTCCATGCAGAACCCTGCTTCCAATTGGTAGCTATTGGGTTTAAACATGCTTCAAATGTTTCTTCTTAAATGCTATTTTCAATCCAGAAGAAAGCAAAGCATATAAGAGCAGAAAATGTATGGGCAGGTCAGTTAACAATTCATCATAGACAAGTGGGCATGGGCACCGGCACAGAGAGAGAGAGAGAGCCAAAATGCTTACTGTTTGGAAAGCTTGAAAAATAAGTCAAGAAAACACAACCAGCTAGAGACACCATTACAAGAATCTGTCAACTCTTCACATGCAGGTTGTGGAAAGTCCACGTAAAAGCATTAGGCTCCATTTTGAGCATTCACTTGGTCATGCCAAATTAAACTTTGTTGTTAACCCATTAGCATACTGAACATGCAACAATTTAGTAAATCCAACAGTTTTGTTTGCGAATATTGCTCATAGTAGCAGGCATAAGAAGGAAAATGGAATTTAATACCCCATGTGAATTCAATGAACTAATTGTTTACAACCAAGTTGTGCAGTTTATTAGATTATGTAATAAAAACATTCTGCTCAAGTTTTCAATTTGGTTACAAATGAAGAAGGCACAAGTAGGGCAGATGCTCAGTAAACTTGTAGGAACAAGGAAGTTGTAAGCCACTCAGACTGCACAGCTATTGGGCCCAAGATAAGTAGATTAACGACAGGCAAAGTATTAGCCTAAGCACATAATAGCCACAAAGAGATTCCTAATTCCCTTTCTTTCTTTATCAAACAAGTTATTTCTCTAAGTCACAGAAACCTACTAAATTCACAAACCAATTATCAGAAGTTTAAGAAAACCTTTACCTCATCAGCATTCTCAGATTTCCCTTTGCCACCAAATAAGCAGACAGGTGTAGATATTTGAACGCCAGAAGCACCAATACTTAGCTTTTTGGCAATCTTAGGAAGCCTTGCACCAAGGTAACTTGAAGAGTTTGAGTTGAAAGTTGTCGAAGTCTTATGAGGTTGAACACTCTGTAATGCTGGTGTCGCACACTGCACTGAGGATGCAGAACGTAGATGACATACACTAGTGAAGTTGCAGCAGTGCTGGTGCACAGTGATCTGAAGGCAGCTCATTATAGACTGCATGAAGCTCAAAAAGCTTTGAGATTCTCCATATCCAATACAACTGCAAATTAAACAACCATGAGGAAAATAGTCATTAATCTATACAACATTATACAAGAGAGATTAGTCCCAAGATTGAAAATATGGGGAGTTCGGGCAAAGGGCAGACACAAGAATATTTGAGAACAAAAACAAGGCATAACTTTTTTTAATCCTTTCAACACCGTCAGCTTAAGGTTTTACACTAACAGATGTGGATGCCTGACACATATTTTCTTTTGCAATTTGGCATGCATTCCAAACCTGCTCGTGTAAAAGAAAAGATTAATCAAACATTTGATAGAACACCTTCCGAGTCTGCTCCATATGACCCACACAAAAGTGAAGTAAAATCTCTACCATATAAGGATGACATGCATCTCAATTGTGTCAAGGTCAAGATTTCCAGTATATTGTTCATAATGCCGACGAAATCAAGCAGTATATTTTCAAAATCCAGTGAAAATGCAACAAGATAACCTAGTAGTAGACAAAATTATAATTCAACATAATGATTTCCCGATTGCAGAGCTCAATAACAAGTATATCGACTTAAAGCTTGCAAAAAGAATTAATTATTTCGAAGCACCGGTGACATATATATACAGGCATATTCAAGAAAACGGAAAAAATTTAACCTTTACCTCAAGTGGAGTCCTATTGATGATTTCAGAGAGGCCGATTACGTTTTCTTGCGGTGGAGCTGTCGGAAGGGAGGTGCTGGGAGAAACGGTGGTGGAAGCTTAGACAAAAGTGACGACCACGATGGGTTCAGTGATAGCGAAGGGCTTTACTCTAGTCTCTAAGGCGCCTGTTTCTGAAAATGGATAATTTCATTTTCCTCCCCTGATGCATATATAATATCAATTGTATCCCTAATATCTTTTATTTATTATTATTATTTTTTTTTTTTTTGGCAAAGAGTATCCCTAAAGAGTTGTAAACGAACCGAATCGAACCGAGTATCTCATGTTTGAGCTCTGTTCGTTAAGCAGTTCGAACAACGTTCGTGTTCGTTCGTTAATTTTCGAACTCCAAACCTGTGTTCGTGTTCGGTTCGTTAAGTAAAATTCGTGTTCGAATTCGAGTTCGAGTTCGGCTCGTTTAACATAAACGAGCCGTTCGCGAACATGTTCGAAATGTTCGAATCCAATTTATTTTATGCCTTAAACATGCCATGCAAATTATTAATCATTCTCAAAAATAATTAAAGCACTAAGTGACTAAATTATATTATTCATTAACTATATAACTAACATTAACATAAAAACAACAAATAAAACAAAGAAATTTGCCCTCCAAATATAAAAGTCCAGCCATAAAATTAATCCTAAAATTTGTCAAATGATAATTATGTCTATGTTCGCGAACGTTCGTTAAAACTCGCGAACATGTTCGTGTTCGCGAACGTTTGTTTAGCATGTTCGCGAACGTTCGTTAAAACTCGCGAACATGCTCGTGTTCGCTCGATTATTAATCGAACAAAAAAATTCGTTCGAACTCGGTTCGTTTAAAATTTCGAACGAGCCTTTCACGAACACGAACGAGCCGAAACGAACCGAGCTACCGAACAGCTCGGTTCGTTTAACAGCACCCTAATATCTTGAATCATAATCAAATTGACCCTCAATTCCGTCATCCTCTTTCTTATGTTTGCCTCGTGCGAAGGCGTGGTTTTACTGTCACGCTTTCAAGGAGCTACTGACTGCATGATTGTTTTCTTACATTTTTTTTTTCTTTTTCTGTCTTTTTTGGGGTTCAGGCTTGGGTCATGACTCATGAACCCGTTGTAAGCTTTGGTGCAGCATACCTCAGTCTTTTGCTCGCTCGCTCGCTCCCATGGCCAATTAAAGTTATTCAAGTGGTTGAACATAGGATTTGCCTACACTTGCTGGTAATTCTGTGATCGTTGCAAGATTTAGCACCTCTATGATTTCTGCATTCATTTATTAGTTTGTATTCTTCCTTTGTTGGCATAGATAATATACAAGAAAGGACTCTTCAATGCTGCTTTGTTGCCATTTAGACACGGGAATTTTGGATGATGAGTTGAATTCACTAGATATACGTCGTCAGTGAACTTTGGATTTTAAAATCCAAGAGGACATAATACTCTGTATTTAACTGTAATCTGGAGGATAATCTGCTATACAGAAGCCAGGGCAAGGGGAACTGTGAAAATCTCAACTGCACTCTTGACTGCTTCAACATCAATATCTATTAGTCTTCCAGTTTTAGATGAAATAATCGAACATTTCTTGGCTTCTGCATTTGGAACAAACAGCCTGCCCTTATCTTCAGAAGAGAACAACCCAATGCTGCAAAACAAGACAAGAAAACAGATGACATGAGCCTGTATCGATTGTAAAGCTTGCTTGCCTAACATAGCACGAAGGTTTTTGCAATTCTAGATCTCGGAGATAGATTAAAATGCTTCGTTTATAGTTCAATAGATAATTCACATGTTTTCTCAAACTTCATTTGCTGAATTGTGTAATAATTGGGGTGCAGTTGAACAAAAGAAGCATTTTACCTGGGCTTTTCTCGCGCATTTGCAAGTTGAATTGCTGCTGTATTTGTTGCTATTACCCCAGCAGAGTCATTGATAAGAGCAGCCAGCTATAACAAGGGTAACAAAACCATGTTAGGGTAAAGATGCTTCATTTACATTGGCCCCTCCCTACAGTAGTTCCAAGTTGTAAGGTCACTTATATGGTCTGGAAGACTAGAACTAATGATCAGTTAAGCTGTCGAGCTTATTGCTGACCATCTAAAGTTGTAAGGTCACTTTTTGGTCTAGAACTACTGATGAGATAAAGCTGTCGAGCTTACTGATGAGTGATGACTATCACAACTCGAGTTTAGAAACTTCAAATTGTTGTCCAGAGAAGAACAATTTATGACTCACTCTTGAGATCATGGTGTTTTTTTGTGGATATGATATAGAGACGATTCCAATTTTGTAGTCCTAGAGCTCGTTCCAACTGTGTCCTTACTTTGTATTTCTACTATTACGCAACATGCACGGTATTTAAGAACATAATTTTAGGGGATAAAAGCAAACCTGCCCAGGAGTAGTAATGAACACCATACTTGCATCATATCCAACAACATCCTCTACATGCACCCTTTCCCTCTCATGTGGGATGACAAAAACAGGCCTGAGTCCACTGGTAAACAATTTTTAAGAAAAGATAAAGATTTGATCTCAGTATTTGAGAAGAAACCAAGTCAGTTTAGATCGACATAAAATATCATAACTTTGATCATGAGAAAGGAATTGCTTCTGTGAGTAAAAATCAATCAAGTATACCACAGATAGGAATGGCAAAGTATCATACTTAATCGCGTTGGTTATCTGAGACCATACTTCAATTGGAAGCAAACTGTCAGCGTCTCCCCTGGACTGCATATTAGCTTTTGAATCTGCTTTAATCCCATGGATGACTATATATTTCCCTTTCTGCACACCTGCCTTCTGATACTTAGCCTCAACAACCTCCTTAAGTTTCCTTGAGATCAATACTTTTAGGGGAGGCACAGGGTGCCTTGGTACCTTACGACCTGGTCTCCCCAACCAATCCACCATTTGATGGTACCTGCATGCACGAGATAAACACAAACAGCATCACAGCATATACATGTCTTTCTTTGAGAAACAAAACATGACATTGCCAATTCTAATGCACTGGCATTAGCTAGGGATATTTTTCAACAGAGAAAGCCGATGATTGTCTGCAAGTTTCTGCCTTTCCTTTTGTCCAACTTACATGTGATATCCACCCTCAGAGAGATTCGTACTGTCTGGTTTAAATGTTTCTGAAAGAAACAATCCTGCTCCTGCAGCATTTACATTTGGGTATATGTAACTAACCCTGTCTCGGGCTGTTGACATAAACAAGAATGCTGCATGCCCAATCCCTGCTAGTTTTGTTGACAGGATCATGTCATAGTATCTATTCTGCAAGCAAGAGAAGAGGAAACATGTATAGAAGCACCGTGTAAAACAGACAAGCCATGCGCTCATGTTCTACATGGAAATATTGATATGTAGCATAGTGATTCTTAATCAGTGCGAACTGCGAAGAAGAAGAATCTATTCACATTGAACTAGAAACATATTCAATCAGAGTTTTGGAAGCTGATGGCTAGGGCCAAATTCCTCATTTCAATGGCAGATATATGGGGTCGTGGGAGGTGAAACTACCTCCAGCGTGTTGTTAAAATTGTTCGTATATTGCCTTTTTAACTACGTTAGATTTTGTTCCCCCAAAACTCCCCAATTCACATCTCTGGGCAGTTTGCTTCAAACTTTCTTCATTCCCGCATGTGATGTTGTCTATACAATCTAATTAGCTATGGATCAAATCAGATTCCATTCAACTGATATAAAATTTGGTTGCTTGCCTTGACACAAATAAGAATTGTTCACCAACCTTAAGAACTCCTAATATATCAGTATACTCTGCAGGCTCAGGGAAGTCATCATCTGGATCATAAACATTAGCCCATCTGACGTTCTTGTTCAACTCGTAAGTCTGTTTCCCTCTGTCAGATGCCACAACGTCTATCTGAACACCAGGATATCTATCCTTCAACAACTGAATTGCTGGAAAGAACAACAAATTCTCATAAACTCCACCAGAAATAACACAACAACATCTTCTAACGTCGCCTCGAATTTTCAATCCCAATGAAGCAATTTCGACATTATATCCCATTGGGAATTTCAAGAACCCGTAGGGATTATCAGGATTATCAGGTGGCCTTGGATCTTCATCTTGCTTTCCCTCGGAAAACAGCGAGCCATACTCCATTTCGGGGTCGACACCGTCGTCAAAAGGGTCAAGCCAAGGATTTTTCTTGGCATTGGTCACAATCTTGCATGAATTTTTGGTGCATAAAATTAAGTCTGCTGAATTGTTTACAAAGGTGACATTGATTAAGCTTGTTGAGGGAATTGAAGGCGGATTGATGAGAAATTGTGAAATTGACTTTGGCAGTAGAGAAGTTGCAGCCATTTTAGTATATCCGCTTCCAGTGTTCTTGAATTAACAGCCTCAAGCCATCGCTGCTTGCTACTAGTGGTAGTATTTGCTAGCACTTTTATCATAGTGGCCGACTGGACGTTGGATTTGAATGTGTGAAGAAGATTGGATAAGTAGGCCCCACCCAAAGAAAGTTATCCCAAAAAAAAAAGGAAAAACGAAAAGGAAGAAAAGTTACAGATGCAACTTAATGATTTATTTAAATATTAATATTAATGTAAGTTGTCTGTGTGGATAATCCAGCTGTTATAGAATTGTTAATGCTTATAGCCGTCTAAACCAACTGCTAATTTAACTAAACTCTCAAGTCGCAAAGGCGGAAGTCAAAGTCCAATTCATGAAGAATTTTCTTTAAAAAACTTCTGCTAACGTCCGCAGACACTCTTCTTTTTTTTTTCTCTACTTTAAGTCATATTCTAAAAATTATGAATAAACTTGCCAGCAAGTTCTGTACTAGCTTTCTGAGTACTTTTGGGGGCATAATTTCCATCTCAAGTTTGAGATTTTGTTTAAATTTTCTTTGCAATTTTTTAATTTGTTGACTAAGTTTAACTCCATGATTTTATTGACATACTTCATGCATACAACGAAGTATCCTTTTCTATAATCTATTTTCAACGCTTTTTTTTTGAGTTAATCTAGCTAGTACCCATTGAATACTTGTTACTATACCTAAAATTCATCTAATCTACCATATATATATATATATATATATGTACAAACTAACAATTATTACCCTCCTTTGCATATATATACTTTCCCTATCTAATCTTACCTACCCTCCCTTGTATTTGTTTACTTTTTCTAATTAATCTTACATTTTTTAAAATATGACCTCTGAAATATATATCAATGTGTGCTAAATGTGCACTTGTTAGATAAGTAATTTTTCTTTTGGGACATTTTTATAAATCTTCGCTAAGGTTTCTGACTATTTCGTTGGCTTCTCTCCAAATATCGAAAATTACACTAACCTCTATTGAGGTTAATTATTTTGTAACATTTAGACCCAACTAGTAATTAAAAAGTGATATTACAAGAGAGAATATAACGTGATTCCACCATTACCCCTCATCTATTACATTATTTAGTTTATGTAATACTAACCTACACATTAAAGAAAAACATTAAAATTTGCTATTTATCATTAGGAATTAAATCATATATAGCATCCAAAAATAATACATCAATCTATATTTTCACTTAATGCATTATGCTAATTACTTTTTCTAGTTACATATCTATTGTTAAACATGATCAACAAAAAATAATCAAAAAAAAAATTGCAACCAAAATATTACAGAGAGCAAACATAAAGATCATAAATATCCTTGTCAATATATTAAGGTTAGTTGCTGAGATTTTTAATGTATTTAAGTTCGCTCTTTGTAATATTTTGGTTGTCGATTTTTTTTCGATTATTTGTTATTGTTATGTTTGACAATGGATCTGCAACTAAAAAGAGTAATTTGGATCTTATATATAGAATGATATATTATTTTTTGATTCTATATGTGATTTGATTCCTGATGGTAAACATCAAATTCTAGTGTTTTTCTTTAATATGTCAGATGGTACTGGATTACCTAAATAATATAGTAGATGAAGATCAATGATGAAATCATGTTATCTTCTATCTTTTAATATCACTTTTTAATGGTTGGTTGAATTTAAATGTTATACAAGATAATAAATCTCAAGAGAAGTTAAAATAATTTTTGAAATCTAAAGCGAGACCAGTGAAATGGTCATAAACCTCAAGGGAGGCTTTTGAAATTATCCCTGTCTTTATGCCCTTTTAGGCTCAAATTTAATATTTTTTTTGCAGCAATTAATCAATTTCAAACTAGAATAACTTTTGTTTTCACCAATTTAGCAAAATACACCAATACAAGCCAAAGGAAACAAGAACCCTATGCATGTGACACGAGTTTATTTATCCAGCATCTACACCACCCACCAAAATTACAAAAAAAAAAAGGAATGGAAAGGAAAGGAAAGGAAAAAAAGAAAGAAGAGAAGAGAAAATATGGTACTAATACTAATAGATTTATTGTCACCATTAACAAAAATTTGAAAATCCCCCAACAAGAGAAAAAAAAAGTGAAATAAGAAAAATAAAAGGACTAGGTTCCCCGAGTCCAGGCTGCCATAGCTGATGTGGCAAACTTTTACTGGTGACCTTTTCTGTCTTTTTGCTTTCAAATTTCATTTTCAGCAATCATCATCATTCATCACCAACTCCGATTCAGTGGTTTCCATCTAGAAACATCCATCTTCCCTGAAGCAGCTGCCGGCTGGTTTCTACCTGATCATCCAACTGCCACAGAATTTCTCCTCCTACAGTATTCGCCTTCATCGTAACTAATGCATCCACTTCTACCATAACCCCTGTCTCCTCTGGGTTTTATTTCACTAGTCTCCTCCCCACCCTACTACAATGCGCCTTTCACTTTCTCACTCTTCATACTACCCAAACCCTAGCTACTCAGCAAATTCAGCAATTGGGATAGTTTTTCTCACTGATCAGTGAATTTTAACTAAAATTTTCGGCAAATTTGGGTGAATTAGAGGAAATGTCTGGGCCGCCGCGAGTGAGATCGATGAACCATGCCGAGTCGGAGGTCCGCCCGGTGCTCGGACCGGCGGGTAACAAGACGAGATCGGCATTGGAGCTAAGGAAGCCCGTGAGTAAGCCTAAGATTAGTAGTGTGAACAAAATGCAGGAAGGAGAGGAGAAGAAATCTCCGGCCACTGTCACGATGGAGAAGGATTTGTCCCCGTCTCCGAAGAAGAAGTTTGGGGGAGCTTCAGCTGCGATTATGAGGCAGCAGCAGCAGCGGCAGGAGGTGAAGTCGTTTTTGATGAGGTCGAATTTGTCCATGAATGCTTCTTGTTCGTCGGACGCTTCGACGGATTCTTCCCAAAGCCGGGCGTCGACAGGGAAAATTAGTAGGAGAAGCTTGACGCCCACTCCGATTAGACGGAAGCAACAACACTGTGGGCCAAAAGTTGAGAAATTGGAGAAAGTTGGTTCTGAGGTTGACAGTGCAGCTGTTGTAGGACTAGCTGATGATTCTGTGGCTAAGAAAAGGTGTGCCTGGGTCACTCCAAATACTGGTAGGATTATTGGGCTTTTATTCTTTTCTTTTTTCCCCCCATATATAGAAGTTTGAGCTTTATTAGGTGTAGCATCCTTCCGTGTAGCTTGTTCAAAGAGTCGAGCAAAAAGTTTGAATTTTTCATAGAAAGTTATGTTTTTAGTGTTCACTGGATGTTTTGTTTGATAAGGTTACTTGTTTGAGCTGATATAATGCGAGCATACATGTTTGGGATGTGACCATGGGAGTGCTGCATATGAAGGACAGAAAATGTGTAATTTGTCTTTGTAAAGGGGTATGTATTGGCCTCCATTTTGCTGTTTTAGAATTCACGCGATTGAAAGTGTCGTCAAAGCGAGTTTGCTTCCGTATAATGCTCACAACTGGCAGTGAGATACACATGGAAATGAGTTTTAGTAATTTTGTTATGAATGAACTTTCTAATTTCATGTGATTCTAAATGTAATTTCTAGTCCTGTTTTTCCGCTGACTTAGTTATTTTTTAGGACATCTCAGGGAATTGTGAAGCATCATTTTAGGGCAGTTCTTTTTGGTATATTAAGAGTCATCTTAGTGCTTCATTTATGCCTGGGTTTCTCAATATGATGTTACTTGTGGATATGTGCACTATGTCAATGAATAGGAACAGGTTTTACTAGGAAGGCAATGCATGATGGTACTATTTTAACTGCTTTGATGTACATTTATTCTCCATCTTTTCGTTCCACTGTCAGTGTGTTGCAATCTGACGTAGTCCTCTTATGTGCATATACCATCCTTTGATTTACTTTTTTGCTAATTAGTTTCTTATTGTGACAAGATCCATCCTATGCTGCCTTCCACGATGAAGAATGGGGAGTGCCAGCTCATGAAGATAAGTAAGAAAACTCAAAAGACCCTGTTGTTTATCTTGTCGATTTCAAAGTTTCATGAACTTGAGTTGACGGGCTTTCAAGTTTGAGTTTGATTGTTTTTGCCAATTTGCAGGAAGCTTTTTGAATTTCTCAGCCTATCCACTGCATTGGCTGAACTTCCATGGCCCACCATTCTCAATAAAAGGCATACATTCAGGTAGGTTCTAAGTCTATGATGTTTGGGCAGATGCTCAAAATTTTTTGTATGCTTGTACGAGGGTCCTGTTCTTTTTTGCTTTAGCTTGTCCAAAATTTGTACTAAAACTTGACGAATTGTTGAAGTTTTCGTAGGCATTTTTTTCCCATAAATGTTGAAAAGCATATATTGGTGTGGCAAAAGAAAATGCATTGAGAAGTAGCTGAGAAAAAGCTAAATCAGTTTCTTTAAAGTAAACAATAGCAGGTTCAAAGTTTTCACATCTAAGTGATTGATGCAATTGAATGTGCTTGGATGCAGAGAGGTCTTTCAGGACTTTGATCCAGTTGCTGTCTCCAAATTAAATGAGAAGAAGATAGCAACTCCAGGAAGCCCTGCTAGTTCGCTTCTATCTGAGTTAAAGCTGCGTGCAATTGTAGAAAATGCACGCCAAGCTTGTAAAGTAAGTACTAATATATTTGTGTAGCTCTATCATTTTATGACTGTTTTTGAAGAGTGATATCTTTCTTTTCACTAGCTGTTATAATTATTAGTGTTCAGTTCGAAGATGAGTGTATTTGAGGTCTTAATGTTTATAGTAGATGCTAAAAGCAGGATGATTTAATGAAATCTTAGTGAAAGATGACCCAAATTAGAACCTAATGGGAGCCTTAAATCTGTCTTATCATATTGAGCATGAAAGAATCTGCTAATAATAGTTTTCCTTTTTTAAAGTGACTGTTGGTGGTGTAAACTCTTGAAGTTTAGTTGTAGCCTAAAGAATGGAAGAATTGGCAGTCCACGTTCAACTTTCAGGCAGTTCTTGCAAACATGATTTTTACGTTCTTCTTATACAAATGAACATATTTAGCATCTCATACTAATCATTCCTTGCCATTTCTTTTTTTTTTTTTAAGGAAAAGAGATAGTAGACAGAAGAATAATTCCCAAATTAGAACTTGTTACCATATTGAAAAACAAAGAGATACAGCACTGCTTAATAGTAGTGTTTAATAGCCTTATTTATACAATCAATCTGGAAAACAAAGGGAGCACTTATGGGTTGTATGCGAGTCAGTGATAATATGGTAATCCATCTAATGAGTTCGTTGTTTTGCTCATGTTGCAGATCATTGAGGAATTTGGGTCTTTTGAGAAATATATATGGGGTTTTGTCAATTACAAGCCTATAGTTGGTCATTTTCGCTATCCAAGGCAGGTTCCAATTAAGACGTCAAAAGCTGATGCAATCAGCAAAGATCTTGTAAGGAGAGGATTTCGAGGAATTGGACCTACGGTTGTCTACTCATTCATGCAAGTGGCTGGAATCACGAATGACCATCTCATAAGTTGCTTCAGATTTAGGGATTGTGTAGATGTGGGTGATGGCAGAAATAAAGATGATGACCTCATAGCCACCATCGAAGGAAAACAAGCCGAGGATTCAGCTGAAAGTGGATTTGAGGAAAGACTAGATGCATTGAGCTTATCAACATTGTGACATGTCAAGTTGATAAATGATGTTGTGCAGTGTATCCCGTGCTTGTGTGCTGTTGTGGGCTAATGCAACAATTTGTTTATGTATAAATGATAATGAATCATTTTTGTTCATTGCATTGTAAAGTGCCAATTAGAATTTGGCTGCACACGACGATGATGTTCAAGGTATCTGGGGTATTCCTGTGAATTGCGGCCGCCTTCTGTATAGGCTTCATGCTACGTGCTTGGCATCAACTGCCAATTGGCGACTTCCAGGACTGACCCTCTTCTTCAATTTTGACGCCACTTTAGTAGCAAGTGCTTTCTTCCAACAGGAATTTGCTGCTGTAGCATTAGAAAGCAGTCCTGCCCGAGGATGAGGCTGCGAAGGTCTATAGGCTACCTCATGTTTTTCTTTTCTTCCATACTGATGGATTTCCAGGCGTGTCCGGTTTCACAGATTCATGGCATGTTTACTGAGACAGCGTTTGCCATGCAGTTTCCCTACCCATTACGCTCCGTGGATATTTGTTGGCAGTCTTGCCAAAGGACTGAAAAACTGGATGTTAGTCGGCAGTTGCAAGTAGAAGGAACCCAACATAAATTAACCGAACTACCTTTTTTGAATGCCAAACAAAATTCTGGCATTGCTTGGTATATGCCATTCAAATCTGTGAACATCAATGATCATTTCAGAAAAATTAGCTGCGGCTTTGAGAAATAATTTCGTGTTTACTTCTCGAGCTCCTCTCGAATTTAACTCTCAATACGACGTTGTTTTCACATGGGAATTCCCATCAGGATCTATGAAAAAACATTTGATCTTCTATGGTTGTATGCTCTGATTTAGCCCCTCAAAGCTGTCGTTTCAAGAAGGGATAATTTCAGAAACCTCTCCTGAGGTTTTTGATAATTTCATGTGGCTCCCTTAAGGTTTTAAAAATTACACCTACCTCCTTTATCCATTTAAAATAACAATGCTAACCTTAATATTGTAATAAAACTCTCTTGCTACCATGTTTATACAAACGATGGATTTTATAATTTTTTTTTCCTTCTTATTCATTTCTCTTCTATTTCATTAAAAGCATAGAAAAATTATCAATGTTGTCCCTAATATCTATACAGATCAAATGTTAAACTAGTAATTTTTTTAATGATTTTTTATATCATCCAATTTTTTTGTAGCTCTTTTTTTGTATCAAAATCAACAATAATTAAAAACAAATGGCCTAAAATCACTACCAAACTATGGTAGTTCCATCACTAAACTAGTCCATATAAACTTTAATTAAAAAAAATAATCCATAAACTTAAAAAACACAAGGTAACACTTTCTTCTCAATCTTAAAAAAAAAACCTATATTCCCAATAAAGCACTATAAAAAATAGCTTATCATAACAAAAGATTTATTGTTATAGTTGATTATTAAATAATAAATAGTGGCATGAAAAACTTGAGACTCCTTTTTTTTATATATAATTGTGTCAAATTACTTTACAATTGTTTAGAAGAATGAATTGAACTTTATAAGATAAGGGCATTTTAAGGTATTCATTAAATTTTTGACCTTATTTTAAGGTTTGATTACCAAAGTGTCAAATTAATGAAGGTAAGTGTAATTTTAAAAACTTCAAGGGAACTAAGTGACATAGCCAGAAACCTCCCCTCAGGTTTCTGAAATTATCCCTTTCAAGAAATGTAGAATCCAGTTGACGGAACAACGATAGACTTTAGCTTGACGTTTAGAGCACAAAAGTCGTGCCACCGCCTCTGGCCAAAAAGTCCTTTGGACAGATAAAAGAATCAAATGCAACCCCATTTGTTGACAAATCCATAGAAATATTAAGGGAGAGTTGGTGAGAAAATTTCTTTCCGAATCTTCAACTAAACAAGTAGCGTATGTTTAGGTGGCTGAATCAGCTGCCTTTTGGGCTTTAGTTGAGGCAGCCCATATTACAACTTGAATTAATCCCTCCCCTTTAACCCATCATATTTTTTTTTGTCCGAAGGATGAAGTTCGCCTACCATACTATCAACTTCAAATTTTCTAATGTGGTATATACATCAAATTGGTCCCATCGATCTTCGACTAGTCAAATACAAGCAAATTGACAACAACCCTTGACTAGATTCCACTACTGTTTCCTTCTTTACCACTTCTCTGTCTGATTATGCTGGAGAAATTTTCCCGATATGGCGGCTGCAAGGGCTGCTTTGAAACTCGGATCTTTGGTCAAGGAAGAAGCCATTTGTTCTATGATATACTGTTGAATTTCTGGTGAATTAACCTTGCGAGTACTTGAATTTCTTGTTTCTTCATGGGATTTAGGCTTGGTAAGGTCCAGGGTAATTGTTGGTCCAGATGAGCTGAGAGATGTTGAGCATGGGACTGGACCAAGTGTTACACATCGGGTAGAGTTTGAGGGTGTTTGATCCATTTTTGATGGATGTGGGTGATTGTGCTCCCCCTCATAAGTTGCTACAAGAATAGATTGATCTTCCACACTTCTTTGGACCTGTGTTTGATCAAATGCAACGAAAATAGTTTAGTAATGCCACTCCAATACTACAAAAAAACTGTAGTAGATTTTGTCAGAAACACTACTAAAACACGGCATGATAGAAAAACATTCTTTCATCTTGGGCCAGAGATTACTTTAGTAATGCCTCTCTGGTACCATAGATAACTTCAGAAACACACATAAAACACGGCATGACAGAGCAGCTACCTCTTATCTTGGGCAAAATTAATGGAATGAATGCTTTCTCTTCAATGTTTATTGCAAGAAGATGATATCGTAGGAATGACTGTAGACAATTTGTCTTTGGTTAATTTAGATTTAGTTCCATGTTAAGCGTATTTTTTTTTTTTTAATTATCATTCTTCGGACTTGTTCGAACTTTTATAAATAGACATAAAAATTGCATGCCTCGCATTTTTCTCCACCAAAAACTGATATTTCTACTAGTTTGATCTGTAAGCTGAATTAATAGTATCGCATAATGAGCTGTTAATTTGCAGTTTCCTGTGCAACGCGCAGGCTAGTAGTTTAGCATACCTTCTTCTTAACGGGGCAGCTAGGAGCAAATGAGCATTTGAAATAAGCTCTCGGAGAGGGGTTATCTCTGGTGACTTTCTGTCCATATTTCCTCCACTGGTATCCGTCCTTTACAATCTGTAATAAAGAAATTTTGCCATTCAGATTCGCAGTATAAAAGGGACAGATCATATTTCAACCTCATACGATCAACTATTTGAAATCATTTCAGATTCACATTGGCTTATTAATTAATTAGTACTTTTTTCCCACATGAAATATGGAAGTTTGTTTTGAAGTCTATGCTAGGGATTATGGACTTACCAGGCTTGTATCAGATGGCTCGGTTCGGGCATAAACTCTTGAAACCTTGGCCTTAATATGCTCTTCCCTTGGTTTCTTGCATGAAGCTTCATCACTCGAGCTACTTTCTGAGGGCCCATTAGTTGCAGCATCAATGATGGTATCATTGTTGTTATTGGTAGTGGTGCTTTCGGATTTTCTTTTTCTTGATCCATTGTTGTTGTCAGTTCCAGGATTCTTGCTCATATAATCCATTAAGTGGTTTCTCAAAGCATTATAGTTCTCACAAAGTACTGTCAACATCTCCGTCAACTTCTTGTTTTCAGCGCTTACTCGGTTCAGTTCCTCTACCAAAGCACCGGCCTGAAAGCAAATAATGGGAGGACCGCGCTAAAATTTAGATCTTTCCTAATCACACTACTCGGTTTGGTAACATAAAATATCAAGAAATCGTACGGTTCGTGCTCCAAAAAACTTAAAAGAGTAGAACTAAGAATCTTTTTTGTTGAATTGAAGAAAACGGGGCTAGGGAAATTAAATCTCGGATTACAAGAGTAGAAGGAGAAGAGAGAGAGCCAACCTCCTCGTTGACGGGAACTGTTGTTCCCCCAATTAAATTGCTTTGCACTTCTTGTTTCTGAAATCGAAGTAGTAAATCACATCAAGAATCAGCAAGTAGATAAGGAAAATTCATAACCAAAAATAACAGAAGATGCTCCAATATATCCTATCTTGTTTGATGATTGCATTGACTTTGACGTACCAGACCATCATCCAAGAGCCGGAGAGGTTTAATATTGAGATCCAGTGAAGTATCAACCAAACTAGTATAATCCATAGGTCCAGTGATTAAAATAGCTTGCCAAATCCACACGAACTGTAGAAGAAGCTACTTCTCCTTTAAAGAAGCTTTTGAGATCAGAGTCGAAACTTAGCAAGGGATGGCTAAAGAGATGATTGATAATAATATTTGCTGAGAAGTTTACTTCTGCTGTGTGTGTGTGTTGATAATCGAGAAAGGATACAGTGGGGATATATACAACCAAAGAGAGGAAGCCGACGACTTGTAGGAAGGAAGGTCGGAAGGAAGATGGCCGGAAGGAATGAAAGAAAATAGTGAAAATAATTTGGTGATATTGTAGTATATATTTATAAAAAAGGCTGGCGTTGGAGACTGCCAAGAAAAGAAAAGTAAGGTTTGGTGTCGGTCATGAAGTTGAAAAGCAAATGGGGAGATCTTGAAATTCTTTGTAATAGTCAAAGTCAAGCCCACCTTAGCAAAGGAAGAGAGAAGAAAGGAAGAAAGAGACAAGAGACAAAGTAGTACCAATCCATACCCACATTTATTTGTTTATTGATTGTTGAAGTCCTGTTTGACCCGATCCTCAGCGTCCATCTATCCATCTGTCCATCTAACATCACAAATTAATTGATACTACTACTAATTCGTAATAAATCAACCACTGGTTAATAATACTTTGTTGTTCTACTTCTACCGGGGAAGGTTGTGGTTGCGGACTTGGACCTTGCTTTCTTGTCACGTTTTCAAAGCATTTTCCACGTTACACATTATTTATATTTATATGCACCGAATGAAATGCTAGTTTATTTCATATACTAGTAGACAAAAAGGGCATAAATTAAGGGTTCAAGAAGATCATACACCTATTAATTATATATATTGCAGATTTTGTAAGAGTAGTTAGGATAAGTTTTGATTTCTTAAGTGAAATTTAGCATTTTTTTTCTCTAAACAGTTCCAGTAATTCGTTAATGAAATTTTGCTTTTTATTAAATAAATAAATAATAAAAAAAAGAAGAAAGGTTGTGTTTGAATTGCATTTTCCGTCATTTTTCATGAAAAAATTACTGTAGCGATTTGATATATGTGAGGGAAAAAGGTGATAGGAAAATGTGATCACGAAAAACGACAATATTTTCCGACGGAAACAAGCAATCCAAGCATGGCCAAAATATACACAAAATTGGGCCTTAGTGCTGGCAAGTGCAGTAAAATAAATATATAGCCAGATATACAGCTAGGAAGCAAGAAAATTAAGCTGTCCTCCTCCACGCGGTTTGTCCTCTGTTTCAACGCAAGGAACATGATAGATAGATAGATAGTTCTTTAATCTTGGGTTTTGAATTACAAAAAAAAAAAGTTGTAAATAAAGTTCAAACAGGTTTGAATGTTTTGAGTGCAGTTAACAGCTGAAGAACTTGCTGACCAGAATGAAAGACTAATCAATTGTTTTCTACGGTAGTTCTTCTATACATACTACTGGTCCAGGATTTGATTTTCTGCCGCGCATCAAAGGGTAATATTTGAATGTACATGTAATTAGTGTCTTATTCGGCTATTGCTTATGTTTACAAACAAAAGTCTCGTATCAGTACGTACTTCTCGTACATGCAACCTTTTCATGTCTGAATAACCAAAAGGTTGACCTCAATTTGAAGGTCAACAACGCCTTATGTCCACCATTTAAAAAAATATATATATATATATGTTTTATTCATTGATAAATTGGTCTAAATTTCAAGAATTGCCTTATAATGATTGTGGCGCAGTAATTTTTTATTGGAAAAAAAATATATCATGGGCCGATCGTATGACTTTTTTTTAAAAAAAAAAAGGAAAAAGAAAAAAATCAGATCATGACCGGATGTTGACTTTTGTAATTCATTCATTATGTTTGAGTATTCAAGATGGTAAACAAATTCCAAATTAATTAAATTTTCAAAAAACGTTTGGAAGCTAGAGATGTTAACAATAGTACTGTTTGGACTAAAGAAATTTTTTGTGTCTCCGTCGTTTCAGATACATTAGAAACCAAGAAAAGAGAAGGAAGGATTACAACAACCGCACGTCCGAGTTGTTGACAAATTCTCTGTATTAAAAATACAAAAATAAATTTTACCCGTCACCCTCCATTCCTCAACTTTTAGAGATAGTCATCTAGTGCTGCCTGCCTTTCCTTTTTATGTTCATTTTAAAAGAAACACTCAAATGAGTAAAAGAACTAAGTACTGCACAATTAGGATACGATACTTGGAACACCTTTTTTTTTTTTTTTTATAACCTTCCATTTTTCTTTATACCCTTTCCGAGTCTAACGGTTAGATTCGAGATTCGAACCCTAAATTTAACAACAGCAGCGAGTAGTAGAATACTCGGAACACTTGAATATCATCCTTGGAAGAATATCAAACCATTCCAATTTCCGGCTTTCACCAAACTTTTGCATCATGCAATGCGTCATTGCTGCCTGATGAACCTACATGTATAAACCATAATCAGCTTTCCCCACACGTTTGAAGTTTGGGAACTTTAACATATTCACGTACATTGGTTCTCTCTCTTTTTGGTGCATAAGTTTAGAGGATGCATCATGCATGTGGGTGTGGAAAAGAGGAAATGAAAATCATCAGATAGTGTAGTATCGTAAGAGAGACAAAAAAGTAACGAATCAGAAGCCAAGCAAATGCAATGAACTGTAAATACGTGTCAAAGTTGGCCGGCAGTGGCAACTTGAGGGGGCATCTCAAGTAAGTATTACCAATTCGACTTTCATACGCGCTGGCAACCTTCAATTAAAATCAACCATATCCACTCCTCCTCTATAGGTATTAACTACAGCTAGACAGGAATATTATATTGTTGTTTTATTCCATGGTATTTATGTTTTCAGTTCTCCTCAAAATGTTTTACAAGACCTATCCGTTGCTGTTGCTGGTCAGCCCTGTCTAATTTAACAGTTGTGCAATCTGGGCAGCCCCAGAAAAGACGTAATAATGGCAAACCTGACATGGGAGGTTTTTCCATGACTTCCACCAGTTTAGCCAGCCATAATTAAGATTCCCGGCCACCAATTTCTTGGCTCTGGCAGCTGTCTTCCTCAGTCCTCTCTGTTTCTAATTGCTGGTTGCGAAGGGCGCCACATAAAAGTAAAACCACCTACTCTTTGACTCTTGCGGAGAACCCCCACAAAAGAAGAGCAGAAAGAAAGATAAAATCGACGCAGTTTACACGCTCGGAGGCAAGGCAACCTTATTATGTTAGCAGCTAGCAACCGACACGGTCTTTACACTCTGGGTGGATGGATTGCACACGGAAAAATAAAATCTGAAACTGAAAAGTGTCACTACCACCGGAAACTATTAATTGTTTGGAAAGGAATTTTCTAACAAAAAATCTCTATCTTTTTAACACATTTTTTAATTATCTTTTTACATCTCATATATCAAATCGTTGCAGTGCATTTCCTACAAAAATTTCAGAAAATTACAATCCAAACACAACCTAAAGCACTACTGATTAAGCAAAATAGTGAACGAGGAAAAACCAATAAAATTCTCTTTCTTTTTTTTTTTTTGGGTTCACAACTCACAAGAGCAGATTTGGATGCATGCAAACTTATTAATAGTAGTATAAATGAAATTTTACAGTGACAGTTAAAGAAAGATTAAACCGTAATTGAAATCATCATTCTAAGGCAATAAATCAAGAAGCTAAGATAGAACTTTAAGTCAGTGATTTTTTTTACCTAAAAACTTCAACAAAAAAGAATCTTACAAAGAGGGGGAAAAAAGAAGCCTCGATTATATTAGTGGTTCATATTCTTTTTCTTTCATTTTTAAAGTCAACTTTTAAGAAATGGTACACGAAACTTGTAGAGAGAGAGATATATTAGTATAAACCAACCAACTTAAAGACTAATCGAAGGGGGGTGCCGACCGGAAGTTAACCTTGGACGGCATTGGAGTGGTACGTCATAGTCCTGAGGTCAGGGCCGACAAAGGATCAATTAAGCAGAAGCCAAGTTTACAGTTTAGCCAAATAGACAAAGCTGCAATTGCAAATTAAAACTAAAGTGAATGTTACAAAGTCAAAAAGTCAGCCAACCTCAAGACTTCACCATGGACCATGACCACACACTTCTACGTGCGTGTATTTTGTGCGTTCATTGAACCTTTCAAATCGAAACCCAACAAAAAATTTTCTACGTCTGTCCACATTCATGAACTGGATAAAGTGGTGGGCAGTAATGTCCATATCCAGTTAATTGCAGGACTACAGCAAAAAGAACTAGTAAATACAGTAGCAGCATTTAGAAAAAGAAGAAGAAATTGCATTGAATTCAAAAAAGTGGGGATTAGCACGTGTTTAGGACTCTTTAACATTCGTTTTTTGTTTTGTACTGACTAATAGGGAGATTAAAATGGTCGCTAGTGAGTGCAAATTGCAGCACCTGAATTTAGACCCTTTGAGTGGGAGTGGAATATTCAATCTGCGGGCCAGATTTACATGGCGGCCTACATCTATATGGCAGAGTAGAAGAAGATTCCTGCTTCCTGCATGGAATTAAATTCATCTCTTCCGTCCGCATCTAAAAATATATAATTCCGTTCTCCTTTCACTCAAGTAATTCATGATGGTCATCGTACCGTGAAAAAATGGCAATCGCTTCTTTTTGTTTTCGAGAACCAAAAACCTTATCCATCTCAAAATCTGGCAACTAATGTGGACTATAGCTAGGCTTCATTTTGTTCCATTCCAGATCATTACTAACTCTTCATTGTGTATTGTATTCCTCTCATAAGTATTAAGCCCTTAATAAGAGTGTACATATATATATATATATGCACTGAGGAAGCTTATAACGTTGAGATTTCAAGAAAAGTTGGTTCAAATTTAAGTTTTCTTACCCTCACCTTGCTTAGAAAGAAAAATTATAAAAAGGGATGTACGTAAATCCTATGTACATAAAAAGGGATGTATTTTACTCCGTATGTAACTGACCTTTGCAAGATTGAACTTTTTTTCTTTTTCCTATTTTCTTGAACAATAGTACTACTGTTATCTAACTGTGATTGGTACTGGTGAATTTAAAAGGGGGTATTTATGAAATCTGCTTCCGCAAATATTTACTTGTATATATTTTTGTGTCCTTGACTCTTTCGTGTGCATAACAGTAGTAGGTTTTTAGCCTCATTTTCTTGCTCCTCCAACTTTTCTTTTCATTTACATGCTCGGCTGCTTCCACTGGTCTGCGGCATGGCGTTGACCGTGAGAGACAGAGGGCTTGAATTGGAAGTTGGAAATGAAGCCAGAATTTTCCTAATCAAGGGGCTAATAAGATGTTTCATCAGACTAGAATACATTCTACATGTATATATATACACGTGTGTGTACGTACACATACTTGACAGAGACAAAACATTGGAAATGCTTGTATATCTTTAGCAGACATGAAGCAACACCAAGTAGTCCATAAACCAATTCCCTTTCTCCATAAATTATAAGAATCCTACCCAAGGCTCTATTTGTTTGACTAGAAAGTAGCGTAAGAAAGTGCGTCATGGGAAAAATGAGGTGAGGTGAGATAAAGGAAAAGGAAACTAATTTTCTCACACGTGTATAGTTAACAAGGAAATGATGCAAGAAAATATAAATAAATTCTTGTGTTTGTTCAAAACTCGTAGGAAAGTTATTCCTATTCACTTTCTATCTAACGTTTCCTCCTCGTTCACCCTAAGTAACAGCTAGCCCAATTGCATCTGAATCTTCATTCTAGCTCTCAAGAGGGAATTTACTTAATCTGGGTATCAAGTTCTTCTCTTTTTCCTCTTGAAATGCGTGACTGTTTAAGTAATAAGTAACTGTTTAGGAACAATCTTCGTTGAAGGAAAGTCACAAAAATTAAAAAAAGGATAAAGCAGAGAGAAAAGCAATCATGGCCTAATTTTATTTTTTTTTTCTGTCAAGAGAGGGAAACTCACACACCCGATTTGATTAGAAACACTGAGGAGGTCAGCGACTAAACGTAATGTTAGGGGGATCCAATTAGGAGTAATCATGGCCTAATTGCATCTCTACCTTTTAACCATGGATGCCCCAAAATTCAAAACAGGAGTGATTTATGATAGTGAAAGCCCATAATATACAGTGCTAGCATTCCAGAATTAGGCAGAATCCAGCTTTCAGGATTCCCACGGAGTGAGCCACTTGGGAAGAAAAACGAAGGGCGTCCAGAATTTCCATCGAGCATTAATTGGTAAACTCTCCAGGGTCTTTGGCTCTTCCATGTCTTCATCCGGATAAGACATGAAAAATGGCCACCGGTGAATTTGAAGAACACAAAACGACAAATTGCCTCCCCCCGCCCCAAGTCTTTGTGGACTCAAATCAAATTGGCTGCTAAGTGGTACCAGTCAATCGGGGCAAACAAATTCAGTAGTGTAATCTCATTTGTGGTCTTGAATTCACAAGTTATAAAATTCCCACTGCATTAACTTTAATGCTGAGAAACTCAAATTTGACACGCTTTCCCCGCGTTGCAACTCCAGCCGCTCATGTCATTTCTGCGACGGTCCAAGTCTTTCTTTATTAGCTGGTAACTCTCTCCACGTACATATGTTGTTGCATGATTGCATCCCAACAAAATCACCTACTCCTTCCTCACATTTCATTTTTATGCCAGGAATTTTTCTTTTTGACCCAAAAAGAAAAAGAAAACCGACTAATTTTCTTCTTCTTCTCCTCCTCCTCTCCCTGTGCAAGTGGATTTGAATGCCCTGACCAAATCCTGAAAGAATCACTTCTTGACAAGATTTTGTGATTTTCAACTTAGAGCCGCAGTTTATTGTAATAGACTAATAGGCTGCCAAATCAAGACTGGCCAAATATTTGATCACTTGTTCCTGCACAGGCTTTAGGAATAACCGCATCTCTCTGGCTTACGGTATCATCATGTTTTTAACCGTCTAATCGTACGGATAATACTCGAGGCAATTTCTTATAACTAAACCGGACAACTTTAAAAGTAGTCTACTGCATGCACAGTCAAACTATACCATGCAACGAACATAGAACAAATATGGTACTAGAATACAAACGTACGAGTTTGAATCCGTAACATGGAACGCCTCAAAGAGCTTATCCAAATGTACTTTTTTACCATTTCTAGAGCTTCCCTCCTTCGTTTGTCGCTTCCTATTGTCGATCCCACGGTGGTTTTAAGACATTGGAAAACAAGTCTGATCAAAATTCTTTCGCTTTCTATAGAAGCTTCTGCGGGCCAAACGAGAGTTGCCATTTCCACACACATGGAGTAAACAGAAACTGGGGCCATGCTAGCTTAAGATAAGACCCCTTAAACCCACATGCGGAGAACGTTGCCTTATGATAGCATGCCTGATCTCATCAACGCCCTTAATATGAATGATGATGTTCCTACAATTTGGTCAATGGTCACACAAGATTACAATAAGTCCCAATCAGATTTAATTAGGACAGACTCCCTTCGTCCCGTCAAATTTGTTTCCTTACACAATCAAGAAAAGTAATAAGTGCATTTGGATAGTCATTATTATTTGCCTCCAAATTTTTTATTAAACACAATTTTCAATACAATTTTTTATCTTTTCAATCACGTATTTATTTCATATGCATCACATCATAAAAAAGTGCTACAATAATTATTCCAAATAATCTCTTATCCAAACAAAAATATTTCAAATATTTTTTTTTTGGTAAAACACTTATAGTAACATCAATAATTGGGATCATATTAGAAACCTCCCCTAATGTTTCTCCTAATATCACTTAGCGCCTCTGAAATTTTAAAAAATCACTTACCTTCGTTCGTAACTGCACAATGACTATATTAAGCGTAACCGGATACATAATTCATATATCAAATAATGGTCTCAAAAAATTAAAGGAAAAAAAAACAAAATTCACCTTCTTCTTTTTCACCTTTCTCCAACATTTTCTCTTACTCATTTTTTTTGGATGACTAAGCAATTTTTTGTTTGTAAATACTAATACAAATTGAATTTTGTTTATCTTTTTCGTTTTATGATGACAGAGTCGGGTATGATTTTTTGTTTATTTTGAATAAATATTTATAATGATTTAGTACAACTTAAAGGTTTATACCATGGTCAGAAGAGGTTGGGGAAAAAAAATAAGGTTCACAAGAAATTTATTTTGGATATATAGAACTTAATTAGTGCTAGTGTATTTTTTTATAAATATCCTTTTTGTTTTGCAAATTTTTATTTTTATGGATTATAGCTTTACACTACAGTGGTACCACTAGATATTGTTTTTTATGTTGTGATTTTTTTTTTTGGAGTAAACAAAATGGTTTAGTTTAGGAGTATTTTATTTAGTAAGATGAGCAAAAGGGTAGTTTAGGATTTTTAAAAATTTTGTTACACAAATAACAAAAGTGAGGGAGGTAAGTGATTATTTTTAAAACCTTAGGCATACTAAGTGATATTAAGAGAAACCTCATGGGAGGTTTCTGATATTATCCCTCAATGATACTTCCAGCGACAGAAACTAACTCAAATTATTGTGCAATAGGACTTTTATTTTGAGCAAAGAAAGGCAAAATGCCATCCCACAGGCATCTTCCACAATTCCATGTCATGCTAGCGAAAAATTAATACACATTCACTTAGCCTGTAGACGAGTTATAATGAAACGTCTAAATGGAAATTATAAATTTTCTCGTTAATAACTTGAAATTATATAAGTAATGAACCATCGGGAGGATTGGATTAAACGATAAATAAAAGAGATTATAAGTAGGAGGTCTTTGATTTAAGACCTCCCACTTAATTAAAAAAAAAAGAAGTGATAGAACGTACTCATGTTATCTTGTTTCATTCTTAGTCCAACAATTACATTAATTGGGTCACCAAACTTTCAAACTGCTCGAAGAGATAATCAAACGTTTTTTTTCTTGTGGTGTCCAGTCCATTTCGTTGAACATACTCATTTTGTTTTTTGAATATTACTAAGACCTAAGACACTATTAGTAGATTCTTTGATTAAAAACAAGTTCTCAATCAATACCCACAATTCATTGCTTCATCATCTTTTTGTGCACCAATTTTCGTAGCTTTACACGGTGATAATGGTACGGCGCCGGCCCCGGTTGGTCTTCTCCTTTGTTTTTTTTAGTGTGCACTATTTCCCCATAGTCTATGCAAGAGAGTTGATTTAAAAATGTCATCATCCATTTGGTCTAAGCATTTAAACTGCCCATAGCATGTTGAATGCGTTAGGTGATGATTCTAATGCGTACGATTTTAATATTCGGGGCCGAAATTTGAACAGTGTATTGTTGGTTGTTGTCTGACTCTAAATTTTTGATGTATTTATTGGTTTAGTCTACGGACTGAAGAGTTGACTTGGAAAGCGCGCAGTGGCGAAAGTTGGCGCACGCTTTCTGGACGTGGGAGACACGTTTTATAGGTAGTAGAAATAGAATACCACTGTTTCAAAATACGGCACATGTAAAAATTGGTCCTCAGTTTGAAGCTACAGGTCAACCACCACCAAGGAATACTATGTACTACTGCCATAGCTTTGGAGGAATACGAGAAGAACAAAGTGAAATTGACTGAAAATTTGATGGGTTTCTGAATATGCCTCAGCTATTGAGAGAAAAAAACTTACAGCAAATCTGTGATGTCCTGATTTGTTTGATCATTGGTGTTGCCAAGTTTAGATGCTGGATTAAGTTCAATTGTAGATCCTAAAATGGGATGCAACCACGTTACTTGTACTAACGTTAGCAAGTTGTTAGTCATTTAATCGGGATAACTCAAGTAAATTAATTAAGAAGATCAAATTGCAATTGCTCTTTGAGTCTTGACAATGGGATATTATGGTCAAATCGCCCTTGTCGAATTGGAATTTTTTTTTTAATTAATTTTTCATATCTGTAGTATTTGTAACTTTGTATGTCTAGTACTGTAATTTTTGTCATTAATACGAACTTTATTATTTAGTGAAATTATGATGTGTTTCATGAAAAAGAAAAGAAGAAGAAAGGAATTGCACTTGTTACTGTTCCCTTCCTACCTGTTCCTTCTCCCACCATTTCTCATGGGATTTAAAGAAAAGAGACTTCGATTGCATTTTTTTGAACTAAATCATCACTGAATCAAACAGCTATCTTTGTACCCGCCGATGAAACTTCCAGAGATGAATACAAGTCAAGGTATTCAATCCCTTGACCACCTCGGTGGTGATCAACTACTCTAAAAGTAGATAGTTACATCTTTTCAGCTTACTTTTTCAATGAACTTGAACGTTTGTTAGTTTTTGGACTTTATGGAATCCAAGATGGAAGGAGTGTCGGTCCGATTGCAGTCTAATCTTAATCAGAAGAAGCCTGAGAAACGAGCTGTCTTCGGCCCTGTTGTATTCGTTGGGGAGAATCACAATGGAAAGTTCCAGGAGTGGAATACAGATCAAGGCCCATCATAATTTCTGTTCGAAGACTAGCCCATGAAAGGTTTAGGCGTTGCGAATTTCAGACTCATCTTGAATGGGCTTTTAGTCTGCAATGGTGGGAGACAGACATGTGGTCTTCCCAACTCATCATGATTCAAATCCACGGCCCAAAGAGATGGTCACACTCTGCATTTCAAATATTTTGTAGAAAAAAAATGTGACAATTGCTCAAATTGTGCGAGAAATCATGTTCTTAATGCGGAAGGAACTCATCTCTCACCTTCGAATACAAAAATCTGAGATTATGCAGTAAGCAATAACAGGTGAATGTGTTAAAACAGCCCTTCATCTCATTATGATGAAGAGCATTTCGGGGTTCAGCCCACAAGTATTCAAGAAATTGTTTTTGCCTGACCTGTGTTTCAACGTTAATGGCACAGGTTTTTGCGTGCAAGAACATGAAGAATCTATACAATTTGAGGTATTAGGGGGGCGGCGAGGGCTAGATTTTGTGATCGTCATCCGTTCAAGGTATGTATCCCGTTTCATCTAAATTAGCTTGTAATACCTAGCTCCCATCTTGCCAATATATTGGCCAAAAAAAAGTACCATATATAAGATTTTTTTGCGTTGTTACATTCTTGCATTCTGTTTCCCCGGAAGAACAGAATGAAGTTGAAATGCTGAGAAAAGAAATACTCTACATTCAAACGATTATTTTCCTCTCTATACTTCCTTTTCTTTAACAAATTCCAAAATTCTAAAGAGAAACTGAAGGAATCAGATGATGAAATCTCCCACGCAACTTTATCATAGAAAATGCGTGATATTTCGGTTAAAGCATTCATTCCCGATTTCCTTCACATATATTGCTCGTTTGACCATATTCAATCTCTACATGGATCATGCATATACCTCACAGACATTGGCTCCAGAAAACGCTTATAACGTGATGATGATGTTCTTAAGCATACTCCAAATTGCAGAACAACACCAATGATTGCTGCAGATCCTCTTAATTGATTTCTTGGCACAACAATAAATGTCTCAAAAATGCAATATTCTTGAGGGGATTCTAAAGCCTTTCAGGTTTTCTGGAATTTAATTATAACTTTTACTTGAGACACAGGTGCATTTCTTGAAATAGAGAAGAAGATAGGCAGGCATAAACAGTAATGGCTGCCCCCTCTTCTTCCCTGTTGAAGAAGCAAGAGAATCAGGAATTGGACTGGCTGGAATGGCTCAGAGGATGGTCTCGTTTGTTATCCGAGGGACTCTTTCAGAAAATCAAAGCAAAACATTTGCCCAGGAAATATCCCTTACCGCAACTCAGTGGCCTTAGTTGCATGGTTACCGGAGCCACTAGTGGTATTGGACTTGAGATAGGCAGGCAATTGGCAGAATCAGGAGCTCATGTTGTCATGGCTGTAAGAAATCCAAAAGCAGCCCATCAAATAATCGAGAAATGGAACGATAGGCAGCCTAATTCCAGGCTCCTCAACGTCGATGTTATGGAAATCAATCTTCTTTCTCTAGAATCAGTAGTGAAATTTGCAGAATCATGGAATTCATCCATGAAACCGTTGCATGTTCTAATCAACAACGCAGGGATATTTTCCATGGGAGAGCCACAAAAGTTCTCAAGGGATGGATATGAAACGCATTTGCAGGTCAACCATCTTGCACCAGCATTGCTTTCCGTGCTACTTCTGCCATCCCTACAACGAGGAGCTCCAAGCAGAATCGTAAATGTGAATTCTCTCATGAATGTTGTTGGATTTGTCGATCCAAATGACATGAATTTCTTTTCTGGTAAAAGGAAATTCACAAGCTTAAGGGCTTACTCGGGTAGTAAGCTAGCACAGGTGATGTTCACCAGTATTCTTGCTAGAAATATCCCCCAAGGCATTGATGTATTGTGTGTTGAACCTGGATCTGTTCGCACAAATGTTGCAAGGGATCTCTCAAAAGTGGTGCAAATTGCTTATCAATGCATGCCATCTTTCCTTTTTGATGCTCAACAGGGGTCGAGGAGTGCTCTTTTCGCGGCCATTGATCCAGATATCCCAAAATTTTGTGGTAAGTTGAAGGCTGAAAAGTTGGCTGTGTGCGCTTACTTTTCCTATTCTTGTCGTCCCATCAAGCCTGCCAAAGCAGCATACAATGAAAAGACTAGTGATTTGGTGTGGGAGAAGACGCTAGACATGGTTGGCCTTCCTTCTGATGCTGTGGAGAAGCTCCTTGAGGGCAAAGAAATCCACTGCAGATATGGATCATCTCTCTGATCTGATGAATGGAACATTTGGAAGCTTTGCTCTTTTGCTCTTTTAATTTCTTTACCATCTTGGACGGGGTTAGAGATGTATGTTCATGTCCACTGGACAAAAGCAATTTACTATCTATTTTCAAATGGAATGTTTGAAAGCCCTTATTCATGAACTTAAAGTCACAAATATTTCATTGGTTCCTTTAGTAGAGCATGGAAACTATCAACAAAAAAGAAGGGAAAAAAAAGGGGCATCAAATGCAATAATGGACCTGATTTTAGAATTCATCAACTAATGTTCTCCTTCTTTTAGCGGTTTAACAAAGTCCATGTTATAATTTTAGGGAACAAAATGTGAGAAATCAAAAGAAAATGATTTGAATACCTACAAAAAGAAAAAAAAAATAAGAATAAGAATGAAACACTAAAAATAAGTCTAAACTATGACAGTTTAACAACGGAATATATTCTCTAACATAATAAATTGATGTTGTCTAAGACCAACATTAGAACCAAACTGGAGCCCGTAGGAACAGTTCCTGCAACATGGTGTGTGCAAAGGATTATCAGTGACCTTTTTTTTAATTAATTTATCAGAATATATAAGTTTTTCTCTGTCTTTTCCTCATTTTTCCCCCTGTCTTGAATCCCTATTCTTAGCCTCCATTTGATTGTGAATTCATTTAAGAGATCCTCCCCGAGGAAACAAACTTGCAGCTCTGTTTTGAAACTCGGACCGGACCGGCCGGTCGAATCAGGAACCGGCCAAGTGTCCGGTCCGAATCATGGTAAAAAAACGGAAATTTAAAGTTCGGTCAAAATCGGTCAAAAATTGGGTTTGATCGGAAAAAAATCGGTTTTTCTGGTTCAATGGCCATTTTTTTTAAAAAAAAAACTCAATCTTTTCAATATTATGTTTTGGCCCCCTAAATTGTTAAAACTTATTAATATACCTCAAATATTTCATACTTTATAAATATTGTCCTAAAATTTGATGTTATTTTTCAATTAAATTCATAATTTTAATTCTAAACTTGTTAATATTTATTAAATAACATAAACTGCTACTTGATTGTTCTAATTTCTTTGTATTTTCTTGTTAAATATATTTGAAACATCAAATATATATGAATATACCTTTATTAATATTAACATATTATTAGATATTTTATATATAATATTTTAATTTTTAAATAATTTTTATTGATGACGTCATCCGGTTCGACCCCTATCGACCCCCGGTCGAACCCATTGACCCCTGACCCCTGACCTCGGCCGAGTCGATACCCGGTCCGGTTCTGAAAACATAGACTTGCAGCACCTAATAAATATATATATTACAGTTTATACATCTCCATTTTTTCTAGAACTGAACTTCTATACCTTATAACAGAACTGCTCTACAGTTTTTTTTTTTTTTTTTTTTGTGAAATACCTTATAAGTCATAAAATGATACTAGTAATAAGTGGCTTCCTCAAAAGAAAATTCGTACATTAGCTGACTCCAGAAAAGATCAAAAGCACAAGTCTTGTCACTAAGAATATATACCATGGTCTTCAATTAACACTAACCACTTGTAGTTTTTTTTTTTTTTTTTTTTTGAATTTCTAATTTTCAATTTTAGCTTAGGTCCCACCATTTATCACTTGAACACAAAACAGACACTCCACATACACAAAATAATTCAAGAAGAATATGGCTCCAATGGTGACCAAACACAGACCCATAAACCTAAAGCTTGAATAATTGTCTTTTTATTCTTACATAAACCCTCTTCATGAAAGATCAACATCAGGATAATCCTTTTCGCAATTCACTCTTCTAATGCATTGTCTCTCTCTCTCCAATAGACCAAGTTGATTCGGCATTCCTCTTCAATTACTTAATTTTTTTTCCCCTTAATAAACCATTGTATTCATTTTTCAATCAAATAGTTTAGGTCCCACCAATTAATCACTTAAGCATAAAAGAATAATAACAAAACCACACATAGAATCCAGCACGAATGGTAAACCCACAAGACCTAAAAGGAAAAGTAAGTTGTTTTTGTGAAATTGTTAATTGAAATGGTTTATAATTCTTTATTTCCCTGTCAACAGAACATCCCAAGTTTTCCACTTGTCCCATTTTTAGTGGGACAAATTTCCACATAATAATGTTTGTAGATATTTCTATCATTCTATTTCTATGGGCTTGCCGCCCTCTCCAGTCCTTCCACCCCTCTGCCTTTGCCCCAACGCCAAAAATACCAAAACCATGTCCTCCTGTCACTACTAAACAACCCCCTCACTGGAACCCAAAGGAAAAGGGAAAAAAAAAAAAAGACAAACCTCTTTTATTCACTCCTTCAAGCAAGCAGCCCATATAAGGAGGCCCTTCAGCATCTTCCTCCAGGCGTTCATCAATGGAGGTCCAATCAGAAAAGTCGTTATCCGAAACCTACGGCCTCATCAATGGCAACAGAAACATCATTTTTGGCAAGTACGAGATGGGCAGGCTGTTAGGCCAAGGCACCTTTGCCAAGGTTTACTATGGTAGAAACCTCAACACTTCCGAAAGCGTTGCTATTAAAGTAATCAACAAAGATCACGTCAAGAAAGACGGCATGATGGAGCAGATCAAGCGAGAAATCTCGGTAATGCGTCTGGTTCGACACCCCAACGTGGTGGAGATCAAAGAAGTCATGGCTACAAAGCAGAAAATCTTTTTCATCATCGAATATGTCAGAGGCGGCGAGCTTTTCGCCAAAATCGCTAAAGGGAAGCTCAAAGAAGAGGTGGCAAGAAAATATTTTCAGCAATTAATTAGTGCTGTGGATTTTTGCCACAGTCGCGGGGTTTCGCACAGGGACCTGAAACCGGAAAATTTGCTTCTGGACGATGATGGGAATCTGAAAATTTCGGATTTCGGGCTTTCTGCTTTGCCTGAGCATTTGAGAAATGATGGGATGTTGCACACTCAATGCGGCACCCCTGCTTACGTTGCGCCGGAGGTACTGAGGAAGAAAGGCTATGATGGTGCAAAAGCTGATATTTGGTCGTGTGGGGTTATCTTGTATGCTCTGCTAGCCGGGTGTTTACCATTTCGGGATGAAAATGTCGTGAAGATGTACAGGAAGGTTTTCAAGGCCCAGTTTGAGATCCCACCTTGGTTTTCAAGTGATGCAAGGAGGTTGGTTACAAAGCTTCTAGTTGCCGATCCGGAGAAAAGGATTTTAATTCCAGCAATCATGAGAGTCCCCTGGTTCCTCAAGGGATTCACCCGGCCAACTGCCTTTACAATCCAAGAACCGGGTCAAGACAATCTTGACCAGAAGGACGACGTCAACATAGAAGCAAATTTGGTAAAAACGAAATCATCGCCGCCTTTTTATAATGCATTTGAGTTCATATCATCAATGTCATCAGGATTTGATCTATCTAGTCTATTTGAGAACAAAAGAAAATCAGGTTCACTTTTCACATCCAAGAGCTCTGCTTCAGTGATCATGGGAAAGTTGGAGTCACTGGCCAAGAAGCTCAACTACAAAATTGTTGGTGCCAAGGAATTCACCTTGAAGATGCAAGGGGTTTCCGAGGGCCGAAAAGGGAATTTAACGGTAAAGGCCGAGGTGTTCGAGGTGGCGCCGGAGGTGGCCGTGGTTGAGTTTTCTAAGTCCGCTGGTGACACACTAGAGTATAAGAAATTTTGTGATGAGGATGTTAGGCCTGCCCTCAAGGACATTGTATGGAGTTGGCAAGGTGAGAGTAATTGCCAAGACCAACCTCACTAATGCTAGTTCTTGGAAAGCTATTGTCTGCATGGGCATTGGGTTAGATTTGATAAGTTCCTCCCTAACAGCCGTTTTTGCATGCCTTTTGTTTTGCCAATTTTGTATGGACATGCTGTGATGCAGTAGTAGTGTCGATATTTTGTGTTTGTAAATGATGCTAGTTCAATTTCAATTTTGTGTTTGGATGATTGTGCTATGGGAATGTACATAGCATTGTCAAAGCAAGTTCTTAATACAAGCAATTAAGCTAAATTCAGAGTTCGAACTTAAGTTCGAGCATATGATTGTTATTTGACTTGGGTATACACCTATTCAGAAGTCAGAATGGAGTTTGAAAGAATTTTGGCTCCCCAACCAAGTTTTCATGGCAACACAAATGTCGTATTGACGAATCCCTCAACTTTTATTTTAGTTTAGATTATCTTTCCATTATGGGTGGTTTGTGCAGTTGAGCGATGGCTGTGCAGTTGGAAAAGGGTTTCTGGGACAGGGTATGACGAGGTTCTGTAGTCAACATCTACTTTGGTGGGGTTGCTATGTGTCGGAATCAAAATAATTCTCGAGGGCTTGATGTAGACTGTAGTTGAAGTGGAACCACACACTATTTTTACCCGATAAGAAAAAGGTTTCTGGCCTAAGCCGACCCTGAAATGGCAAATTAAAGGGCTCCGTGGCACCTGGAATTACTAGGGTTGACAATGGATTGAAACGGGACCGGATCTGACCTACATTCCGGGTCCGAATCAGGCAACGAATCCATTTATTTTTCGGTTTTATCTACCTTTTGTACCCTCATATTTTGTATTTTGCTGTGTACTCAAAGTATGCTTCTAAAATACTTAGTTACAAAAGTGGTATACAAAATTTTCAAACTAGAAAAGCACAAGGGATTATACGTGTTAAGATCAAAATGTGACCTAAAGTGAAACAAAATATATCATAATTCGTAATGCATAAGGGACCAAATGTGCAAGGGATAAGACACTAAAATGAGATTATTTCGGAAATGAGAGGATTAAATTTTTTTAAAAAATGTCCTTTTATTGGAATTACTTATGCCAAACAAATATTGAAAAGCAAAATAATTGTATTCGAGTAAGGGAGGCATAAGCATACGCTAAGAATAGTAGTTAGGGCTTCAATAGACGAAGAAAAAAGAATGGTGCTTAGGCAATACACTTGAGCTTTAGGTCAAAAAAATTAAAGCTAATTATATTTGACCATTGTCCTTATTCTTTTGCACATTATTTTTGTTGCTATTTTTCTAGTACTTTGTCTATTTCTTTAAACCTTGGTCTTAGTGAAATGAAATTGGATAAAAGCCGGTGAAGACACTAATATCAAACTAAAATAAGTACTACACTAAAATCTCTATAAATTAATATTCAGAAAATTAATAATCTCAATTAAATAATAGTAATTTTTTCTGATCGTAATTTGGGCTAACGAGTTAAATTAATAATTTTGATAAAATGATAAGATAATAAATTTATTTTTGAAAACCTTGCATAACCCTTTGGTCCTGTCCATATTATATATTAATAATTCACTAAAATTACATATAATGTTTTTCCTAAAATATGAGTATACTATTTATTTATGAATGCTTTTTAGATGGAGAGTCATAGTTTAACAAATAATGAGATAGTTAATTAAGAAGACTTTGTCTGTGTTTATTATAAGAAGACTTGCATATCATTTATATACGTTATATTGTTATTGTTAATTTAATTCATTGTATGCATTTAATAAAATGAAAGTGGACATCTACCATTTAATATTCTCAAGACTTTTTGACCACTTGATCATAGAAAAATGATATCAATGACATATATATATTGAAGACATTAATAGAATTAAATTATACTTGTAAATCAAGTAGACATGGATTGACTTATATTTCTTAAACTTTTAGCATCCTTTTATTAAAAGAATAATTTATATTTTTATAAAATAAAATAAAACTTTAGTTGATTAAGCGGGTGTTTCTTTAAGTTGTAAGTACACTCAATAAATTAATAAATTATCAGTTTATTGATTAATTAATAAAGAGAATTTGTATGGTTCCAAGATTATTAATTTACAGAGGTTTTCGTGTAGATCAGATGTTCTCTTTCTTTATCCTATCTTAGATATTTGTTCTCTGGAAGTTTGAGAGTAATTGAGACAAAGTAACAGACAAAGACGTACGTTGCTTATAATCATAACGAGATATCTTTGTATAGTATAAAATATGGAAAGAACGTGACTAATCTTTAGTAGTAGCTGCTGAGAACTGAGAACTATATATTTTTCCATTAGTTACACAGGATAGCAAGCACTTCATTTTTGTTGCAGATTACATAACTTGTCTGATGCAGAATTTTGCCAACGAAAGAAAAAAAGAAACGGAAGAAAGAGAAGAAGGTACCTGCTTTCTGATTTTACTCTATACTGGACCCATGCATACCACAAATATGAGTCCCAACACGCAATCGCTTAATAGCTAGGGACATTACTATTACGTCCTTATTTTGACGGTAAAATAGCTAGTCCTTTATCCCATTTTCCTGTTGTAGAACCTGAAATTTTCTGCTGAACGGGAAAAAGTAAAATGAAAAAAGTTGAAAAACAACAATATAGTCACATTTCTCAACAGAATTTAGTGTCTTATCTGTTCTACAAGTCTCATGATCTCATCAGTCGTCAAGGTCAACCACTAGACCGACCAAGGCAAGACTAAGGAGGGTGAAACGTTTGATTGATTGTTACCAATAAAAATGTAACCAGTGAAATCATGTATAAAGAGAGAGAGAGTGACTCTACCACGGAACAATCACATTGAAGTTTTAATCTTAACGTCCATCTTTGATAGGTCCAGGTTCCAAAACATTCTTTCTTGTTCTTTTGCCTTCACACCTTTGTCCGATAAAGAGAGTCGGGGCTTACCAAAAGCTTTAGTCACCACAGCCAAGTATTGGAAATTTACTTTTTCTTTTGAAGGAAAAAGAAAACCATAGAAGTCCCTGAAAAGGTTTAATAGAAGGAAAAATTTTCCTTGCTTAGAATCTAATTTCGTTCCCCAAGTTTCGTCTAGAGTATATCGTTTTATTCTTCACTACCGTGGAAAAAATCCTTCACAACCATTTCTGTTTAGTACATGAATTCCGTAGGACTTCTGATCAGTTAGAGCATTAAAACACAGAAAAAGGGGAACGTAGCAAAAACAAAAATAAGAATGATAAGAAAGGGCAAATTTTCACTGTCAATGGTCTTTTCCAGGAACGCAGGAGGAGTACATGACTAACCCTTTTTTTTCTTTTTGTTTTTATCACGGCTTGGGACATCAGTTTTGTTGCTTGCACTAGTGTAACTCTATCTAGAAAATGCCACCTGGGGACTGATGATTTTGATGTGTGTTTAATTTTTTGTTGGCTTCTTGTAATTTTTATTTGGACAGTACAATTTGTCAAAAAACTCATGCATCCCTGCAACTGTACGCTCATGCATGCGCATTTGACCCTAACTCCAAACGTCGATGTTTCGATGGAAATGGGCATCATGTGAAGTAGGGCCTGTTACAAAAGTGGCGTGAGCTTGACCAGTTCCGGCTAATTATATCTCTACTTGATCAATAATAATGCTTGTAATGATATCCCCAGCAATAATAAACTTATTAATCACCAATAATGCGCAAAAGCAATCTATCATCAATAATGTGCCATCAGCAAACGTCTGTTGTATGGGGATTTTGCTTGTAGGTTCAGAATTTATAAGATATGGAGACAAATAATATATCCCTTGATACTTACGTTTCGGAGAAACCTAACCCAATGAGGTGGAGAAACTCATGACAAGCAAATTATCAAGGTCATACATGGATCAAAAATCTCCCAGCATGGCTCGGTAATTTTCTAAAATCATCTTATATTGGATGGTAATTAACTCATTAATTTTTGTAACATCCCTAAAAGGAAAAAAATTGGGATGAATTAGTTAAGACAAAGACGAACGATTTTTTTTTTTTGTTTTTTTCTAGTGAAGGTTTTATCTTCTGAAAGACCCTTGGGAGACTTTGGTGTACATTGGAACAAAGCTCAAACAAGGGGCCATGAGCTAAGGTGGCCCATCTGATGGGCCGAAACATCGTGCTTCTCCAGATGCTGTCTTTGTCTCTGAAGCTATAATGGTTTGCTGTTTCTGTCACTTGTATTCAAACTAGTTGAAGAGGGGCCGGCCTCAGGCTTCGAGTGAGGTGGCTCGGGCAGAGGTTTTGATTGGCAATGGATGGATACATAATACAGTGTATATAGATGATTAAGATTTATGCAAAAGTTAATGTGTTTATATAACATAAGTGAATTTTTTACATAAACTGATTGTTTCACAGCTCTTGTATTTCCATTGGAAATACCACTCATGAGGCTGTTTTATATAAATCATATTAGTTATCAGAATGTAGCCTCAGTCCAAAGATTATGCAGCCCTTGTTGCAGAGGTTTATATTTACGAATGGGTGATTCATTGGCTAATCAAAAGGAGTTGCATGCGGCTGTTGTTTCATTCAGACTTGGATGCTTGTCATCGCTGTGCTAGTCTTTTTCTGCCTCTCTCTTCGGGTTCTGCTGTATCATATGTAACAAGTAACCATTTGTTGCTGTTGAGGTTGAATCCTGTTCTAACAAGTAACCATTTACATAAACCAACATATTGCATTACCACTTATAGTGTTCATAAGTATAGTAATAAAGATATTGTAAACAAATATAACAACTAACCTCTCATCCATTGCTGTGGCTAGCTGTGGTAGTCACAATGTGAATCAATGCTCAAACAAGAGGCAAGCAAACACACCTTTTCCCAAATTTTCTTACGAAAGTAAGATTTTTATCGCAAATAAACCTAATCCCCACAGTAACTTCAAAAGCCGGCAAGCAAACACACCTAAGACGTATTTTATTGCCTAACATAAAATTTTGTGCCAACTTTTCAATAAAAGTGTTCATGCAAGTAATATCAGTAGATAAATTATACTAAGGGTGCATTTGATAAAACTGAAATTTGAAGTTTGAATTTATTAAATTATTGAACAGTTAAGTACTAAATTTGATATGTTTGAGTGTATATTACTTATCACTTATCACTTATTTTTGAGACCAAGTTTTTTGTTAGCTAATTCGGTACCACTTAATTAATTCAGATGCTTTTTTTTTTGTTATCAAATGCAACTGAATATATTAAGATCCGAAATTATTAATTTTAAGTGCTGAATTGAGTTATCAAATAGAGCCTAAGTGTATCAATGAATAAGCTAATCAAAGTCATAATACATGTATATCAACCGTTGGATAAACGTTAATATTTATGCAATAACAGCAAACAAATATTGAAAAATGGCAGATAGACATGGGCCGCCTCCATTGTGGGTGCAACCGAAAAAAAATTTCATGGCCCAATAAAAAGGCCCGCTGTTCTGTATCCTATGCATGGTTGCTGCGAATTCAGTCAAGGGCAGTTCATAGCCTCACTCGCTAGCGTTCAATAAATATTATGCGCTACTGATCCAATCATGAGGCTTACAGAAATCTTAGCCCAATTTCTTAGTATTCACTACTAGTTTAATATTTTCTGCTACTGTCAAACCAAATTAGGTCGTCTCCCTTGAATCAGAAAAAAAATATTCAATTTAGTCTTAGCATGAAGAGTAATTTTTCACTGGGGGCTAAATCCACACATGATATAATTTTCAATACTAATGACACAAGTTATGACTGCTCGTGATACAAGTTATCAATGCAGTACAGACGTGGATTTAGACACTAAAGGCATGGATTTGGCCCATCCCTTTTTCATTTGAACAAGTGTTACCTTAATGGCCCATCCCATTTGCAAGTCTTCAAAGTAAGTAAGATTTTCACAGTAAGTAAGATTTTCATGTTTGCAAGCCTCCAGAGTAAGATAGATTTTCTTGTTTTAAACATTAGATAACCAAAAAAAGATAATCATTGAACCTTAAGGTAATCTTTCACTTAATTTCTTTTTAAGCTTTTCTAGCTAAATTGTGTTTGACTCTAGTTGTCTCAAGCTATCTAGAATTTTTAAGTCCAAAACAGAAAATCTCTCATTTTAGGCTTGACTTATCTATCCAACACGAAGTATTGACGAGTCTTACACTGAGATAGACTCAATTTTCAAAGATTTAATTGTTCAAATTGTACCATACCACTTGATGAGTGCATAACATAATTTTGATAGTTTGATATTTGAAAATTGGGTTTATCCAAATTTAATGCCATTGACAAAAAGTGCACAAATAAACGGGGTTGGCTAATGGCTACTTTTTTCAAAGACATCTAAATCCATCAAATGTGGAATTGGATTCGTTGCACTTTGCATAAGTTTCTTTTTGTTTTTCTTTCATTGGACCGGAGGCATACTTTCATCTGGTATTGCCAGCAAAAGGAACACCTTCTTGTTTGACCCACAAACATCGGTAGCACTACGATTAACGGACGAGGGGCCTGGACGGTTGTCAGTCTGACAACCGTCCCAGGCAGTTCACGACTTGGATGAAGTCTCAAAAATTTGTGCGGCTCAGATCACGTCTTGTAACTCGATTTTCACGCCGTGTGGGACCCACAAAAATGTTGTTTTATTTTACTCGCTGTTATTCAATTGTTACACCTTGTACAGATGATGTTACACCATGTACAAATGGTGTTACACCTTCCGGAGCGGTTGTTCTGACAACCGCTTCAGCCCCGCGTCCACGATTAACTAATCCAGCATCCTTCAATCTACGTGTAGCCCATAAAATTTACTAGTATTTTAATAATGAGGAAAAAAATAAATCTTGCACTTTGTGTTAGTGTATTTTTTTTTTTTAATACAGAGAATATCTCAATTTAACTAGACTAATCTTCCTTCCTGTGTACTTTGTGTTAGTATTAGTTGCGTAGCAATGGAAGTACGAGCACCGGAATTGACGCATTCCACGTGTGCGGCAAGGCTCGAAACTTTAAGAGGACCCACAAAATCTCAAACTCGTCAAAATTGAGTAATCTCAAAGTACCCCACTCCACTGTCCACTGGCAAGAGAATCGATCAGAAAATGAATAATCAGCAGAAGAAGAGATGAGAATCATCCACTTCCGTCCAAAAAGAACGATGCCGAACACTAAAACAGTAAAACGACGACATTGTCTGTATCACAGACTGATGGAATTAGCTGGGTCCTACACTACAATCTGTGATGAGGTGGATAAATTACGCCGCCTGAGTTTGGGAATAAAACAGAAAGTATGGCGTGCTACTTAAGCATGCTCCACTTATTCAGCAGTCAACTTGGATTTGTGCATCTACAGTCAGCTTCAGCTTCAGTTTGAGAATAAATACCTTTTGTTTTCTTAAGCAATTGATAATCATGTTATTACTATCAAGAAAAAAGACGAATATTTCCTCCACCTTTGCCAAAAAGAAAGTAAAGAAAGATGTGATGTACTTGGATAGTGTATATTTTTTAAATAGGGTTTTTCTAATGGATGCAGTATTTGTCTAACCTACTATATATATATATACACTAATACTTATTATTATCTCTTATATTTATATGCTTTTGTTATTTAATCTTATCAACCTTCTCTTGTATTTATTTATTTTTTTTAAGATTTTTAAAAAAATATAACACCTGAAATATATTTTAACGAGTGCTCATAAGGCACCTGTTTGGCGAACTGTTTTAAATATTATTTATAATAACCTCTATAATATTACTCCCTCCGTCCCACTTTGATAGTCCTGTTTTTCTTTTTCGTTTGTCCCAAATTGTAGTCCACTTTCCAATTGAAGATTGTAGTTGTATTTTAATTTTTCTAAAATACCCTTATTCAATGTAAGTTGTTGTTACTATAAATCTACCCCATTTAATGAGAGTTGATTCTTTTTTTACCATCAATTCAAGTTTCCATAAAGTTGTACTCTAATTAATGTGAGGTTATTTTAGGAAAATAACTACCTAAATTGATTGTTCCAACAAAGTTAACTACTTTTTCTTAAACTGTGTGAAAAAGAAATCATGACTATCAAAGTGGGACGGAGGGAGTACTATTTTTTATGATGTGATGTATGTGACATAAAAATATAGTTAAAAAATATGAAAAGATAATTAAAAAATACATTTATGACGCAAACAAAATAATACTTGAAAAAAATATTGTGTATCGAGACACATTTTGCGTGAAGTTACGTAAAGTTAATCTTCAATTATTTATCTCAAAGAGTGTGGCCGCGTATTACGCAGCGGAAAATTAGCACACGCTAAAAGGGGCATGCTGCAAGTAGTTCCGCACAAGCAGCATTTACAGTGCAGTAAAACCAGTGCACAAGGACTGCATGTACTAGAAGTCTAGAACGGAACAACTCAGGAGTCAGGACCCCTTTGGCGTTAGACTTTCACTATTTTCAGCCTCGTCGCTCCCAGAGAAGCTCTTTTCCCTTCTCTTCCCCACTCTATAAATCTTGTTGTCAACCCCGTACAATTAATTTCGAGTCTTCGCTCTTCAAAGAGGTATGTTTAGCTGTCTATAGCTCTCTCTCTCTCTCTCTCTTCACATTCCTTTCTTCTTCTTCCTCCTCTTCTTTTTCAATTCCGGGAACTTTATTACTATATTTTTTCGTTTCCTCATTGCATGTTCAATGAAATTTCTTAGGGCAACCACACTGATAAATCTAACACTCACCCTAATACTACTGCTAGTTTCTTTTCTTTTCTTCACTTTTCAATTTTGTTGGTTTAATTGACTCATCTTCGTAAACTAGTCCTTTTGGAATTTACTAGCATATTTTTTTTTCTTAAGTTGTGGATGGTTAAATATAACCGTAGAACTATCTGTAGTCATACAGTAAAACTACTTGTACAGAGCTAGGAAAATAATTCGTTCAAGAGACCGAGTAATTGTTCATAAAGAATGCAGTAGTTCAAATATTAGACAACCTTATCAGTGCACCGTGCACGAGACATAATGCTAGTAGAGATTTTTTTTTAAAAAAAAACACTCTCCCCTCGTCCTCGTTTGGAGTTTGATTGTTGCAAATTGTATTACTAGTACATAATTTTCCGTATGCAAAGCTTTAGAATTGATCATGTATTCAAATTTCGCTATGAATGTGAGAGATGCGTGGATTATATACCAATCCTGTTTATAATTTCGAAAGTATATCCTAATCCATTATGATAATTGGAGTTAGAACTCACCCAAGCATCTTTTTTACAACCCCAAAAAAGTAGTGATTGGTGGAAAAGTAAACTGTTTCCTGGTAAATTCAAGGACTATGAATGTAGTACTCGTAAAAGTAGTGGTTACCAAATCGAAACTTAAGTACCTTTTTGGCTTTTGGGCTGCAGGGTCCAGAGTTTAAATTCCATCTGTTTTGGAAAAATTTTAAAGGTGGTGACAGAGCATCATTTTGGTCTAGTTAGGTCTGTATACCTACTAGTTCCCTACATAGCTTTTTTAGATTCCCCCTTCCTATAGAATATGATAGATTAGGTTATACAAATATTATCGTTGGATAGTGTATTATTTAGATTCCCCCTGTTTGGATAGTGTATTATTTGAAATATTATTTAGAATAATTACTGTAGCACTTTTTGTGATGTGATGTATGTGAGATAAAAAGGTGGTTGAAAATATAAAAAGGTAGGTTGGAAAATGTGTCTATGATGCAAGCGAAATATTATTTGGGATAATTGAGGTATCCAAACAAACTTTACCGGCAAAAAAAATTATTTACCTGCTAGCCTCCTACACAACCTCTTTAGGCTCCCCCTCATATAGAATAGGATAGATTAGATTATACAAATATTATCGTTGTCGGTAGTAGAAACTGTAGAATAGTATTATTATTATTTTTTAGATATATTACTATTGCTCCACATTTTGCCTTTCTGAATTTTGATTGTATTCCTTCTACCCCAAGATTACAACAAAAGTAGTGAAATTTCTCACCTATCTTCACAATGGAACCTTGAACTAAAATATTTTACAAATTGCTTTGTTTCTTTCACTTTCTAATAAATATTATTTACTTAATATTGAACTTTACTTAAATATTCAATCATTTGAATTATAAGCGGAGCACAAGCTCATTTCAAAGTTTGATTGTTATACAAATTATTCGTCTACTATATAGTATTATATATTAGAATTTAAATCTTATATTCATATATATAATTTTAATTACTATACAAGTTTATTCCATTAGATGACCTGGCAAATAATAAATACCAAGCCTTAGATAGTTTTCTTTTAAACTTCTGTAATATTGATTATTGAATAAATTGATTTTTTATAACATAGAGTATTTAGTTGTCCCAAATAATTTTAAACCACCACATTATAAGTTTTGTGATAGCAAGTATTTTCTATGTTTAACCACCAGCCCAAGCCACCACCTAACTTGGTGATCGTTTGGTCCGGTGGTGGTTCAGTTCCCTCCGTGTTATCCCTGAGTCTCCTTAGGTCCGCCCCTCCTTCTTAGTGTAGAATAGATTAGATTATACAACTGTTGTCGTCTCCGAAAAAAAAAAAATATTTTCTATGTTTGACTTCTGGAGCTGACACCTAACTCTGACCTGTCTCTGTCTCTCTCCCCGATAAATCTTTGTTGCCACCCCTATACTATTCGGTTCCCCAGTTTTTTTCTGTTACCAACCCTTATTCAGTTTTCTCAAAACTAACGCGTATCTCAAGAAAGGTAGTTCACATACTCTTCTTGACATTCTTTTCGTTTCTTTCAATCCTGGAAATTTTTTAATTTTCTCGGCGTTTGATTGCATTTTCAGTGAGATTAACTGCCCTGAAAATGGTGGTTAATTTAAGAGTTAAGACTATCCTCTTTTTATTTTTTTATTTTTTTTTTATTTTTTTGGTCAACCAGTCAATTTTATCACGAGCAAAAACTAAAACCATGATCTGGGTCACGAGATTAATCCTTACCGCTTGTTCTAGAATCATGGTCGATGAATTTGCATGTTTTTGAAGATTGAGTAACTGGGTTCAATCCTTGCACCTTTGGAGAATTTTTCAAGATGGCAGCTTAAGCTTTAATGGGGTTTTCCCATTGTTTAGATATATCAGAAGTTTGTTTTCGGTTCGGTGGATTTAATTTATATGATGGAAATACTTCACAGTAATTGCGGGTGGCTTTTCAATGTTTATTTGCATGCATTGTGATTGGTGAATTTTATTCTTTTCTCATTGTTGTTCTTGGAAAAATTCAAGCTTTTATCAGTTATGTTCAATCCATTTTCTAATTTTTTTTCGTTTCACTTCCCATGAAGCAGAGGCAAGATGGCGGCTAGAACTGCTGGCCAAGGACAGTTCATGACCAGCTCTGAAAATCCGAGGCTTGCCAATGAGCCGCTCATTGATAACATTGAATATGATCAGATTGTCGTTTCTGATGTCAGTATTTCTCTCTCTTCTGTTTTTCACCAGTTTTTGGAGTTTTTATTTCCCTTTTTCATGGTTATTGTCTTCCACAACTGTAATAGGTGACAATATCATGCAGTGATGTATCATCTTAGTTTGTTTTTATTATCTGAGATTGGTTTTAGTTTTATGTCAACATGTAAATGTCTGATAAACGAAGATTTTTTTTAGTGCATAAGGAATCTTCCAAAATTATATTGCAGGAGTCGGTTGTTTTTTGTCTTTACTGTGATTTATTTTAAAAGCTGGGGTCTAGTGCAACAGACCAAGTTATCAGAATCTAAAAAGGATCCCATGGACATAAATTTCTGACTAAAAATCTCAGAATTAGAGAATGCACTCCATTTGTGGCCTTCAGCAATTGAGTTCGTGAGAGAGCACACTCAGTTGAGTAGCTAACCTTTTTCCTTGCAAAATCTGTTGATTCAAAATATCATATCTTTTGTTCAGGTTAGCCTCATTGAGCATTTATCACTGATTTTCTTCGTGCAGCATTATAAAGTGGCAGTGGCTCAGCTAATTACTGATGTATCTGATCTCTAAAATCTTAAGTAAATAAAGTCCCATTGTCTTGCTTCTTGACTTTATAGAAGTGATCATAGAAGCATAACCTTGGAGCTGCAGATATCAACTCCCATCAAATAAAATTTCACTTTGAGTTATGGTTGTTAACAGACCCATTTATAATTTTTCTGGCTTTTGGTTTGCTATTTCTCTTCATCACTGAATATGATAATTGAAGTGCTGTGTAATATGAAATATAGATACTTGATTGGAGGCTTTTCCAATTTTCAATCTGCAGAAGAAAAGCTGGAGGAACTTTTTTGCCTATTTGGGTCCTGGATTTCTTGTTTCTATTGCCTACATTGATCCAGGAAACTGTAAGACTTCGCCATGTGTTTTGTTTCATGCTAATGGAGATATTGCCGCACATCATGACCCTTATTTTGTGATTTGGTTTACAGTTCAAACTGATCTGCAGTCAGGAGCCCAATACAAGTATGGGGTGCGTATTGTCCTGTTTTGTCTTAGTCCATCCAACTTAAAGTCTATCTTGAACATGTGTTGGGAAGTCTTGATTCTGTTGGCATCAGATACTTTTGCTTGTCCCATATTGAAAGAGCAATAACTTCCTCTATTTGGTCCCCTTAGACTTCTATAATTTAAAGAAAATCCAATTGAATGGACGAGGGACATTGATTAGCTTTCTTGTTTTTGTGGATTGCGTCGAATAATGAGCTCAAAAGTAGGATTGCCATTGAACATTGTTCTACAATTTTGGTTGGCGAGCCACCAAACAAAAGCTTTGCCTTCACAAGAGTTTTTCTACATCTACCCATGAGTAACTAAAGAAGATTCTGTTCCACTTCTTCAGACCTTCTCTTAATATTTTACAGTTACTTTGGATCATATTACTGGCATCAATTGCAGCTCTCATAATCCAATCTCTAGCAGCAAATTTGGGTGTTGTTACAGGTATTCTATTGGTCTACCATATGT